>NC_133830.1:13582500-14207500 GCF_047830755.1 Zonotrichia albicollis
TTGGTTCAGGACGGCATCAGCCCAGTCCCAGCAACAAACCACCAAGAATTCAATTCAGCTTTTCTGTTCTTTATGGACTGTAAATTCTCAGTGTCTTACCTTAAACAGCTGCACCCCAATACAAGCAAACATGAACTGCAGCAGAGTTGTAACAATCATGATATTACCAATAGTTCTAATAGCCACAAAGACACATTGAACAACGTGCTAGAAAGAAAGAACAAAATATGTTTCAATGCAATTTGTCATAGACCATATATCATAAAAGTAATTTCTGCATTCTTTTTAAAAATTACTATTTTTCTGTTGCCAGCAAAATATCTAACACTGTAATTTGACAGGTTTTCTAAATTTGTCTGTCGGTTTGTTGACACAGATCCATCAACATCAACTGACTAGAAATTACATAGGCACTATGCATAAAGAACTGAAATGCACTGGTGGGTTGGCTCATCACAGTCCAAATCTGCTCAGTGGCAGCTCCTGCACACACAGACTGCTGTAACTGTGGGCAGAGCCTGGGCTGGCCAACACCAGACATGTTTAACAATCAATAACTGATTTCTGCCCTTGTTCTGTGCAGACAATTTCTCTTGAGCAAGAATTTTTAACCTGAGGCAGGACTGAAGGATCAGGCCAACAGAAATATAACTTAAAAAATAAAAATAAACACCTTAAGTCCTTTTGCTCTGTTTATTGCCCTTAGAGGCCTCAAGACTCTTAAAACTCTGAGAATCTTCACGACTGAGATAGCACTTGATCTAGAAGAAAAAAAAAAATAAATTATACTGTTACTGTTAAGGTTACTGATTTTATTACAGAATAACAACATCCTTGCCAATACTTGAAATGTGAAATTTGAAAAAAAACCCTCCAATCTTAGAACTCTAAGATATGTATACAATGTTTTTCTTTATTCTTTATTGATTCTTTATTATTAGAAAATAGTATTGACCTCACAAATACCATAAGAATCATTTTGATTTCTGGAGTAAATTTGGAATTAAGCGCTTAGAAGCTCATCTAAGACCATAATGGAGCAAAATAGTTCCCACAGTATTTTCGAGTGCTGACAAGCTCTTTTGAAGACACTGTGTATTTCCTGTAAATCAATGAATCCTTCAATTTCCAACTTAACCTCAGGTGAAAAGATCTCAAATGGCTTTGATTCTCTCTGTTTAAGTAGCTAGGACTGCATAGGAGGAAATAAGAGTGCAGAGTGTTCTAAAGAACAGCCCGTGACACTGAAAGTTTGTGCAGTGGGAGGTCTGGTACCAGCAGGGCCCAGAGTGGGGAGCAGCTGCCTGACACCCTCCCCTGCTCTCTTTGAGTCACTAATGCTTTCACAGATTATTATTAAAAAGGAAACAACACCCAATGAATCAAGAAGCACATTTAGATTCTTTTACTGTGTTTAATCTGACCAAACAAAATAAAATAAACCTCTCCACTATCACTTGCAAACTGATTAAAGTACAACTTCTCCCCCCTCAAACCCTGTCTAGTTCCATATCCCTTCAGGTCAACACTGAAAGAACAAGCCCATAAAATCAGATTGCAGGTGTGACAATGGCTCAAAGGAAGGGATTTAAACCTCCTGCAGCTCCAGGAAATCCCTGCTGTACCAATACCAGTGTCATGGGGCTCCTCCTCGCTCTCCTGGTGATTGTGGGAAGTAGTAATTTGTTTCCAGCCCATATTAGTGGTGAATTACAACACCCTCCATGGAAAGCACTCCCTGTTGCCAGCCCATCCCTGAGCACTGGCACTGCACACCCACACACCGTGGGGGAACAAAAGGAGCTGGAACACTGATTTCAGTCTGAAACCCCAGAGCAAAAATAAACCATTCACAGTGTGAGTGTAGTACTTACTGAATCCCAAATGATACCAGAGAAACGCCCACAACCAGCAAATCCAGCAAATTAAAATAATTCCTGCAGAAGGACCCTTTATGAAGGAATGCTCCAAAAGCTGTCATCTAAAAATAGAATTGTTACACACTTAGTCTATATTTCAATTTATTCAAATTCGCATTTAGGCTGTTTACAAGACACTTGCCTGGAGTGTGAATGCATACAATACTATCTCACTTTCTAAAATCCTTTGAGATATAAACCAATCCCTCTACATACATTAAATCTTTCTTTTAAATCATAAAAATTCTGCTCAAGCAACATAAATAAATATGGTAATTTTTTCTGATATCAACAAATGTTTTATTTTGTGTACGAACAGATGAGGCTGAGATCATTACCCTGAATTAATTTGGCCTTTGTTAGAAAAAATTGCTACAAAATATCATTTGAGATTTCCATGTTTACTAAACTGTAAGGTCAAAATTCTTACTCCTAATAATTCATACTATCTTAAGAACTGAAAAGGGGCTGAAAATGTACTGCCAACACCTGAGAGCCAAAACTGGTCCAGAAGCAGGACGAGGCTGTCCTAAGGCAACAATTCAAGGCTATTCAGCTTTGGCTTATGGCAGACATGAGTGGCTGTCTTGGAATAACCTGGAACAACCAACAGATCTTTTGTATTCTGTGTAATCAGAGGTCCCTAAATTTTGCTGTTCTGTGGGGAATATCAAACATTGCTCTTCCTTTTAGACTTTCTCTAAATTTTTTGTTTTCTGTCCCTATACTTGAATGAAAAAAGCTTACAAAGTGGATATTGTAGGCATCATTTGCAGGTCTCATTAGGAGCCAGTGATGGAGGCTCTATTCATAATGGCTGCAGCCAGCGCCTGGGCAGATGGTTTGGGTATCACAAAGCTGAATTTGACTCCTAAATCCATCAATTAGACTTCCTACCATAACTGTAAGTAAATACAAATTTAAAATGGCACAGAGGAATCCAAATAACCATTAGATGGACAGACTCACCAGAATATTGCATAAGTCTTTCCATAGTTATGGATTAAGTCTGAAACACTGAAACTAAAAACTCAGAACAAAAACAAGGATACCTCTGGAAAACACCCTGTAGTCAGCTCAGTCACAAGAATTCTAATTTCTTCAGCCTCAAGATCCTCTCACAGAGCCTGAACACTGAACTATTCCTTGTTTTCCATAGGTAAGAAAATTTGATGCCATCTAGGGAGCATCCCATACTGACTGTGAATTTTACTTTCCCTTTACTTTCTATTCTGCTCCTCGAGGAGTAGGGAAGAGATTTTGTTTCGTTTCCCCTCACAGCAGATTACTGCAGATTCCCAGACAGTTCCCAGTGTAGAGCAGAGCTACAGGCAAAGGGCATCCCAGTGCACTGCAGTCCTGCTCAGTGTGAGACATTTCCAGGCCTTCTGCATGGCAAACCAGCACCACCAGTAAAGGGCTGGGCCTCTGCAAAGGAAATATGTCTTTTTCTGGGAAGGAAAAATTAATTAATTTCCTTATTCTGTTCTTAAGCCCTCTTTTTGGTGATAAAAATATTCCCAAAAGCTAGAAGAGTAAAAATGCTAAAGCTTTAACCTAAGCCATGGGATGAGACATGTAACATATTTATATTATAAAATTTCCATTACATTAGCTCGTTCACTTACAGCTATACAGAGTATATCTAAACTCTGTTGGGAGCTGAACACAAAAATAACCCTGAAAATCAAATTAACATCTATCTACAATTACCCATGTACATTGTATATGATAAGAGCAGCACACAAAGTTTCATGTAACAACTCCCACAAAAATTAGGTGAATAATTGACATTAAAGTGCAGGTGAGGTACATATCTCTCCATCTTCACATGGAGACTCATATTTCAATCACCACAAATCCCAGTGGAAGAATTTGTTACAACTCTCTAGTAAGTTTAAATGGTGTGGAATCAGCGCAGTAAGGGGAGGTAGAAAGCACAAATCCCTAATCTGACCTTTGCTCTGATGTTTTCACCTTTCCCAAGTTGTCCAAACAGCATGATAAACTGAATTTCAATGTCATGCAGAGAGAATTCTCAAATGTTTAAAAATGATGTTGCAGCTTTTCTGTTATTCACATCCTCATTCATACCCTCAACACTGCAATGTGGAAATTCTTGTTTGAGAGCAGCAAGAGCACAGGGAGACTTCTTACATGCTGAGAGTTATTCTGGTTTAATGCTTGCTTTTGTACAAGTTTCTTCACTACTGGTGATAATATTTCCTCTGCTTATCCTAATTTCAGTTTCATATATATCTTTTTGCTGGAGATTAAGGAGCACTATTGTTCCTGCAGGTCTGGTTTTGAATTTTCTCCTTGCAGAGCACTCTCCTTCTGCACAGCTCGGACACTGTGGGAAGCAGCAGAGGACAGGGAGGGCCCCAGGCACAAGCAAGCAAAGCCAGAGGCTGGGACAGGTTAGCAAAGCAGGCAGGGGTCTGGGGCAGCTCCTGACTGTGCACATCTGCATGGTACAGTTTATTTTCCTTTACATGTGAGTGCACTACAGAGCTTCCTGGAGAAACCAGAGTCAGAAGCATCAACATTTGTGGTTGTGATGTAGCTTCTTGTTTCCTTGTTATCTTTACAATTCCAGATTTCAGTAGCCCAAGCTCTAGAGTTTCCTGCTTCCCTTGGATAACTCATAAATTTCTCAGTCCCAGAATCTCTTGCAGTTTGCAGGAATGTTGCTTTTCTTAACCCATCCAGTTATGCCTCTTTATCCTGCCCTTTATAATTCCTCTGCCTCCTAGAAAAACACAAATGGAATTGCAGGAGCTGGAGAACCTGCATGTGGAAGTTTACTGCCTTTCTTCTGCCACAGTACAATGGTAAAATATTTTTATGGCTTCCCAAATTCATAGTTGGGAACTAGTCTGATTTAATGCTACAGCTCTTTTCAATGCCTTGTTCTCTCCTTTAGTTTGGCCTTTCTCTAGCAGCAAAACCCCTGGATATTTATTTAATGTGCTACAAATAAGAATAATCAATTCTATAGCAAGCTTCTCACTGCTGAAAATGTGAAATAAGGGGATAAACATTAAGCCTGGGAGAAAATTCACAAGCATAAAAATAGCCTATTACTTACAGAACAGCTTATCTTGTAAACAGCCCAAATATTGCACCAATTAGTAATAATCAAATTGCATTGTGAAGAGTATGCACAGCAATATGAGCAAAAGCTGGGAGAAGAGATCTTGTTAAGCTTAATCCTCAACTGGAAATGCATAGTTTATGTACAGATTCTTAGTGTGCCAGCAATTTTTAAGTGTATAAATCAGGGTTACTCAACCAAAAACTTGAGGTGAGAATCAGCACAGCATGAAACATTTATGAATCCTATGTAAATGTCTGAAAAAACATTTTACCAATTTCCAATGAAAAATTTTACTTCCTTGTTCAGCATTCTGTTTCATGTGAATGCAATTTTTGGTTATTTATCTTCTTTACCACAGTAAATCTTGTACATTGAATATCTGAGCAACCCCAATAGATATCCTTAATAATCAGCACACAAACTATACATTAAAATGCCAATTTTTGGCTCATGCATGGGTAATACATTTAAGCAAGCATAATTATGCCTGTCTGTGAATTTAAATGTATGCCCAAAATAAATGCAAAGTATCTTAGTGTATAGATAGATAAATGCAAGATATCTTGCAAGTCCTATTGCAAGAAAATAGTTATCTACTATTTTAGCTCTGTGGATATCGTTCAGCAAAATAAATGAGAAATTACATGCTCCCTCCTTATAAGACTGATTATCTCTTTCAGAAATGCCAGAGCAAGGAGAAGGAAAAGCTCATGCGCAGTGATTGATTTTTCCCTTTTCTAACAACTGTAAGTTTAAAAAGGGTAAAAAATGAATTATTATACTGATGTAATGATAAAAAATCAGCTTCTTCATGCACCCAATGGTAAAAAAATAACCAATCAAAACTATGAGGAACTGTCAAATAAAAAAATCCTCTAGTTTAAAAAAGTTTAGCTTTGATAGCTTAGAGAAAAGGCAAAGAACACTTCAAGGGCCTTTTCTTGGCAGGTGACACACAAGGAAAATCCTTTTAAACAAGCTTCCTTTAAAAACCTGTTACCTTCAAAATGATCTCAAATGTAAACATACTAGTGAAGACATAATCTGCATACCCTAGGATCTGGAAGGTAAACAAAAAGTTACAAACATTATTGCTAAAGCTGCTTTTGGGCTAACAAGGATCAATTAACAATGCATTACCTTTAACAGGATTTCAACAGTAAAGATGGCTGTGAAAGCATAGTCAAAGTAACCAAGTATCTGCAAGGTATAATATGTGCCACAGTAAGAAATCCATCTCTTAATAATTTTCACAATTTAGACCACAAACACAACACCTGAATTAATCTAAGTAGACACATGGAGGATTTAGACAAAGTAGTTTAAAATCTCATCTATTGTGCAACCATTTTTATTTGCTTAAAAATTGAACAGATGCCATTGTGCTCAGGTATTAGATTTCACCCCTCAATAATTGACAGGACCAAATAGGCAACAATTTCCTTCAATTCAGACTTTTCCTCTACCAGCTTTCACAGATACTTTCTTCAGCCTTTAGCAGAGAATCTTAAACAAAGAATAAATACTTATTAATAATGTCTGTGGTTTTTACCAAAGTATTGCATCACAAAACAAAACTTCAGTGGCTGCTTCTAGAGTGCAGATCACCCCACATTCTGCTACATTATATTGCTCTTGTATGGGCTTGTACAGAGTGTCACAAAGCAAATTAATTAATAACTAATCACTAAAAATCAGCACCACAACCCCTTTTCCTTGACGTGGGGAGATACAGCAGTGATTTATTTGTAGGAAATCTAAAAAACCCACAAGATTTGCACAGTGATATGAAGTTTCTGAGAGGATTGTGGCTGTGGGATTGACCTCACTGCACAAGAACAGGTATTTCAGAACCACCCAGAGCTGTGGCCACATCACTAACACCTAAATCAGTGAACTGCAGGAGGCTGGGAGTTTAGTGTCAAGGATTCAGCAATCCACCTAGCCAACAGCTGTGCACAGAAATATCCTTCCTGCAGTTCAGCAACTAACCAAGTTGGAAGGAGAAATAAAATAAAAAGACAATGCACAAAGAAATTAGTCATAGATCAAATAAGAACAAATAATTTTCCCCCCATATTCCGTAGAATATCCCATCCTGCTGCCCCTTGATGTGGCTGAAAAAATAGGCAAATGTTAAAGCCATATGATAAAGGTTAATCAGCTACAATTCACTCCAGACTGAAAATAAAATAAAAAAAATAGTTAAAGGCATTCCAGTTTCTAAACTTTCATTCTGTTGCTGACCTGGCTGATGGAGGGAACATGAACCTTCAAGGCAGTGAAAAGAAAATGATGCAGGCCTGGGGCATGTGAGAGTACTTACAACAAGAGGGCAACACCTTCCTGAAAATCCCTCACACATTTTGTCTGTGTCCCAAACAGAAATAATCTTTTCAGTTACCACACTCTCCACTGACATTTTCCTAATGCTCCTCTAGTTACAAACACAATTATCAGCCCTTGAAGCCATTTCTATAATAACAATGTCAGTATTCTCCACCAGCTCTCTCTTCTTCCTACCCATTAGTGTGATTTATTTATAGGATTACATTGGTCCAGCTTTGTGGGTAAGGGAAGTACACTGCTCTGCTGAATAGTGCATGAAGAGTGTCTTTGTGCTTTGGCCTCTTTTTACCTCTGGAGAAAGTTTTAGCTTTTTGTTTTTTACTAAACTTACTGGAAAAGTGTTCAGGGAATGCCATCAGCCTAAAGAAGATTTTCAGAGGTTGCACCAACACCAGCAAGAAGCAGAGAGATAAAACCTCTGCAGCCCCAGCAGGGCCACCTGTCCTGCAGGATGCAGAAGAGTTTCTCTGACTCTGTGCCCATCTCTACAGGTCATTTTGTACCTAAAACAGGAAAGGGCTGGAAGTTCTGTCAAAGCATCCCCCAAGTCCCCATGGATCACTACCAAGCTGCACCATCTCGGCCATTTCCTACCTAATCCAAAGCAAACCCAACTCACAAGAATGTGAGAGTCTTGCTATGAATCAAATGCAAAAAGGCTAAAAAAGTCCATGGTCATGACAGTGGATTTATTTTAGTTTCTCTCTCTAATAATTGTGCTTTTGGGTAGCAGTTAGGGCTTCCACTAGATTAAGCACTTAAAATGTGCTTAAACAAATTCAAGAATTTGTTTTGGGAGAACATAGGTGTTTAGTCCCCACATAAACTACAATTTTATTTATTAATAAAGACACTACTGAAATTAATGGTTTTTAGGCATGTTTTGATCCTCCTCTTACATGTGTCTTTAGAGAAAAGAGAAATTTGTTTAGTTTCTGATAGCCAAACAAAAACCCAAATATTTTTGAGTCCAATGTGGGGGGAGCTCAAACCCCTCAGAGTGGCCACACAAGCTTCCCTGAGAGAGGAGGGAACACCCCCATGAACCCCTGCACTCACTGACAGAGGGATCATCCAAGTGCCCCAAGGCCTCATAATAGAATCAATGAAGAGAGGACACATCGAAGTCTGTTCCAAACACCATAAACAGTGATAATTCTAACTGGCATTTTTAAATCAGCATCAAACACTGTGAGATACTAAGAGTGATTCAGGAATTGTGCATCAGTTACTCTAACTGCAAAGTAGGGAAAAATATGAAAATTATAGATACTATATTCAGATGGAGAATATTTTATCCTGATATATTTATATTCACAGAAAAAGCATTATGTAAATAATAAACACTTTTAATACTGATGATATTCCATCAATAAAGTCAATTGCCTTTAAAGATTTATGCTTCTTAGAGCAAAAGGAATATAAACGTATAGCCTGAAAAAGAAGAAGGAATGTTTTTTAACATGAAAATTAAAAACAAGTCACTATGCCCAAAGGATTGTATCTGTGAGGGTATATTTAACTTCAGACAAAAATGAAGGGCTTACATTATTTCGAAACGAGTGGCTGCGAATTGGATCTTCTGCTGCTAAGGAAACACTGCTCAGCATGATGAAGACAAGGATGAGATTGGTAAAGATGTGGTGATTGATAAGTCTGTGGCATCCCACTCGAATTCTAAAGAGGAGATACAGAAATACACCATTTTTGCACACAGAATTCAGCAGATGGTTAACACACAACATGTTTTCTGTTACTCTGCCAGCTCTGATGGAACAGAGCAGCAATCAGCAGCTAGAAGCAATGAGAGTCCTGAAGCCATCGGTCTGATTCCTTAGAATGTAAATAAATCCAAAATCCAATTCACCCACAGTGAAGATGCACTTAAAGCCATCTGGGAGGGGTTGGTTTCTATTGGGTTATGAACACCACAAGGTGCAGTGCTTGTAGCACTGTGCACGTGCAGTCACAGGTCAGAAAGACCAAGGCTAGATGATAAATCATCCCAGATCCCCAGTTCTATTTGATTCTCACTGAAGCTGTCAAAATTACTCATCTTGAGAGATGCAGCTTAGGCTGCAGATCTCCTTGTGCTGCTTAGGAGTCAAATCAGAATCTCCATGAAGATTTTCTTATAGAATTAAAGGACAAGTGGGTGTTGGAGGCTCCAGAGCTGTCAGGCTTTAGCCACATGACATGAAGTGTAACTGTGCATATGCTTACAGTCACTGAGCCCAAAGTAATCACAAATACAGAGCAGGTCTGGGATTAAACTGACAAAAAGGCAGGATCAGGTTCATAACTGACTAACACTGAAGTTGTCTAAATTCTGATGAAGACTCAGAAGGTTCTTGGCTAATTTTTTTTTCTCCTGTTATTAAGCAGATGATTGGAGCGTGGTGTATCTTAGTTTAACAAATTGGCCATTTTAGACCAAGAATGCAACTTCTACTGACTAGTAAAGCTTGCTGTCTTCATCAGGGCAGAACTCCAAATGCTCTGGAGTTAGACTAAAGTGGTGAAAGATTCCACTGCCTTCCCCAAAATCCAACTATCACAGTTCTTGATTTTTTGAAATCATTTGTCTTTATCTTTGATGCTTTTTTGAATCTGGGAAATGCTGTTGCCCTAAGAGGAATATGTGCAACCTTTCTCCTACTATTCTCTTTTTCTGGTTTCTCCTCCACAAAGGTTACTAGGGTTACTAGAAATTCTGTCTCATGCAGAAGATGTTCAGATCTTTTATATCCAGTGGCTAACATAGTACATAGATAATACACCTCAAAGGGTACTTTGCAGGGTACTTGTGAGAACTCAGACTACATGTACAAAATGCTACTATCTTCAACAGTGGGAAGAAAAATAAGATATTTTTCAAATTCTTCTCGTTTACCAAGTCAATCAGAAAAATTTAGGAGGGAAGCCAATCTGTTTTCTGGAGAAGACACTAGATTTCTACTCCTGGTCTCCCCAGAAGGAGTTCTGTTATTTCACTGCTAAACCCTGATGTCTAAACCAATATTTTTCAAAGTCATATTTACGGGTTGGTGCTGCTGAAGATGAAGAAGGCACTGCCTTCAGGGATGGGTGTTATCTTCTCCTTCATGTTGAGCTCTGATATCCTACGGGGACGTGGGCCTGCTGGTACCTCTGGCTCATCCTCCTCCTCTTCTTCATCTTCACCTACTTTAGATTGAACATTCTTTTTACTATAAACTAAAAAATATCAAGGTTTTGTTCATAACAATACAAAAGCACAGCTTGTATGAGAATATAGGAATATGCATTCATAGCATGACTCTAAAAATCTATAAATATCCAAATGTTGTCACAAGCTCACACAGGGTGCTGTGCACTCGTGGGTGTGTGCATGAGTGCATTAACTGGCTTTGCTGGTCCTGAGCAGCCTCACCTGGGGATTCTGGAGCCCCAGTCCAGCTCAGCCCTGACAGCCTGTCCATGCCTGAGCTCTGGGCACTGGGTGAGCACTGTGTGCTCAAAATTCAGGGCACATTTCTGTGCCACGCATCCAGACAACCAGGCAAAACTGATTTTTAGATAAGTATGTCCACTGGGCCAAGAAAAAATTGACCAAACATCATCAGCCCTGGAATGTCCTCTTTTGCCAAATGTTTCAGAGAAGTTTAGAATTTGCTTTTCCTTCCAGATAGTGTTACCAAAACAGTCCTGAGGCTCAAAATATTAACTCACAAATGCTGCTTGTACTTTTTAGGAAGCTGCAGAAAAAGATAATACTTAGGCCCATTTATCCACTGATAAGAGAGCACAACTTCATTGGCTTCAAATGAATTGATTTAATGTTCACCAGGGGCAAGTTTAGAATATTTTAGCAAATAAATTTAGATGTGTTTCTAGCTAGTATTCACATACCTGGTACATCACAGGGGGGATAGGGATCTTTATCCTCTTCCTCTCCTTCTCCATATTCACCAATTGTCACCTACAGCAATGAAAGGGATGCACAGGAAGAAAAATAAATTTTAATACAGAGTACAAAGCCCAGAGAAAACAAACCAAATAAGCCTCTGAAGTCAAAGAAGTGAGTTTTCTGAAGCAGAGTAACTCTGAGAATGTAGGAGAGGTGACATTTTATTACTAATTTTTCAAAATTATTTTTCTATAGTGTCCACATTACTCTGGCTGTGTAAATCACAATAAGAATAGAACCAACACATTTTGATAAAATCTACCAAGAATGTTTGAACATTCTAAGAGTTTATAATTTGCTGATCTCATTTGACTTATCAAGCAAAATATCTACAGAGATCCTAAGAATAAAATCACATTTTTCTAACATTAATTATTTTATTCTTTAAAAGCTTCCCTTCTCAGGATATCCTGGAACTAAGAGGATTTTTCTAGTTTAAGAGACAGTGTGAGGATGCAAAGCATCAGAACTAAGTTTCCTTTGCCTGGAAAAAAATGTAGGGATGATGGGCTCACAAAAGGAATTGTACAATGCACAATACAAAGTATTCCCTAGCAAAATCAGTAAAATTGCTTCTTAGAAAAGAGACAAGCTTTAGGATAAACACCTTACTATCCTTGGGCTTCTTCTGGTCACCTTCTGACTTCTCACTCTTTTTATTTTCCAGACTCTCCTTTCTATAAAACAATACAATAACAATTACAAAGCATGCCAAGTAAAGACAGACAATTTTAAATGAACTATACCAATTCTATAAAAATCTGAAAGCCTTATAATAAAATATTTGAAATATTTTGTACAGCATAAGGAGTCAGAGCAATAAAATCTACTGCATTTAAATGCAATGATCCATTTAAAAGATTATTATTTTGAATATAATTCCAGAGGCTAATCCCTAAAACATTCAATGCATGATCATTACTCCTTTCTAGAGGGATAAACTGTGCCCTTGGACTCATACAAACAACTTTCATTGACTTCAACAGGCTTGCACTGATTTCAAAAGAAGGTTTTCTGCTTGTCTATATAAGGCTTAGAGAACTGATTCCACAGGGAGCTGTGCACTGGCAACAACAGATAAATTCTTGTGCTAATTGCACAATAAATCCAACTGTTGCAATGTTTAAATATCAGTTGGTTTATCATTACATTCTTAATTCACCCCAATTACTACCTAACTTTTATCTAAAATTATATTTTTTGTCTATTATTTTAGTGTCTAGACAAATCTTTTTATTTTTTTTCCTGAATCCAGCACATTTTGAAATTGGTAAAGACATTAATATAAAAACATCTTTATGGAATAATTCAATACCCTCCTCCTCCCTCTCCTGCTGGTTCAACATGCCCATCTATTTTACCTCGCATTCTTTTTCCTTTCCTTTTCTTCAGCTTCTTCTTTCTGAGCTGTATTTAGACTTTCAGCATCTGCCAAGTTATCCACAGCAATGGCCAAGAAGACATTTAGCAAGATATCTATTTCAAATCATTTTAAGGACATTATGCCTTACCACACTTGTGTGGTTTATTAACAGCATAAACACTGACAATGTGAGAGATATAAAACACATGTTCCCAACCTACAGCATGGAGGTTTGTGCTGCTGGAGTGTACTGCAAATAACACCCATTTAATGGACCAGACTGATACTGGCTGTAAAGTGAGCAGAGATCCATTAGGGTCATGGGTTTTAAAATAGCAGAATGCTTGAGGTATTTTTTTAAACAAATGAAATTCAACTTCATGCTAGCCTGAGCAAGCCCATGAATATGAAATTGTCTATTATATGTGAAGACTGTTCAGGCATTTTGAAAAATTCATTTTTATAATGCACTGTCTTTCATGTCTACAACAATCTATATCAAATTCAGTTCTTCAGTCCATATCAGTTAACCACAAATACTGATACAAATACCATATAGTGCAGAAAATACAATGTTTTTGCCCTTTCATCACCTCCTGACCTTTTAAGAACTTCTGAGCATGGCAGTAGTTTGTTTCTATGTGGGGCCAAGGAAATATTTCCAGATCACTGAGGGCAGGGAAGGGGAATGCTGCAGCAGACTTTGTCCCAGCTGTGCCAGGGTGTGTGCCCTGGTCCCTGGCTCACCCTCAGCCGTGCCAGAGCTCAGGGCTGCGCTGAGTGCCAGGGATGGATGGGGCACCATCACTGCCCATGGGCTCCAGCCATCACAAACAGCAGCAGGGCACAGCTCCCAGGGAAGGCAGAAAGAAAACATTCTCTGCTTTCTGCTTGGTGGTGGCCAGAGATGGCCTGGAGATCCTGCCTCTGGTTTCTCAGGGAACAAGGAATGGAGATGGCCTGGAGATCCCTGCCTCTGGTTCCTTGGGGAACAGGGAAAGGAGGTGGCCTGGAGATCCTGCCTCTGGTTCCTTGGGGAACAAGGAATGGAGATGGCCTGGAGATCACTGCTCTAGCTCCTCAGGGAGCAAGGAAAGGAGATGGCCTGGAGATCCTGCCTCTGGCTCCTTGGGGAACAGGGAATGGAGATGGCCTGGAGATCCCTGCCTCTGGTTCCTCAGGGAATAGGGAAAGGAGATGGCCCGGAGATCGCTGCTCTGGCTCCTCAGGGAGCAAGGCAAGCTCTGTTTAAAGGACTCAGCACATGCAGAGAGCCCTTGCCCGTGGCCATTGACCCCCTCCCAGAGGGATTTTGTGGGTGTCCCTGGCACACAGCCCCATCAGAGATGTTTCCAGCCAGTGTAAAGGATACAGTTACCACAGATGAAGAGGATAATGAAATATATACAGACGATCATGCCTGAGGATGAGGGACCACCATATGCCATTATGCCATCATACATGACAGCATTCCAGTCTTCCCCTGTTAGGATCTAAGGAGCAGATATTAGGAGATTAATAGTAACTCAGCATCAAAAGTGAACAGAGAAACACTTTTCCTCTGACCACACAACACACTAACTTTCTGTATGCATAAAGTAATACCATGTTCTTTTCATGCATTGTTTTAAAATTCCCATTTAAACCTCTCCTGAAAGCTTGGGTTTAACTCTAACAGCTTTTATTTTGTGCTATGCATTTATATGGCCGAACTTCAAAGGCAAAAATAATAAAATTAAATTCTATTGAAATTTTATTGATCTTGGCACACCAAAGTAAGAGCCCTGGTTTTCAGTAATGCCACTTACATAGCAATGCCAACAAATGTCCATCACTTAAAAATCAAGTTATTACATGTTTTAAGGTTCCTTTTTTCTTCTTTTTTTTGAATACTGGCTACAAATCTGTCCTATGATAAAAATTCTGAGTGTTGCAATGCAGGCTTTAGGGACACTTCATATATTTCTCCAAAATTATCAGTTCCACCCTGAGAAAACATGCAATACTCACTCTCCTTCCAAGCAATTAAATGGTTGTTTAAGAAAATAAAATGCATGCCATTTTCTAAAATTCTTTTTTTGGAGAGCTAAACTTATCCAACTAATTTTCATTGCTGGTGGGCACCCAACAGGTTGGTTGCTCCTGAATGTCTTCTAAAACTGAAGGAATCGCCATTCCTTTGAAAATGAGGCAGCTTAAAATCTGAATAAAATCTAACTCAGCTGAATTGGGAAGTAAAGCCTTAAGTTTTTGTAGGGGCAGTGTCAGGTCATATGTAAACACTTTAACCCATAAGGAAATTTCTCATTAATATTTCCTTATCTTGAAATTAAATGGAAAGATTTTCTGCTTGCTCTGGGCAAACACCAGAAGAGACCTCTGCCAAAGTGACAGGAAGCTGACACCAAGGGGAATCCTGCAGGGTCAGCTTTAACCCTCACCTACAGTGGCTGAAACCAAATATTGTACACAGCCAAGTGTGAAAATGGTGAGCAAGATGAAACCAAATAGCCTAATTCCAGTATCCAAATTGGGAAAAATTAGTTTTAAAAAAGCATCAAAAATCAGTGAAAAGTAAACTCTAAGTATGCCTCTACCATTTCACTCGTAGCAGACAAGTCTGCCTTAAGATTTTAATAAAACCTGGTCTCTAAAGAAATTAATGCTTATTTTTAATTAATTAATGCTTATTTTTATGTTATAGTGATATGACCCCAATGTATATGTTACACACCTAATAAGTTAAAGAAAATAAATTGATGAAAATAAATATAACATTCCACCTCTTCTTCTAGTCATGTGTTTGATGGAGAAAGGAGATTTAACTCTGTGAAATAACACAACAGCTATGTTGCATAGATAGATCAAAGAAGATATGAAACAAATGGTACAAATGGTGCAGTTACCAGAGTACTGAATTTAATGAGAAGAATGCTACTTAAAGTAAACTGAATAAATAGTATTCGTGATTTCATTTTCAGGCAACATGATCACTTAAACAGTTTTGTTGATCGAAGGTAAAATGTCTCATACAGGATGAAATAAAGTTACCTGGAATACAGTTAAAAGGGCTTGTGGAAAATTATCGAAGGTGCTCCGTTTTGTTTGAGTTTCATCAAAATTAAATTTGCCTCCAAACAGCTGCATTCCAAGCAACGAGAAGATTATGATGAAGAGGAAAAGCAGAAGCAACAGTGAAGCAATGGACTTCATTGAGTTTAACAAGGATGCTACCAAGTTGCTCAGGGATGCCCAGTGCCTATAAATTAAAATGCGTGTGTTAACACACACCAAAAAAACCCCAAACAAAACAGTAAAAGAGCAGTGCATGATGAAGTATTACAAAACAATTGCTGATCACTCTTCAGCTATCCTTAGAATTAGCAGTATTAGATAATCTTACCTTGTTACTTTAAAAATACGCAGGAGACGAACACAGCGAAACACTGAAATTCCAAGGGGTGACATAATTTCCAACTCCACCAAAATGGTTTCAACAATGCCACCACAAACAACGAAGCAATCAAAGCGGTTAAAGAGAGAAACAAAATAGGCCTGTAGGCCCAAGCTGTACATCTTTACTAACATTTCACAGGTGAATAAAGCCAGAAGAACTTTATTTGCGATATCTGGAACAAAATATTAAAGAAAAAAAGATTCTGAATTGCCTCATAGATTCCATTTTTATTTTAACATATTAGTACTATACTTTCTGTATGAGTTTGCAGCTTTTTGCCTAAAAAGGAGATGTTGCTTTTATGTTGGACTGTATTTGATGCTTGAGTGGCAAAAGTTACACAAGGATGTAAAGCTTCCTGCCAGCTATAAACTATTCATCTTTCCAATCTGTTGTGCAGTTCATGGTTCCTCAGCTCACAGCTTGAGTCCACACTGTAACTTAAGCAACCAGCCCACAGCAAGTCCTGCTGTGCCAGTTCCCACTTCCTCCTCATCTTTCAAGCACAGTTTCATGATAAAAGTACAGTTATTTACAATTTAGTATTGTCAGGTCTGTGCTGCTGCATTACTCAGCTGTGTTACAGCTATGAAAATCAAAGACCACATTCAGTCATTTCTTTTATCTCCCTCTGGCTGGGCAGAATATCCTTCAGACAGCAAACGACAAAATGCAAAGTACAAAAGTAGCCACTGATAGAATGCAGCCACCCATAGTCAAGACCAGGACAAATAATTTTTGACTGTACCTTGGATCTGGGTCAGCCAGTCAGGTTGATTGTAATGCTCTGATGAGATAGTTAACGTGTTCAAAAAGACCAAGACAATAACAAGCCAATAAAATGTGACAGATTTTACTGCAGCCCTACATTTTCTTCTGTTAAAGCGGTTCCAGCGACGCCAGCGTCGACTGAAAGTTCAAATAAAAATAAATTTATTATTATATGGAAAACACATATGAACTTAAGGAGAGTGTGGTTTTCTTATGTGTAGAAAACAAGTTCAGTTGTGTTTGTGTGAGCAGGTGTATTTTCATAAATATGTGTATAATACTTCAATAGCTGTGTAAGTCATCACCAGTTGCAGATTAGGGACCGCTAACATCTTATTCCTTTTTTTATATTTCCTTATAGATTTCTAAATGTAAACCACAACATTTGGAGACTTAAATTGCCTGTGACATAATTAGATTAAGCTGCATTTAACATTTCATTGGGTAACAAAGTATATCTATCTTTCCAAGGCCCCATACACTTAATAGCAATAAAGAGAAGTCAATGAATCAACTCAGGATTCAAATTAAATTCAGTCTAAAAATGTAGGCTTTGAGCTAAACCACAAAAAGAATTCTGGCAGGATGAAACAGAATAGGAATGCTGAGGTCACCTTTTAGAAATCTACCCTATAACATCAGAAACCTTCTTTTGTAATTCCTAGAGATTTCTACTGATGTGCACTGAAATTGTGTCAGTGGGCAAATGTCTGTGAAATAAAAAAGAGTGACAAGCTGAGACTGTACCTAGATATGAGCTGGATTCAAAAGTGAGGATATATCTTTGGACTCATGAAACTAGATTTCTCTGCTTCACTTCTGGGAACTCTGTTCAAGCATTAACTAAGTTTTCTTTGTGCATCTTAAATTTGTACTTGTAGTAAAGGAAATCAATACTGGTTTCAGATACCAGTACAAAGACGATTCAAGTCTTGGCAGTATTCTAACCATATAAAGGAAAAATATCCTGTCCTGCCCTAAATCAACATGGAATTCAAGATACAACATTGTTATCTTGCCAATCCCCTGCTCTAAGGGCTGTCCATGGCCATCACTCCCTGGGTTGGTTAAACTGGCTGTTCTTACACTTACAGAAGACCCTAGCATTGAAGTCCATGAGACAAGATCAATATGAAAGAATATTGAAGAACAACAGTGATGCTATATTTCACTTATAAGACTCAAAAGCAGGCTCAAACTGCAAAACTCCAAGATTTGTGAAGCTATTTTTTGTTTTCCCCAGAAAGATGTGTGGAGTCAATGATAGTAAAGAATAGCTAACTGGTATATATATATGAATGTGCATGAATAACATAGGCATGCATAAACAGGCTACAGAAATAAAACAAAACTTCAAAAAGGAGAATAGCATCAATTTCTCCATTAGGCTGACACAAGTAAAGGCATGCTCCCAAAGATTAACTTCAACTTTGACTTGTAGTGCAGCAGGTAGGCGAGCTTGCAATGAAAAGCATTTTCTATTTTGATCCAAAGACATTTTGACATTACTTTCAAAACAATATCCTTGATGAGTTATAGCCTGACTTACTTTGTGCTCAAACTCAGTGTACTGACATTGCAGAGTAACATTCCAGAAGCTGGAGAGAGGATCAGCCCAGAAGATTGAGAATCGGACCAAGATTTTGCATTTACCTTAGAATGTGATTATAAGAGGAAAATACTGACCTGAACTTGGATTTTGAGATGGTTTGACTGGAAGAAAAGGAAAATACATTTTTAAGAATGGGGGAAAAGTAATTAATAAATTAATTTTCTTTAGAATTTTGCACTGGCATTATACATACATAAAACAAACTTTTAACAAAATGCATTATGAGTGCTGAAACTCTTTTGTCTGTTATTTATTTTCTGAAATACTATTTCAAAAACCTTACAAATTATCTTGGTGAAAGAAAGGAAATCTCCTTTAAAACTCTGTAAATAAACTTTGAGTAAACATGTAGAAGCTGCCTGGAAGTCATGAATATCTCTGCAAATAAATACTGAACGTCATGAGTTATAGAAATTCTCCCATACATTCAGTTATTGTCTAAAAAATACATATTCCTCAGGTCATGCCCAATTTAACAGAAAATATTCTTTTTTCCATGTCATGAAGCTTCAATTATTTTCTTATAATTTTGACAAAAATCATATTTTATAAAAGCTTTCAGGAAAATCACAATTCCACTCCAAGCTGAGTTGCATTGTTTTATACCACCTTAACCTGAGAATTTTAGGAGTGCTTTAATACTCTTATATTTGGTCATATATCAAACTCCTCTGTGTGCCATACAAAGCCTGGCTATTCCAAGGCACTTTTGGCCAAACAAACAGTGGGGAGAGAAGGACCCTTTGAAAAGCTGAGATGCCCTGAGCTGCTGGGGTGTGATCTGTGCTCCCAGCCGTGCACTCACCACAAGCTCCCGCAGCACGCCGGGCTCTCCCCTTCGCCGCTGACGTTCTCCGTGTTCACCGACTCGGTCTCACTGGTGGGCATGCTCGCTGTGGGGACACACAACTGCCTCAGAGCCAGCCCCACGCAAGGCACGGCACAGCTGGCATCTCCTCACCCTCGGCAAGGGGGCCTCCAGCTCTGCTGAAAGCTTGGAAGGCCTGAGGAGTCGTAGATGAAGTCAGACACTTCATCAGTCCTCCTCTCTCACCCAAAGGAAGCACGCGGAATTCCAGAGAGAATAGTGGCTTTTTTAGTTTTGTTGTGTCTTTTTAGTGATTCAAAGTAATTGCTTACAATTCACTGCAGAGTATAAAGCAGAGAAAGTTTGTACAAAGAGTATGCTACCCCAGAAAAGAAATTAACCTGAGCTAGATTCTGAAACTTTTCACTTTGAGAAATGCTCTGTTAACACTTTGGAGATGCTTTTCTGTTGAAGTGCTATTAAAAGCTCTCTGATTCCAAGAAATATCATCAAACTTCTCAAAGCAGGAACAATCACACCGTGGTCACACTGACCATTCTTTGCTTTTACTGACATGGTGAATTATTGAGGCAAGATGCCAGAAGGTAAATGTGCCTGCAGATACTTTGTGAGCAGCAGGCAGGAGCAGGGGAATGGGAGAATAGTCCTTCAAAGCATGATGAGAATTACCACTAATAAAAAGGGGACAAGTACATTTGGCCCAGAGTGAATTACTGCACATATAGTGGAACTGAGTGGTTAGTAATTGCAGCTGATGGTTTTTAGACAAAACTCATTTTCAGCTGGGTCATCAGCATTTGTCTGCAAATCAGCTGAAATATAGAGGGAGGACACCTTATGTCAAAAAGCATTAGGAAATTATGAACAGCCAAAGTTCTCAGTACTTCCTAGGGGAGAGCACTGCTCCCATGTCTGCAAAGTGAGAATGAAAGGAAAACCTCAGGAACAAGAAAAGGGTTAATTAATGTTGCTGGTCTATACAGTAGAAGTGCCATTTAAAGTTGGAAACAAAAGAGATGGGAAAGATGCACTGAAATTACTGTAAAGCAGCAAGAACAAAAGAAAAACAGAGCATTCTAGAGGTATTTTGGTGTGTACCTTCACTGTTTTAATGGTTTCCTTGGTTGGTTTATTTGGTTTGATTTGTTAGGAAGGGTTTAAGCCAATGTCTGTGAACTGACAGTACTCAGGGCAATACACTGCCAACTTCTGATAGGGACATCTCACTATTTTGGTAGCTAAAGGATGATATGAGATTTAAGGATCAGACCCTGAATGTTATGGTTTGTGCACAAATCAGGCACAAAGAGGTAAGGGTTAGGAACAGTCCCTCTGCACAGCCTCTATACTGCCTCAACACTGACATGAGGACAGGGGAGTGGGAAGGGCAGGTTTGGTTCCTGTGCCCATCAGTCCCATCCAAGCTGGAGACTGACAGGTCTGTGCAGGCCAGGTACTCAGCTACTGCTGAGAATCTGGCCCCATAAGCAAGTCACTGTTATATGGAATGCTAAACAGAGTGGCATAACAAAGATCCAAAGTGTCCATGCAGGTGTTTGAATAAACAAAGCACTTCAGGCAGTAAGCACAGCAAAACCTTCTTTCACAAGGTTCTTCTGTTCTGATGATTCTTTTAAAATATTTCTGTAATGACTTTATATATTAAAATTCTCTGGTTAGCACCTGCAAGTGTCTCAATTCTAATATCATACTTCCCTTTATAAATCAGTTTTAAAATAATTAATTTTTCTAGACCTGTAAGAACTTCACTGCTTACAGTCAGAGTTCAAAAGGAATTTCACTCAAAAGTAAAGAAAACAATCTTCGATGTTCAAATTCAACTATTAAAATTTCAAAGGGTTAAAGAAAAAAATCACAAAATTATTTCAAGCATAGTCTCAGGGCTTTGGAACTAAGAATTTTTATTTTAAAATGCCAGTTTCATTTGAAATAACTATAAATATATATAAGCATACCCTGTCTGGTAAATAACTGAACTGTTTGCCTTGTGCCAGGTGACTTTGCTGTTAGAAAACATAGCATTGCAGTCACCTAATGATGAGCATTTCAGCACTTGTGATAAGCAACTGCAAAATAAGAGTGCTGAAGTCTTGTTTCACATACCATTAAGAGCTGCCAGGAAAACGCAGCTAGGCCTACTTCCATGATTATTGCATATGTGCAATGTGTCCCACACTTGTATTTCAAATTTATCAACGCTTCTGTCCCCTGGAAAAAAAGGTACCTAGAATCCAACTCTTCACAAAGTGTCACTCCACTGAGTGACAAAAAAGCTACATCTAATGCAAGTAATGCAAGTGCATATAAAGTGAAGTACTGTAATTTTAACTCAAATCTACCCTGACTTTATATTTTAGCCCACAATAAGAAATACCAGCCCCTTTTGAATAAGATTTTTTGAAGAAAAACAAAGTAAAAATATCTTTGTCCCTACTGAAGTGAATTTCAGTTCTGTTAATTATTAAATACATCAGAATATAACTGTGTTTTAGACACCACAGGGCTCTTGCTGCATCTCTATCAGTGACTTGCAGGTGCTGTATTACAAACAGAAGAGGGGAAGAAAAAAGAACCAATTCACATTAGAAACTCAGCTGCCATTATAATGTAATTTATATGTCAAAATTGAAACTCGACAGAAGTACTGAGAAAGGCACCGTGTGGAAGTCCAGCTCCAGCAATGCCAGCAAGTCATCAGGTCCTTAGGCAGAAGAAAAGAGCAGCACTGCATGTCCACATCCACTCTGTTAATGCAAGCAGCCTGCCAGCTCCCAAAACAGCTCAGCTCCATGGCCACAGCTCCATAAAGGCAGGTGGTGTCCATGAAGCAAACACAGCACACAACTTTGAGAGAATTTTGGGATACTGATCTCAGCAGGGTCAGCTCTGAGATCTGTAAACTGGCACCCCAGTATTGAAAGGAAGATGCCAAATTTTTGTCTTTTCTTGATTCACCTTTTGCCCTTGTTTTACTGGCATTCTTCTGGAAAGATTATCTAGATTTCTAGATTCAATAATCTCTTCAATTGAACTAACTGGTTTCAAACAAAAGAATGCTTGCATTAGACAATATAAGCAACCCATACAGCATGCAGCTTAATACTTTCCTGAGTGGATAGAAAACAGGTCAAATATATCAACTACTACTTTTTGCTTCTGTGGATAAGAATATAACATGAGAAAAACAATCCATTGTGTTCACGAGGTAGTCTATGGAGTTTTCAGACTTTGGAGCAGGATTTCCAACTCCACTTCAGGATGTAACCTAACTAATGCATAGTGAAGAGCAAGACACTGTCTATCAGCAATGCTCTGCCCTTGCCAGCTACAGTTAGAAGAAATAAATTCCATAATCCTGATATACAACAATTCAGTGTCACTGTAGAATCCAGAAGCAGACTAAATTACAGCCTGAATTACTGTAGTTTCAAGTATTATTGTTGGAAATGTTTTCCTCTCTAATGTAAATTATTAAAACTTTAACCTGTTTCAACATCAACTGTGCATTTTCACACTGGTGCATGTTGGGCAGCCTATTGTTTAACTGTGCTGAAGGAAGAGTGCTGCAGAAGAGGAGTGATCTGCCCAGCTCATCAGTATTGGCTACTGCACAGAATCTTGGCATTATATTAAACTGGCAACATTTTAGATCACTCTTACAAAAAATTACATGTTCTGTTTGCTAGTAACAGCCAATCAATTCCTTGAATTGTTGGTTCCAAATTATTCCTAATTCTTTCTCAAATTAGTACATGAATTTTGTGAATCCTTTATACCAAATCTTTGAGGTAGTCAAACGGGAAAACAGAGTGGGAAAAAAAATCCCCGAAGTGGCAACATTATCATTGCAAATTCATCTCAAATTTTCCCAAGTCTGCAGTATGCCCAGAAAACACTTCAGAAAGAAGTGGCACTATCTCTTCTGACTGTGAAGCTTCTTGGGGTAAATTCAGTTTAAGGAGAGTCTGCTTGGAAGATGTTCTCCATGATAGTGTAGCAAGATATCTTTTTTTCATAGTGCAGACTTAATGTTGCTGTAGATCATTCTTATGGGCTCTCTGTTTTTATAGGCAAATGGAAAAGCAATATAAGGCTGGCTGCATAGCAGTGGAAAGAGAGCAAATAAATTGGGTTTTGTTGTAGTGGCACCACTGAACCAACCAATTGTAGACTGAAGGATGACACTGAGAACTTAGGCCATTAATTTGTACTTTGGAAAAACCCTACCAAAAGGTGCACCTGCCCGGCCAGGCAGAGGAATCCAAGTCAGTGCCCATGAGTTTGGGATGTCTCTGGCTTGCAAGGTCAGGCACCAGGCATGGCACAGCAGCCACTGCCAGCAGGTGACAGCAGGTACCAGGCAGTGCCAGGCTGGTCCTCACAGACATCAGAACCTGAATCTGCTCATCTGAGGGCTAGTTCAAAGTAAAATTGTTATTGCCTTCTCACAATTTTTATAGGAAAACTATTTCAGCACGCAGAGCTGAGGGAGCTATCAGACAGCGATATGTATATATCTATATGCAACAGCTGCACAAACAATTTCAAGCAGACTCACTGTTTGAACAAAATTAGTCTATCAGGTCCCAGCAATTTCTGATTAGAATTCTGCATTCTCTAAAGTAACTGGATGAGAGTACCAGCCTCAGTCTGGGCCACAATACGAACTGTTAGGACAGCAAGAAATCCAGTTGGTCAAATAACTTAGTTACAGATAGCACTAAAACTGGATCTCCTAACTACTGCAACTGTGCTCATGTCAAAACAGGACATTTGCCAGTATTAAAACAGGCAGATTTGAAAATAATTACCATACTATAAACCTCCATCTTCATTGTGGGTGGGGAAAAGTGAATAAAACAAACCACAGAAACAAAACCATCAACAACAAAAGGAGATACAGTAAAAGCTTGTTGTGTTTTGTTGGATTCTACATCATAAGTATCAAAAGTAAATAGTATTATCATGCTGTTCTAAGCTTACACTATGATGGATTAAAAGACTTGTAAAACACTTTTATTACTTTCTTCATGCCTAGATTTAAAATACACTTTTGATCTGGGTTACCTGATTTCTGAAAAAGAAAACCTATTCTTCAAGAACAGCCACAGACAAAGACACTTCAGGGGAAATGTGAATGGATTAAACACTGTTTTAGGGAGGTAGAACAGAGCACCTCTATTTCAAACATGCACTTCAACCAGGAGGAAGGTCTGCATGCACAAGGGATTCCATGCTAGAGGGCTGTGCCTGGGTTAGAGAAATGCAAACAGTCTGTGCTCCCAAAAGTTACCACATCCAATGCAGTATGGGCACAAAAGAAAAGTTCAACTGCAAATCCAAGCACGTTTTACCATGTTTATTGGAAGAACGGCCAAAGCAGCTAAGTCTGCTTTTCTTCTTGTCTTCCATTAAGTCAGCCAGTGTAAGCCCTGGGGAAGCACATGTAATCCCAGCAGTGACGCGGGAGGTGGCAGCAGTCGCAACGCAAAAAACAAAAACGTGTCCGTACACACAACACAGGCAAGGTTAGGCAGAACAGACTGACATCACCGGCAGCACGACTGTCACAGCTAAACCCCTCACCTCTCACGGCTCCTCGCATTCTGAGCTAAATTCGCAGTGCTTTGAAGGCAATGGAAGTTTTTTTTTCATTGGCTTCAGGATAATCAATAATAAAGATTTCCAACTTTCACTAAAGGCATGTTTACAATTCTAGTAATTAAAAGTTATTGTTATTCAGCAGCATTGAATACCTGTCCATATCAGCAGCAGAGATGTAGAAATGCATAGGATTTATAAATAAATTACTTAATGACTTCTCTGATTAGGAATTTTCAAATGTTGAGAGGGCATTGTAGGAATCTCAACTACAATTTTAAACAATTACATGAGAAACTTAATCACTGACTTAACCGTCTTTGAAATCTCTCTCTTTGCCTGCCAAAGAAATCTTGTGTATCCCAAACCCAGAGCTCTTCTACATCATTGAGGAATACCATGGTCATCATCCATCTCCATAAACCAGTAGCAATCTGGATCACCCAGAGGTTTAGATATTCAAAGCAGGGACACAGTTGCCTAGAAGCCTGAAAATTATTATTTTGACTATCTTGGGACCCAGCTCTACTTCATGTTTCCAAGATGGCTCAAGAAAAAAACATCACCAATATATTTCATCTAAATTTATTACCTAAAAATATCTGAAATGCAAGGAGATGGAGCATCTCAGCAACCCTTCCTGCTTTGCAGGCTGTTGCAATTGATATTAACACTGGAATACCAAGCCACATATTTAGGACATGTGCATAAATCCAGGAGTGCTAGGAGATTGCCTATTCACTGTAAATTTCCACACAAAAGCATATATGTCTGCCTGAAATTAAATTCTTGGCATTTCTCTTAAAGCTCTTTTAATTACTTTCCTTCTATTTTCACTCTGCAAGTCTTCTACAACCTTTAACTTAGCCAAAAATTATGCCTAAGTTAACAGCTTAGACATAAAAGTTCTTTCAAACTCAGTAGATATGCAAAGTATTTTTTATCTGTATGACCTCAAAGCTGTTTAAGGAATGCCAGAGCAAATGGGGGGGTTTTGCAGCCTATTAACAGACACCCAATTTGAACAGGACAAAAAAAGGTTCCTGGGATTTCATGTGTAAGCCCAGTCCACTGGCACCACAGCTGACAACTCAGTCATCCAACACTGTGCAAACTCAGCATCACGTACAATTCTACACAGCAGCCTTGTACAAACATATTTACTCCATAAAATGTGCCATCTTTTACATCTCAGGCTTAGGATTTTATACTGGTACTCAAACCCAGAGTTTATGCACTCCTTCCACACATTAGTAGCAATAACTTAAGTATTGTGAGTTCTGGCTTTTTTTGCTCTGTTCGATACGAAAATCCTATTTGTGCAACACATTTTCCAATAGACATAAATTATTCCTTTCCAGAGGTGCACGAATCAACACCAACCCACAATTTCCCTTGCATCCCCTCATAAAATCAGTGCCCTTCCAGTCAGTAACACAGTCCCATACTCCCATACTTGGCTTTTATTGTGAACTAAAGGACTCATAAAATTCTGAAATTGAAAGATTCTGAAAAACTGCTACTGTCACTGCAACACAGAGATAGTATACTGTCTATCATACTTCAATATCAAACTGCCAGATAAATCAACTGGTTTTAACAACCTACTGTTAAATAAATACATCATAAATTGTATTTCTTAGTGTCAAATGAAAATCCCACAAGATTTCATTTATTGCACACCCAGTTAAGACAGGTAGTAAAAAATGTTCTCTATTGTATTCTGAGTATCAAAAAGAAAGACACAGACTGTTGTTTTCCTAATTCAACAACAACAACAAAGCATCCTCAGTATTAGCACAAGGCTATTTCTTGACTGTAACTTTGGTCATATTTTTAAGCACTTTATATCATTATTGTTTTCCTTGCATGCACCCACAGGAAAACACATTCTAAGGATTTACAATGAGACTTAATGGCATATGGCTTCTCTGCACTAACTCTTTCCAGAACACAAATAAAGCAAAGTTTATAAATCTCAGCAGTGACTGAATGCAGACAGTGATTCATACATGGACACCCCAAGCAGAATTTTGTTGTAAGATTCCAAATTACCTTCCATGACTCAGCATCTCCACATTGACAGCCAATTGCTCTGCTAACCAACACTTCTGCAAGCTGGGAAAGGGAAAGCACTGGCCAGGCTGCCTTCCCTGCAGTGCAGGAGGAGCCAAACTGTCCCCACAGAAGTACAGAGGAAGGAATACGTACTGTTCCTTTTGCCTTCTTCATCAGCCTCTTCATCATTCTCGGGGTCAATGTCTTCTGCCTGGGTAATCCAGTCTAAATATCCCTTCAGGTCTTCTTCAAGCTGCTGTTTTTCACGTAGCTTCTGGAAGTCCCCTCGGGCCTTGGCTTTTTCCCTTTCTTTGGAAAATTCCCTATCAAATGCAGATAAAGCAGAAAAAAAACACTGATTGACAAACTCTCAGGCATTTTGAGCAAAGTCTTGATACTGCAGATTAGCACAGTGACATAGAAAATACACCAAAGATTGGAGTGCTGCTTTGAAAACAAGGTAGAGGTGCAAAGAAGTCATGGCAAATCCCTACCACCTTACATCTCAACTTTCAGAGCTTTTATGATTTAATCAAAAATTAAGCAGTATTTTTGACACTTCCCATAAGGGAAGAGTCCGTTCTTCTCATTTAATTAGTGCTCTTCTATACAGATCTCAAAATTTCTTTTATCTACAAACAGAAACTAGCTTGCAATAATGAAGCAATTTCACATTTAAGTATTAAGTTTCAGTAAAAAGAAAATTCTGGTAGCCCGTTCTAAAATCCTTCCTTTCCCAGTCACAGTTCATTGGCCATGTCCAAACACACAGAACCCCACTTCTGGGCTCTCCCTTAACAATATCACACACAGACTCCTGTGATGCTGGAAATTTGCTCCTGCAACAGAACCTAGAAGTCCTCACAGATCAGAAACAGAAACTTAATCCTCTATCTCACTGCCCCAATCTCAAGACAATGTATTGGACCGTCTATCCAGTTTAGTTCATTATTAGGATCAATCCCTGAATCAGAATTGAATGATAATAAAAGTATTAAAATCATGCTCTTTGATGAGGAGATTTGATAAAATGGCCTCCAAAAGTCTTTTTCAACCTTAACTACCCCATAAACCTAAGATTCCATGAATGACATAAAACTCAAGACAACTAACAAGCGTATTCTATATTCTCCCCCCACAACATCTCACATGCCAACATTATTACAACTTTTGGTGTGATTCCCCAGCTCCAAATGAGAAACCCCCTCTGCTACAAGGACCAACACATTCCAGTTTATCTGAGTATCAATACATAGTGTTAGGGGCAAGCAAGGATCTTTTGGACTGTATTCTAAGTACACACAATTCAGTATTTAAAGTTAAGCTTGTTTTGACTAACATGTTAATCATAGAAGGGTTTGGGTTGGGACGCTCCTCAAAGCTCATCCCATTCCATGTTCCTGCAGTGGGCAGGGACACCTTCCACTATCCCAGATTGTTCCAAGCCCTGTTCAGCTTGGCCTTGGACACTTCCAGGCATGTGGCAGCCACAGCTGCTCTGGGCAACGAGTACCAGGGCCTCACCACCCTCAAAGGGAAGAATTTCTTCCTACTGTTGATGTAAATTGCCTTCATTCAGTTTAAGCAGTTACCCCTTGTCCTAATGCTATTCACTTTAATATTGCAACAGGGCTTAAGTTAAACTTTAAAAAAAGGCTAGAGCAATTTCATTTTCCATGAATTTGCAACTCCTTTATTTATTGGAAAATTTCACTTGAAGATATTCCCTAGTTAATATGCTCTTAAGGGGAAATGTATTGAACCACTCAATAATACCCTTTCTCAAGTGGAAAGTGTTATAAAATTCACAGAGGACAAAAATATTTTAAGACAGTCAAACAATTAGCAATAAAAATATTGCCTGAAGACAGTAGAATAGAATAACAGAAAGTCTCCATTTTTCAAAATAATATTACAATTTGGTGATATACACTGTTTGTTTAGAATTATAAAGACATAATCTCTCCAGGGGGCATCTTATTTATTTTTACTAGCTGTTTTAGTCTTTAAACATGTCAGAGAAAAAATTTAGTATTTAGATGACATGAGTAAATTTAAATGTTAAGCTGTTTACATACAACTACAGAGATGCTGGAGGTTTTTTAATGCTGTGTTGCAGAAGTTACACAGTTTTCTGCTGCAAATGCTAAGGGGCAGGCACTTCATCTTTTACAGCTGAAGACTTAATTCAACAGCATTTCAGCCTGGCACATGGGGATGATCCTGTTCCATCTGATGGCACTGTAATGAAGCTGAAGAATGCCAGTGCTTGCTTTGCATTTGCTCCCCTTCACCTCCCATCCAGGACCAGATCCTGCAGGAGGCCATCTCCTCACAAAAATGCCAGTGAGAGAGAGAGCTCTAAAGACCTCTCTGAAAGATAATCACTCTAAAAAATAACCAGAGTAATTCCACAAGTCAATAAGAAACCATTTGGGTTAAGGAATGCCAGGTTTAAGCTTCTCTCAGAGAGAGGATTAGAGCCTGTCCTTTCCACCTGATTGAGGCAGCGTGCTCATGACTCACTTCCCACAGGCAGCATCTCTGGAGAAAGCTATCATGGCAGAGGAGGAAATGAGAAGTAGCAAGCCTTGCTGGCTTTTACTAAATATTCATGTGCTTTTCATTTATAGTCCTTCAGGTATTTCTTATTAATTCAAAGGAGATGTGATGCATGAGGGTGAAGTAAAACAAAAGTTGCTGTTATTATATAGAGTGAAGTGAACAAAATAATTTTTAAATTAATCAGCTGGCAAGGCTGATACTTTGAACAGAACTTCACCCATGGCTGAACTGCTCTTTGACTTCACATTGAAACAGCTGCATGCAGAGAATTAAACCTAGTTTTACATACACAGCTGATTCTGACCTTTCCCTTTAGTGCTGCACAGAAGTCAGATGCTGCCTTGCTACAGGCTGCTGCCATTTATCAGTAGGGGGAGATGCAAGGGTGCTCATTTCCATGATATTTAAAAATTTCAATTTTATTTTTAAAACTTGTTTTAAAAATATCTAAAAAAATATTTAAAAATCAGGAACTATAAAACGTGAGAAGGTAATTTTCTTCAGGGGAGGGAAGAATCTGGCTCTAGGGTATTTTTTTTCTATCTCATCCACAATGAAGGGGTATCACTCAGACAAATATGTACATACTCCTTTTTAGGGGAATGCCATGAATAAGAAAGGATAATTTAATAGAATTGGAAAGTAATGAATTTCCTGTTGGCAAAACAAAAGCATCTCTTTTTCTTGGCCAAGAAATAAGCAATTTGAAAAAGATGATGGGGGTGAGAAGAGGGAGAGATGTTGGCTCTTTAAAGCTTCTGACAAAGCCACCTGGACAAAAAGATACTTGAATATTTAGGTAAAGATACACAGGCATTGGCTGATCTCCTGAAAGGAGGACTAAGACGGCTGCTTGTGCAGCATTTCATGGTTGTGGAGAGGGAAGGGTGGGTCCAGGGCAATAAAGAAAAGCTTTCAGCTCTGTAGGCAGCACAGGGACTGACGTGGTCAGACTGGTGGCCTGAACTGGCCTCCCTGTCATCAACCCAGCACTCAGGCCAGCAGCCTCTGAAGCTGACAGACTCAAGAAACTGCACATTAATTGCAGTAAGTGGACTTAAGCTCTGTAAATATTTGGTTTCACAAATGCCTGTGCTAAGAGCTAACTTTGAAACACGTATTTCAATCTGGTTTGATAAAATGACCTGGATCTGACATTTGAAAGTATTTTGGGCAGTGGTGCTGCATTTGCAGCACAATAGAGACATCACTTGCAAAATAAAGCATTTTATGGAGACTAATTTACATAATCTCATTTACTTTTAGTGATAACTAACCCACTGTATAAAATTCAGGGTTTATTTCTGTTGCTCAAAAATTCCTTGTCTCCTAGCAGAAAGATGATCTCATTTCTCTGTTCAGGCACAACACCATCATCATCAATGGTTGTTGAGGCAGAAGCATATAAAATGCAGGGCTTGAATTCATGCTTCAATAGTCTGGGGTAATCATGCCAGATTTTTCTTTCTTCAGCAGAGTGAAATAACCCCTGCTGGTGTGCATCACTCAGGAATGGCTTGATGCAACAAGGTGGAAGTGGCAGCAGGGAGTGCCTGCTGGGACTCAATTACATCTCCCTGGTTCTCACACCTTCAATTACAGACAGGGTCATATTAACCAAAAATCCTAAGGCAATTTGTTGAAATTCTTTTGGTACACTCTCCCTTTTCTCTATATACTCACAGATATAATAACTAGAGACACCTCCACCACCTCCTACCAGCTGAAAGCTTTCCCATGCTAAAGGCCAGGGACATTTCATCAGGGGGCCTGCACAGCAGCAGGAGTGTTGCTGAAATTCCTGCGTCTCTCTAGGCATTGATGATGGGAAACAAACAGGTGCTTTTGATATCAGAACATAAAGCAGGACACAAATCCTTTGCTAGCCATATTCCTGCCCTTTTGTGTCACTGCAAATGCAGTGGGAGGGAGAGTGAATCTCCTGCATACAGAGCTCACTGCACACAGGGTCTGCTATGTGGAAAGTGCTAAGCTAATTCTATATGTAGAACTGCCAACCAGACATCCCAGACTCATTTATTCACAGAGAACAGCCACATAATAACAAAAATGTACTCACATGAGTACAGTGTTGGGCACCAGACTTGCAGGAGAGGTTTCACACAGTGGTAACCATACCAACCCACAAATCAGCAGAATCTAAAGAGAACTAAAACTACTTCAAGTGTACAAATAAGCAGGGACAGCAGCTCACAGCTGGGTGTAAAGTGTAACAGATGTAAAGAGACATAAAAAGGTTAAGTAACATCATATCTTTAAATACAGAAGATTTGTACACACCATTGTCACCCCTTCTTTTAGGGGAAAAAAACCTCACAGGCTGAACACTAGAATTATTACTCGAGGGCAAAACCAAAAAGTCCTAGCAGGAATTTTCCTTGAGCAAGGAGCATTGGGCCCTTGATGGGGAAAGGCAAACTGGTAGCACCCACTCATGGCTATCTCTGTGCAGTGGGGTAGCAATTACCAAAATGTGCATTCCACAGCTCCAGCAGCAGCTCTGTGCAGCAAGGGCCTGTCCAGCCTGACTGTGCCAGAGTGCCCAGGAGTGCTATGGGATCACCAGTGGGAACAGACATTGGATAGAGCACCAAAACCGAGATCGGCTGTTTCTGACCATTGTTAATTAGATCTGCACATTAAGATGTGCTCCTTCTCTCCTGGGTCAAGCCCCATTAGGCCCAGGACACTCAGGATTTCTGGGCAGAAGAAGGGGCAGGTGTGAGCCCAGCACCAGAGGCTGCCATCCCCTGACATTGGTCTGTGCCCTCTCCATGGGTTTGTGAAGCTGCCCTGTCTTGTTCCCTGCCCGGGGCTGCCCACCAAGCACCCACAGCACTAATCCCTGAAACACCTTGGTGTGGTGAGTTCAGACAGGACTGGAATAAAATCAGTTCCCTCCAAGCTCTTACTCAAGACTACAGACATGACTTTAGTGGTTTCTGTCTAAAGCAATCAGTTACTTTCTGCTGTATACAGCTCAAAGTCTTTGCTGATTAATTATTGTTAGTATATCCAACTGATCGTTCAAATATAACATTTGCTTTCAAAATGAAAGTTTTACTTTCACTAAGACACAGATATTAAGTGACCCTGCTCCAGCTTATAACTTCTTGAGATCTACAGCTGAACTGCCTCTCCTTGTTTTCAAAGTATATTCAGTTTATCTGTGGGAAGGAGTTACATTTTCAGCAGTAATTTTTATTTTATATTTTTCACTAGGCCTTTCTGCTACTGTGAAAAGGAGCCCTGCCAAAACCAGTTCATTTTCATTTTGCTGAAAGGCTATGGATGACAGTTTACTGCCATTTTCTATTTGGTGAATCATTATTCAAATGTCTTTTTCTATGATTTTTCCCATATATATTGTAGACAACAGTTCTTAGGTGTATAAGCTTATCTGCACCAACATCATTTATATGACATTAATTGACAGATACTGCTGGGAGAGTGGGGTGGATGAGCACACACCCTTAACTTTTAGAATCACTATGTACACACATTACAAATATTGCTGGGGAAAACAAATTGAAATAATTAACATTCACTTAGTAATCTGCAAGATCACATGCAGGAGGATGTAAGGACATGTCAAAACCTATGTTTTGATGTCCTTTTGTGAGGCAATAAATTCAACTTATAAATTTATTAAAGTGTATTTGAAAGCTTTATTTGTTCCTGTGGCTGCCCAAAGAAATCCTAATGCCTTGAGCAGAAAATGCCATCAGCAGAACCCATCTCCTAATGATAAGGACAATCTTCAGGAATAGATTATCATGCATCATTAAAAGCCATGCCTCTTGGTAAATAATTTATTTCCTCTGTTCATAGCAAACCAGTTTAATGCATGCTGAATTACTGACATGCCTATTTTAACTTCTTGGGCTTCTTTTTTTTTTTTTTTTTAACTTTTTACGCTTTCAGGAGGGATGAGTATCTCCACCCTGATCATTATTTGTTAACTTTCTAATAACCTTAACCTTACAATTTCTAACCTTCAATTTCAGCTCCCTCTTTGGCACCAACAGCCATTCTAGGCTCTGGTCTTTTACACTGGAATATCTGGAGGAGCTGTGTCCTGAGCCCCCAGTTTCCATGCCTAGTATTTCATGCCTTGAGAGAATTTACTTATAGAGTAATGTGAATACTTCTAGAGCAAAAGGAATAAGAGTAAAAAAGAGTTTTCTAGAGTTTTTTGAAAAAGCTGAATTAACTCAAGCCTATGAATTCTCTCCATCCTTGTTATTCAATGGAATTACTTTGGAAAAAAATCTCCACAGTCAGCTTCCATGCAGAAATCACAATATTTACCACATGCAGATTCCATACAGACATTGTTTCTGTTCATTTACACTACTGATATTAAAAATATGAACTGTATTTTAAGAATGTCACCTTCTGCAGGCAAGACTGACATGGATCACCAGGAAATACTCACCTTCAGAAAGAGCTAGATGTAAAACAAAAGATCTGCCAAATCATCATTCTCATCCATTTTACAGTACCTAAATACATCAAACATGCAGTGCACAAGAGGCATTACAGAACTACAAAGGGGCAGATGGTCACAGAATAACAAAGGGGTGCAAAGAGAAGAACTGAATATTTTACAACAACAAACAGATCAAAAACAGCAAACAGATTAAAATGTACACGGCACAACCTGATATAAAGGAAGTAACACTTTCATACAGAAAAGGTATTAAGCATTCAGATTCCAATTTCAAAATCTGTATGCAGATCCATGCTTTTCAAGTAAGTTGGCATAATTTTTGCTTTCTTGATATTTGATTTGTTTAGTAAAATTTAACTTTATCTGTGGATTTATCATAAACCAAGTTTTTGTGTTATGGTTTGAGGAGTATAAAACATAAAAGCTAATAACTTTTAAATAAAACCTAAAAAAATTGTGTGCTATATATTCAATGCTTGGCTCAGGATGAAAAATATCATTCTACTAAGAAACACAAAAACATCCATTGGGTCTTACTAGTACATCAAATTTAGGCATAAAATTTAGACTTGGAGCTCTAAACAGAAAGTATGGGGAAAATTTTTTATATAGAACTGTCATATACTGCTTAAAATAAATCAGAGTAACAGTATTCCACACTGGCCCTTGTTTGCCATAGTTTCAAACAAGTATGCCAGGACATTCTCTTCACTTCCCTACCAAACATAAGTTTGCTCTGACTGGTATCTTTTAGGAGCATCTCCTTTCTCCTTGCACTTTCAATGTCAGTCCTTGGTGATATTTATACATCATGTGTCTCAGCCCTCCAATGTCATTGTCTCCAGAAAGAAAACAAAATTGGAGTTTTAGGAAGGCTCTTTCATGTATTTAGGGCAAACATGGATTCAGACAATTCATCAAGGACCCTGAGCACTCAATTGACCCTGGCTGACACTATGGCAGAAAAATTAATTTAGCAATTAATGGCTTGATAAATATAAAGAGATTTCACATCCCTCTTTTCACTGCCATTTCTGTGCACTGAAAGTCCAAGGGAAGCCAGCAAGGGTTGTGAGGAGTATAAGAGATCTATGGATCACACAAAACCTAGAAATGAGTGGTGATTTCTTGCCTGCAGGAAGGAACCCAAGGACAAGGGGACACCTCTTCCCTGTATTGGAATGGCAGCTAAAAAACTATTCCATAGTCCAAAAAATATATGTATCATAATGCTGAAAACTTCACACAGTATTTTAAGCTTATTAAATCAAATGTTAAGCTGATTCATTAGAGTCTCTCTAAATTTCCATGACTTCAGAAAAAGAAATTATTATGTGCAACAAAACACCAAATTGCGTGTCACTGTCCCTGTAATTTTTTTATAAAAACAGAAAAGACTGAATCCAATAACAATTCGAGTCATGGAAGGAAAAACAGGAATATTCATTATCTGTTACCAGACATCTTCACAGGACAGGAAGAAAATTAATTGGTGCTTGTGATGTTCTTAAGGGCCAGAGAAGGAACTGTGAGAGCCTAATCCTGTAATGACTTCAGTGGAAAGGCCAGTCACACAGCAACGTTAGGTAACAGCATCAAAAGAAGAAATAAATTACTGTAACTACCATCATTTATCTGTCCTTCTTCTTATTTCATTTTCCAGGGTGGCTGAAAGCTGGGCCCTTAGTTTTGCAACAATTTACACATTTACACATTTGTCCTTGGAAGGACAAGGTTAAATCTAAAAATCAGCAGTGTTGTTTAAGCACTACCATATTTCTTTTAAACATCTGCTTTATAAAGCAGGCAAAACTATACTTTCCCTGGTTTCCTGTGTGCAACAGTAATTTGTCACAGATAAATGGCTAAATATTTTTTAAAGCACAATGTAAAACCACTCATCAAATAAAAGTGCTCCTGTAACGAAATTACATCAACACCTGGAAATCTTATTTGCTTATCTGCTTTCCAGGAATATAATAATAATTTTATCATTTCTTTCAGATACAGTGTGGCAAAACCATGAACAGGGCTGCAGATACTATCAGCACTCTGATGACACCATCCCCTGCACTGTCAGGCTGCTTTCCATGCAAGGAAATGTTTCTGTTGGCTGACAAACATGGTACAACCTGCCTGAGATTGCCAGAGCAATATTGTTTGCTGTATAATTAAAACCTAATGCATACAACCATATTAATTTTCTTTTCAGCACCTGAATGATAGCTGGATCTTTTATATATTTATCAAAAAATATCTTTACCATAGACTGGAGCTTCCCAAGCTCAAGTGTGTTAGAAATCAGGAAATGGCAAAGGAAATAGGGTTGTAACTTCACATAATGGGACTTTGTAAAAAGAAAAACTGGTAAACTCTTGTCATAAACTACAGTTTTAAAGCACATTATACAGCTAGAACTGACAGGGCTTTAGTTCTTGGCTGGAGCCTGGAGTGCACAAACCAACAAAAAGCTGTGACAACCTCCCACTGGCAGCTAAATTAAATTGATACATTATTATTGATGAATTTACCAGCTCCTGGTGCAGGTTGTCCCAGCAGTTCACAGCTCTACAACCCAGGAACCACTGAACACTGTCAGGGTAGTGCAACCACACTCTGTAAGGCAGGTCTCGAAGCACTTATTAAAAATATTTTGCCATATTTCGAGCAAAATATGCAACTGTTAAACATAAATAACACTCCAATTGCACTATGACTCTTTGAAGAAGAGCAGAAGTTGGTTTTTCAGAAAAAGACATTTGTATCTAACAGCAGGGGAGGATATTTGTATGGGTGCACCACCCATCACTGCGCACAAAATATTTTTCTCTGCAGGAATATTATAGAACAAGGCGATTAGTGCCTCACTGAATGAATATTTTTGGCAAGCATGGTGAACATGATGTCAAGACAGATACAGGCACTCAAATCACACAGTTCAGTCCAAAGAGCAAACACTGGTAGGATGACATAAGAGTCTCAAGTGCATGCAAAAAAGCCATTGCTGAGAAGCTGGAGTCAATGCAGAGGCCATCTTACAAGTAGCAGTAGCATACACAATGTTAACTCAACTGCTTACCCACTAAGTACACCAAGAACCAGGTTAAGTACGAAAAATGAGCCAAGGATGATAAGACTAACAAAATAGATCCATGGCCACTCACATCCTATTGCATCATTTACCTGTAAAACGCAAGGAAATAAGTTATGATTCAGTCATTCATTAAACAGCAGAGTCCTTTGTGCAGCTGCCAGATCACGTAGGTTCAATGCAAAGTTTATGGCCTATCCAGATCTTTAAAAAGTGAGTGAATAATTGTTTAAATTTACTTACCCAAATTTTGTTGCAGATGTGAGACTTTAGAGGATTAATTGAAATAACATCCAAATGAGTGCATGAGAATTTTTTGTCTTTTTTATAACTTTACCAAAAGGACATGAAGAATATGTACTGGTACATCTAAACTCCAATTTTGGTGTTTGTATGTTATTTATAGGAGAGCTACAAGAAAACCTTTTGTGCTGTAATACGAGGAGGAAGAAATAGAGGTTTATTAAAAGATGTCATCCCAACTGAAGTCTCACCTGGACGAGACAACCTGTGTGTTCATGGCAACTGGATTCAGGACTCTGCCTTCATGATGAAAAAGGTGTATGCTTACCCGCTCAATACACCAAGAACAAGATTTAGTACGAAAAATGACCCAAAGATGACGAGACTGACAAAATACACCCATGGCAACTCAAATCCCATTGCATCATTCATCTGCAAGAAATAAGATGATCTTATAGAGTAGATCACTATATTAACAGCAATGAAGAGTCAGAGAAAGGAGAATTTGATCATTCAGATTAGATAACATGCTATGCATACCTTCAGAAATCAAAGAACAATGAGAGCAAGAAGGCACTGGCCACATTCATTTTGCATTTCCAACACAAGCCTAAAACAAAATGCTGAGTGAAACTAGCACTTGGATCAGAAATATTATCGAACATAAATGGAGCCCTGCAACAGTTCTAATATTTTCCCTGCAGGAATATTACAGAATAAGGAGTATTAATAATAATAGGTATAATTCTTTAATGCTGAGAACATAAACTAAATTTCAGATCTCCAATTAAGATTGGATCTTGGAGATCTTGGATTTTTAGTTCATGTATATCCTATCTACATTAATGATTATTTGAGAAAATAAACAGAAATGTGTATCTCAACTGTACAAGCAGTGTTACTTTTTGTAACACAGAATTCCCACACTTTTACCTGAAATAAAGCAGTCAAATGCAGTCAGACATTTTAAATCAATTCAAAAAGAAATAAATGAGCATAAGTCTGTGTAAAAAGCATGAACACAATTTTAGGAAAATGAAAATTTGTAAACAAATTTTAGAAACAAAATGGAAACATTCCAGGAAAACTTCTGAACATGACTTATATATCCAGATCAAGGTTGAATGAAATTTAAAAGGTTGTTGCGGATTTTTTTTTTAAGTGAGGTTGAAGTCACTGAGCTTCCAATACACTCTTTACAGATTCACACAGCGTTTTCGATTAAGATTTCTTCCACTTGCCATTCTTAGCCAGCTCATCATACCTATCAAAGGATGGACTTGTGAAATATACCCATGGAGATCTAAGAAGGCCTATTCAGAAAAATCAATATTTTAAAACAGGGAGATTTGGCTTTGCGTGTAGGATTCAGGTGGAAAAAGACATTTTGATAAGTCACAAAAATAATTTGGACATGAAGCTTCCTAGAAATAGCTCTTCTTGAAGAGGAATTATTCTGGCTTTTACATTGGATTCTTCTTAAGATGTTTTATAGTCATGAAAATTCAGCAAACAATAAAATTACATATGTCACTGTAAAACAATCTAATTGCAAATCTGTTTTCTCTTCTGTGAATGTCACTGGGTTGTTGCATCTGAAATTTGTGATTAGGCTTTGAGCTCTACTGACAGTCAAGTCTGACACCTCTCCTTAACATCTTCATTTGAATAAACCTACTAAACATGGGAACAAATATTTTTCAAAATTATTTCCTTTATTTTTTCCCCTGTCTTTAAACTAAACATCATAATTTCAGTTTCTGCAAGGGGACCCTCTGGATGGTTAGACAGAAGCTTTTTCAGGTTAAGGCCCAACGGCACTTCTCTTCCATGGTGACCTGTGATAGCACCAGTTTGTACTTACAGTAAACAAACCTCCTAAGTAACCAAACCAGATGAGTTTACACAGCTTCTTCATGCACCTTTTAAAAGGGTCTATGTATCATCTTTTAAAATGCTTTTTGAATTTAACTGAGGTACTGAAAACTAACTTACAATTACACTTGCTACAAAAAAAGAAAGAAAACTTGAAAACACGTTTGATTTAGATTTTTTTTCTTCTTCCAATAAAACTGTATTTTGGAAAAGTTAGAATAAACAAGGGTTGTAGTCATTCAGCAAGATTGGCTTCAGTACCTTCAAGAGACCCCAAGCTTTCATCGTTCAGTTGGGGAAGTCTTTCACAGTGCTGCCATTATAGTTATCTACGCTCCTGGGCAAAGCCTTCAGCAGCCCTTGGCACATCAGGGGCTTCTGTTAAGGACAGTGCCTGTGAAGTTTTGGGCTTTATCACCCACACCCACTCTGTCAAATTGAGTTCCCTGTGTTTGGGAAGTTTCAGCAGTGAAGCCCCAAAGTTAATGAGTAGAACACATCCCATTGCCCAGACTGAATTTCTGCCTCGTCCCAGTGGATGCTGCCCTTTGCATCTTCTTTCAAGCATAGGCATCTGGCCTTATGTTTTAAGAGCAATAGTTACTCATTTTTTTAAGTGTACGCATAATTATTTTATTACTTTAGGAATTAGTTTGCTTCATAGACCTGACTCATACCATACAGATCAAGTGTTTTTCTAGCAATAACTGATCAGGACAAACATTTTAATTAAATTTCAAATACATTTGAATGTATTTTACAGCTAAAAACTCTACAATTAGCAGACAGTTGTTTCCAAGTCACCAGAGTTCAGAGTGCAGATATAAATTCATCTGGTATCAGTGCCAACATTTTTCTGCAATGTGTCATTTTGAAAAACCTGAGAGATTAATATTTGCAATTTTACTTTGAGCAGAGCTCAAAAAACAGAGCTCTGGCAGTCACTGCAATACAACTCTGTGCTCTGCTTTTGCTCATAAAGAGAACATTTTCAGGCAGCCAGGCACTCTGCTAACTTAGTTACCCAGGAGCAAAGCTGAAATTCTCATGCTCTGTCACAAAGGCTCTGTTAGTATGAGCAGCTGGGATTTGTATTCACTTTTTAACGTGTAACATATTAAAAAAATTCTTTCACATTTATGCAGCTGGATTTCAAGCCCAACATTTTAGACTAATCTATCTAGGATTATTGCTTTGTGAAACAAAAATTGGCGACTGCAGCTAACCAGTACTAGAAGAAATGCTTCAGTTTGGGCAGGTGCTGAACTACTTCAAAAGCATTCCTTAACTCAAGAGCACCTGAACCTAGCAGAACCCCTTGGAACAAATCTAAGATTGAATTCCTAAAAACTACTCAGCAACTTTGCCATTTAATTCTTGATACAATTAAATCTTAATCAAGTAATTCATTGTAATTTCTATTCATGAAACAATATTTCAGATTGCATTAATACCAGAGATCAAAGTACAAAAAGAAGTCCTTTCCTTTTGGAAAACTTTGCTCCTCATTTCATGCATGTCAAATGGCATTTTCCAAAACTTCCAATTAAAGAAAGATTAAAGGAATTGATTTGCCTTCTGATTAAAAACAGAGACAGAGCTTGGTTAATATATGAGAACAGGAAAATCTCCATCCTCAAAACCAAGATATATTCATTTGAAGGGATTAATGCTGACTTCTCACCCAAAGTGCAGAATGAGTTCAAGTCAGAAATCTCAGATTGCTAAAGCAACACCAGGAGTTCAAGGAGATCTCACATCTGAAATCCTCAGCAAAAGTTCTTGTCTTGCAAGAGTCTCCTGCCCTATGGCTCAGGGTGCACTGTACCAAGGGAGGGGTCATATTCAATGGCTCTCAATGGACTTGTTCTGTCTTTTTGAGGCCATGGGGCTTTTAGCCTTCAAAACACCTATGGCAAGGACACCACCAAGCACCATCCTTCTTGCCCTTTGTCTTTTTAAAGGTCCAGTTGTACTATTTCAATGTCAGTTCTCAGCAGTTTGTCCATCACATCAACCAGAGGGCAGATGAGATAATGGACAATATGAAGGACAAAGGTTTCTTCAAATCCCTTCATTCTGTTTCACCATAACAGTAGATGTGCACTACACATGATTTATTTGGCTCTTTATGTTTACCTATATATGTTGGTGAGTCTGCAATCTCGAAGAATTATCTTGAGCTGATTGGACAAACCTGATACAGTCTGAAACTGCCTCAAATGGCATTTGGAAGAATTATCTTGTGAGCTGTGATGTAGGTGGAGTCAACTATCATTGCAGCACAGCATAAATGATCAGAGACCAAGACTGAAGTGAAACAGGGGTAAAGTCACATTTACTGCTGATATAACCTTAGTATTACACAGCAGCAGATGGCAAACTTCAACCTAAAACATCAATTAGAAATCATTAAAATATTATTTATCCCTATCTATGGTAATTGTGAGTAAAATCCCCATATGCAATTGCACGCAAATCAAGGTCTTCACTTTTCTGTACACCTGGTATGCTTTTATTGAAAATTGTTGCAAACCCAATTTGTAATCAATATAAGCTCTACCTGGGGTTAATGATAAGACAAGACCTCTAACACTGCATTTGTAGCATTACAGATAAAATGCGATTAACCTATTTTGATTTTCCACAGTGTTTCAAACTCTCTTAAATTTGTTGAATTTCTTAGCTTCCTTAGGTTTTAATTTTACCTTCCTCTTTTCATAACATGACAACAGGCATATAACTGGTGGGTTTACTTTGTGCTACCTGTAATCTACCTCATCATCCTAAAAATTGTTCAGACTGACAAACTCAGTCTCTTGACAGGTGTAAAAATTCTGCAGACATCAGTGTTTTGTGAAGTGGGACTATCCCTGCATCCTTGGAAGCCTGGAAGGGAGGTTCACAAAACCCCAGATCAGTCTATTTATTCTACCCAGTGAAGAGCACAGCAGAGAGCTCTTCAAAGCTGCCTGGCTTCAAAGGTTTTGTCCTGAGATATTCTTGGCTCAATCTGAGTTAACTTAAAGTTGACTTAAAACAGCTGTGCTTGAAGCACAGCACCCCCCAGGTTGATTTATATGGAATTTTATATTCAGTGTTCTGGAGTCAAAGCACAGATTTCCCTGGCACTGTCCTGCTTGGACAGACTTTTTTGTGCTTCTGACACAGAATACGGAGATGCACTGGTGGGGTGTGCACTGAGATCACCCTTTGTTAAGCATTTCAGATCAGCAACACCTGCAAAAATAAGAGTTCTATGGCACAGGCAGCAAGGTAGGGCCTACAGAGAAAGAGATCCCATTGAGAAGTCCAAAATTGTCACAGGGCATAGAGAGCCTCATAATTGCTTAATCACCTCTTAAATTTGGACTCTCAAACTGTACCGTGCAACTGCATACAGGACACATCTAAGTGATCCTCTCAAGTTAAACCTCAACTTGGAAGACACTGCTTCAGCTTAATGAATTTGACCAAGCTGAACAGACCTCATTTTCTTCCTTCTGTTGGTTTCATCCATTCTTAACAAATGCATTATAACATTTTGGTATTCCCATAAAGCATTTACTCTTCAAAACATGATTTATAAATTTTTACTATGATTGCATGGAAATGAGTTTAGATGCAGGTCTTTCATTCAGACACTGAATTCTATCTAAGACTATTTTAGCTAATTCCTGTTAGTGGCATTCCATTAATCAGCTTACTGTCATTAACTGGGAGGAGGGGCTGGGCGGAAATCAAGTCATTGTGCCAAGGAAAGCCAAGATGTCAAACAGGACTGTTAAGAAATTGTTTTATCTTTTTCAAATGTGACTGTTAAGAAATTGTTTTATCTTTTTCAGATAATTATGCATCCCTGCTTAATCTGCAGAGCAGATGAACAGAACCATAACAACATGAAGAGTGCTACCTCTACAAAACAGTAACCCAGAGAAAGTTTGCTGTTGAGCACTACCAGGTTAACAAAATCTGTATTCCAGATATAACAAAATCCAAGTGTTTGACTCCTCTCACAAAGAGCATCATGTTAATTTCAGATTAAGAATTTTTTAGTGCTTGTACCTATTTGTCTGTATTGCCCAAACTAATTTCACAAAAATTTATAAAACCTATGCATAGATTTAGCTTGTTAAATCTAAGGGCTCAAAAAACTACTAAAATTAAATAACAAATGAGATCAACAATGTGTTTATTTTTTTAAATGGTTAGCTATCATGTATGAAAATGAGAAGAACACCTACACAGGTGTGCTCTATTAAACACCTTTCTTTTGGCATCTGCTATTCCACCTATATATATACCATACATTATACAAAAATTGGATGTGTTTAATATTTCTTATATACTGGACACAAAAACTACAAATACAATGCATTTACTCTTCAGATAGATTATATAAAATTGTTACTTTTGTTTATGTAGCATCAACAAGCAAAGCCTCAATACTCAGGAAGATCTAAATTTATCTACTAAATTGTTTTCCTGGGACAGACTGGGAACTAGGATTGTTATAAAATAGTTGTTGGCTTCTTGTGGCAAAGATTTTGGAGGAAACTCTAGCTGATGGACTAGTGGAGTTCTTAGCACTACCCCAAGTTTAGCCTCTATTTCCCATCGAGTTTTGACCCAGTTTTATTTAAAATTTCTGGGGAGAAATAATAGGTTCTTCTTAGTATTTGCAATGATCTGTGACAAGAAATTAGTTCCACGTTTTGACTGCAGTACAGGTCAGCAGTCAGCTGAGGCTGAGATACCAGATATCTTGTCAAAGTCAATCAAGTTCACCTCATGGGAAAGATATTTCCCTGTGAGTTAGTTTAAAATCCTCCTCTGGTGGGGTCTTTGTGTTAAGATGCTAATTGGAAAAAAATTATACTATAACCATATATATGTGTGTGAGATACTTATAAGTCACCTCCTTTTTGATCCTAATGCAAACTTTTAATCGGTACATTCCTTGGCTTGGTAGCTCTGTTTGCATGTCTGATTTTGATCATTCTCTTTTTTCTCTTTCTGAAATTAAGTCCTGTCTCTTTGCAATCCAAAACTGGATGATTCAGAGCTTTTAATAACAAGAGAATATAAAAAAGCAATTAGTACAAATCATTACGTAAAAGGCAGGGAGGGAGGTTGATCTTGATTTTAACGTGAAAACAGATTCAAGTAGTTAACACTCAAACAGAAAAAATTCTGCCTGCAATCCCTGACTCTTTAGGGAGATTTATGCAGTATATTAATGCTGTCAGTCAAAATTTCTATTGCTCTGTCTCCAGCTGCACATCATGTGTTAACTTCCTGCTATGTAGTCACGGAGGGCTGGGAGCTCTGTGCAAGCAGCACATGGATGCCTTTGGGGATGAGCTGACTTGTTTCACTCCAGAGCCTCCCTCAGATGACCTGTGAGTGGTGCTGAGCAATGCCAGCAGAACAGCACTGAGCTTTCCCTAAGTACATAAGAGGAAAAGGCAGGAGTATTATCTAAGATTTTTCAGGCACAATTCCCCACAGTTTTCACATTGCTAAATATCTGCAACTGATTTACAAATGGAAAAAAGCTGTGAAGCATTCTTTGACTTCTCTCAGACAATAAGCTGAAATTAATTGCTGACAAATATTGCTTGGATGCAGGAACATGCCTTTTCTTTCTGCAGGTGGAATAGGACTAACATGGCTTAAATCACCCTAAGTAGTTGATTCCCACTTATTAAATCATTCAATTCAAAATTCTAGACTATTATTGCTTATTTGACTCTTGGTCATATTTTTGGAAAGATATTTTTAGGAGATTCCTTGCCAGCACTCTGATGACAGTTTTGGTAATACTTGAAACATATTTTGCAGTTTTTTAGTTTCTAGTCTATTTATACATTTTGTGCACGAGCCAAGGGATTTTCTTGTGTGATATGTATTTGTAAAACATTTGTTTGTGTTTAGGAAATATCTCTGGCTGCACATCAGCTGATTTCAAGTACACTACATCTGATTCCACCCTTAAATATTCTTGAATAGAAGAATTCTAAAAGGAGTAGAGATTGAGCTCCTGACCTGATCTGATTGACATTAATACACTAGCTGTGCAGACACTTGTGCAAAAGTGCATGCAGACATACACAAGTGTGCAGTGCAGCCTGAACAGTCTGTGTTACAGAAATAATGGACTTTTTTCAGATGTTCTAAAATATTTCAAGGAGTATACTGGAGGATTTAAAGCTCAATTTCTTAAACAGGAGAGAGGTGCTTAACTGCACCCTTTTTTGTTATAAAAGCAGAGGAACAATGAATGAAGAATTTCTTTGATGATAATATATGTTATTAGCAAAAAGTACTCACAGTTTTTTAACATTGGCATATCAGTAAAAGGTATATTTAAAAAAACCTGCCATCTCTTTCCTTAAACTTTATATAAAGTTTTAGGTATATTTTAGATTGCCTAGACATTTCAAGTAAAGATCTGAGTATTTTAAATAAGAATCCTTTACAGAATATCTTTTTAACATATCAGTAGGTGTATTAATAGGCAAAACCATGTAAGACATCAGTGTACCATTATTTAGCAATTTTAGCTCGAGTGCTTCAATCTCAGAAATCTTCAGATCAATCTGAAGAGTTCTAGACAAGTATTAGAGAACTGGGGAGCTTTAAAATTGTGGTTAGTGATGCAGTATCTGGCCATAAAATTAACCTAGCAAAATTCAGTAGCCACTAATACATTTGTCCTATCTTTGAAGCAACTTTGAAGCATCCTCTTTGTTTTTCTGAGGCCCTGACCATCTCTCATTCAAGGTAGAGTTGCATTATTCAAGTGTAGTAAATCAACTTCACTATGGTGAAAACAAGAAGAATTAAATGTGATCAATTTGGTGCTCATGGGAAAATTGGGGGTTTTGCTGGCAAGTATCACTGCTTATTATCTGTGCTCCCATGTATCAAGTGAAGCAGCTAAAAATAAAAAGCAATTTACAAAATATGTGTTTGCCATTAGAAGATTATACATCGAGATGCTTCAAAGGCATGGGAAAAATCTGGAGCCAGATATGCAAATGCAGATTCAAGTTCTGTAATTCCTGAGAGCTTGCTAGCACAAATTGGAAATAAGGCAGAGAGTACTATGCTCTCAGCTTTAGAATGTGAGCCAGAGTGTTAAAAACCTGGGCACACAGAGGCTGCCACTTGGCTGATAACAAGGACTGCACCTTGGATCCAAAACAAAAACATAAACCTCCAGTGAGGGCTCCAGAGCAAACAGAAAGGACATGAATGGGAATAAACATGGTCCCAACAGAAATAGAGAATATACAGAGATGAGCAGCCACAAACACAATTTGGGAGCACACGTGCTGCACTGGCTCATGAGAACAAGGACAGCACCCCTTAACCTCTCAATTCAAACCTTGGCACTAAGGAGTCACAATTTTTTTGGATAAACCATGTAATGCAGTGAGTTACAAGTGAGTTAGAGAGAAGAGGCCAGATGAAGACACTAAAACCCAGTAGGACATATGGGATGGGATGCAAACTGGTGAGCAGCAGGACGCCCACGTGAGTCACCATGATTTGAAGGGTGCCCAGCAGCAGCAGAATCAAGGCCTTGATTCACAATAGATATGCACAAGAGAAAAATCATTATTGGTGCTTGGAGAATTTTCCAAGCAGTTTACTGTCATTAACCAGGTGATAACAAGCTGTGCCAGTGAGGGCTGTTGGAAGCTGTCATTTTCAGCTGTCATCCTTGCTGACAGAATGCCACTTAACACGATGCAAAATATTGCACAGATTTCACCCACTCACATTACACCTGCTAGCAAGAGAAGCATACATAAGTTTACTTCACTGTTCCCTCAGTGACCGAATGAAAAATGAGAATTTTGTGCAATTTCTAATATTTGTGGGTTTGGTTTTATTTGTTTTGCATAAAATCCACTCAGTCTGTGTATTAATAACAGAGTTCTAAGTAAAAAACCCACAAACCTCATGCACATCGAGCTAAAATGGCTTCCTCAGATTCTTTTATTACAATTTGGTATCCCCCTAATGCTTTTACAATTTTCAAATTAAATTAAATATTTTCCAATTTTTCGCCAAAACTACTTCAGCTTGATCCAGTGATGAAATTCAAACACATAAACTGTCATTCCTCTTGTCCTCAGCAAGTAATTTCAGTTTGACAATGGGCAACTTGTTGGTCTGTAAGATAGAAAGAATCTGAATCTATAATTTAATTATGTAGGCATCAGTCAAAATAGATCCAAAGCCACCTGAATACCTGATTCTGATTATATTTCACTAGGTCAATAAATATTTGCTTCACTGTCTAACAATCCCAGTATCATTTGTAATAAAATGAAAAATGACACCTCTGTACCTGTAAATACTTTCTACAGTGGAAACTCCTTATAGAGAAAGAAGCAAAATCAATTCATACAGTTATCAATTGTTTATAAAGTTCCTACACTTTTCATTTTGCCTGATCCTCAAAATACTCAACATCCTACCTTAATGATTTTATTTTTTCTGCTGTCATTGGAGATTCTGCAAAGGGCAGCAGATTAATTAGGGCATTAAATCCCAGGGGAAAAAATTATTTAATTCTGAGACGCTCAACTTAAATTGTTTCTATATGTTTTGTAACAATTGTATTCTAAATACAGCAACTCTCCAAAGCTTTTATATTAATTTTCTTTGAAAAAAGTTGGAGGAATTATCAGCTCCTGAAATGTGGGTATATTTTGCTTCAAGAGATATTAAAGGTGTAATTCTTTTCTAGATAATCACGGCACACCTTCCCTTTTCAGGAAGAATTAAAATAACTGCCATCACCATGAACACAAACCATAAAGCAATGCTAATTCTACATTCACACAGTGTCCTAGTAAATTAGAGAGAGCTGGAGTGCAAATTACAAGGAACTGAAAAACCTTTACAATGGGAAATCATGCAAAGGCCTATGTGTAGCCATACATGATTGTCACTCATTAGTGTTGAACGTTTGTGTGTTTCTAACCAGTTTTGTAACTGATAACAGGCAATGGAAGAAGATGTTCATAGTTGCCCTTTTTTTCTTTCAATCCTAAAAGAATGCCATTTTAACATCTTAATTATCTTTAACATTGATATTCTCTTAAAAACATGTCCTATAAAACATATTCTATACTTCAGCATCACAGATTTTATCTGAGACTACACTGTGCTATATGTTTTGGCAACAGTTTATTTCACCCTGATTTCACATCAAATCATGTGGTCATTTACTGGGTAATACCACATTTTTAAACGCATCCAGTACTCCACAACCAATGCATTGTTAGTAAATAATCCCACTTGGCCTGACAAACTTCAACAAACTCACAAAGAGAGCTGCTCTTAGCAACAACACCTAAAGTTCCACTGAGATACTCCTTGAGATAATCCTTTTTAACAGCTTGCTAACAGCGATCCTTACCGGTGATCACTTCTCTTCCTCCATATATATTTTCTAACATTTGGACTGTCAGAATTGTGGTTTTTAGTAAGGTCCTAATAGCAGCAAAGACTCCCTGCTGAATACCATGTAGTGCAGAATATTCTCACTGATGTTCAGCACCTGCGGAAGGTTCTGTCACAGACTTCTTGAATGCACTTGGACAAATCACATCAGATATTGAGATACTCCAAGATTCACAGAACAATGTCATGTCACTCAGAGTGGAATGGGGTTAAGCAGAGAAATGTCTATCTTCGGTTTTAGGTGACTCTACTCTTTTAAAAATCTCTATGTTCATTTTCCTCTATCCTTCAGTTCCCAGTCTGTGTCCAGCTGACTGCAAATGTTAGAAGGCTCTGGAAGCACCATACCTTACACCAAAGGAGCATATAAATGTGAGGATTTAGGGAGTTAAGTTTTTTAATACCTTTTGCTGCTTCCATGGAGATGATATCTGGGCCATAGTTCCTGTAAATCTGTAATTTCTGAATGGTGAACATGATTTTCAGTCCCCATGGCAAGCAATGTCAGTTGAGAGCTTGCTTTGTTCTAATTTATGTTAACATGGTAAAAAATTCTGCACAAATACTGCAAAAAGAGAGCTCTTAAGCCTAATCAGTGAAGACATACTTAATATCTGTAAGCTCACACACAAAAAAAAAGCTAGTCCAAAGGACATAAATGTTCTTTTACATTTATCCAAATGGAATAGGCAAAAAAACCCTCAAATAAGCAATGAATAAATTTGTTTCTAAAATGTCCTTTTAGCCTGCGGAATCCAGTAACAGGCTGTGACTGAAACAAGTATGCAGCTGAGTTTGTGTCTGCAAAACTCACCAAGATTCCCTGTTGATGGTGCTGTGAAACACAGCTCAATGCCCACTAGAACAGAGAAGCTTGTTTAAAAGCACACAAAGCTCAGTGATTTATGAACTCACCCAGTAGAGCACATCAGTCCATCCCTCCATGGTTATACACTGGAACACAGTCAGCATTGCAAATGCAAAGTTGTCAAAGTTGGTTATGCCTCCGTTGGGTCCAACCCATCCACCCTTACATTCGGTGCCGTTCATGACGCACTGACGGCCGTTCCCTGAGAATGCACAAGGTGCTGGATCATCTTCAACTAGAATATCTGCAAAAGGACCCAAGAGTCACAAATCTGAGTCCTCAAGCTTTCAGGAGTTACCCTTTCCCATGAGGAAATATCAACACTGTTGCAGGATAAATACAGATTCACGCTGAGAAAGGAAACACATCAGAGCTTTGGAGATTTTAGTCTTATTGAGATCTGGCCTTATAACCTCAAGAACAGGTTAATAAAAATAATTAAGCAGCAGAAAGAAGCACAATGTAATAATACATCATTTAAAAGCTCCTCATGCTGATTGTTTTTTCCTCTTTACTGCTGCTACTTCACTTCAAGGCGCTTTGCACCAACACATGGACTACTAAGGAAAAGTGGATCTAATTCCTATACAAAGTTGTCTTCATTCCTTAAGCAGAAAGAAAAGCATCTTTAGCCACCGGTTAAGATGGTTTCACTCTTACAAAGTTCTCCCACAACACACACTTCCACTTCATTATTTCATCTGGACAGAAGAACACTGCTCTCCACTCCTCACCACGCTGCCACAATCTGGATTTGTCCCTTATAAGTAGTCACCCTTATTTTCTTCACTGCTGGTACTTAAGCAACACATAAGAGAAATTAAAACCTATTCAGAGCATGGTCTAGTCTCTAAGTAGTTTGATTTTTTGGTGACTTTGGTATTGAGGTTTTATTTTCATTTAATGCACTGTACCTAAAATTGTGAACCAGTGTAAACTGGGGTAACAACAGTTTAAGTGCTTTGGCCCCTAGTTCTACTTCAAACTGAAATCCCACAGATTTAAAAGAAAACATCATCAAACCCTTATTTTAATCAACAGTATAATGACTTACCTGAATCAATAAGAAAACAAGATTTGTGCATTTTTCCAATAAAAAGTTCCAATCCTATAATAGCATAGATTATGATTACAAACAATACCAAAAGGGCAATATGGAGGAGGGGGACCATGGCTTTTATAATGGAGTTCAGGACAACTTGTAAACCTAAAAAAAAAATAAATAAATATAGGATACAAGATATGACTCATATTTCTGTATCTTATTATATCAAATTTTATATAATTACATATTATTAGGATTCAATGATGCAGACATGCAGCGATAATCAGATTTTTTTAAAATATCTATTACCCAGAACCACAAAATGCTTCTTTAACATAAAAATCTTCATAAGAATCTAAAGCTTCCTGTCTAATTAGTTCCTCTGTTAATAAAGTTTATATCATAGAAGTCAGTGCTTGAAATGTGTCACAAGAATCTGTGGGTGCTTTTATAAAAAAGGTCACTTAGTCAGTGTGTGCCTGTAAATCACTTATATGACATTGAAGAAGTTCTGTGCTAAAACAAAAAGTTTGCAGCAAGTTCTGAGAAAATGTGCACTCAGCCAATTGTAGAACTGTCTTCTTACTCTGGGAGAAAAATATAGTTAACTGGGAAAACACATTTTTAATCTGAACAAATCTATTCATACATCATTTATCCCTTTCAAAACTGCTCCACTTTCTTGCTTTCAATTAAATATTTATCCAGCTTTTGGCTTTACCAAGATGATCTAATCCCAGATTAATGAAGCTGCCATAGTACCAATGAGAATAAAATATGCCTCTTTTTAAGTTGACAGACTTCTTCTCTGACATTTCATAGGACTGCTTCTGTCCACACTGAAGCCCTTTTGTCAAAAATCAATCATTTCCATGTAACAGTCCACAATATATTAAACACAGAATCAGCTTTCTTCCTCTGAATGCCTTGGAAAGAGCTGAACTGGAAATCGTGAACCTTGTATAGCCCAAATAGCTTCAATAATTAATAAAGCATACAAAGAAAACAGGAAATATCAGAAAATTCAATTGCTTTCTTAAACAATATTGCTCTACTTTTTAAGTTTCCTAATTTATCTCTTAGCTCTGCTAGATAAACAGAAGGCATTCATGGGCATTGGAGGGGGCAGGAAACACAAAATGTATTATGTGCTCTGGCACACACTTACCAACATATAAACTATTTTAGGACCAGCTACACTTTCAGATGCAGGGGTTTAGAATTAAAAAAAAATCCAAATTTAATTTTCTGGTGTATTTGCATTTTAACATGTAATTTACTTTACATAAAAAGCTTCTAAAAAGGAAGTGAATTCCCTGTCTGCTTATTGAACTGTGTAAGGAGATCATACACTGACTGAATTCACAATGCCTTGTTCAACTTGAAATAGAGTATCACTCATCTTGAAATTCACTTTATATACATAGCCAGATAACAAAACTCAGCTTTATCCCATCTCATTTCTGTAGTGCCTGGAAGGAGACAGTTCAACAATGAGAGCAGCCACATTCCTGACTGCAATAAAGAGAAATAAAGGAAATACAGAGAGCAGAGCTTACTGGGCACTCCTGATACGAGTCGGAGAGGTCGCAGTACACGAAAGGCTCTTAGGGCTTTGACATCAAAGCCACCAGGTTTGCCACCTGAGTGGCTGCCACCGTCTGTTTCTTTGGTTAATTGTTCCAATATTACACTAAATAATCTAGAAAATGAGATGAAAGGTAAGGTCATCACTATCTCTTTAACACGCAGTCAAAGATATTACTTTGGAAATTAGCTGAAGTGCAGATCATTCTGCAAAGCTGTTCAGATGTCAGACTGAGAGGTATATTTACACATTAAATCATGACAGACATAGCTATGGAGTGCAAGACTTTATAATCCCTCTAGAGAATGAGGATCACACAGTTTCCAATAATTTAGCATTCAGCTTATATATACAGTTTGCTATTTTTAAATAGATGAAGCTGCTTTGCCACTTTTGTTCAAACATTTTAGCTTTAACATTTGGAGAATTAATCTTCCCTTTAGAAGAAGAAATAGATAATAACTGAAACCATCTGGTTTAATTTTGGTGGAATATATGAACTCTAAGTGGCACAGCAGTACAATATTCTATATACAGTCAGCAGAAACTGAATATTTTAAAAATAATTAGAGTTCACCATTTAATAACACCAAAAAGATTTGTTTCTTACACATAATAGCTCTGAGGAAAAATATATTCCCAGATGGCTCATTTATTATATTGTATTTTTTCCCTGCAGAAATGAATTAGTCATTCATTAGAACAGTTTGCAAGACAAGACTTTTATTTTGTTTTCCCACTTTTAGCAGCAATTTAAAGTGATGCATGTTCTTGAGATGCAAATTAATCTTAGGTTTATTTTAGTTTGGAGCTCCATCTCAGATGCATGGGTTTCTAGACTGCCACTAGACCACACAAACTGTGTTATCCTTTGCACAGAGACTGTAGTTGCAGAGCTGCACTTCTCCTGAAAGGATTATCAAGTTAATAGAGTCTTGCAATCATGAGAAATGTTTCACACTTGTAAAGGATGCCTGAAATGTGAAGGGTTTTAGTTTGGTCATGAAAAGTTTTCACAGCTCTGGTTAAGAACTCTGTCACGCTGGATAGTTGCCTGAAATCATATATTATTTAATAGGGTGCCTAAACTGGATTATTGCAGGCTTTACCCTCCCCCAGTAAGCAGCTGACCCACATAGGCCATACCCATCCCTAGACTGCTTCATTCTGCTCCAGAGAAAAACTCAGCCCCAAAGACTCCCCAGATGTTAAGGGGAACATCAGCAGCCCACATACTGTTCACCAAACTCAGATATCCAACACCAAGTCCTGATTCAGTCCCAGAATTTACTGGAAGCACAAATGCAGGAAAACTAACACCTCAGTGATTTCAAGAGTGACTATTTGTGCTCAAAGACAGATGTTATTAAAAAGGCTTCTGAATCAAGTCCGGAATTCAGAGAACCTCTCAGCTGTCAGTTCATACAACATTCAGAAAATTAAAGGGCATGGGCAGGTGCTATGAAAGCTTTCTCTACCGGGACCTTATTCTTCCACAGAAATCAATGGAAATTGCATGAGAGACCATGCAGGTGAGCAGACTACTCAGAGTAATTCATACTCTGATGGGTTACAGAGAGAAGTGACAAAGAATAGAAAGCATCACATTCACAGCTCTGTCTACAGCTCTGTCATTTTGTGTTGATCAGCTGAAACCAGGACATATGTCATTCCTAAAAAGCCATTAAGGTATAAAACTATTGATCTGTTTTATTGAAATTTACACTCATATTCCTCTACAGTTTATCAAAGTTTAGAGGTTTAATTAAGATTTGATTTTAAAACCATCTCTATATACGTTTCCCTTTTGCTTGTAGAGATTTCTTTAGGTATAATTAAGATTAATGGAATTGGACTGGCTGCAGTCTCTGCTGAGAAAGCAAATTTCAATACATTCAATATAGGGCATCATGGCAGCTCTTTCAAGCTATTAGAACACCTAATGAAATTTCCCATTGAAGCTAGTCAAATAGAATCAGGTCCAGAAGTGGTTCCATATCCACCTTGGGTTATATATGAAAATCAATTTTTCACTCTACTACTATGTATTAATTAAATAAATGGGACTCATGCTTGCTTAATCATGCAGGTTGTGTTCTTACTGAAAGAACAAAAACCTTGCTCACAATTATGCCAGCTTGTGACATGTGAGGAAAGGTCCACCTTGTCTTACAGGCAGGCTGCTGACAACCTGCACAAGAGTTTATATTCCCAACTTCTGGATTTAAATTAGGACTTAATCTTACTGTGATATTTTAGGCATTCGATAAGATTTAGTCCTTTTTTATTCATATTTTTAACAAATTCGGTGTGAGCATTTGACCTAACTCCATTTAGCCTCCAATAAAGAGTGCTTTAGGAATTAGTGGAAAATTTTTTAGTTATCATGTATTTAGGACACAGCCAAAGATAGAGGTCATGTTAATTAGACTGCTCCAGGGTTACTGTAACTCTGTGGTCACTTGACCAAAGGGAAGAGGTCTATTCAAGGGACTGCTTGGCAAGGGAGCAGAGCTGTGTGTGACCATCTCCAACCTGCCCACCGAGCTTCCCCTTCAGGCACAGGGACCAATCTGTTGAGAATGACCTGACCTGATGAAGGATCTATTTATACACAAACTTTAGTCCTGGACCAAAACTGCCTGCATGCTAAAGGACTGGCCCAAATACCACCTTCTCAGTAACATCGAGTATCTCATAATCAAATAGTTACAAATCAGGCATTCTTATATTCAGAGTACTTCCCCAAATTTAACAATGCTTTACCATAAATTCCTTTAGTTAGCAACTCTTTCTTTCCCTTAATGCAGTAACAACTTAAAAGCAGCATACACTCTAATTTCTGAGCCTTTTCAAATACAGGCAACCCTTGATATGGTTTGAAATTTAAAATGAAATTAGAATTGCATACTGCAAGCCAAGGTTGTGTTTGCTACAACACACAAAGTTATATGTGGATAATGTCCTCCATGTTCTGGATGATGCATAGTTTTAGCAAACAAAATTTGCAGTACTGGTTAAACAGCTGTTTAACACAATCTTCAAAACATTTAGGAAATTGGTGAATATACTCACAGCCAAACAGGCCTATTCCTACCTCACTGTAATTAAAAGTTTAAATATTTTTATAATGGAAGATAAGCTACTTACCCTACTATTACTATTACAAAATCCAATAAATTCCATCCATTTCTAACATATGCATTGGGGTGTAATAATAATCCATATGCTATAATCTTCAAAAATGTTTCAACTGTAAAAATTATCAGGAAGGCATATTCTACTTTTTCCTGTAGAAGACAAAAAAAAAAGTACAATGAAAGACAAGAAATGTAACAGCTCTTTTTACTATTGACAATTTGCAACAAGTGAGTACTGATCACGACTAAGGAAATACGTTCATGGCAGTTTATTTCACAGGTTTTAATTGCATAACACTTAATTATAACTGTACTGACAAGGTTATAATTACATAATTGCACAAGGTTTTCTTGTTTTCACATTCTGTGAGAGGAAAAAAAGCTGTTTCTGCAAACATTTAAGCATACTGTACCTTTGCTTAAGCAAAGAGTCCCATCCAGGTCAATAGGATTCTCTGCATTCATTATAACCAGAAAATGCTGTAGAACAGAGCCCTGGAAATATCCTTGAAAGGTAAGCAGTGGTACACTTCCTTTCACTATTAAAAAAGCTTTAATTGTTTAATATTTAATTTTGCACTGTCTTGCAACTTTTTAATCTTGATATGGAAGCTTGCATTCACTTCTTCTCCCTTCCACATTACCAGAGTTTCTTTAAAATACCCTATTATGTTTGAAGAAATTTTAAGGTACCGTACCACCACCTTGTACCATGGAAGCTCCAACATCAGATTTAATGGGGTTTTTTTAAATGCTATTAGTTTTTGCATTTTACCAAAATTTTTATTTTAGAGCTATATACTGAATATCTTTTCTTAGCTAACTAGATACTCTAGAAAGAAGAAACCCTCAAAAACATTATTAGCATGCTTGACTTGGTAAATTGAAGAAGTCACCACTATCAAAACAGAGCAGTTAACAACTGTTCTTTTTACCTTCAGACATGATCATTTCATTATTTCCTATAACATTTTGTTTCGTAATCTGTTGCTACTCAAATATTACAGCCAAGAATAAAATGCACAAAGAGTATGATTCATTTTTAAACTTGTTCAGGAACACATGATGTTGCTCATTTATCACATACAAGATTCATTACATGACTGTAACTGCTCAGGCAGGATTACCATCTTCTACTATCATTACTCAAACAGAACACCAACATTACACACAAAAATACATTCTCTTTATTTGTTACATGAAAAAATACACATTCCTTATTTGTGACATGTCTTGGCACTCTCATACACAACCAAAGGAAAAACCAAACCTTAATCATTTGCAACTTAAACAAAGATCTTGATATTCTTATGTGCAAATCTTTAATTTGGGCAGCTAGATTTCTCTTGCTGCCAAAGAGGCCACTTAGGATGGTTATGTATAGGATGTGATATTTCCATTTATAAATCTGACACTGGTGATTTAATAGAGGCACAGGCTGGTCAATAAACTCCTTTCCAGGCCTTTACCTGCAGCAAGCAGCACCTGGGGTCACTGGGGCAGGTCAGGCACTCTCATTGCAAAACAAGGATTCCGGGATCTCCTCTCCTGCTCAGCTCAGTCCTGCACCTCTGCCTTTTTCCCCCTCTTTTGATTACACTTCATGAACACTGTGGAGCTTCATCCCAGGCTCCTCAGCTACTTTCCATTTTGGGTGAGATCTTCCAACCCAGCGAAACCTCCCTGTCCTCAAACTTCCTAACACTTCTTTCAAAATTGTCCCTCCCACTTACCCATCAATTTATCACCAATCAGCCAGGACAGTTGCAAGACAACAAGAGTGAAGTGGCCTCACACAAGAAATATCAAGGTCTTGTGCAGCAAAATCCATCTGCTCTCTTTGGCTACAGAACACCACTGAGATTACAATAATATGAATTATCAGCATTCCTAAAAAACACACTCAGAGATGCTTAAATACAACAAATCCTACCACATACACATTCCACAATAACAGCTATTTCTGTCTCTCTACATACAGCTAAATTTGCAGCTAAGATATAGGAAGATAAATAATGTAGGAAAACATAAGAAGGACAAAAATATTACAGTTGTCATTTGCCATGGGCAAAATATATATCAAAATCATAGTAGTAAAAAAAAAAAAAAAAAAGTGAGACAAAATACATGTTTCATTTATGCCAAATTTCAATAGCTTCTTTTCTTAAAAGGAACACAGAATCCAGGACTGGATGGGACCTTCTGAGCCAAAATAACCTCATGGGTCCCTAAGTCCAGAGTTTTATAGGCAACCATGTAATTTAACTCCATCCATTAAAGTACCAGTTCCATCCTAAAAACCATCTTTGCTCTACAGTGCTCCCCTTCAAAAATATTCCAATGTTTTTCTGCTCTCTGGGCTAAACACCAGTCCCAGTGCTAAAGTTACCCAACTTCTGTTAATGTCACACAGCCCTGCAGCTCATTTTAATGGGACAGTTCAAATCTGAACAACTCTGCCCTATCATTTTTCATCCATCCTTGAAAAATAGTATTGGTCTCCATCCTGTTTATCTCATCTCTTTTATGGAAGAAGGAGTTTTTATTGTTTCCTAAACAGTATTACAAACATTCCATAGAGCCATATGGAATGTAGGACAAGCTCATTTTTAAACCCTCCAATGGGCTCAAGATCAGTGTGTGTCACTTCCCAGATGGATCATAAGAAACTTTGAGAGCTGCACCAACAGAAGCCACATGAAATCTCAGCAAGGAAAAATGGCAAGTGCTGCACCTTGGCTTAAATAATCCCACACCAATACGGGCTGAGAAAGGACCTGGAAGTTGCACATCAATTTAAATATGTGCTCATTTAAATCAGACCAATTCCATAACTTCACTGTTTCATTTTCCCTTCCTTCCTGCTTTCCTCCCTTTCATGCTCTCACACACTCTATTTATTTATTTCTTTTTAAAGCACAAACTGTGTCTTCCACAGAGGCCAGATGAATGACTTGGCCCCATAGTTAGCACACAAAGTACAGGCTGTGCTTTCCTCACAGACTGTTTGGCTCTTTAATAAATAGGCACCCAACAGATGTTCTCACACAAACTGCAGAGTTGACAACCTGCTCACCCTCAGGAAGGTTCTGGTGGTCTCTTCTCACACTTGGATAATTTCTTGCTGGTCCCTATGGACATCAATTTTTGCCTCTGCAGCCCTGATGCATCTGTAGGCCACACATCACCTTGTACATCCAGAGCTTAACCAACCACTACTCAGAGTAAATAACACTCAATTTTCAGTATCCATGAAAGAGTTGCAGAGACAGGGTTGGTTTGGGAAAATAAAACTAAAAAAGTAAGAGATAAATTCAAAACACAGAGTCAAGACTGCAATTTTAGAACGATATGATGCATACATTTATCTGGTCTCTTTTCTCCACAGTGGTAAAATTATATTTTGTTCAAATTAGTTGATATCTTTAAATGAACACTTCATTCAAAATGGCAGTAGGTACACTAAAAAAGTAGATAGCCAAACAAAATAATAAGGAAATACCTAAGAGCACATATGGAGTGCTTGCAAAAGATAATCTATTAAAAGAAACCAAGAAGGCAGGTTTAGTTCTAAGAAACTGCAGAGATTATTGCAGAATTTGCACATAATTTCTAACATCTATTATTGCATTTATTTCTACACTGCATGATCAAATTAGCAGAAAAAAGTGACAGCTGTAAACCTAAAGAATATATGGAGCACAACAATATGTCTGCTTTCTGAAGGATCTAATCCTGAGGCTGTATAGATTAATAGTTGTTTGTTCACTGATTTGATAAAGCTAGGTCATCTCTCCTCACAGGCAGCTGATTCCAGCAAGGCTGTCTGACACTTTGGTTAATGCTGCTCGAAATCTTCAAGTCTCAGCAATCTTTTTCTGAATATATGATGCAACAGGACTGATAAGATAAACTGCCCTTCTCATGGAATCCATGCAGTTTGCCTTTGGTGTTTATCATGAATCACAAAACAAAGGCTACTCTTACCCTATGAGTTTAGGTGCCATCATTAGATCCTCATTTTCTCACCAAAAAAAAGGGAAAAGGAAAAAAGGGGGGAAAAAAAAAAGGAAGCATTTGCTTTCTTATTTTAAGTAAATCAGCTTAGCAGAAACCCTGTTGCTCAGGAAATCTTTTTTCCCCCACCGTAGCCAGATGGTGCACATTAGTCATCATTTATTATCTTCATATTTTCAAAATCTCAGAAAGAAATATGCAAAGCTACAGTTACATGTCAGAAGGTGACACACCAAAATTCTGCATTTACGTTAAGATGCTTCACAAGATAATGGTTTCAAAATCGGAAGTCATTAATTTGCAAAACCTTAATCTATTATGCTAGGTAATTAAGTCTTACTATATTAAAATTTCTATTCCCTCAGCATCAGAGATGGGAATTATTTCTTAACTGAAGAAATATATTTTTGCATCCAGAGTAACAAGTATGCATCAGAGTAAAAACTGCTTAGCAGATAAAGTGACTCAATGTAAGCAAATTAAACAGACTGATCAACTTTCTGAAGCTTAGACACAACACAAAATACTTTGACATTATTGTTATAGGGATCAAAAACAAAAAAAAATATTGTTTAATAAGTTGTGTGACTGATGTTTGGACAACACATATAAAGCCATTTATCTTTTTGACAATCAGCCATTTTTTCAAGTTCTGGCACTGGAAAAACATTCTATCTACAAGACAGAAAAGTAACTTGAGTTTTGAATTTTAAAACATAATTATTTCATTTTTCACTTTGTATAGCTGTATTCCTCTGAAAATCCTCTCTGACATGCAGCACAAGTAACAATTAACAATAGGAAAGTAAACCTATTTATTCCCACATGTGAAAAAATGTTATAGCAGTTTCCCAATACAAAAAATGAAACAAAAATGGAATCCATATACCTGGCAGAAATAAATCCATATACTTGCCTTTATTTCATCAACTTTAAAAGTAATGTACTACCAAGATTAGACATGGAAATTGCTCTCTATTCATTAGAAGAACTGGAATTATTTATCTCTCAACAATTCGGATAACTATTGGATTAACTGTGCCTTTAGATACGTAACAACAAACAAGGAGGGAGAGTTTGAAAAACATGTTGTAAGGATTCTTGTCCTGATCAATCCAAATAAACCATGTTTCACCACCCTCATCAGTCCTGACCCACTGGAGGGAATGCAACCCCTGCTCTCTGCTTTGTCAGGTGGTTGCATTACTGTCCTTGTAAGTGCAGATTTGCTCTACAGCAACTATAGAAAAGGTCATTATGTTCACAAAATTGTACTCCTTTAATAGAGGCCTGGGCAACAGACCTTGTTTACATCCTTCAAGAGCACATTTCATGTACGTGAGACCTTTTATGTTTGAATACATTGAACACATGTAAAATCCAGGGCAAGACTGGGCAGGAATTTGGCATCAGGCCTAGAAACATCTCCAGTCTTTTGAGGGGCTTTACAGGACACCATCACATTACTGCAGACCCAGATGCTCTGGAATTTCAGGCTGGTGCATCTCATGGCAAGGCTGACACTTGAAAGTCAACGCCAAGTACAAACTCCATACTTAGGAGCAGAAATAAGCAGGTATTACACAGCAAGAACATTCTTACACCAGTTCAATATTAAATGAACAGGATTTCTCATTCCTGGTACCACTGCCAAGCAACAAATCTCATTCAACATTTTTACTGCTTTCAAAGAGAGCACAGAATCCTTTCATCTTTTTTGAACTGAGAATTCACAATCCCATGGTCTGCTCACAGTTAACAACAGTTGCACCCCCAAATCTCAAGCAGGCATTTGTGTTTGCAGGAACAGAGAATATCTCTGACATTGAGCACAGCAAAGGAACAAAACGGATGTGCAACCTATACACTGAGGCGTAATTAAAATTAACTGCAATTAAGTTTCTTTAAGTCCCTTTTTATCAATGTAGTCTGAAGGAGCATTTGAATTACTTACATCACTGAAATAGAACCTCAAGTTCAAAAACAGTTTTAGTTTTCCTTTCATCTGACGGATTCTGGCAGCCAGAGGTAGAGGAATAAGCAGAGCATATTTAACGCTGATTACTTTTTTCATTATTTCCTGCAATCACTTCCTCCAAATGTGTAGACCTGCATTTCATCTTTGAGTATAACTGCCTCTCATATGTATTTTGCACTTTACGTTGTAATACAATAATGGAGATGTAAACACCTCTGTTCTGTAAATAACCGTTTTTACAGAGAGAAGAATGTTGCATCCAAATTAGAATTTGTCATACATAATACAGGCTTCTGTGTGGAGCCACATTGGTTTTACTCATGTAAAAGTTCAATTTACTACATGTTAAGTATTTTCAGTCCACAAATAGAAAAGAATTCAACCTCTTTGTTTTTTTTCTCCTTTATATTTAGTCAGAGCTCTGCTCTGGGACAGGTAATGCAGAGCTTTGCTGAGCAACAGCTGGGGAAAACAACAGACATCCACTCTGTGTGTACATAATAATTAAATCCACTATTGGCACTGCCTTGCACAACCTCACAGAGGCACAGACAGCCCTTCTGCTTCTATTGCTGTGAAGAAATGAGACAAATGGTGTGGTTTTGAAAATTTGATCACAAATAACCAACAGCAAAACTGAACTCCTGCAAATTGACCATCTACTTAAAAATTATCAAGAAAGAGCCCACAAACAAACCAATCACTTGGCAATCACTGCATTCTTGCAAGATGCAAAAGGCAGGTTGTAGAAATGCCAGCAGGCAGAAACATGTGAGCTTCAGTCATAAAACCACTTGAAGATTGAGCACAGGATTCCAAAGAATTGCACAAATGAAAGCTGGCCAACTAAGCAACAAAGAATATACCTGGAATAAAATCCAATTTACTTGGGTGTCTTTCTGCCCCCATCTAACTGATGACATTCAGGAAAACAAGGCCAGCACAATAAGTAGAAGAGAATATTTGTGTATACTGGCACATGGCCTCATCATTTTCCTTACATAGTTGAATAGAATCAGTGTCAAGTGGTGAATTAAACCTACATCTAATCATAAAACAGCACTAATGTTAAATATACGTTGATACCTACTATCAGTTTTCTTTGTTTAGAAGACACCAGGTTTTGGCCAGAAACCAGGGTATGAGAATATTAGTAGGTCTCAGATACTTTAGAGAACATATTAAAATTCTGAACATTTAGAAATCACGAGAATTTTGTAATCCTTATAAATTCATTCTGACCATGCAGAAACCTATGAGTAGAAAACAGGCAGGAGCACTGACAGTATTAAATCCTCTACTGAATTTAGTGCAAGGTAGGTTAAAAAAAAACCCAAAACATCTCCAAAAGTTACAAAAATTATTTTTCCTTAAAAGAGAAAACTACAGACCAAAATCTCACCAACAACATCAAACTGCAATTATTTTGGCATTTCACTATGAAACAGATGAAAAAAAAGATTTACTTAAAATATATTCCTGTGTGAGGTCTTCCTGTATGTTTTTGCAAATCATACTTCAAAAGCACATACTGATACCACTTATATGCTTCTTAAAATGCTGCCATAAAAACTTTCAGATGTCACAAAAACTTAACTACTCCAGTGATGCTGCAATAGCCTGAATTTAAACCTGCCCACAAACAATGTCCATTTTTTCCCCGTTTTTCCAACCCATGTAATTAATTCTTTGACCAACACAATCCTGAAATGCACAGGAGTGGCTCTCACACCAGTCCTGATCACTCTGCACTCAGCTTTTCTTTGGGTGAGCTGCCAAAGCAAGAGTCTGTCCCAACAGAGCAACAATTCCAAGTGGCTCTGAAGGAATATGGCATCCAAAATGGAAAGAAAAGGAGAAGACCAAAAAAGGTCAGGTTTTTTTGTGTGTTACTTATTCATTCACAGCTCTATAATGATCCAGTGCTGTGTTTTAAAAATGTCAAAGACTTTCTGTAAAAAAAAAATAAAATTAAACATTAAAACAATATGGAGAACAGATTGGGTCTGTAGTTCTGTTCTGCACTGGTAGTGTCAGCCAGGAAACAGAACAATGACATTCCTTGAGTAGGTGTTTTTTCCCTTGATTTATTCATCTAACTGCAAATCTAATTTCCACTTTCATTACGAAAGAACTGGACAAAACTGACAGAATAACTTCATCACAATGCTTTGCTCATTAATCTGCCAGATATATGACTCCATCAGCTCTTTGCTTTTGTCAGTTTAAGAACTACAGAATGATTTGTTAAGAACATACCCAATGAGACAGCTTGTTTTCCTAAACACCTTTAGTAGGGTAGAAATTTGCATTATACAAGGCTCAATAATTTCATTTGGTGAGGTTTGGTTTGAGTTTGTTTCATTTGTTTGGTTTTGTGAGGTTTCTTTGTTGGTTGGTTTTTATCACAGTGGAAATGGTTTGACACCCACCAACAAGGTTTTCAAAAACTCAAATACACCATACATCCCATGTCCTGCTCTGACCTTGAGGTGAATACAAAGGGAGGACATGGTGAGGCCTGGTACTTAACTGGAATTTTTCTAATCACCCTTCTCAAGTTTGAAACAGAAGAGCCCCAGACCAGTGGTCAATCTGTGAGCTACGTCCTACACTTGTGGTCGACTATTGCCCCTGCAAACCAGCAGCACCAAGAATATTTTGTTCAAACCTCTGTTTTTGGACAGTAGTCAGCTTTCATTACCAAGACTGGGTATCTGTATCAGGACTGGCTACAGAATTAAAATATTATTTTAAAAAATTTCAAGGGCTTTAAAATGTACTAGAGAATGTGGATCCCTTATATTGGTATAACAGTGTTAAGAAATTTCTTCAGAGAAATTTGTATTTAGTTCTGACTCCTTCTTAATACATCCTAACATCAGCTCAGCAGTAGAATTTCATACAGAAGACACTGAATGCAATACATCATGTGGAAATTATTCCATACTGAGAAGAAGGTTTGATTGCTAAATAAGTTCCAGTGTGAAATATCTAATGCCTCTCTGAGAACTACATGCTGCTCACTCTATTACCTCTTCACAATTATTTTCTTTTAGAAAGAATTTCTTAACTCCTTAGATAGACTTTGATTTACTCAACATATTTCTTAACAGGTAAAACAAAGTACTGCACTAAAAATCACTCCAACAAATCTGGAAAGATTGCATTATTTATGAGCACACAACCTGCCAGAGCACTAGAAGCCATAAACTACAGAAATGTCAACAGCAATGTTGCTGATGAAATACATTTTCAACTAAAAGAGAAGACAGGATAGAATATTCCTGGTAGACGCTGCCCAGAACAACAACGTGGGGAACCAAAAGAAAGCATTTATCCAAACTGACAGGAGAATGGTCTGCAGTAGCCATGAAAATGTTAAAACACAACTTTATCTTTGAGTGTCTCAGTTGCTGAACAAGTTGTCCTTTGCAGTTTTCTTCTCCTGTGGTAGTTTTTGAGCCACGTGCTTGAGGTAACTCTTAAATAAAGAATTTATTTCATAGTCAAAAAATTAAATAACACACTAATAAAAGACTTTGTTTTGAAAGACTATCTCATTGTAAATTTCAGACATGAGAAATGTAATTTGGCTATAGAAATTGGTATTTCCCTGCAGCAATAAAACGCAGGAATATTCCCATTTTGTGTATCCACTAAGTATTTGGATAATTATAAAAGGAAAGCCCTCTAAATTCTTCCATCTTGAACACAAGGCTAAGTGAACATAGAAACATTTTCATCGCACATCTGAGGATTAGATTGCTCTGGCTGATCCATAACAACAAAGAAAATGAGGATCTGTAGAGAAAATGCAAGGGAAATGTGCTCTTTTGCCATGACAGTATTCAATGGAAGACCTTTGCTCCACTGCAAACATAGAGCTCTTGGACAAGAAATATTAAAAGGTGGAATGGATCTCTATAAACATAAAGGCATTGCAAGAAAAGTTTAAAAAGTAGCACAGCTAAACCAGCAATTTAAATCCAGCCTACAAACATGACCCATGATATACCAGCTTTAATTTCAGCAGTGCTCAGGTACAACACTGATCCAACTCTTATGAAAATCTATTAAAAAGTCAAGCATTTAGATGGTTTCTCTGCTAATAGCACCACCATGAAGCTTTCCTGTTTTCTTAATTCTAACCATGGTAGACAAGAATTCAAAGTAACCCTAAATGTACCAATATTGAAATAAAGAAAGCCATGGATTACTACTGACATCCACTGCTAAGGTATCAGGAAAACTTGGCACAGTGGAAACAACTGATCCACCTGAATAAAGCAGAAAACATTTTCATTCATTTCCTCTGATCTGCAGATCAAACCTTAGTGATAAAAATCTTCAACTCCTGATAGAAAGTAAAATATGAGTCTGCCTGCCCTAAAGCCACATTCCTTGTTTCTTTATGGATGAATCAGTTTTTCCTCTATCTTGTGGAATGTAGCCAACATAATTTAGGGTCCCTCCAGTGCCTGCTACAATTACAATTCCAGATTCTGCAAATGCTTCTAAATGCATCTTTGTAATCTCTAAGTTACAATGCAAAATCATTTTCTTCCTTTCATTCCCATACCATTTGGCATCCCAGGAGATGTATTTAGATTCTGAATGTCTTATTTCATTTTCCACTTCTCCACACAGAGCACTTGATCAAGAAGATTATTTTATTATTATTCCCATCTGAACTGCATCTAAGCCTGTTTTAATTTATTCCCCTATCTGGAATATCAGTTTTGATTTCCAGAGAACTCACTGTCCACAACAATATATTCCTAAGTGCTCTGTCACTGCTTCAAGTTCACTTCTGTTATGACTATAAGACAGTTTGAGTACACCAACACTTGCTTTTCTTCCACCTATAAAAGTGCTTTCCAGCTGACATAGAATGCCATAGTCCCTGGGATTTTTTCACCCCTCTATTCGGTGGAATCGCCCCTAAAGCACATGTACAAACATTGTTCTTCAAAGTAATTACATGAAACAAGATCCATTACCTCCCTTTTAGAAAAATTAGGCTTTCTCTCCTAAAGAACCTTCAAATAGGCAAGAAAAAAAAAAATACATTATTTTGATCAGATAAAAATGCCAGAGACAAAGAGCCAAAACCAATTTTTTTTTCTCTTTCAGTTATATGCACATAATTTAAAAACCGTGCATTTACTGAAGGTCATGGAATCATCAAGGTTGGAAGAGACTTTCAAGATCACCTGGTTCAAATATCAACCCACCACAATCATAATCACCCCGGACTGTATCCCCAGGTGCCACTTCCAGATGTCTCTTGAACACCTTCCAGATGTCTCTCCACCACCTCTGAGTAGCCTCTTCCAAAGCATAACCACTCTTTCAGTGATTTTTCCCCTAATATTTAATGGGAACCTTTCCTGACAGTTAAATGGCCATTTCATCTTGTCCTTTCTGTTGAGATTTGGTAGAGGACAACAATCTCTTCTAAGGGAGTTGTACAGAGTGGGAAGGACCCCTGAGCCTCCTTTTCTCCAGACTAAACAACCTGGTAAGTCCTTGTAGGACTTTCTGGACCCTTCCCCAGCTTCACTGCCCTTCTCTGGACACACTCCAATGCCTCAATCTCCTTTTGAAATGAGGGGGCCAAAAGTGGACACAGGATTCAAGGTAATTTGATTGCCTAAGTAAAGATATTTCACAGCCAGAAGAGCTGAACTGAAAATTCTATTAGTCTCCCACTATTTCAGTGATTTGAAGACAGCTCTAAAAATTATATGATTCTACTTCAATGAGTGTAACTAAAAGAGAAATCTTTGTACCTTAATGGCCTGGGAGCTGACGACATATGGGAGCCACTTTATACTGCACATTGGCTTTTAAAATGACCACTGAAACGCTTACAAATATTTCCACAATCCACCACTACACATTGAATGTCCAGTAAAATATTGGAAAAATGAAGGTCTGAAAATTAGTCCTTAACATGGGAGGAGGACTAACAGCTATTTACACTCCAGAAGCTTAATTTGGAATCACTTTGGAGTCAGCAACCACCATTTTTTGTTTCCTTCTGTGAATTAACAATTTGACATCACAAGTTTTCTACTCTGACTCCAACACCTCGAATTTGAAAAGAGGGTCTTCATCTCTGCACCAAAAATGCCCAGTACTCTGCAAATAAAGTCCTCAAAGTGCAACAAAATGCTTTAATTAAGTATTTCCTTTGGTTAGTGCTATTTCTAATTTATGATTTGCCAAAGGCACTGTTTTACTCGTGTTTCGATGGAATACTTAGCACAGCGTGAAATAGACGGCATCTCCTCTGTAGCAAAAGTGAAAGGTTGACTTCTGCCCTGGGCATCTTTTATTTTTTGTGAAAGCTTAGAGGTAGAAACTGAAGCATGATAATTGAACCTTGAAGGAAAAAGTAGTGACATTATAAGAACTGCTTCTGTCAAGTGATAAATATCCTGTGATACGATATATTTAATTTGTACCAATAAATTCATAGCAGTAATAAAGATTAAAACATAGTTGTGCCATACAAAATGGGACATGTTGGACATGCTGACAGATAGGGCCCACTTACCATTCCAAGTAATCATGCAGGTTACTGTCAAATGAAAATAAAAAGGATAATTCACCTAATCTTGTTTAAAAAAATAATTCTGCATTTACATTTATTATACACAGCATATTTAAAAGGTGGTTTTCATATTCTCCAGCACCCAAGGCATAAAGCTGAAAGTGCCAGTGAAAATAACAAATGATGTAATAGAAGTGTGTAAAACCTGAGGCAAGAATACGTCGCAGTCAGAACCCAATGGCTCTGCTCAAGTGACACACACATTTGCACTCAGAAGTTTTGCCTTTTTTTTATTTTGGTTAAAGCTACCACAGCAACATTCTCCTAGTGAGGTGTGTCAGAACTAATGTAGCTGAATGTAGTTCACTGTAATTGAAAGTAATTCATGCTGTCACATTTACTGTAACGAGAGGTCACATCTCCAGGGCCATAAATGTTGTTCACATTAATCGTAACTGACACCTTCCTCCTCCTTCAGGGAAATTCAGCCATATTACATGGCTTAGTTCACATCCTTTTTAAGTATCTCAACTTTTTTATGTTTGGCTGGTTTTGTGGTTTGTTTTGGGTTTATCGGTTTTTCAAGCTAAAAACACACAAAAACACCAGCAACAAATTCTGTCTGGCGCCTGGTGATAAAGTCATCTCACAGAAAAGTACGTAACAATAATTATAATTACCCTGATCTCCAAAAATCCTACAGATTTGACCTGAAAACAATTATGACCTGAAATCTGGATATTTTGGAAACAAAAACAGTTCTTAAGTTATAAATACATATAAACCATATTCTAAAACAGTAAGTAAAATACAACACACTCCATAATGGCCCTCTGGACTACATGCACTAATTTCTTCCTAATACTTACATATATTATGATTTAGGAATCATAAAGCCCCACAGTAAACCATAGACTTATTTTGAAACAGTTAAATTCCCTACTGACATGCCAGCGAATGACCTCCATTCTCAACATGACTGTATATTTCAAACCTGATAATTCAACTAGACACCATTTCCTTTACAAATATTAACCAGTTATCTGGGGGGTTATGGCGTGTAAGTCTAAATCTTTTGATCCCTATTTAACAAAGCTACACACCTGAAGAAGGCCCTTGAAAGCACTGAATGCATGTGCCCTCCATAATTAACACAGTGTACAGAAAGTGGAAAGCTTTTAATCTGCATGCTTAGTTTATCCTGAATTATAGTTAAAAGATGAAAGATGCTGAAGAAGAAGTGCAGTGTAAAAACAGACTGGCAAGAGAATGATGTGCTTGTTGGCCAAACAATAATCTAAGTTTCTTTGTGTTGGTTTGGTTGGGTTGAGCAAGACTGGGTTTTCTCCTTGAAAAATTCAATGGTATCTTAACTCAGAAGTAAAAACTTGGGTTTGGGTTTTTTCTAATAGATCCTTATGGGAACACAAAATATAAATTTTCATTTACTCACAACAACAACTGATAATATTAATGATAAAAAGTTTCACTGATGAATCTCAGAATTAAGTATTAAAGAAGTGAAGAACATAAAAATAGGAGGACAGATTCATTTCCACAATAGCTTGGAAAAATAATATTTTTTGAAAGGCAATTTAGTCTTAAAGTCACAATTATTCTAAATTGATCATAACGCCACAAGAAAATCAGTTGTTTGATTTCCTTTGGTATAACTCAGTAATAATGCTACTGAAACCAAATAAATTAGATGAGTTTATGAATTTTTGAAGAATCAATGTTGAAAGACTCCAGACTCACTGTCTATCACAGAACACAACCCTTCAGGTATAAATAAAATTGTTTCTTTCAGAGACCAATTTTTCTGTTGTCTGACAATGTCATTTAATTTTGGTGAGGTATCCAGCAATTGTGCAATTTCCTACAGTAACATTTGGTGTAGAGATACACAAAACATTGCTGTGAGCCCTGCAGTAAATGTTTGCTGAATGACCTGAAACACCAAAACAACAAACACATGACCTCACTGCAATAAAAAGTCATATCATGCTTATTCTTCTTACCTATAATTAACATTAACTGGTTTTTTTTTTTAGCAACATCACTCAACATTTCTCAGAAATAATTCTAGGTTGTTCTTCCAAACAGGGAAGCACTTCATGTTTCAATATGACCACACTATTGCATAATATTTGTCCTGCACCAGTATCTACAATAGCCTTGATGGTGCTTGTTGTACCTAACATATCAACAAGGATAAAAACATGATTTACATTTCAACTAGTTCCCCATCTCAGCCTTAGCTGCATTATAATTCCATCCATTTCTTACTCTGTAGAAAGGCATTTCAGCACTTCTACCCAAGTATCTCATTTATTCCTAATTTCCAAGGTTATCATTAATCTATATTTTTCTAATATAGCATCACTTAGGAAAATAGCTCAAAAGTCATAGTGAAACCATATTCCAATAAATCACCATTGCCATTAATACCTCAGCACCACAAAAAGTATACATAATTAAATAACTATGGGCTCTTCTAACCAGGGAAGTTATTTTCCTTTAGAAATACTCTTTCCTGTTATAAAGAATAAGTCAGAACATAAAAATGCATTCAGATAATAAAACATGCACTCCTATTGAGTCCTATAAAATACAGCCACTCAAATCAGGTCTGTTATTTGCTTAGGACTCTATGTACTTCAATAAATCATCAATCACTACTTTCAATGTTTTTAGTGAAAAGAAGCAGCAGTACTAATTAATAAACTCCTTAGTTAATTAATACAACCTAATTAATAACCTAATCAGTTTGCCTAAACTCTGAACATGGTTTTGCAGATATCATAAAGCTCATTTTTGTACAATAATTTCACAAGGAGTACACAGTCTAATAATTTATCAGTATTGGGGGTAAATCAAGGTAATATGACAGAGAATTCAAATTTGCCCCCTTTTCCTACTTTATTTCTTCGCTCATTGCTGCACTCTTTTCCAGCAGATTTGACAGCCCTGAGATGTAAAGTTGTGGGGCCAAATCCTGCCAAAATGAATGTCCTTTTCACTCCTACTGGAAGTCTGTTCCCATATCTCACCCCTCTGGCATTTAGAAAGCTCTTCTAATCACTAATGCAACTTTACCCACAGCTAGTTGATACCCAGCTGTTCTTGTGCCAGCACTACCCTTTAGCTAGAGCAGCTTTCCTCTCCCCCTCATGCTCCCCCACTGAAATTCTCTCTCATTCTTCAATTTTCCAAGCTGAAAAATGTCATGCTGTTAGTTCCCTCTTATGAAATAAGTTTATTCTACACAGTCATCCTATTATCCTTCCTCTGCACCTATTTATTTGAATTGATCCACAAGAGGATGATTAATTTACCCTCTGTCAGAAAGCAATTTCCACATTGTGACGAAGTATGCACATAAATCTGTTATGTAACTTTAAAATATGAATTTCTTGTGTCTGTTTCTATGAATCTCTTTAAACTCCATACCTTCAATTCCTTACTTTAGGGTCAAAATTGTCACCATTGAACTCCACCAAAGAATCAGCACTAGTTTCTCCAATCATATCTGATTGAAATCCATTACATCAGTTTTTGGAGCTCCCCAGACTTTCATTTCAGTAGGGCACCTTAAGCATTTAGCATTTCTATATAAGCACACTGAGCTTCTTAATATTTCACATGTGGGGAGCCCTTTCCATGGGGATGCTTAAAATACATCACTTTTCTTGGAGGAGAAAAGGATTATTCTGGTAGGTTCATACAAAGTCATCTTTTCCCTTGTTACGTAAGCCTTGATGTCTGTGTTGTCAAGTATTTTTCATGTCCAGAGTTAAACAGCATTGTCTTTTAAGTCAAAAGGAGTAGGCCTGAACCCAGAATCTGGAAAGCATCCAGCTGTAGTAATGTTTTCTTTGGATGAAATATGTTGAACAAATGTAAAGCCTTTTTACTACTGCTACAAAATATGGTTGGATTAGGTCTTGGGGCTACACACTTTGTCATTTCGATTCTGTGACAGCAACAAGCCATGAGAGGAGCAGAGACAACTCAGGCAGTCAGCTCCTGTGATTATTAAACACTTGACATTTCTGTAAAAAATACTTCACACTGAAAGAAGTAATAATTTTCTTAACCTTTACTTTCAGTCTTCTAGAGGTATGATTAATCAGAGGCTATGCTCTGTAGCTGTTTATTTTTCTGGTTTTTACTGCATGTACTGGCACAGGTCATTTGAAATGCTGTCACTTGTTCTTTCTCTCTCTCTTGAATGTGCACCCTTTCACCTTAACTTGCTTTCCCAAAAATAATAAACCTACTTCAGACAGAGTCATTCTGATAATACTTAGCCCAGGTGAAAGTACATATTTTGAAAGTTAGACCATCAATTATTACATCTATTATCCCATCTGCTAAACAGGAATACTGGAGTACTAATGACATTTTATGCCTCAATTAGATTTTGGTTCATTACATAAGAAAGGGCAGCACAGATGTGTTATCAAATAAAATTAAGTTACAGGACATATTTTAATTCTGAAAAATGATGTGTTCAGACACCATTTATTCTTCCACTCTGGAAAAGCATAAAAAGTCTCAAGAAAAGGCCAAGATAGGTTAGTTTAGCTCCTGAGTGACCCAGGGTATTGTCCAGACCAATACTCCACCCCTGGCCAAGCAGAGCTCTGCTTCCTCAGAGGACCTGAGACACCAAAAGCCAAGCCTGAAGTCAGGCAGCAAAATATTAGTACAGTAATGGCACAAGGAAATTCACTTGACATGCTCAGGACAGAAAACTGAAGACAAACTGACACTAAGCTTTTGTCTCCCTAGTTTTCCTTCACTTCCAAGTTTCACCAAATTCCACAAACCATCAGTGCAAAGCATGTTTGCAAAAAGGAAAGTAAAAATACACCATAATTGCTTATACACATTCCTGAGAGTGCTTGCTCTAAGTTGGAGAATAATATTTTGTGCTCACTTGGTGTGACATTACTTTAGGCTGTCTATGACAACAGGTATATTATTTCTAGATTCCCATTAAGCTTTGATCACATTTTTAATTGGTTCAATGGAATAAAAACTAATTAATACACATGTATAATATAAAATGCATCAGAGAAAGATTCATGCAGATGTATTTATCTTATGAATAGCAAAGTGACCATAAGATGAAAAGGCAGATAAATATCAAATGGATCTAGCTGAGAAATAACCTTAAAACTGTAGGAGCAAGACAGCAGCAGAGGCTGATAACCTGCAGCTGAGAGGGAAGTCACGGACTCTGCACTGATCTTGCTGCCCAAGCCACTGAGCTTTAAATCCACCCTGCCTATTCTGTAATTAAACCTCTGGCTGCAGCGAGCACCAGCTGGACCCAGCAGCACCATAAAACCTGGTATTGGCTGGCAAACCAAGCAGTCTGATCCATGAGAGCATTCTGGCTGTCCAGGGCCTCTATTCCAGCACCCAAGAACCTTATGCACAAACACAAACTCCAGCACAGCACACATGGCAGGGATGAGATCAGACTCTGCAAAGGAGAGAGCAGCCAGCCCAACACCACTCTCTGCAGCTGGGCCAGCTGAAAGGCTGCTCTGTGCAAATTCTACCTGCATCTCATTTGCTTCCATATTTTAATGGTAGCTTAGAAAAAATACATAATACAGAGCCTGTGCATTATGAATTATGTGTACACACAGCCTGCAGTCTGCTTGCATGTCATACAGTCTGTACAGGCAGTGCACAAACCACTGGCACAGTGGGGAACAGAAAGTGCAACCCTTTCCTGTTGGTGGAAGCAGCAGTGACTCCTCACAGCAGCTCCTGCTGAAAACTGGGGAGAAAGGGACGTTTCAAGCCAAGCCCCTCAGCTGGGCTTGTTCCCAAATCCATCTAAAGCACAGTACAAGGAAGGAGAACATTCTCCTGCCCTTCAAAAACAAAGTAGGTCAGTATGACCTGGCTGTGTTTCCTGACATGTTTATGCTGGCCAACAATTGCAGACTGCAAGGAAGACATTTCAAATATACATCCATCAGAAACTCCTCCATATGCTTGCTGTACCCTCACACACAGAGCCAGAGGAAACAGGCAGAGGTGAAAAACTGAAATTGAAAACACAGAGCTATTTTTATTTCAATCTAAATTATTTCTGCCCTGATATTAATCTAGATAATATCTCCTTGCCAGCTCAATATAATGCTGATGAATATTTCTTTTTTAAACATTCTGTTTCCTTAATTTTTACTTTCTACTATATTATCTTTGCTCTTTAAAAACAAAATGCAAAAATAAATCTTAGCCACCCCAGATGCTGTAAATATTAAAATAACACTATTCATAGAGATTTGCATGAATCTGGTTTTCAGCACAAAAATGGGCCAAAAAAAGGTCTGAAAATCCTGTGTGTGTTCAGTTTAGGATGAACACAAATACAGAAAGTTCATGTAAGAAAAGATTAGTAGAGGATTAAAACTTTAAAACATAGGTGAAGAGAAGGTTAAAACAGGATATAGACCCTATCACCTTTCAATCATTTGTTTAAACTCTGTTTAGGTGCATAAGGGTTGAAATTGGATTCTTTGGATGTCCTTCTGCAGCTCCAGTATAACCAACCACCCCACTCACAATCCTGCCATGAGTGCCTGCAAGACAAACAGCTGGACAATGTTTGGCAGAAACTGTGGAAAGTCAACCTCAATCCACTGACTGAACTGTGGGTGAAGTTATTTTCAACTGAACAGACCTTAACTAAAATTAAAATATTAATATATACACTGAAGTTTAGATACTGCATTTAGCTGTGCACATAGCCAGATTCAGTGCAGGTAAAAGACTAAATAATAAACTTGAACTGAAGTGGAAAGAAAGGATCATACCTACACTCACAAAAGGAAATAACTTGGTAAATCATAAATCTGTTTTCTGTTCTTCTATATGAAGCATGATAACTGAGGAATTCAAGGAAAGAGTTGAATCCTTTTGGTATACTGAGATCTGCCCTAAATTCTGGATTACATGGCAGGAACCGTGTAATCCTTACACTGTGTCTACTTGGAAAATGTCAATTTAATAAAGTTTAGGTCAAGTTCTTCAGAATCCATCCTTATATCTGTCTTCAATCACTTGCCCAAGCAGACCAAGTTCTCAGTAGATAACAGTAACTACAGTACTTGAGGCTCACAATGAAGCATCTGACAGCTTCCATGAAGGCTGCCTGGGTAGTATCATTTTGTAGATAAGGAAGTTCAGCCTGCTTCAAGCAATAAATTCACTTTCCATGAAGAATGCAGATGGTTAGATACCAGCAGGATGAATGCTGTACTGGCCTTACATGAAAGATTTAAGCAAGCAGCTTCTCTATTCATCAACTATGCAAGAAATTCAATTTTTTTAGCATTTAATTTGCAAAAGAGTATTTATTATTATGGGATCAGACGGAAATACAATATATTTCACTGTTTCACTGTAATAAAGTGTGCCAGCTTTTTTGTGTGCTACCTTATCTCAACTACATCAATTTACCAAAAAGTGCATTTTAAAAATTCATAAAGTCCTTATAACATTTAAAAATGTAGTTTAAGACTTTTCATCCCTCAATAGTACTACATATACTGAAACTACATCCTTAACTTTCTGTAGAATGGATGTTCTTACACTGATTCCAAATTCACACAGCAAAAAACCCCAAAGTGTTAAGCAGAGATGCTGTCCCCTCAATATTTTCATAACTAGCCCACAGGAAAGCATTACCATGCCTAAACACTGACTGCTCTGCAACACTTGTGTAGTCATTACAATACTTTGAGTCACTTGACAACTGCACATAATATTTGTACTTCCAGTGGCAGAAGGAACCATGATAATGCACTTGTAATCAAACTGCCAACACCAAAAATAAGTTCCAAATTCAAAGCATTAGACTACAAAACTTGAAGGTGGAGGAGAGCGGAAAAAAGAATTCAAAAATATTAATTAAAATGTTGTGTCTCAAAAGCATTATTTTTACTGTAGTTTTGGGAATATTCTTGTAACGTTTTCACATTCATTCATTCAAGCTCCAGAAATCCAGAGCTAGGCTATCTGAACCCACAAGGCCCCATGTTCTTCTCTTAAAATTCTGCTCAGAGAATCCAAACCTAGGGAAATTCTGAGGGGTGAGGCTGTACATTTACGGTATATCCATGCCAGTTCAGGCAGCAGTGAAAATTTGATTCACATCAGACATGGACATGATAATGAGTATCTTCAATTATTCAACTTGAAGCTTATTAGAAAGCTAGGATAAACACATATCAGACTTCTAGAGCGTGTCAGATCCCCAGCAGGGCAAGGAAGCAATACCTGCCATGGCTGAAGTGTCACTGAAAAGTTTATCAGCTGAAAGAAACATTTACCAAACTTGAAAATCTGCATGAGTCTGCTCATGCTGGGAGTGCTACACCACGTGCACATGGCGTTTGGCACTTTCAGCCCCCAAACCAAACCCTATTTGCTGGAGCTTGACTTGAAGGCTAAGTTTTCCACAGTTCCTCATTTTACATTAGTTCTACATACAATGAAATACTTAAGGGTTGTACATTCAGTCTGTGACAGGATAAAAAATGTGGGGAAGGACACTGACAACCTTTTTTCCAGCAGGAGTACGGAATTAAACAAAGCATTTTTCCACTTCCATCTTTTCACGCTTTCTCACAAAGGCAAAAGCATTTCAACTACATGAGACTATAGTGGGCATATGTTGATCCAATTAAGCAAAAAGGTTTATTAAAAACCACAGGGAGAGGCCATTTTCACACAGATTTGTTCATTGATCTGTCTCCCCTCACTCTGTACAGTCACTTCAGCACAGTCCAAGCAGAAAAGCATGCACTGAAGGATTAAGGCAGTGCTCAACTGAGCAATAAGACTGTTCATCAAGCTAAAATCTTATATATTCTATCTTCAGGGGAAAAAAATTTAAAAAGTAAAAATAAGGGAGGAGTTTCAGAAAAGTAAGTCTCCATGCAAAATATAAAATTACACAAGAAAGTAAAACAGAAGATATATTTAACATTTTATCAGAGAAATTGCTGAAGAAGTATCAAGAGCTGGATCCTCTAAGTAACTTCAGCAGAAGGCGAAAGAAGAAAGCAAATTCAGCTCGATACCAGATTTCATCCTCCAGGAATTTGAAGAAGGGACCATAGAAGTTACCACTAACATCAACACAGCTAAAAGCTCAAGCAGAAATCATCATTATCTGATCTCACCCAACAAAGCCTAGAGTGCTTTTGCCAGCCTGAAATAATGACTGCCAAAAGCAACCCAGGGAAATGTTTTATAATCAGACAACTTTATTGCTATAAAAACAAGAACAATTCAACTCAATTAATAAAATCTTCTCCCTTTCTCAGGGCCAAAAAGCAGTGCCCTTCAAGCAACCTAGAGCAAAGAAATTAATCTATGAATAAAGAAGTGTCCCTTAATAAGTTTAGTAACTCCATTTTGCCCTCCAAATATATCTCTGACCAAATCTGCTCTTTCTTGGCTGAGATCCTACGTAAACTTGTCAGAAGAAAAGCACAACACATGAAACTGTGCTTAAGTATTAAGAGTGAACACCAGAGACTCATGTCATTCACTAAAGAGCTGGGTCAAAACCTCTGACTGATCCCTGAACAAAGATTTTCTTCAATTCCAAGAATGTAGAATTTCTTCTGCCCTCTTTGAGCAGCAGAGACCATCCCAGCCAGGCTTGCAGGCTGGTCAGATGCACATGGGGCATCTCCTGTCACCTCTCCCACACTGCTGTGGTGCCACTGCGCGAAGATTCCGCCTCACATCACAAACATTGCACAGCTTCCCCATGCTGTATCAAGATATTCAGTTTTTCTATATCCAAAAGGTTTAGGACTTGACAAAAACAAGGTAATAATCCAACCCAAGTGTTTCATGGCCTGTGCAGGACTCTCTCAGTTCTGTTATTTGTAGGCATTGAGAGATCCTAAAATGACCTTCAGAACTCTAACACAGAATACACAATAACCTACCTAAAAACAAAAGTGGAAAGAATTACAAGATTAGCAAAGAGCTGCATGATAAAATGAGAGGTAATGCAATTAACATTAAATAGGATACAAATATAAATCTAACTAGACTAGGAAGAAAAAAAATCTGATTAGCAAAACAAAATGTAATGAATGAACACAGTTAACAGTAGTCACAACTAAGTCAGCCTACACAGAAGGAAGTTTGGAAGAACTGAGTGAGTCTACCATAATTTTGCAGGCAGTAATTTGCTCTAGACAACATCACGAGATCTAAAGTATAATGGGAACAAATTGGATTAGCACCAATTGCAAGGAAATTAAATGCAGGAGTACTCAAAGAGGAAGGAGACATGCAAATTGCTTTCATAGTAATGATTTTCTTTGGGGCTGCAGAGATTAACCCAGCTTGTTTCAGGAAGTGCAGGGAAAGTCTTGTTTAAAAGAACCTGGTTTTAACAGGGGAAAGTGAACATTTTTAGGAAGACTTTTAAATGCTTTTTTAATGCTTAAGAAAATATGACAAATATTTTTACAGCCCAGTTAGAAAGCAAAAGTTAAAAAATACAAGACTTTGACCAAATTATTTTTCCTTTGAATTGTTTTACTTCTGCTCCCCAGAAGTCCTTCAGGTGCTCTTTGCTCCTACAGGTATCCCTGAAGGTAACCTTGTCCAGGTTTCTAATCTCATAATGAAGAGCTCAGCAAAAGTTCATTTTACTCAAACATACAGTTCTTTGCTTCATACTCAGTATACTCAAAACCACACCACAGAACACCAAAAAAGCCAAGCAGTGACATATGCTGCATGGTGTCTTTACAAACAAATTTTGCACTGGAATATTTTGCTCTGACAAATTCCTTCAAATGCATGATGAAATAACCAGTTTTTGAAACACTGAGAAATCACTTGCAGCTTGGTTATACAGTACTGATCCTACCTTTTGAAACTAGCAAAAACTGTTGAGAATTCACTAGATTCATGCTAAGACTGGAGAATCATTTTAACAACTTATACTAATATATCAATATTAGTGTCATATGGCCTTAAGAAAATAAACCTTAGTTCAATGTGATTTAAATAAAGATGCTTTGTTTACTAGATTAAATTTTATAAATCTTTACTCCAGTTAAATGAAGTTCTTCCAGCTATCTGATTTTTTAAATTCTTTTAATGCAGATATTTTCAGTAAAGCTATTGTCCTGAAAACACAAATATAAAATTCAAAATTGATCAGAACTAATTTCTCTCATATCCCTGCACCATTAAAATATTAAATGTCTAATACTGTTTCTTCTTCCTATAATGAACATCCAAGTACAAATAACCAGAAAGATCTGCTCACAAACGTGATTGAAACACCTTCCTGACAGCTTGGTGCAGTGGATATAAAACAAATTCTCTAGAGGATTTGGCAACACTGAACTCTGCAAGAAAAATGGAAATCACCTGTCCCCAGAAATTATTTGTAACATTTTTTAAAGCTTGTTGCTTAAAATATAGCAGACTAACAAAGCCCTGTCAGGAAAAACATGGTACGTGTAAATCACCTTCTGCTTCCAGAGGCTTCTTTTCTCATACAGCAGGATTCTTATTTCCACCCTTACAGCCATGGAACAACTTTCTAACAAGAATTCTGGCAGGGCTTTAGAAGGTCATGAGCCCCAAACTATTTCTTGTTGACTACAGACACGTTGCTGAAAGAAAAGTAACACATTCTCCACTGTGATCACAGTCCCTTCTAAGGAAACGATCGAGAACACGATGGAATCCTAAAATATTTAACAAGGATGTATTTTAGAAGCTGCTGCTGACAACTTTACTATTTCTGTGAGTATGTTTTACAGCATGACTTCCTTCCCATTTTGAAATATTACTACCTTATTTGGGAATACTGAGATCAAAATCTTACACAGGAGAAAAGCTCCTAAACTGTACAGAACGGAATGTAGGTAAATGCTGAACATTCTTTCATTACCTATTATATGAATTTTAATCTACAGCCTGATGACAGAAGTGAAAACTTCAATGGGCTGAAGAACATCAGTACAAGTTACAGCAACACTAAAGTGGGAAAAAGCCCTCAAAAAGCTGTGCTTTATCTGCATGATGGCAGTGCAGAGAAAAACACTCCTGCCACTGCTATGTTAGGCCAATATCAAGGTTGATATCAACATTCACAAAAACCCCAAAACTGCCTACTCAACAAACTCTATCTCCGCACTCTTACATTTTTCATCCTCTAATTTGATTCTAAGAAGCTAAACAAGTCACCTCTCATATTTCTGCAAATATACAGCTATACAGATATATATATATAAATAAAATATCCCTGAAAATCACCAACGAGCTCAAGAACATTGGCAGTGGCCATATTAACTGGGAAAAAAAAAAGTGTACCTGAAACCAAACAGGGATCTGAAATTTCTTTGATTACATTCTTGTCCAACTCTCACATCCCTAGTCACATCTAATGATAACATAGTCCAGAAAATTCTCATCTCCCGATATTAATGTCAAAAAAAAAAATATATGCTGTTTAATCTGCACTTTAGAATACCTCCAGAGTAAGGACTCCTTCCTCTGTCAACATACTGGGGTCCATTTCCTTTCTGAACTATGTAAGAATATAAATATTTACTAAAAATAGCTCAGCATGAAGATGAGTCACATCATCATGCCCTTGGAGACCAATTAAAAGCGGAGTCATTCTGATCAAGTGTTACAATAACCATCTAATAATCAAAACAAATAGAATTACACCTTGAGTAAGTACTACTTAATGCAAGAACAGCTGAATCATACCATAAGTTTTAAAAGGCTGCATTGTGTGCAGAAAGAATTTCATTACTTACAATGGATTACACATCACAACAAGGCTTGAAATACTGGTTCTCGCTTTTGGAAGGAAGTTAGAGTGTGTGGGGGACATGAACTTAATTAAATTTTGCTAAAGAACCCACTTATCCCCACTCATTTGCTGCATATCATGAATAAGAAAAATTGGCAGGAGTAGGTACTGCTTCCTTTGGGAAGGAGACCAAGCAAAGACCAGTTCTGGGGAGAAACGTTTTTGACCTTGGCTCACACAAGCCCATAGGACAGTTAGCCTGGTATCTCATGTGTAAGGCTAATGAATAAAAATGCCAGCAGAAATATTCCAAACCATAAAGCTCTCCAGTTAATACCAAGTGCCCCCAAAGAATGGTTAGAACCTGCCCATTGGAGGCAGAGTGACAGAAACTGGAGACTTCCCTTACAGGATCAACTTTAACCCTCAGATTAACCAGAGTAAGACCAAACAGGATTTTCTGGGAACCACGAGGGCAGATACAGAATGATGTTAAGCAGCCACTCTGCCTTTTACTTCTGCCCAAGCCCAGAAGGCCAATGCTCTTCTCTCTTTTAATAACTCAGTGCAAAATAAAATTGATATTTAATGAGTAACATTTTGATTTCCCGCTCAATTTTCAGAAGTCCCTCAATTTCAGATACATAAAATCAGCAACCACCTTTAAAAAAATTTTTCTTCTTCACAGAAGCATTGCTCACAATATTTAATGAACAAACCACTGATATCTTAGCCGTATATTTCTACATAAAAATCTAATTTAAGAATTCCTCATTAAGACCTCTTAACGAGCCTAGCCACAAGTGAGGGTCCAATAAGTCAGCATGCTTTCAATGAGCTCCTCTAACACAACTGCCAAGATGAATAAAAAAAATTCATTATTAAAGTCTTCCCCAAATGGCCAAGAGCATTCCAAAATATATGTAATAAAATCCTTTTTTAAAAATTAGTTTCTTCAAATTGATCAACATTTCCTTATTTGGAAGGGATATGGAATATTTACATGGGATTCAACAGAGACATGAATGTTTTATTTGACATATTCTGATATTCACAGTACTTCAAACAAATCATGGCAAAAAACGTGGGCAACAACTGAAAAACAATAGTCAAGATTTTTTACTATATTGCACTTTCTGTTTCAGAAAGTTATAAACAAGTTTAAGTACTTTTTCTCTATACTATCCCTACTATAAAAGACTTTTTCAATCATTAATGAAAAAGAAAACTGTCAAGATCCAATTACACTGTTGTGAAGTCTGTATGACAACCTGTTCTTGTTGTTTCTCTGGATCAATATTCTGTCATTATTCATGCCAGAAAACTTTTCAGACACCTCAATTTAAATGAACACCACAACAACTGAGTACTTGGAATAAAACTGGCTGAAATCCATTTTCATGCCAATGTGTGCTCGTAGACTCTGCTTCTGTATCCATTTACATTTGAATACTTGTTCTGATGACTAAGCAAAGTCCTATAGAAGCTGTCTTAGTTAATAAAAGCAGTTCTAGCAATTCTAATTAGGAGCATTTGTTATTCTATGGAGATGCAATTTACAGTGGGAGTCATAAAACAAATCATGATAAAAGCCAGGATAATGTTCCTTTACCACCTCAACTTGATAGATATTGTACACATGAGTTAATATTTAAACTCCTTGTCCAGCAGGAATATCCATACTCCTTCTTTAGCTGTTTCCATGCACAGAGAAAAGCCAAAGGCACTAAAAATGGCCAGTCCAGGTGCAGAATTTTCTTGGTTCAACCTTGCTACAATACCCATAGTGCTGCCTACAAAATAAAGTGTAGAGCAGTTAACCAAAGTTAAGCACTAACTAATACTTGAGCACTAATATTTCAAATTTGGGGGCTTGCATGCAAAAAGAATTAATGCAATGCTGAAGAGAATTATTGGATGGGTGGCACCTTTTCATTATTGGATGGGTAGAACCTTTTCACCTCTCCTCTAAATTCAAATTAATACAGTATAGTAAATAAAACTAGGTATCTTTAACTGTGACCTAACAAAATATTCTGAATCAAAAAATGGTGAATAAAAAATAAACTTGCAATTGAATACAGAACATATTACTCCTAAATTAGTAATGTATATATCAAAATACACATCTACCTCACAATCCAACATAAAAGTACCTTTTCTACCAAATTCCTGATTTGGTCCCATACTCTACTCCTTTGGCTATGCTCCAAACATAATATACACATGGAAGCACAAAAGTAGCTTAGAAAATCTAAGGGATAGGAAGCAGATCAATTCAAAGATTTCTCCTAATCTGGGCTAGACCAAAAATGTATAATGGGATTTCAAAATATAAAACTAATACTGCTGCTAGAAAACAAAATAGGTGACCTATTTTTTATAAGAATAATTTAGAGGTCTTAAGCAATTAGTAAATGTAGTAACACTTCAAGAGCAAAGTCATCCGTAACAAAGTAACATTTGAAAACTGCATCTGAAGCAACTTCCCTTACATAATTAATATGGGCCTGCTTCCTAGATTAGTACATGCACAAGGGAAGTTTTCTTTATATGGAGCTCTGATTACAAGATTGCAGGAAAGGTAACGAGTTCCCAGGGCATGTGACTTTGGCATTCATTGTCTTCGTCTCCTAATCCTCCACAAGGCAAATTTCTACACAGTAGAAGTACTGAAGGAGAAATGCAAATTCAGGCCAGAATACATTTAAACTATCTTTGATTTACCATGTTACTAGATAAAGCAATTTTAATCATAAATCCCTGAGAGTCTTTAAAAAGTATCTAGATGATGCTCCTGCAACTTCTTAGCTATTCATTTTCAAATATACAGAAAGACAAAGCTCAAAATGCCCCAAAATGTGGCTTTTGAAGTGCTTTTAGAAATCAGAAAAGGCTTCTGCCCCATAATAAGAAAGATGCATGTGTCATGCATAATCTTTTTTCTAGGTTAGCAACATATCCTCTTTCTCTTAGATTAATTTATAGTTCCTTATAATTTATAATCTCTTAGATTATTAATAGTTGCCATTTGTATCACAATTTCCTAATCAGAAGATTAGAAATGCCTTAAAGCTTATAAGGTCCTTCATGGAATTATTGTTTCTTGTATATCTGTTGTATCTGTGTCTGATTATCTATATAATATCTGTTATTAAGATATAAAAGTGTTTTCTCCTATAACCGTGTGCTGGAACCAGAATTCAGAGATTCTTATATTCAGGCATGAACAAAACCAAGAGATTCACACTTCTTATTCTCACAGTAGGTGTTAAAAGTGTCCATTCCAAAATATTGAATAATTCAAAGTTACTGCAGAAGGAATGACAGTTTTATACATTTTTGTGACCTGTGCTACTACATATTTCCATTGACCAAAATCTGAAAGTCTTCCTGGAAAATGATGTCTTTGCCAATGAGCCAGATCAGTTTGGATTCACATGCAAAATATTCTTTCAATTTTACAGTAGTCTGTGATTAAACCAGAATTATATAATTGCATTCCTGGTGACTGGCTTGCAAAACCATAAACAAACAAAACCTCAAACAACAACAGCAACACAACAAACAGAAAACCCAGTTAAAGGAGTATATTCCATTGAGAGAAATTTAAACTGCCGCAACAGCTGCTGTCTTTGAACTGCTCAAACTTCCCAAAGAAATGCCTATGTGTTGTGCAGAAACGCAGTAGTTTCCTTCCTACTTTTTTTTTTTTTCAATCACAGGCTTCTTTTTTCTTTTAAGTTCTTCCTAATTCCTTCTTTGGACTTCTAGATCAGACACAGAATTAACTAAGCTGATAGACCTGGCCAAAATAGAAAACAGAAAGGGATCTCTTGCTTTTCAAGTCACAATGATGAGTCATTTGGGTTTTTATAATTCATAGCTGTATGTAAGAAAATAATGTCAGATGATTTGGGAAAATATAAAGTTGTAACACTTTCATATACAAGTTTAGTGTCATGCAAAAGGGAAATCCAGCTTTGCAGGGGTTTGTACCTTACATGAGGTGCAATTCACTTCCTTAAAGATAGCCTGACCAAAAGGTTAAAGAAGAATAAAATAAAATTCCAGAAAAAAAGTGTTTTGCCAGTGAATCACCATGCCAGGCTGCTATGACACTCCTTCCACTCTACTCAACTTTACTTTTAATGTGATTTCTGTAATTGTACAGAACTTTATAGGCAGAGTCTGTAGCAAGTACTCAAAGCCACCTTTTCCCAGCTCCTGAGAAGATACAGCATGTGAGAATGCATAAACCAAAACCATTTCAACATTAATATCTTAGTCCACAGTCAGCAGAAACTGTATGGATCACATCACTTGAGCACAAGTTATTCAAGATGATTCATTCCTTCTTCTGATACAGAAATTCCAATAGAGACTTCTAAATAAAGGCAACCAGTAGTTTCCAAATCACTTTGGAATACACTTAAATTTGAACTAGAGCTACTGGCATAAACAGGCCTAGCTTATTTATTTGGCAATAGCCACAGTAGTAGTTTAAACTCATGTTTACTGATCTACCTGTTCCAGTTGAAGAGAGCAATTACTTGGTTTGTTTTTCATTAAAAATGTAAACAGGCATTTTAAAAATCCTAAAGGATAATGCTCCTAATTAATGGCATTTTTGAAAGATATTAACCTATTTGGTTATACTATCTTAAAAAAAAATATCTCAATTCTTCAGCAATATAAAGCAGGTTCAATGAATGTACTGATGAATTTTCCAACAGTCTTAAAACATTTCAATATTTTCACCCCCTATTACTGCAATAGCATGGAAATCTTCTATGGAGGGGAATTATAGCCCTGGTAAGGCCATAGAAGACAAATTAGGGAACTGTGTTTATAACACTAGATACTATTTTTTTATTCAAACTGTGAAATTTTTCAAGTTCTAATTTTGTCAGTACTCATTCAGCCTGCACACCACACACATACACATGCATACACAAAAATTTCCTCTTTCTTCTTGCAAAGTTTCAGAGTTTACACATTTTTTTGCTCTTGATTAATCTGGTGCAGTAAGACAGACTTTTATTAATGATCAATTTTGCCGTTATTCTTGCTAGAGAAAAGACACTACTTTTGAGAATGGAATTAGGAAGCAGTCTCTTCCCAAGCTCATATTCTTCTTTTTCTCTCTGTGACACTGAAACAAGACTGAGTTCAAACAGGAACCACTCCTAGCCAAGGAATAGCTGGATAAGGAACATGGGTTAAATAATTTAGTTGCTTGAAGAGAGAAATCCTGTAACCTCATTTCATTTATGAGCATTTTACCAGTGCACTTACACTGTATGTACAACACATTTCATAAGGACAAAACCCCAGTATTTGATCCTGCAAATAATCATGAGGGGAGTCAACAGATGAGAGGACAACATTTATTTTGTCTTGTGTGTAATCCTTCCGCTCCATGTGTACAGCCAAGCCTCTGACCACATTAACAAAGAAGTAAAGAGAACCTGACAAATGAAACAACTGCACATAAGAACCCTGTTTTCTCATCTTAATTTCTTTGACTTTTGTTAGAGGACTGAAAATTCATCCTGAGTAGAGAAAATTTGCTGCTTTCTGTCATTTTATGGGCATTTTAGTTTCTTTATAAGATGTAGAATCTGATTATCACATTTAAAAACTATGACTGTTCACAATTTTAATTTAGAAAACTATTGCAGCAACACTAGGAAGCTATAGAGTTATTCAAGAATAACATTGTTGCTTTGAAATTAACTTTATATTCAAGTAAGCAATCAGAGTATCTAAGACTCAACTGTTCTATCAATCTCTGGATCTCTCTGAAGCAAATCAAAGTTATTGCCTTAAAACTGTCAGGACAGATACCTGCACCACATGTTAGCCATCAGCTGTGCTAGGATCTCCTGGGTACTCTGAAACCTGAATTGAAAGTGAGAACAGATAGGCTGAACATGTCAGATTTCACTGTATTAGCAGTAGGTTCCCAGTTAATATTTATATAATTACCTAAAAAGTTTTAATCACTGCATTTGCACTGCTGTGGTAGAAAATATTTCCCTCAGAGAGCTCTAACAGCATGCATTTGGCCATGGAGATATGCCTGCAAATCTGAGGAAACAGGACAAAGATAAAGAGCAAGAAATAGGATTATCTGCTGCAAGCTATTCTTGCTGAGGGTCATTCTCTAATCAGCCTCCCCACGTAGCCACTCCTGTATCACCCAGCTTCAGTGTGTCAGTACAAAGCACTGGTCCTTTTTCCCTCCTGTGTCAGTACAAAGCACTGGTCCTTTTTCCCTCCCTGTATTTAACTGTCCCCAAAGGCACTGACCCAAAAACAGGTCCAGTGTTATCACCTGCAAGTGCCACAGCACATCTGAGAGCAGCAGTCACAACCTCACTGCATTGGCTCTAAACTTTGCAGTTCACACACAGGCACTGCATTTCCAGCGTATAATTCCTAGTAGAAAAAGAAATCATGCAACATGGTAGGAGGTTGCACATTAGTAAACCCAGTAACAACTGCAAGTAAGCATGTGCTCCTCAGAGCATGCACACCCCTCACTAGTCCCAAGCAGTTTCTGATAAATGAGAGTGTTGGGAAAGCATCTGCTGCCAAAATAACTCACACAGTTCCTCACAACCACCTCCTTGGAGGAACGTTTTGGAAGCTGTACAGGTTTGCAACCACAAAAAAAAATTTAAATTACTCTTATGATTGCAATCCATTCTCACATACCAACTTTTCAGGATTACTTTGACTGCTCTGTCACACCACAAAGACAATTATAGCCCTTTAAACACAGTATTGCCAATGACAGGGCACAGGCTCTGCACCCAATGTGCTGGATCTGGACCAAAACTTGTCTCTATCACCTGATGCCTTCCTTCCACTTGGTTTAGCTCTAAAAACCATTTCCAACCGCAGGTAGCCATGCCTGGTTTGGAGTGAGACAAATCAATTTGAGGGTAATGGAGGGGAAAAAATATACCTTATGACAAAAAACAGTGTATGTGTGGTGTGTTTTACACAGCTTGAAGAACACTTAAGAAAGAGCAAGGTCTAAAAGTACAAGCAAACTTGTAAAAATGATCCCCAAGTAGATCCTAGAATGAAAAGAAGCCATCAAACTCACACATGCAACACCAAGAAAGCCTGAGCTCTGCAGTCCCAGGGGAGAACTGCCCCTGCCTTGCCAGCCAGCAAAAGTTCCAGCAGCACAAACACACACAAAGTGCCCAAAGCCTGACATCCCCAGCACCTCAGTATCCACATTGCAAGTGTAATAAAATATTTACCTAGCACAGAGGGACATGGAGAGCAATCAATAAGACCCAATTATACAAGGTATTTAAAAGGTCCCTGGTGACACCTTCCAGCTCTGCACACCTTGCTTACACAGCTAGGAGTGAGCCCATGCTGTGTGGGCACACACCTCCACTCTCCAGGCGCTGCTGCAGCACACCAGCAAAACTCACAGATCTCCAGAGGAAGAGGCTGCTGTGGCCAGGTCAGTTTGCAGGACCACAAATTAAATTCTGGTAGTGTTTCTGGTAGAGAGTCTGTGCCTTGCTACCTAATAAAGAACACTTCTAGAGCTCTTCTGATTACCAAAAAAGCAAACTGGAACTGCTTTTGATTACCAAAACCACTCTAACAAGAAATGTTACTGCTACTACACCATTTAGATGCAGGATCTGACAAGAAACAGATTATTGCACAATAACTTAAGGTCATATGTGCCTCCTGTAATTACAAATTAACATTTTAATTAAGCACAAAACTCGTGTCCTATTTTTTCCTAAACCTGTTTAATTAAATGCACCATGACAATGAAAAAGCGCTTCTGGTTTACTATTAAATCACTTAGAATTTTGTTAGACCAAAGCAGAGACTGGTGACAATTTCTCATTAGGAAGGACAATTTAGTTTCTCATGCTTTTCATAAAAAATTCAAAGCACATTAATTTCTGCTACAGTATAACTAACAATGCTTTCACAATGCTTATCACTAGCAACACTTTACACTTTCAATGTACAGAAGCATCTTTTAGGTTTCCTTTCCTCCAGAAGCATCAGCAAAACAAGACGAGCAAAGCACATTTTTTGTGTGTGATTTGCTTTGGCCACAGCTCTGCTGCATCAGCAAAATGTGACTAAAACAAGGCAAGAACAGCAACTGTTGGTCACATCCCTTTCTGCTGCACACGAGGCTCTGCTCACACTGCCCACATTGTACCTCCATAGTCAGGTAAGCAATCTGAGAGTATCTAAGACTCAACTGTTCTATTCATCTCTGGATTTCTCTGAAGCAAATCAAGGTTATTGCCTTAAAACTGTCAGGACAGATACCTGCACCACATGTTAGCCATCAGCCTTGCAAGGATCTCCTGGGCACTCTGAAACCTGTATTTCCTGAGCAGCTCCCTGATGCCATCCAAGCCCTCCCAAGTGCTCCTCTGCAATACCCAACGTTGTCACCTTTGTGATAGAATCTTTGTGAGCTCAGATCTCTATTCCCCAGGCCCACACTACAAAGATGAGAGAGTTATCCTGATGATCAAAGGCATCCAACTCACCAGAAGTGTGTCTGACAACACCTTTTATATTTTATGATCAGACTGGAATACTAGGAGCTCTCAGATCTCTGAAAATAGTAAAACCAACGTGCAAATTCACCTAAGGAAACTACAAACAGTTTTTTTATAATCAGACACGTCAGTGGTGGCAAACACAGCTCACAAACCACGTTAGAGACGGAAAAGCTTTCCCCTGCTCTTTGCTAAGGAGACAGGAGATCATAATACCATTACTGACCTCAACCTCTGACAATGTCAACAGAGAGCAGATGCTCTGTTACTGGCACAGCACTCTGCTCTTTGAGGCAACAGCAGCTTGACACAACATGCTTTAAATGACATCCACACTTGTCACATGGAAGTATGCAGGCTGTTATAGGCATTTGTCAGCTTACCTTGAAAAAATACCAAAATAGAGAAGCTGCTCCTAACTGAAAACCTCACATGCTTGATAATAGAGAAAGAAAATAAAATTAAAGCCCCCCCAAAAAAGAGACTTGAACTCACTTCATTGCATGTATGCTTCAAGTATTTTTCACTACAGGATAAATTAAATTATATAATTAAATCATCTGTGTGCATTGGGTCTCGGGTGAGGGGGAAAAAGACACTATATTTCAGCTGCTATGTTTATTTTTTCCTCCAAAGTCAGGGCTAAATTCAGATATAATTCTAGAACGGCAGAATTATAGTCACAATCAGTATAACTAAAATAAGAACTTGGCAACATGTCTCTTCATGCCTTGTATGGCATTAAAGGTACCATCTGTGTGCTTAACAAATTGATAATAATGTCTTGTTACCAAATGCTGCATGCTCATGTATGTATTAAGGCTTCTACTCTGAAAATGCACTGAAGCATAAAAAGAGACATTAATTCTGAATTACCTGAACCAGTACAATTAACATTTTGGCCATGTGCTAATGTAAGTACCATTTATCCACAAAACAAACAGTCCACAGAGGGCAAAACAAAAACAAACAAGCAAACCCAGGTTTCCATTCCCAGAATTTTAGTTCTTTTTCTTTACTCATTCTGAAATTGCATCACTCCACTGTTGAAGGACCAGCATTCAAATGCCGGTGTAAATGTATTGGAAAACTGTAGAGTGCAATCCATCATGTGAAATTTCATGCAAGCCCTTTGCTCAAGTACTTCTGCCTGCTTTGGTGCAGTCCCTGCTGCTGTGTGATAATAAAGCTCTCAAACCCTCTCCCCTCCTGTGCTTCCAACAAAGGGAGGGAGATTCTGGTTGCAGAATCCTTCACAGAGGGGAAAACTGCCAATATTGTATGTATGTCGAATTTGGAAATGAAACTGTGGGCAAACATCTGGATCCAGCTGAAGAGCAGAAAGGAGAGCCCCATTCAGGCCATTTCAGCTCTTCATCACTGCTTAGTTTAGGAAATGACGTGAGGCTTATTGTTAAACTATTTCAATTAACTCACTTTGAAACATAAGGGTAGGGAAGAACCACAGTGACAGCTCTGGGAGACAGGAGAACAAGTTCCCTCCAGCAGGGAAGAGGAGACAAGATCTAATGATGAATCTGGTTTCTAATATAATTCAATACATTTTTAAAACGTCTTATAACATTTCTTATGTATAATTAAACTTGACTTCAAATCTGAACATCAGTCTTAGCAGGTTTCTGAAACCTCTCCATGAGTTTATACAAAAGACATTTATCCCACCTTTGCCAATGTTATTCTGCTTTTCCAGCTAAAGGTCATGTTAAATTTTAGAAGCATTTGGATTTCAGAAAAAGAAGTAAGGCCTTCCATAAGACAGGTCTTCTGAATATGCAATCATAAATGCTTTATGTAACACTTACATTTATAATATTCATAATGCAAATAAGTCCTAACCTTTTCAACAATTCTGAATGTTTTGGAAATATTTAGGGTTTTCCAAAATTTAATGGTTTTTTTTCTTTCTGTGCTTTCCTCCTCAGTCCCAGAAGAACAATTGAGTCAATATACCGCCATTTAGTTTGCCAAAATCAAAACAGGAAGCCAGGAATTTAATAAATAGTCGTCCTCACTGCTATCAAAATCCTTCCACGTCCCTGGTTTCTCAGCTATGAAACTCCAGGTTGCATTCCAGAATCAACCATGTATGGAAGCTTCACTGGTACAATATCCATTTACTCTCCTGAAGGGCACCTCCCCTTCCTTGCTGTGCAGGTAACTTCACATCAACCAGTGAAGTCAGAAGAGTCACTTCACTGTCCCATAAATGCTTAATAGCACAAATGTGATATTTATACAAAGTAACCCAAATCTATGCAGGCACATCTGGGCCTTTTAAATTGAATTACAATGGTTAAAAAAGCCAACACCAACAAAGACTTAATTCAGACAAGAGGAAAATATTTTTGTACATAGACATCTCCTGAATAAACTCCTAGTTTATATGACTACAAATGGAATCAATCCAGGTCTTAACTTCAAAAGAAACAACCTCTTGTCATATCAAAGTAACAAAGTTTATGTAAGAACATAGTTACTTCCCACTACATGCCATGTTCCTGATTAATACTTCAATACTATCCATATTAAGATCTCTGCTGTGCCTTTCAACACTACTCATTAAAAACATTTTCATTTCAACAGCATCATGAACTGGGACATTGCCCAGGAACTGAACAAAACATCCAAGTTCATTAAAGACTTGACTTTCAAACCCAAGAATATTAAACACAGTTCTCACCAAGTATCCAGGCACAAATTTAGGTTTAATAAGAATGTTAGGTTGGAAGGAATACATTCAGCTTGCTCTGAATTCATTCACAAATAACTGTGTCAGCCTCATCTCTATCACCCCTATTTCCTTATCACCCATTTATAGGCTCTGTCCTCTGTTCTGCAAGGAAACCTAATGTGGATCATTTTTAATCATTTTTAGTGTCCCTGAGGCTCTGCACATGAGATTCCCTGGCTGGACAGGCAGTAGAGTTCTCCTGCTGGTCCTTCTTAGTCCCAACCTCCACTTTGCCACAATTGTCACTCTCCAAAGACACAAAAGGGCTCCCATTCTCACAGCTTTGTTGCATTAGCAAGTGAAGTGCTTTTTCAGCCAAACAATCGTTATTAGTTTCAAACTCAAGGAGTACCATAAGTTATATAAATATCAGTAATCAGGAAGAATTCAAATATCAAACAATAGTTAGGAAATGTCAGTGAGTAAAACAAAAACTGGGACCCCTAAAATGCATGTACATAAATCTACCTTTCGTGGCACAGCTCAACACCTGAAATCTACAATTACATGATTGTAAAATCCTAAAAGTCCAAAAGCAAATTCAACACTTTAATCAGAAAGCATTGACATCTTGATTCTGGCAACATTCTTAATAAAAGACAGATAAAATGATATAACACTGTGCCCTCTCTCCACTGTCAATCAAGTATCCACATTTTAATATATTTCTATTCCCCCTTACTCTAACTGCAGGTTCAGGTATTGAAACCCACTGAAAACTTGCACATCATTGACACCTCAGCTGTTGAAAGGTGATGAACCATATCCTTATCACAGCTGGAGAGTGGAAACCAGCTTGCAAATTGAAGACTATTTCACTAAGAAAGAAATTAATATCTCAAATATGCATTTACTAGTGACTTTTTAAATCCTCAATCACATATTTTAGAATAGACTGCAACATAAAAGCACTTGCTCTATGAACTTCCAGTCATGAGCTCCCTTTTGCAAATTACTAAAACTCATGTTGAATTCAACACATTATTGCCCTAATTTCCTGCATGCAGTCACTGTCTAAAATATGAAAATAAATTATGAAAATAAATTATTATATCACAACACATTTTTGCCTAAGAATGTTCCATAAAGCAACTGAAGTAGCAAGCAAGCTCCACGACACTAGTGTCGATTAAAGGTGGTATTAAAAATCTAATTTTAGAAAAAAGACACAAAGAAAGAATCACAGAACACACATAAGCATCTTGACTTTGTATAACCCAGCCTTGAACAGATTTTGGCACCACAAAACAGACACCTGGCTATTGAATCATGATATTTCTTTACAAGCTATAGAGAAAATCTTGATATGGGCCAAAGTTCTGACCCAAACTAAAATTTTAAAAGTTCTGGTCCAAAGAAAAAAGCTTTGAGAGTACAATTTCAGATAAATTAATTCTACATTTACCAGGGGGTTTAGTGCATATGACCTTAATACTAATTCCACACAAAGCATCCACCGAGGACTTGGCTATTTCCTTCCTCCTCTACACCCCAGACAAAACTGGATTCATGCACAGAATTTGAGTCCAAGCTCATTGTGCAAAACAAGGGATAAAGTGACATTATGGTAGCTGAGAATAACACTAAAAACTGCTGCCTTATTCTTCCAGAGGCAGTCAGCACACTTGCAACAGATAGCAAATGCTAATGAGACACGCTAAACCTTCTACATTTTATGGAAGACGGGCAACAAAGCAGGACTTTGCTTCAGCATGAAATAGCCCTGTCTTTAATGATTTTTGAAGTATTTAGCAATGAAAGCTTTCAGCAGTGAAAGCAACCCAGAGCGTGCTTCTCCCAGCTGTTGTCTTCATCTGAAGATAAAAAAGAGAGGTACAGCTGAGTGATGAGCTAAATGAAAAGGCTTTTCTCACAAGTACACAAACTACTACAGACATCAGCCTTCAGCACAGAATAACTTTCTACTTCAAAAAAAAAAGAGGATGAGTTGTACTATATAAAAATTACAGTATCAGCTTCAAAAGTTGCACTAGCCTGCATTTTGGAGGCTGACAGAAAACAAAACACAGAATAGAAATATAAAAGTGCTATCAAACACACTAATTTATATGACTGGAAAATGGTGTATGACTTCCAGAACATATTTCCTCATTTTCTTCCACAGAATCATAGAATGGTTTGGGCTGGAAGGGGCCTTTAAGACCATCTAGTTCCAATCTGCCTACCACAGTTTCACAGTTTCTGGTCAAAATGAGGTGCCATCCTTAACAGTCCATCGTGCTGTAAAGGTTATTGATGGCTGTTTTGCAAAACGTTCATCTCAGCAAGCATCACCATCACTGCAGGCTGCCAGCACAAATACAGCAAGAATCTATGGTTCCCTTAGACCCCATTTGGCAGCTGAGTCCCATCTTCTTATCCCCACCAGAGGAGGGCATGAGATGGTGCTGAAGGAGAACACCGCACTATCAGGCTCCAACTTGCTCACCCATCTTCAGCTGGAAGCCTGTGACCTGTACAGAACAGGAAAACCATGACCAGCTGCCCCCAACCTGCCCTGCAGGGAGCTCATTTTGGGGCCTTTCCCATAGAGACCCCCAAAACAGCAACTGAAATGTGTAAGCATCTTATCCTGCAGAGAAACTTCCTTTTAAACTGCATCATGCCAATATTATTTTGCCAAAGTCCTGCACCCTGACAGTGTGGGCAGAGCAAACAGACCCAGGGAGATTCCCTGACCCCTATCCTGCCCCCCAAGAAATGTGCATTTAGAAAAAAATAAATTTACAGGAAAAGCCACAAAGTTCAGCTGAGAGGATCTGTGACAGATACTCCTCACTGAGCCTGCTGACCTTACACCAGCAATGGAGCTGCTCATGAGATGGCTCCTTAGGAATCTGCACCACTTGGAGACAGATTCTCCTTTGGGAACTTGGGGAAGTTCTTATCAGTGATCCAAAAGCATCTAATGGAAAAAGAAATTCCTGTAACATAGCTTCATCTTTACTGTACTGATTACTACATACTTCAGCAGCAGCAGCTACAGAGAGCTCTTTTCAAGAGAGTAGAATAATCTCCCACTTAAAATTTGAGTTGCATTAAACAATTAAGGCAAAGGAAAGAATGCATGGAGGTGCGCACCAACTGCCAAAAAAATATGCCACAGCTTTAGCTCCTAGAGTTTGGAAGGCTTTGAAGTTAGCAATTTTACAGAGGCATGCTCTCAGATGACTGCATCCCTTGCTTGTTATCCAGCTTCCCTGCTTTATTGCAAGGGAATAAATCTCAATCAGTTAACTGAAGGGCTCTACATAACAGAAATTTCAGGAGAAATAAATTTGCAGTCCACCCCTTCTCAGCATCTAGGAGACCTGAAGGGTAACAGAACTGCTGGACAAGCCGGGAGAGTTAGGGTGGAATGGTCTGTATCCACTAAGAGGACAATGCCTCTTTTCATATCTTGGCTGGATATTTACTAACACCAATGCAGCACTGCAGACAGACAACATTTGGCCCAAAGGCCAGAAGGCGGCCCTGATAATGAAGGCTGCCCCCAGAAGAATTTCCATTCCTCCTTACTGAGGTGCTCCTACTAGCAAATGGAGCATCATCATAATGAAAAACATGCCTAAACATGACCCCAAACCTCTTCTGATGAATAATTATAAATATTTCATGAATTGCACCTCATAAAGAGACTTTAGTCAATCTCACTGGAAAACAGTAGTTGTTGTCATCATCATCACCTACAGGACTGGGGAAAAAAGAGCTTTATGAATCAGGGTTGTAATACTGTCCCTTTCCCGCCTTCAAGACTTCTACAAAGATTTTTATTTTTAGGAAATGAAGAGCGAGGAGAGCTTTCCAAACAAAACAAGCAAACACATTTTGGCACTGTGTAATTTCAATTGAACTGGTTTTCTGCTGTTTAAATATAATGTCCTATTTTCTCCTAGATACTTCCATGCTCTTGATTGACTAATTCATCATTCATCAGGTAACGAAGACAGGGTAACAGTTGATTATGTTGCTGGTCCCTACTGTGGACCAATTTCAGTCCCACCATGTTTTCCTCCTACTTCACCGGGAATCAGCAGCTTCTTTCACCGTCTTTCAACACCAAGAAGGTTATTGATTTTTTTTGTATGTACATGTTAACTCAGTAATCTGGTAACAGAAATTTGTTTTCAAGGAAACTATAAACCAGTCAATTAAGATACAAAATTAGACTAAAATCTTGGAACAAGAAAATAAAGCAAGAGATAGTTGTGTCCACCACACATTTTGATTTGAGAAAATTGTTTGGATATTCTATAGTTTACTTTATCACTACTGGCTGCCTTCTTCACAGAAAACACCAGAGAATGTGAATAAGTTTATGGTGGCATGATAACAGAATATGTTTCTATTTACTAACACATAAACTAGAAGGATATTTATAATACTGTGATACACTTTAATGAGAAATACTGCATGCAACAGTAAACTTAGCTACAGCGTTCTGAGCCAGCATTATGTGTAGGCAATATGTAATGTGTTATTGCCAATAATGCACATAAATTATGTTTAAATATCTGCAGATGAGCTGATTTACCTGAAGTCATTACTAGAATCTGTCCGACACGTGCTGGCTTTAACTTCTACCTAAGAAATGACTCAGAAGTGCTACAATGAAATGTCTGAATCAGAATGAGGAACTTGTGGCAGTGTAAGATCTAAAAGGCACAGCTGACACAGTCTTAAATGATGTTTTAAGTTCCACATGCATATTCTGTTTACTTGTGGTACAAAAGCAGATATATTATTATCACAGCTGCTACACTTCTTCAAAATGCACCTTTCTTACCAACCTTTCCATTATACAAGAAACACCACTACAATTCAGAATCTCAGCAGCACAGAACATGAAATGTTGGAGGCTAGTTGTAGTATCCAAAATGTAACAAATTGGAGGTGTAGCTGAGGGAGGAAAATGAGATTGGTATAGGGATCAAATTTGTTGTTGGCTTCTGTTTAACACCTGACAAAGAAAACTTTGACTACTTTGAACTTCAAAGTTTATTTGCCAAAATAAGCATTACAATAAAGAGAGAAAACACTATTGAATACAGTTTTTACAAGGCATCTGCTAACAGAAAATATTCCATCAAAAAGACTATCTGACCCTGAATAAATAGTATCTATTCAGTACACAATAAATGAGACAAGAAATGCTTCACAGGCCGGAAAAAAGCTCAACAACTGGTAATCCAGATCACTACTTGGTAAATACTGGGTCAGACTCAATCTGATGTAATACTCCAGTGTGACACAGTGTACATGACAACACCTCAGATCATCTTTCCAAGGAACCAAAAAATCATTGTGTCATTGTATTTTCTGATTCAAAATATTATTTCTGAACAATACCTTCACAGCAATCACTGCATTCTTAACTTTCACTTCCTGACAGAAAAGAAAAATATCTACTACAGTGATATAAAAGGATAAAATAGCTTGTTAAAGGAGAAATAGAAAGAGTAACAAAAAATTGCAGGTGAATTGGAGACTGCTCCACATCAGAAGGTTTTTTAATAGGCAAGATGTTGGAATATTTGTCTCTGCTGAAGCATCTTTAGAATCAAAATTATAATAATTAAGCACAATGACCAGATTATGTTCTCTCAAACCACTTGAAGTATGGTGTGAATTATAAAGTGTGATGTGAACGGTCTCATCTAAAATCACTGAACACAAAGGCCTTACATATAGTTCAACATTCTTGAGCTGAGGATTACTCGTTCCAGTACTGAGCATTTATTTTGTTCCCTAGACATCCTCAACTGGCCACGATCAAGGGGTTGATCCCACAGGTTCAGTACAGCTGCCATAATTTGCTGTTCCTACACTAAGGAAAATCTTTATAAAGCAAGAGTTGCTTCTAGCATGCTGAAGTTAATTTTGGGGCACAGATAATTCTTGACATTTATCTTCCAAATAATTACGGTGCTGAAGTTATTGATAAAAATAACCTTCTATATCTTTTCAGAGGTGTGAAAGCTTTTCAAATTTACATAAAACCCATATATGCCAACTAGAAATCTACAGCTCAGAACAAACACATTGCTCTGTTTTAGGCAAATATACACACACAGAGTATTGTAAAATAGAAAAAAACCTGAGTGCTTTGCTTGTCCCCTTTGGAAGATCTGTGTCTGCCCAAGCTGAAAAGGTCTCCAATCCCTATGCACAATTAGGACAGCAGAATACAGGCCAGATTTAGCCCTCCAAACAAAGAATTTCTAAGCATGTCTTTGATTTTTATTTTTTTCCTGCGATTTATCCAACAGCGAAGGTCACTGCAAACCACAGAGTGCACATTTTACTGCTTGTTACAGCTTATACAAAACCACAGCTAGCAACTCCAAGCTAAAATATGGGCCATTTTTCTTAACTCATGCAGAGCATGCCTGCATAGATATAGCACCAAATTATCAAGTAATCATTGCCTGTGGCAGCATCCAACTATTTCTGAAGTTGTGGGAAACCATTCACCAATTTTAACATCTTTCCAAGTGTTATTACTTTCATCATCAAAATACCACTGCTTATAAAAATCTTTTAGTATCGGAAGAAAAACTGGATTGGGAAAAGCTTTAGAATAAAATGTGCCAGAATCCAACTGTTTTGGTGGAGTGAAGATACATGCAACACATGGCTAACTTACAAATGAGGGAATCAATTCTCATAAATGTTTATCAACCTAACAGCTACTGACAGAGTAAATTCCATTATGAAGTCATGACATTTATAAAAACTAACCCACTCTGATTTCTGCCTCTGGTTTTTATATAAATTTGCGGTAACATGTACTTATTTATAGGCTTTCAAAGATGAGTGAATTCTTCAATCAATTTCTGGGAACCACAGCCTTTTTTCTCCAGGCTTTAGCCCTAGGAAAGAGTTCACTACATGCAAGAATATGTGTCCATGATGGAGTTAATACTACATGTGGGAACACTCTAAGTTAGATAAGCTGCCTCTGGTTTGAAAACAGGTACAGTATTTAAATTACAAAGCTAGGTATTTCAAAAGGCAGGTTCTGTGTATGATAGCTACACTCCAGGCTTGGCTTAAAAAAAAAAATCTACAATCCCTTGAGACTCCACATCCTACTCAGAGTTATAACAATTCTAACATTAATTAATTACAATCTGAAAGCTAAAAACTTCTCTGCTCCCTGGGAGTCAAGTATTTTCATGTGATCATAAGACCACAGCAGTTTATCACTCATTAGCTAAGTCATTATATTTTTAGTGTTCATGGTTAACACCTCTCATCTGCAAGTAAAATGCATTCACTTAAAATATGAGCAGCCATGGAAAAGTGGCATTAAGATGATTCACCCTGCAACTGGGGTTGTCTCAGAGCACCACCTAGTCATTTCTAATCAAGTCAATACATGAAGAGAAATAAATATAAATCGGTCTTTGCATAAGGACACAATTTTAGGATAAAAAGATCAGTTTTGTCTTCTATATAAAATGATAATAAGCCATTTTAGCTTCCCTTTCTAAGTCAAGATAAAGGCTTCTAATTGCCCCTTTTTAATTTTCAGAGAAATAAATATTCCACCACAAACTTAAATATGTTGAGCAACATTCATACCCAAGGATTCAACTTGAAGGATTTTCTTTCATTCCAGTAGGGCTTTAATATGCACTGTGTATGACTGAAGTCACAGCAAGTAAAAGCAAGGCAGCATTTGGAGTTTTGTAACTCTTTTCTAAAACACACAGTCAGAGCTTGATAGGAAAATTCCTGAACTGTCTCTGTGAACAGTAAACCATGGACTTGAAACTCACAGAATTTATTTCTCATGGTTACTCCTTCAAAGTTTTAGAGGGATAAGATAGGATGTGCTGTTATACCCTAAGATTTCCCTCTCTTCAGGCACTGCAAAGGAGTTCCAAGCTGTGCAGTGCAGGACCAGCTGATGTTCCAGGGTCCCCCTGCTCAGCACTGACCCTGCACTGGAGTGTCTGGCGCTCTGAATGCTGCCTGTCAGCTGAGGAAATGCCTCCTGCAGACAAATGTGAGCCCATCAATCTGCCCTTGCCCAAGAAACCAAAGCATCTCTATTATGAGTGACCTCTCTAATAGGTTAGCAAGGAGCAGGCATCAGCACCCTGCTCTGTAATTACAGAGACTCTAAGTGTGCACAATGACATGGAGAGACACCCAAATCCTTTAAGTTCATTGATAGCTGATGAGGTTATCTTTCAGTTCATATCACTCAAGATCTAGTTCGCAGAACAGATAAACTTCCCACTATTTATCAAGGTTAAAAAGCATATTATTATGTGAAAACATCAACTTAGGGCCTTTACTACCAGATTTCTTCCTGCAAGAAATGAGAAAAAGAGGCAGAAGGAAATGAATAAACAACTCAGTGGAAAACAGCCTTAGTACCTGGACCTCTGGCACCTTAATTTGTCCTTCACACTTGCCAGGGACTTACTCTGAGATTACTGGTTAATAATAGCCATACATTCCAAACACAAACTCTTCAAAATTTCACATGGGAAACAAGAGTCTGATACAAAATACTTCTGTGTTTTGTGGGATAAAATGAATATGCTCACTTGCATTTTAATAGTCTGAAGATTTAAGTAAGATTTCTGTGGGTTTATGCTTTTTCTTCCCCATTCTGCAAAAATGTTGTTTACACAGCTGGTTGAAAAATTTCATAATCTCTTCTAAAGAATAAATCCTCTTCACATGACAAATATCCATCTCCAAAGAAAAAAAATCCAAAGACTGAATTAACTACATGCAAACTTTGTTCTCTACTAGAAGTGAAATTTTTGACTAAGAACATGAGAAGTTTTGTACTTCTGTTAAAGCAAATTCAGTGCTGTTTCATCCTTTCATGGTTGTGAAATACAACAGTGAAGTATTTCATGGCTTTAGTAGTATTCTACAAAGCAAAATATCAAATAATATAACATGACTATTTAGTTGCCATCCCTGGAAGTGTTTAAAGACAGGCAGGATGGGGCTCTGAGCAACCTGATCTACTGCAAGGGACATTGGGACATCTTTAATGCCCCTTCCAACCTAAGCCAAGACTGTGATTCTATCTTTTTATTGCTAAGTGATGAAATGCAGAACTCAAACATTTCTGAAGGCAGAATCCTTCAATTCAAAAACATCTTCAATTGTACCATTCCCACCAGCTGGACAGCTCCCATCATTTTGAACACTCAAATTATCACCCTTTGTTTTGTCATGTGCAATTTCTGCTGAATGGGGTGTGTGCCTTGGCTTCATTGACAGATCACCTGTTCAAGGAATTACTGAACTTCCCAATTGAATACTGAGGGATGCTTTTGCCACCAATATAGCAAATAGAGGTTTAACATTAGCATTTCCAGATACACATGAGACTCTGCCTGGAAGCTTACTGTATCTTCTGAGACATCTAACATTAACTCCCCCAAATTTCCTGTCCTACTGCTGTTTACCTAAATGTCACTGCTTCTGCTGTATCACTATGGGAACAGTGGCTGTTCCTTCTGTTCCCATATTGCCACTACCAATCACTTTTTCTTCGCCAAAATTTGCTGCCAAAACACTCTACGTACTCAAATTTAAAATATAGCCTCTAACAACAAAATTCTCCAGAAGCACTCACCAGAACGTCAGCCAAACCATTTCCAGATAAAGACAAAGGAACTGTTTTAAGAGAATTCCCTAGATATCATTCCACTGTCTATACAAACACCGTTTACCATATCTGGGTCTTTCACAGCCTCAAATTTACTTTTCCTTTTGACAACATTTTAAAGCAGAAAGCTATTTTATAGGCAGGAAACAATCATTCTAAAAAGATAAATATCCTGTCCAAGAATATCAAGAAGTTCAGGGTTCATCCCTGAAGTTCCGGGCTAAAGTCTTACCTATGTTCTCTTACCCTTTTCCCTTATAGCACCACACTAGTTGACTTTCTTAGCCCTCATAGTCCAGTGCTCCTTTTAAAGAAAGCAACCAGTTCTGTAAGCATGAAAATGAATAAAGCCTGATCCCTTCAGCCTGCCATTGATTGAGTTTTGGGATGACAAGTGGCTTGCATGTGGGGGAAAGAGGAAACACAAAGTTCCTCTCCCTGTTCTCAAAAATCATGCAAAAATAACTTGGAAATGTTTGTTTCTGCTTTATTTGGTTGAAATCAGATGCTCTCAGGAGCTGAAGCTAAATCAGCAGCCCATGCATTTTTCATCCACACTGATACACACTCTGAGCCATGCAGTGCTCAGGGAAAACAGAGATGTGGGAAGCAGTCCCACAACAGGAGACCAAGTCCTTGACTAAAAAGTCACAAGTCTAACCCGTGCTGACAGGCCAGGTCTGGGCTCAATCTGCATTAACTGGGGGTGTTAACACTGCAAAGCCTCCAGCAAGTTTGAGTTCAGGGTAAGGTCCTCTTATGGCATTAGGAATGCAGATGGCACACGTGCCTGGCTTAAGGTGGGCTTGCACCAACACCCCTGTGACCACACAGACACACAGCAGAACAACATGGCCTTTGCCAAAAACATGGTTTAGTGACCTCCACTTCAATGAGGTTTAATTATACTAAAGAAAAAGTGTAAAACATTTTAAGTACCATTCAGGTTGGTACTAGAACAGAAAGAAGCTTTCTGGCCCACACTGTGCCTGAGAATGAGAGCAGCTGAGGCACCTCAACAAAACCAACAGAGCCAGTCACAGACTTTGCACCTGGGACTATTCATCTCTAGCTTTGTAACATGGAAGCGTCATTTAATACCATGAGATTTATAGGTATAGTTCAGCTAAACATTGTTACTTTTTATCACTGAATATTTCATTTTTCTGAAGTCAGTCACATCAAGAGATTTTGAGACGTTATATTAACAAACATACAAGAGGTACATAATTTTGTGGGTTGCTTTCTTTCAGATTTTTCCTTTTCTATAGCAAGAAATACAATATTATATAAAGTTACTTAAATTCAGAACTATTAAGTATTCTTGTGATGAAGATAAGCATATAATCATTTAAATATCATTTATTATGAATAACACTAATGCCACACAACATTGGTATGTGTTTTAAAGGATTCTGGATGAATACATTAAAAAAAAAAAATCAGTAATGGCATCATAATAAACCCAACAGAGTGAAAACTGCACTAACAAAATGTCTGATAAACATAATAGAGCTTTGGGGTATTTGTTACCCAGTTCCTTGGAAGGACTGCATTTGTCTGATTAGCTGAGCTGCACAAGATGCCATCTTGCTGGAGGCTGCTGCACTCTGCAGCCACCGTCAGCAACCCAGAAAAGTATAATAATTAAACTACTGAACCTTATTAACAAACACTTCTCATGCTCATATTCTTACCCTGTAAAGAGATTTCCTTTATGCTGAACAAATGTAAGCAGCTCTCTGAGCTCCTTTGTGCCACTGGATCTCCCACAAGATTTTACTGAAATGCTGCCTGGTAGCTCAGCACAACATACAAAACCTGTCAGGTGTGATTAAATCCAACATATCACCTGGCTTGTATCACAAGGGAAAAGGACAACTAAAACAACTGGGCAAATGAATCTTCAGGCTGAACTATTTCCCTCAAAATAATATTTGATGTATCTTAAGTACTGGGAAATTTGCAACAAAATAAAACTGAAGACCAAATTCTGAGCTTCTGCAGTTCTGAGCTTCTGCAGGTTCTTTATCGACTTTGGTCCCTTCACCTTCACCAACCCTCACAAACCATGGCTTGTATTATCTGATTTACCACACTAACAGATAGCAAGATTCAGGTCCTTAATAACAGTATCACTCAAAGGTAGAATTCTACAAGACTGCAAGTTGGTAACAGCTCTCTACCCCCTTGAATAATGATCAGGGTGAAAAAAAATCATAACAGCAACAGACTTAGACACTGCCCAAACTTCTGGCCATGCATCTCAACAAAAAAAATACACTGGCACAATACCTTTTAAGAAGGGTGGGAAATCTTGATTCATGGCTAAACAAATCCATGCAACTCAATCTGTCTGTCATTTCAAAGTTTAATTAATCCCTAAAAACATTGAAAAGTCAAAATATGCATCATGATCAGCCACACTGACTTATTGAAAAATCACAGAATTATGAGCATACAAATCTTCATCTAAAGTTTGCTTCAAATGCTGAAGTCAAGCACCTACATGTCTGAGAAATACCACACTGTGTGTGGATCAAAGGATCCTTCAAAAAACAAAAGGAGCTCTAAAAGCTCTTTTCTTCATAAAAATAACCATGAAAAGAATCACAAACAATTCTAAGTGGCTAATTGATTTTACCAAGTGAATTTTATACAAGCAGAAACAACACTCAGTCTCAATCTCTTCTGAAGCAGGCAGTGGGGAGGAAACACAATGATATTCAATTTGCAATTCATTAAATGAAAATGCTATCACAAATGATTACACAATGTCCAAAACAAAAAAAATCACTTCCATCCTAATTAATATTCTCCCAGTATCACTATATATCCATTTAACCTTTCTTTATTGCTCTATTCTTACAGATGGCCCTGCAAAAGAAAGGTTTTGGTGCATGACAGAAGGATAAACAAATCTGAGTTCTTGCAACATGAATAGTAAACCAAATCACACATTCAATTAACCATGACCAAAACCAGTTTGTCATTAAAGCTCACCAGATTAGAAACTGCATTTCAGTTGATTTAACAGCTACATGAATCTTTTGAAATAGTCAGGGACCAGTTTTCTAAAAGCACACAGAATTATTCCAGTTCTGCTCAAATTAAGCAAGCCATCCTTGACCAGCACTTGCAAAAACCATGGATCCCAACTCTGGTATTCCAAGACACAGCACTCACACACAAACCATGCTGAAAACAAGCACAGTTCTCAAAGCCTAAGATACATCTGATCTGAACATCTTTTTGAAAGAAAGTAAACACCCATAATCGGCATAACCTAGAGTTTTAAAACAGGGTTTATAGAAAAAATCCAAGTAATATTTACGGCAATCTACATTTGGTTTGGCATTAATTCATGGAACATGGAAAACTTCTCAGTACTATGGTGTTCTGGTTTTGAGTAAAACTTCCAGAAACAACTTTCAGGGCTTCCTTTAGCATAGCAGCTACTGTCAAGGAACAAAATCATAAATAATGTTTTGTTAGGTTTACATACTCAGTATTGGAGTAAACAAGAAATTCACATGCTTTACATAAAGTCAGTAAATTAGTTTTATCGCCAGGGATTTTCATGGGTTTTTTCAGAGTATTTCAAAATCCACTTTTACTCTACTCCAACAGTTTGCATATAAAGTACAAACTTCTCCCACTCATCTAAAATGCTCAATTTATATTTCAATTACAGCTATTTTAATACCAAATCTAACTACTTTCCCCACTGGCCACTCAACTGGTACAGTAACTAATAGGATTGTTCTGTGTTGTTAAATTAACAGATTTACTTTTATTACAATCAGTCTATACTTAAATATTTCACTGGCATATCTTCATCAAGCAGGGAGTAAAGGAAAAAGAGAGTGGGGAATCCCTGCTCTCCACATAAAGAAACCCAAAAAAACCAGTTTTGTCTACCAGTGCAGCACTGTTCTGTGTGGGGACTGACTTTAGGCTATAATAAATAGCAGAAGAGCCCTTGCTGGTGTGCGCTCTCTCCCCAGGCAGCTTGCCAGCAGTGCACTACCAGCAAACCTCTTTAAGGAGAGACAAGCCCTTGGCAGGAATTCCCCACAGGAACAAGCTTGCAACTTTGAACATGGAAAAAACATTTCCTTTCAAATGGGAGTGATTAAGTACATCTTTTTGTAAGATCTTCTGGTCTGGACAACTGAGAAGCTTCTCTCTTGCATATAAAAAAAATTTTGTCATGTCATTACCTGAAATCTGTAACACCAAGCTGCAGATCTTCACATACCCTTCAGTTCCAAACAGACATTTTAGGATCAGCTACCTCAGCGCAGATTAAGTTTTACTGAGACACACAAAATAAACTGAAGAGGAACAAGGACTTGACTGTGTTATTCCCACACCTCTACAAACCCAAATGACCTTTCTGCCAGTTGGAAATTGCCAGTCATCCTGGTCACAGCTTTCCTCTGGGAATGTCGCTCTTCCTACACCAGAGTGAAATAAAATTTCTGTTTCATTCACAGCTAGAGGTGGACTTGACATGTGCAATTACATTCACCAGAACAATTCAATAGCTGTGTTACATTACTGGGGCAGTGCAGGACAGACAGTGCCCAGAACTTACTGCAGGATAAAATGGGAATAAAACTCCAACTCAGAATTTTTATCTGTTTTGCAGAGGTGTGCATGGCAACACAAAGGAAAAAAAAATCCTAAACTCAAAATTTGCATTGAAAAATCAAAATAATCTATAATAATTAGTTAATGCATATTACTGAAGTTTTGGGCTAACAGTAATATTAAACAAAGAATTGAAATTGAAATAGGAGATAGGGGTGAGTACTAAATTACAATACTTTTTATAATCCCCTTGCAGAAATGTCATCTCTTGAGAAATTCTTGCAAATGTGCAAAGGTTACTGATGCACTCTCTCTCACCTAATAACCATGAAATAACTTTATTATTAATTTTCAGAGAGATAAGGCATGTTGTTCTTGTAGTTAAATAGTTATTTCATGGGTTTTTGAACAAGAAAATACACGTCAGGGTATCAATGTACATGAAAAACAGCAAAAAAAACATTGTCAGAACTATCCTTCAGAGCATTTGCATATAGGCAAAAAAACTGACCCAAGTCTCCTATTTTAATTTTAATGTGTGGGGATGTTTTTTTTTCAAAATTGGGCTAATGACTTTTTCACAGGCCCCTCCTATTCATACACAGACATGTAAATACATTTCACTGACTTGAATCAATGCACAATGTAAAATTCCTGTGGTATATCAGTTACAATTAGATTCTATATTTTTGAATCTTTTTAAGATAAACTCACTGATATTTTCTCTTACAAACATTAATCTGATATCCTTAGTATATCTTGGTAATATCTTAGTATATCTCGGGTAGCTTGGCTAAGTACACATAAGTCATTCTAAGGTCTCCACCATGTTTTCCCAAGCAAAGTGAAGTATTTTCAGTAGAGTCCAAATTATCTTGCATCTTTCCTCAAAAGTTTACTTGGGTGACTTTCATGCCAGCTAACAGGGACATTAGGAGAGTGCATTAGCTAAGAATCCAAAGATAGAAAAATATCAGAAACACAGTATCAAAAAGTTATTTAGATTGGAAGATTTCTCTAAGTGAGTGGAAAGAGAGCCAGGCCTTAGAGACCCTTGAGCTGAAAAAGTAAACATGGCAAAGACAGTAGATAAACACAGAAATCCTTCTAAGATACAACACTGAGCACTTAGCAATTAAACAAAAAATCTTTAGAATTATTTACTAAATGAAATTAAAATTTACAGAATTCTACAACTTTATTTTCAGATAATCTCCTTATAAAGGACAACTGGGTGCCAGGTAAAAACCAACAACCTTTTCAATGGATGGATTAATTAGTCATGTGGCCCCAGAACTGAATGAGTCATCGAGTTGCTAATGAGATAAGGACAGGAAGCTTGACACCTCTAAGTCAAGAGTTCAACCGGTTCTCCTCAGAGCACTCTCCTGCTGTGCCCTAGATTGAAGGCACAACACTGGCTTTCCTCCTGCTGAAGGGACTCAAAGAGCCCCATAAAGCTCCTTACAGAGGAAATCTTGGCCTGAAAGTAGGACACAAACATTGCCTTTCTCTAGCAGTGTCCCCCACTAAGGCTCTCCCAGCCCTTGGGATAAAGAGGAGGCATCCAGGACCATCAGCACTGCCCTGCTCTGCAGGCACAGCCTGAGACACATGGCCTCACTCAGAGGCTTCCCCACAAACAGCAGCACTCAGACAAGGCTGAAAAATCCTGTTATCAGGGGTACAGAGACTTGTCATTAACATTAGGGGCCCTTTGTGCACTACAGGCAAGGTCTTTACTCAGGGACTTTGCCAGTTTGCTGTCATTGACACAGCTGGGTCTCCCACCCCTGACTCCGCTGCCAATTTCTTCTCAAGCAGAACAGTGTCACCACACAAACCCTGGGGGTCTAGACACAAGAGATGCAGTGCTACCAAAAATTCAACTCAAACTTCAGGGGTGTCATTTCCAGCCACTCTGGATGGATGGATGCCTTCTTACTGTTCATATTTACTTATTAAAAGGAAGGAAAGGAAAAGAATAACCAACAATATCTTGACCAGGGCCAAAATCCATTGTATAGTGCTGGTCTGCCCGCACATGATAAAGAAAGAAGCCCAGTGCAAGTTTGGCAATGGGAAAGGCAGCAGGAGGCAAAGCACAGAACAGAACATGGGACAGCAGGATAACACCAGGAAGACAAATTGAGGTGGGAGAAGGAGATAGAGAAAAGCATGCTGCACAAGAGGACAAACAGAAGAGAAAACACAGAGGGAAGCCAGAGGGTAGAGGCAAAAGATAACAAGAAAGAAATGAGTGGGAAGTCAAAGACGAAAGACACGAAGGGAATAACATAGCACAGATGAGGAGTAAAGGAAAAGACAGAAACAGAAATTATATATATATATATATATATATACAGGAAGCCCTTTCTGCTAGAAACTGCTTCTTATCAAACTCAGACAAGAAGCACTTCCAAAAAGAAGAGCTCAATTAAGCATGGAAAGTTCAGATCACCCGAAACTTCTGAAAGCAGATGAAAGAAACTACCTTAAATTATGAAGCAGGATTTCATCCCAAAGTACATTGCCCCTGCTCTGCTCTAACAAAAAACTTCTCAGTTCCATAATACTTTGACCCATCTACTTGGAGAAGAACAGGGCCCACTTCTATCAGCACATTCAGTGATTAGAGACTAATTATTGATGAAATAGAATTCAGGCTTAAGTTCATCAGTCTGTGCTGCACTCCATGCAGTACACACAGCCATGAGAGAACTACTCCAGTTAAAAGGCAGAAAAGAGGATCCCTTCCTCCTGCCTCTCCTGGCACACATCAAAGACACATCAAGGTGTTTTAGACAAAGGATGACGAAAATTTTCCCTTAGAACACAGGGCTGTAACCCTTGGCAAGTGGTCAAGCACAGCCCAGTCTGAATTTGATTCTGCACTTCTGCTTTGTTTGAATGCATTGTTTTGTATCACTCCCTACTCACACCTCTGGCCTGACAGAGGGTAAGTAGGACCATGAATCCCCTGAGCAAGGAGGTAACTGTAGTGCACCCTTTATCCCAGAGACAGGCAAAAAGCCCAAACACAAACCAGAATTTGTGCATTCAGAGCACAAAAAGACATTAAAAAAAAAAAAAAACGAATAATGAAAGGGACTCGTATTCTTACATCACTGCTTACCATTACCATCTGCTTAATTCAGTCATCAATATACTGAAAAAACCTTTTCTTGCTTCCCTAAATTATCATATCCCATAGCATGCTGCTGGCTCTGTCACAAAAACATCAGTAATCACAGCTTGCAAATCAAAGACAAGTGACCAACACAGAAAGACACGGTGGAATCATCCCTGCACCATCAGTTTTCTATAAATAGTCTACTGTTCCAAAAAGAAGGGTTTGGAACCCTCTCACAGACCTTTATCTTAAGATATTTAGGATTAAAGATAGATTCATTTCCAAGAATAAATGATACCCAAGATACAGCCTATTTTCAAAAAATACATAAGTATGCATTTGATTCACTACTTGTCTTAAGACACATATACCTGTTTCTTACAATGTTTGTTATATATTTGGTTATAAAATTCATGTTTCCATTACTACTGCAACATATAAGTGACTTTGTGTTGGAGACCTCAATGAGAAAGGGAGAACATGGCTCACACAACCAGTTTGGGTGGTTGATGCAGGGTCAGTGTTTCACTGGCTCAGCCACAGGCAAAGACAGACCCAGAAACCCTCTCAGGATTCCTTTACAAGTCTTGGAAACTCCATCATACAGGCTCTGCCTTCTACCTGCCACCCCAGAGAGGTGGGAGCACCTGCTCTGCACATACATCCTTGCACTGAGGTCACCACTGCAAACTTTCCAAGTCATAAAGGATGAACACTTGGCCTGATCAAATTCTCACATATTTACCTTCTCGTGAGCCCAACCAGAAATGAACAAGTTTACATTTCTAGTTCCCATTTACCAGTGTTCCATTGGTTTTTCCTGAGGCTGATTGCAAATTTTGTCTATTTCGTACTCATAGAAAACCCTCACTTGTATAAACACTTCATTTTTCTGTTTACAAATAAAAAAAAAAGAGCCAGTTCAGCTAGCTGATGAAAATCAATTCATCTATTCAATTCAATGTAGCAGCATTGAGAGAACCAAGCTAGATATAATATCCATATGCAAACTAAAATTTATGAAGATGAACTTGAATTAGAGCCAAAGGGGCGGCTCCTAGCAAGACCAAGGGAGCCAAAATCCTGCCAAAGGTTCAATGATGATTAATATTTGGTCTGTTCACAAACCAGAGGAAAGGTCTGAACATTATCAACAGAATAATCCCTACTCCCAGTGTAAGACATTCCTCTCTCCAGCACTTATTGACACAAGTACCTTAAGCAGCAGGACGCACAGGATCCAGCAAGTTCTCCTGTATTCCCTCACAGTGCACTGGAATCCACACTAACCAAGGAAAACTGTCAGTGAAATTCCAGAGGAGGGGCATGGACCCAGACCACTGGGTAACATATTTCATGGTAGAGAACCCCAGTCATAGGAAAAGCCAATGCTGCTCATTCCAGAACTATTTATTTTATTAGATTGAACACACAGGATATGTCTGTATGCTCGCTTATTGAGTTTAAATCTGTCCCAGCAGCTCAAAGTACACAGCCAGTATAAATTCTGCTCTTTGAGCAAACTTAGTGGAATGACTCAACTACAGGATAAACAGGATGCAAATTTAAATGAGAATTTGAGATCACTTAATGGCCAACTAAACTTTACATACATATAATTGGAGGAGTTCAAGAGCCCTTCTACTTAAAATAGATAAGGTTTAAGTATCTCTTACTAAAAGAAAAAAAAAAGACACCAATTATTATTCCTTAGACTAGCCTGGCCATATCAAATAAAAAAAGAGAAATCAGCAGGGATGAAAATGTCCATTGTCTTTCTAAATATTAGCACATTGTAGAATTGAAATTGGCTCAGAAACACCAGAGAGTAACCTAACAAAACTAATGCTAGAAACATTTTTCAAAATTATTAGCCCCTGACACAAGTAACTGCTTTAGCCTTTTCATGTAATGCTTTCTGAAATTAGTTATTAGCAGATCTCGGGGTGGACTGACAGCTATGGAAATTTGTGCCCTGAATTTCTCAGGGGAAAAAAAAGAAAATCTGTTGGTTGGCTGGATACACAGCTGCATAATTCTTCCTTTACACTGACCTGAATTATTCTGCCTTTCATCAGCAATTTTTATTGTCCATATTTACTTAATTGCAATTAAAAAGTCATCTGCACAAAATAATTACTTTTAGAAAAATAAACATACACACCACAAATTACACAAACAAGTTCATAAAATAGAAGACCTCATATCAACCCCTATTTTCCAGGTAAATTAATACAAAATTATATCTACTTCTTGGTACCCACTTCTTTATTTCATGAACTTCCTTTCCCATACAAAGAGTCACATGCAGATTATAAGTGCACAAGACCACTCTACTATTTCCAAGATGGAGTTTAATATAAACAATAAAATTGTTGCAATGTAATTCAATATTACCCTTGAGTGACAGCCTTTGAAAGTTTTACAGAATTTTAAAAAATTAATTTCCATTTTATCTTTTTAAGTACAACCCTAGTATACTATTTTCAAACAAAGAAATACATCTCTGCACACCACTTACTGCGACACCATCCCTTTTTTGAAAGATCATTTATACCACCACTGACCACTTTGAAAATTCACATTGATGTTCCTAAAACTTTAAAATGTATTAATGCAAAATCTCCCACCATCCTCTCATTAAAAATTAAAATACCCAGTAAAATAAACAGCCAAATAACACCATTAAAAACTGCAAACAGAGTAGACAAGTACACTATGAAAGGCAGTAAACCTTCAAGTCTGAAATAAGTGTCAGAAACAGTAACAGCTAGTCAATATATGTAAGTAATCAATATAAGCAATGGAAACAATTAAAACTTTTTTGCCACACAAATATATGGACATACACAGCATACTAATGCACATTTCTTTCCAAAGAGTTCTGCTAATAAAAAACCTAATTTTGAACACATGACAAAGTAACAGTTAATAATGGGGGGGGGGGGGGGGAGGAACACAAAGCAATTTCAAACACATTTTGTATAAAGCTATATACCAATTTCTTTTACTGAAATTACCTATATTTCGTGCAATCTCAAATACTAGCAGTTAATCACATTAAAAGCACAGCAAACAAAAAATAAAAATTCAAGACTACTTACCAAATTATGATTAGTTGAATTAGAATCATCTTCTGGGAATGGGATGTAAACAGCTAAGGCCACACAATTGGCAAAAATAGACAGTAGTATAAATATGTCAAATGGTCTGGAAAATCTCATTAAGGAACTCATGACTTATGAGTATCAGCAAACTTTTAAGTCTAGTTCTCCATTCCAGCATCAACAATGGTAAAGCTTTAAGGCAATCTTTTGACTGATAACTCTGACAAACACTCCATCACCTTTAGTTATAGCACTATATATACACCATATTATTTTCCATCACAATGATCCTTCAACGTCCTCTTCCTTTTGAAAAGAGTGAAAACTATTACTCATGCTGTCACAGAGCACTTTACATTAAATTCCAAAGATGAATATCATTATCCACTCTTCAATCTACATGCAGGTCATCATAATGGGCAAGGAATACTCATGGAGCTGTTCTGTCCTCATAAAAAGGTTTCATAAATATACATTTGTCCAAAGGAGGAAAACCATTAGAAATCCAGTTCATAGCTGGATATGGGAAAGATTCCCAGAAAACCAGAACTGTTCTCTTACAGGAGAGCTAGAAAACTGTGCAATTGACACAGGAAAGTTCTGAGCCACTCCATGTCTCTGACAGTTGCTTTCCTGAATCCTGGCTTTGGCCAAGCCAGATAAAAGTTTAGGTGAGTTGAGTAGAAAACAGAATATAATAAAAATAGAATATGGCTGGCTTGGCAGCCACACAAAGAGAGGCTACAGATTTCCACACTGACAACAGCAAGGACTGCAGCTCTGCTTTCTATACTAGGCTGGACAACAGCAGTGGGAACCTGGAGATTCCTTCTGTCTTCCAGGAAAAAATGTCTTCCTTTTCTTAAAATCCATGATATGAAGTTCATTCTTCAGTTCATCATTGATTTCCCTTTCTCACAAGATATTTTACTTTCTCAATGACCAGAAACATGGAGGTACCAAGATAAGCCTATCTGTGGGAGCTTGGAAAAGATGTGCTTGGACCTCAGCTACAATTTTTGGCATCCTTTGATGCACAACTTCTGGATGCATTTCCATAAGAGTCCAATAAAAGACTGGGGTAAGAGTACTAAATATATTCAAAAGCATATTTTTGCCAGTTTAAAAAGTTCCCTGGGAAAAAAGAGGGGAGGAAAAAAAAGTCCTACAAAGTCCATATGTCCTATAAGATGTGCTACATTTTGTTTGCTGCCCTATTAAAAGTTTGTCACCTTGAGGGCCACTTTTATGTCTACAAAGCAGATCAACATGAACAGCTGCTACATTGTGTACAAAATAAAGTTACAACAGCATTTTCCAGACTGGATACCATCACAAGACTGACAATCTTGTTTTATGATGTGGTGCTGCTGGGACAAATTCTCGCTGAGTTATTCCACTCCAGATCCATAGTAATTTCATTTACCTGACCTTAGCCAAGGAGAGGCCAATTTACTGAAATTAGTTGGACTTCTACCAGTTTAAATGAAAGAAGAAGCCATTTCACTATCTTTAATTTGCAATTGAATTTTGTACAAAGAGCTGAGAAGCACCAACCCCATAAATGAGTAACAGCTCTTATTGCCAGGTTGGCTGTTCTGTTTATAGTAACAAATTGAGTTTTACTTCAGTAATCTACTGTCTTGAACAGCTGTTTCCCATTACAGGGATGTTGCCATGGCTAATATGCTAACATTTTTCTCCTTGTACCCCAGCAAAACTATTTTCTATTTCAAAGCTTTTCTTGATAATAATATACTAAACCATCACGCTATCCATTCTGCCAGAGAAATGTACATATTTCCACATCATAACCACTGAACTAAAGGACTTCCCATCACACAGGTCATCATGAACACAAGGCAGCATCTCTGCTCTCCCACCTAGATGAACATGCTTCCAAATATGTTTGGTGGTTGACATAAATTGTACAAGCTCAGAGGATTATTATATTTACAACACTTGCGTGTATTTAAAACATTTCCTTGGCTTAAGTAAAAAATCTTCCCTACTTTTAGTACAGGGAAAACAATCTTTTTAAAAAGATTTCTACATCTGACTCATTTGCCCTAATGGCAGTACCCCAAATTGCAATATGGAAGATATAGGTTTGACATCTTTGGCCATGTCCCTAACACTGGATGGCTAAGTACATTCCCATCCATTCTTCCTTATTTGGAAAGGCAAAAAATGCAATGCAGAGATTTGCTGGAATGTGATGTTAGCTTGAAAATGTTCCCCCAACTTCTCCCAGAAAAAAGGAACAGCTATGAGCTCTCCTCTGACTCCGAGCTGCCTACTTCAGTAAATGATATTCTGTGTCAACATGACACAAGAGACTATCTTTAACAGCAACTGAAGCCAAATTAACTCCCATTGACATTAATGACAGTTACCCACACATACAAGTGATGTAACATGCAAGTTGTGATGCTCCAAGAGATCCTGTAAAACAATCCCCTTTACATGATCAGAAAACGTAAGAAAATCATTTAAAAAGCCAACTGCAAGAAAGGATACTTCCATTCTACTAGACTAATGCAGGCTCTTCGTATTGGATTGTTGAGGGATAAACAGAAAAGGGCACGGGGTGGCCGACTATTGGACGTGTTACCCTGTTTTTTGCTCTTGGCATATTGCTGGCGTTTTCTTTGGGACAGAGATCCTACAGGCTGGGCTGTGGTGGTACTCATGTTTTGGGCAGCCTTTGCTTGTCTAGCAGCATCGATTGCAGCTTGCCAAGATAGAACAGTTTGCTTGGATGGTGCTGAACTGTTTGACTGAATAGCTGGTCCGTCACCAGGGAGAGGAATCCTGGTGCTGCTTGCATAGTTCACCTCTGTGGGACAAAAGAAAAAAGTACTTGGTTATAACTGCTTTACACTAAAATGGATCTAACCCAAAAAGATTCTTCTAAGACCTCCTGGCAGTGTGATGTTTGCATTACATACACAGACACACATGCATACACTAGTGCTATGGTATATGCAATTGAACAGTAGAAAATAGGCTCAGGAATCAGTTTTACAACTTCAAGATTGATGTAAGTATTTACACACAAACAGTTCTCATTTTGATTCTTCCACTTACAATGTCTTTTTCTAACTGGATGAAAGCCTTCCTGTCCTGATGTTTATTCAGTGAACCATACCCACCCTTTAAGATTAAGTTTGCTGCAGCACCTTCTCATTTCCTACTCTCTCAATTTATTTTGGTCAAAAGAATAGTCGTTCCAAATTCTTACACATTGTTCAATTAAGAATAAGCAGCAAGGTAGAGGGGGAAGTTCTGTAAGCAAGTTAAATCTTGCCCTGCTTTGCATTCTCAAAGAAAAATGCGTGGATGCCTCCCACGAGCAAAGATCCAATACCGTCTGTGATAAACACGTTCACAAAGCTCTGCTGTCTTGTGCACAAGGAATCACAACCACAGACCCATTGTAGAAGGATGAGCTCTGGTTTTGTAAAAGGATGGTGTTTGGTTTTGCCTCTTCGTGAGAATTTAAAAAATAAACTGCACCTTCCAAATAATAATCGAGTGCTCTTTATGCAGATGACAGCAAAGAGGCAAAACACCACCTCCTCGCAAGGATCCTTCCTCGCGAGCTCTTTGACTAGCGCAACAGTCTACTCCTACATGCACCTGTAGGAAGGAGAGGCTCCTGAGTGCGATTCAAAACTTGATGCCTGGGTGGGGAAAAAAAATGGAGGAACGGCACAATATACGTGCTGGGAATTCGGGCTGGCAAAAGAGATGATGTGAAACGGATCTACCCAGGCAGGGGAGAAAGATCGCTCCCCGTCAAGCGGCGGAGAGGCAGGGAAAGCACAGCCCTCCCGCTCCACACGGGGGGCACAGACCACGGGAGCGCCGCGAACGCTCCTGGACGCGGCCGAGGCCGGCGCCGGCCCCCGCTCCGGGGGCGCGGGAGCCCAAAGATGTGAATGCCCTAAGATGGCTCCCCGGGATGGCGGCGGGGAGTGGGGGGGTCACGGCAGGGCCCCCACGGAGCTCCGCGGGGAGCGGCCCCGGCGCGGCGAGCGCTGGCCAGCGGCGGCGCATCAACAGCTGGGTGACACGGGGGGCAGAGCCGCCGCGGGGGCAAAGGTGGCACAGCTACCTCCAACATTTTCCCAAAGCATCCCTGCTTCCCCTCCCGCCCCCTCTTTTTTTTTTTTTTTTCTTCCTTCCCCCAGATATAAATGCAATAGCACAGCCATCTCCCCCGCCTTCCGCCTGCCCTTCGGGATGCCATGAAACGTGGCTCGGCGCAAATAAACCACCCACCTACTCATCTATCTATATAGCCATCATCTTTTTAAATGGATGCTCGAAAGGGAAACAAAGCCCGGGTGACTGCGTTCCTCGGGGGCAACACAAACTTGCTGCTGATTGAGGAGGGAGAAATCATATATAAACAACAGCGGGGGCTGTGGCAGCGCCGGAGCCCGTCGGCGGAGCGGATTAGCGGCGCGGAGCCCCGCGTCTCGCCCCCGTGCGCCCCGCCGGGCAGGGGCCGAGCGCATCGCGCCCGCCGCCCTGCCCTCGGCCCCGCCGCCCTCCCGCCCGGCGCGGGGCAGCCCCCGGGAGCCGCAGCTCCGGGCAGGCTCAGCCCCAGGTACACACGGATGAGGCAAACGCAGCCCCAGCCGCGTCCTCCCGCAGCTGATATTAATGGCCCCAGGACAAGGGACAGACGCGCATAAATGCACTCGCACGCTGGTCACACGCCGAGGGCAGCACCTTGTCCCGCCTTCGCTTCATCCCCTGCCCTTCGCGGTCCCTCCTCGAACAGAGCCGCTCATTCCTTTCCCTTCCCAAACCGACCCCATCCTCAACCCCTTCCCTAATCCCCCCAATCCCCGACTCCCAAATCCCTCACAAATCCTCCCCCGCCCCCACCCTCCCCTCAGCCCCAAGCACGCCGCTGCCCTTGGTGGGCGCCCCGCTCGGCTCTTACCTTCAGGGTGCTGCTCGGGCTGCGGCTGCTGGTGCATTTTTCTCACTTTCTCCAGCGTGTGAGAGGAAAATGAAAAAAGAAAAAAGGGCAGAGACGCCCCCCAACCCCACCCCGAGCCAGGTGCGCGCTGCCCCTGCGCTACCCGCTACCCGACCCCCATGGTAGTGACTAGAGACGTGCGAGGGGCTGCTGCTGCTCCTCCTCCTCCTGCCGCTGCTGCTTCGCCGCTGCCAAATCCCTCAGAGTTTGGGCCAACATGACACTCACATCCGGGTGACACGGGATCTCTCCATCCCTAGCAACCCGGCTGCTGCTGCCGCCGCCGGCTCCTCGGTCCCCTCCTGCCGCTGCCGCCTGCTCCCCGGTCCCCCTCCTCCCGCCGCCGCCTGCTCCGCCTCGGCCCCCTCCTCCCGCCGCCGCTGCCGCCGCCCGCTCGCTCGCAGTCCCCCTCCTCCCGCCGCCGCGGGCTTTAACTCCCTCGCTGCTGCCACCGCCGTCACCGACACCTGCTGCTGCGGCCGGGCGGGGGCGCGGGCCCGCTCCGACCGCCCGCAGCTCCGGCACCGCCGACAGACCCGCGCCCGCCGCCGCCTGAGCCCCGGCAGCGCCGCACCTGCTCCCGGGGCCCCCGTCCTCAGCCCCCTGCCCAGGGCAGGGACAGCGACAGCGCCGGGGCACCGACAGCGGCTTTAGCGTCTCCCTGTCCCCGTGTCCCCGCTCCTGGCGGCTCAGGGCTCCCCGGCCGCTCCGTCCCTGCCCGCACCCTCTGCCCTCACCTCCAGGAAAACTCCCGAGTTATCCCAACGCCGACTTCTCCGCTGACCTGTTGAAATGCCCTCATTCTGACTTCAAGCTAATATAGGACCTTCAAAGTTTATCCAAATAAATAAATTGACTTGGGGGACGATAACTTTGGCGTTACCTTCCACTGCAGAACCCTCCAACATTCATTTCAGTTTTGTTTCCTTGGTGGTGGATCTACCCCAAAAGCGCCGTGTCTGGAGGGACTGTGAGCTGCTACCACAAAGGAGCAAACTCGGGACAGCCACCTTCCCTTACGGCAAGGCACTGCTTCAATCACAACAAAAAGTGATTAATGAAGTCCCGCAAGAATTATAGACATAAATTCCAATTTCAAACAGAACTGATCCTTCAAAATTATAACTTGTTTTCTCTGCAATGAACATTTCCCCATATTTTTAAAGAGTATTTCAAGCCACAGTCAAACTCAGTGGGTGTGAAGCCTTATATTTGACAAAAAGCATTAAGAAAACTTTTTCATTAAACTATTTCTACTACACCTTTCCTCTCCCACTTTTGTATTCATGTGCCTACCCACTCTTTCATCCGTTCTTCATCCACAACTATCTCCATCTAATTAATAATAAATAACATCTACAGACAGTAATTAGAAGATGAGCAATAAAACCTTAATACTGCTGATATTCTCCAGGGATCCAGTGAAGAATGCCCAGCCAGCAGCTTTATAAGAAGCTCTCCGTTAGGTAGAGCCCATCCTTTTTGGCTTTACCTTTGTTAATTGAAGAATTAAAAAAAAAATAGCAGCAAGGCTGATTTAGAGAGCAGTCTTCCACAGATGCTTCCTCTTTTGCAATTTTCTGACCTGACTGGCTCAGCTGTTGCAGATTTGGTTGATTTGGGATGGCACCACACCCTCTCACAGGCATCATTACAGTGCAGGTGTTTCCAGTTTAAACAATCTTAACGTACTTAGGTACTTGCCTTACATGTCCAGAAATTAACTAGGACTACTCAACAGCCAGATATTTATGCTTGGTAGATTTTTCAAAAGTATCTAAATCAAGATTAGTTGCCTAACAACCACTGCAGGCACTGAAGAAGGCACCTCATGTGCTTAGCAGGAGTTTGTGCCTAACCCAAGTACCTAAGAAGTATCCTGGCAAAGCTGGACTCCAGCATCCAAATATTTTTTTTTAGTTAGGCTCATTAATTTAAGCACTGAGGCACTACTGAGAAATTCTCATCTGCTAAGGTTTAGGTCTAACACAAACAAAAACATCCCCAAAAAAACTGCTTCCCTTGCAAATGTTTTCATAAATTTCCTGATTTTGGCCTCACCAGTGTCTATTTTCTAACCCCCAGCCCTTATAATGACCACAGCAATACATACTGAAAGCTACCAAATACTCCTCAAAATCAATAAAACCATTAAACAGAGAAAAAAATTTCACAGTTGGTCCAAACTTGTGAGCATGTAGTTGTGCATATTTCAAAAGCTAACTGTCCCTTTATTGCTAGATCAAATTACCTACTCATTTTCAAATCAAAATTAGAGCTAAAAAGAAAATGCAAGTCTGTTTAGAAACTTCTGAGGAAGTATTCAGGAACACTGATAGTCTTTAGTTACAAAAGTGCTAATCACTAAAGCCATCAATTCTTTTCTGAACAGTTTTCCCTTCTTCTAGAAACTGGTGTCCAGTTGTTTCTCTAGGATTGCTTCACTTTTCTGTCACTTTGATATTGGTTACTCACTCCTGAATGAAATGGCCAGCATCCTGTGGATGTTTTAGAATATGTCCCAGCTACTATAACAAGTGATGACAGTTTGAATGGAAATAACATTGTCCAGAAAAGAAAGAAATATGGATGTTACCATGTGTCATACCTCTGTGCCACACCATACTCAGTGTACTTCATTTATATGTTAAAGATTGGCAGAGCAGGGAGTAGATATATTCAATATTATAATACATTTAATGCAGATTTCCAGCTAAATAACCATCATTCCCCTCTTGATAACATTTACTGCTTCCCAGGGATTTATTCTGTGTAAGGGAAAGAGGCAGATGAAGAAACTCACTCAGGGGTATCATAGAGAGCCCATTAAGAATTTTGGGGTGCTGTGCAGAAGGATAAACCTGCTTAACCAAAACTTCAGCCCCTATGAACTGCTGGAGTGGAGCACAGCAAGGCTGTGAAGGAGATCATTGCAGGAAGCAAAACCAAATCCAGTTGCAATGCACGTGGGAGGAACTTACGTCACAAATACGTAATTTTATAAAAAATGGGAAGCTGCAGAAGTGGCCTCGTCCTTAACAAGGGAGGGATTCTCACTCATGCAGGTTAATCCATTATTAATTCTAATAGTCCAGCTGAAGTTATTACTATGCTAATATATACTAAACCATTCCTATCCTTATTCATGGGAGGGATATTTTAAGGAAACATGGCTATGTTGCAAACAAGGATTTGCAGGATTAATTCTTGTCCATGTTATACATTTCCTTTTAATTTTGTATATATTTTCATGTGTAGGCTCTCTTCTTGTCTAAAGACTTATATTTTCATTCTACTCATCTAAAGTATGATGGAGCTACAGTTTGAATTTGAAGATTTAGTTCAAATTTTTATCTAAAAAAGACCATGATGAAATTTAAATATGTTCATATATTGTTTATGTCAGATCAGTGAATATCACCTTTCTGATGTCACTGTGAGTAAGGGTGACTCTTTAAAGAACTTAAAATAGCACATTGTTATTGTGGATGTAATTTACATAGAAAAATAGAAACAGTACAGACTTCTGAAAAACCATTAACTTGGATCTTAAAAGTAGATAAAAATGTACATAAATGGATTTTAAAATACATTAATCCACTATAGGATAAAAATGATGAGAGGGAGGCTTAATTGTCCATGTTATTGACCTTATCCACACTTGAGATTTAATAGGTAAAAGAACTTTCAAGAGGAGAAGATGCTGAATTTTTATATATCCTCTGCAAGAATAGTCTTTTATGGTTTTGCATCACTGGGTTTTTTACTAATTTGCATGAGCAAAGTATCCTGCTACTAAGCATAATTTTTATTTTCTTCTCTCCTATTTAGCACTTGAAAAAAAATAATTCCAGATACAAGAAACCTACCACACTGAGGTCTTGCCATGTAATCCTTTGCATATAAACTCACCAGAAATACAAATTTTTGAAAGGTGAATATAAATGAAGTAAGTAAGACTACTTCAGTCTAGCTGGAGATTTAGCTCTATATTTTGTGAAAAAATCTCATTGTAAAAATTTGTACAAAGACAAGGAGAGTGAGAGGGAGTGAGGGAGAAGGGAAAGAAGGAGGGAAGGCAGCAGGATGGACGGGCAATGCTCTTTTCATTTGTTTCCCTGAGCTGAAGCTTCAAGTAAATTAAAGAAATGGATGATGCTCTCCAGTATTGGTCACCAACTCAACAAAAGTCCAATTTATTTTGTCCATCCCCTCTGCAGAAGTTCATAGAATGGTACCCAGACAGCAAGGAACAACTGCAAACATGATTTTGAATTAAACATTCCTTTTATATATGTCTATAAAAGACATATAGTCTGCAACTATATTGTTCATTATCTCTATATGCAAGTATAAACAGTGTAATCTGCTCTGAACACAATGAAATCTGTCAAATTTAAAATCCAGTTGGACTTTTTCAAAACAAATTACTAAGAATGTAATGAAATGTGTTTTCCTGACTAATTAGATTCTTTGGCTTTGTGTGGCTTCAATTAGGATGCTATTACTCAGCAACACAGTTTATATTCTTCCAGCAGCTCCCTCTTTTAGCTGCAGCTCTTCACTATTTTCAGTGTCTACCATATTTTTCACCAACTTCCTTTGACTGAAAATACAGCTAATTAAAAGTTGCTCGATATTCTGTTGTTCTTTATCTCAAAGTTTCATTTCCTAGATGGCAAAAATGAAAAAATCATCTTCTCCTTGTTCCCCTCTGATCTACAGTCATGGGTTGTCCTCACATTTTTCTCCAGGGATCCCCTGCTATTAATAAATACTTTCCACTCCATGTGTTATATCCACCTTCCAGAGCTCTCTCATGCCTATGCCAGTCCTGCTCCTTTGGGGCCCAAGTGATTTGGCTTTGGTGGGCACCAGACCACGTTCCAGCCAGAAATTATTTCCAGCTCTATTACTGTACTAGCAAGGTGAATTGAAATGGTGACAGCAGGACTACATCACCTTAAATTTAGAGTATCCATATTTAGGATAGAAAATATTTAAACTGTTGACTGCAGGAACACATTTCAAACTGTCATTTAAGTAGATTCAAAATTTTCTCTCAAGAGTTTCATCTCTATTTTTAGTGCTCGGTAGAATGATGATTTCACAGATGGGCAACATAGCCAGCTACCAAAAAAATTCCACTACACATAATTGTGCTTGCAAATGTCACAGCAAAATGGATGGATGACTCACAGTATCAGCACATGTGCCTCATGCAAACAAATAACTTTTATAAATACAAGCCACACTCCAGGTTTTTTCAAAATGTTCTGCTGGTGGCTTGTGATGGAGTTTCGAAACCCCGCACCGGAGGCTGGAAGAGACAACTAAAAACTGCACAGACTTGAGGCAAGCAAACACATCCGTGTGGGGGCTCTCCCCCGGCGCCTGCAGGAGACAGCAGCCAGGCAGCTGCAGCCCCGCCGGGCCGGGGGCGGCTCCGCCACAGGGGGCGGCCGCTCCCACCGCCCCCAGAGGGAATTCCAGCCCTGATGCTGCTCCCAGAGGCCCCCGGACCTGCCCGACAGAACCGGACAGGAATTCCAGCCACGGAGCCGCTCCCACCGCCCCCAGAGGGGATTCCAGCCCCGGAGCCGCTCCCAGAGCCCCCCGGAGCTGCTCCAGGCTCTGCCCGACCGCCCCCAGCGGGAATTCCAGGCCTGATGCTGCTCCCAGAGCCCCCCAGAGCTGCTCCAGGAGCTGCCCGAGCGGAGCCCAGCGGGAATTCCACCCCCGGAGCTGCTCCCACCGCCCCCCACAGCTGCTCCAGGCGGCCGCTCCGACAGCACCCGACGGGACTTCCAGCACCGGAGCTGCTCCAGGCGACCTCTCCGACCTCTCCCAGCGGGAATTCCAGTCCCGGAGCCGCTCCCGGCGCTGCCCGACAGCCCCCAGCGGGAATTCCAGCCCCGGAGCCGCTGCAGGCGCTGCCCGAGCGCAGCCCAGCCCAAAGGAGCGCACGCTGTCGGGCACAGTCCCTGCGCTTCTTACAGAAGCCCTTTGATCTCCCCTCCGAAAGCCCAAATGAACCCTTTAAAATGTAAACTTGCTCTGCAGTTTTAAACCAACTCTATCTGCTGCGCTACCTGGAGGTGTTTTTGCCAGAATAAGTGAAATTTATTGGCTCTGTATGAAATATTAACAAACTGACACAGATATTAGGGAATGTGTGAAAATTCAAGTGTTTTAACATTTAGCAGAACACAGAGTGAAATCAAATTCTCAGGTCCCTAGTCAAATTCTTCAGTTACTAAAATCACACATTACCTAGGCTTCAAAAAATATTTCTCTCTTGGCAGATAGAGGAAACTTTAATTTAGCAAATTTCTCTATAGAACCTTTCCCAAACTAACTTTAAACATTACTTTGAGAGACATTCCTTGTCATAAGAAGACTACAGCTGCGTGGTTGAGCACACCAAGGTCAAGAAATGTCCTACTTCATTCTGGGGCTGTGTCATGACACAGTTTCACATGATCCATTCTGCCTTTTGCAGGAATATGTGCTATGCCACATGCAGGACAGCCAGCACTTACAGCCAGAAATGAAAGGTAAATACTCTCATATTTATCTTTGCAAACCATTAATTAATTTATGTATTGAGCAATGGATATGACACAAAATGTATTTCAAAATTATTTTGTTGGAAGACAATTTTCTACTGCAGCAAAAGCACACAGGATTTGCCCATACCTGTTTCACAATGAGAAATAAGCACAAACTGGTTTTAAAGTAGGAATTAACAACTGTAAGAAGAAAGCTTTCTCTCTATGCTAACTGGTACCTACTGGGGGAAATGCCATCATGTCTCTTTGTTGGCATTGGCACCCCATATTGTAACAGGAACCAGAGATGATGAAAAGATCACAGGCTCATGGAATGAGAGGAGACACAGTAAGTGCATTAAAGAATGGGGAAGGCAAATATACGACACTACTGAAGAGGAACACAAGTCTAGATTTCAGATCTAGAGCAAGCATTTAAGGTAATTTTTGTTTAATATCTGTCAGTCTTACAAATAGATCCAATGAGCTGCATTACTCACAGGAGTAAAAGACTGCAGTTAAATAATTTAGGAAGTGTGATATAATCTCAATCTGAAATGATATGACAATAATTTTTAGTGCCTCACCAGGTAGAACAGAGACTGTCACGCAAAGGTTCCATCTTTGGCTTTAACATTAACACCTTGAACGAATCATCAGTCTTTGTTTTTATGAGTATCTAAACACATGACTTATGCATTATTCAAAAATTCCTTTCTCTGTCTCTCCAGATGCTGTAGGATGTCCAGATTTCTACCCTACTGAGAAGTTTTCTTCCTGGCTTTATGGTGACATTCAACAAAACACAGGACCATGTTAGGTCAAACCTCTCACAATGGTGCTTCCACTGGAGTTCAAAGAGCTTGAAAGGACAAAAACATAAATGAGGAAGCAAAGTAAATACCCCATCATATCATAAGGCTTTACTGTGTAGCTCTTGACAACACAAAGACCAGCTTAATAGACTAGGGAAACAAATCCCTATAGAAAAGCACTGAGGGATCACGTTAGTAGCAGACAAGGCAACAGAGGAGCTTTCAATCAGTAATAGAGGAGATGCAAATAACAAAATTTTTCAGCACACTACAGACACTCTCTTTATGTGCTTCAGTCAGCAGGTGCAAGTACCAAAAGGGGCTTGTGAAATACACTTGGTCACTTAGAGGGTTTGGGGATTTTTCTGTCATCAGAGATATCACTGCCCAAGCACATCAAATGAGGATGTGCTGTGATGTGTTTATATCCATGGAAATATTCCAGGTTTACATCATATTAATATTTCTAAAACAACTAACAAATTCTGTCACACTTTTGCTTTCTTCTGCATGCCCTTGAAGCTAATTGAAAATCAGGTAGTGCAGCCAAATCTCAATATTTTATAATCACCTGCCTCACACAGTTGGCTTGTTGATGCAGTTCACTCACAGCTTTGAACTCATGTGTAAGGCTCCTTCCAATGGCTGTGGAACTGAGGTCTCAAGGTAGGGTGCCACTTCCCAGGGAAGGGGGTGTACCCCGCCATGGATATCAGCTTGGGACAGCTGACAGACCTGTCAACACACCCTGCCATTTCAAACACAACAGAGCTCTCTGCATGCAAAATAAAACTTAGGATCAGGTGGATTAGATCTTGAGGCTTTTCCAGTTTGCTATTGTAAAGAATTCTCCAAGCATTTCTCTGTGCAGAAACCTAGCTGGGCAAACACTGGACACTAATATCTTCAGTCATTTAATATACACATTGCCTTTTTTTTCTTTTTTTTTTTTTTTTTTTTTTTTTTGCTCTGGGGTCTTTTATTTCCTGTCTAATAAAGGGATTATTCCTGAAAATGACTCTCACTAGATTCAGTAAGATTTTTATCCATTTCTACGTCTGAAAGGTTTGCATCATCAAATAAGAAACCAGAGATTATGGCTATGAAAATATGTGAATAAAAGCAAAGAGACAGATGCCGAATCCATAAAAATTACTAAGGCATAATCTGTGCTTGCTGTTCCATATAAATACACAGTTAAAAAAAAAAAAAGAAACCAAACCACAAACAAAACCAACATAGAGTAAAATCTCAAAATTTATTTTCAGCTCCCAGCCGATTTAGTAGATGAGGGGGTTTTGTTTTGTTCTCTACAAAGGCAAGTGACTGAGCTTATTTATGGGCATATTTTAATTCTTTAAAGATACAGACTGCTTCCTCTTGCCTCATACTGAATTTAGAAAATTGTAAACAAACCAAATGGTGAATTTCCCTTAAAGGTTCAATTTAGATAAGTTGATTTAGGTTTAAGGGCTCTGCAAAGCTGCAGCACATTTTGACCTAGTTTGTGTACAATACAGTGGGTTAAATAACTCTTGATGGCAGTGAAATAATTTTTAGCATTTTTAGCCCCCTGAGAGCTAATATAGCTAATATAGTACTTAGCAATATAAACCACGTGTGTGTGCCCTATCATACAAAATCCCCTTCTAGAGTCACACAGTGTGGGTAGGTTACAGCTGTACTTTGTATCTTACACAGCCTTTCATAAATGCCAGAACAAATATACTTAAGAATTCAAGATATAAACCAAGCTGAAAGAGAAAACCACAATTCTTTCAAAAATTCTAGGAAAGACTTTGTCTCAAGCATCACTATTTTTGAAATTTTTCTGTCTCAGAGGAACCTCAGAACTGCTTTAGCCCTCAGTACACTGTGTTCTCAATGGAAATTCAAATGGCTGTGACCTTTGCCAAGGAGATCCCTGGCTAACAATACAGTTTCTTAGCATCTTGCAGTCAGGCATACACTCCAAGGTAAATTAAAGCATGTCAAATATTAGACCAGCCCCTAGATGTAGTCCTGGGCTGCCAGAATGTGAAGACATACACAAAGTACCTGTCTCCCTCCGTGCCATGTCTCCACAGAGCAGCTCTAATTGAAGAACAAATTGTAGTTGAAAGTTTTCTTTCAGTGTGGAAAGGAGAAAAAAGAGCTCAAAAATATTTCAGGCTGTTTTGACAACAACAACTTAAAAAAAAAAAATAGGACTGCATGTCTTACACTGCTTTCAGTAACTGGCACAAGGAAAAGAGGCTGATGCTGCCTTGCCCCTGCCCATATTCCTGAACTGTGGATCTCACCTGGGAACACTCTGCAGGAGGAACACACAGAGCTCAAATCCACCCCCACGGGGACACTCACTCCAGCCAGGGAATAGCTGATTGAAAGGAGGCATTCAGCTGTTCCTCATTTGTGGCAGTGAGAGGTGGCGCTGCCATGCCTGGGAGGGAGAGCTTCAGAACTCTGGAGAGAGCAAATGGAACAGGGGCTTCCAAAAAGGGTGGTTGTGAAGATATTTTTTAGAATAATAAGCTGTTTGGCTACATAGAAAACATAGGGAACAAAGCTATACAAAAACAGACAGGAAAGCTTCTTCATTAGGTCGAATTTTTGTCAAAAGTCTACCCTGTAAACCCATGTGAATGATTCTTCTTCTCCATACTTCAAATCTAATTTTGTTTTCAGATACAATATTGCAATGTTATGACTCCATCAGAAAGACTAATTAAATTATATTCAAATATGAAAGTTTGAGGTTGGAGTGTGTGCATAGAAAATGGATTTGATCTTGCCTCTGATGGAGAGGTGCCCACTATAAAAGCAGATGCCACATTTCACAGTGCATTAGCTGACACACTCTGCAGAAGGATGGGGTTTGGCTTCCTAGAAATACAGCACATAATCTGAAAAACGCAGCAGTTTATTTTTTACCTCTGCCTCAGCATCCTGCTTAAATACAGATTTCCCTTTTGGCAAGCAGAATCTATCTCTTCAGCCTGTGCCTGTTGCATCAGCAAGCACCACCTTCTCTGCTGTGCAAATGAGCCAGCAATGCAGCAGTGGCCTGGGGGCAAAGGCTGACTCAGAACCACTGGAGCCAAACATCAATGCCTCCCCGAAATAGGCAGACACTCAATATCATTGACTTCCATGAGATCTGGTATTTCTTTCAATCCAGCCATACCCACTGCTAAATAATGGACAAAGCAGGAGTTGGGGCAAGGAAGGGAGGGCAAGGGATTGCAAGAGCATGAGAAACATCAGCTATTCTAAGCATAAAAGAAGGATGAGACTGATGTGGATGACTAAGAATGTCAAAAGAGTTCTTGAGGAAAAATAGAGGGTATATGACACATATAAGAACATGAAATCCGAAGAGGATTAAGAGAATTATGAACTGGAACTGAAAGGATGCAAAAAACCCCCAAACCCAACAACAGCACTGTGTAAGGCTGCCAGAATTCACAAAGTGAGAAGACTGCAAAGAAAAGCAATAAAGGACCTCAAAATACTGAAATGATATGAAGATCAACAGGGAAACAGCTCTTGAACTGTTAACAGAACCTATGCACAACAGGAGTTAACAAAATAAGATAAACCAAGAAATGTAAATGCTCACTTCTATTCAATATCTATGCAATAAAGAGAAGTGAAATGCCAGAAAAGAGAACACAGCTTGCAGATGAGGACACTGAATAAATAAGATTTTAAGAAGAATAAAATACGTTATGACCTTTGTGCCATCTAGAATAACCAGTAACACAAGGAAGCTGTGAGGATAGATTATTTGCAACAAATATACTTAAAATGTCAAACAACAGTGACCCTTCAATGGTGATTTTGCAGAAAGAACTCAGGCTGAACATAAAAAGTAAGTAATGTTACTCCAGCCTTCAGAAACAGAATTTGAAAGAGCTGGGAAAGCAGAGATGACTCATTATAACCTGAGCGGCCATTGATCCTACTGATATTAGAGCAGAACATCAGTAACCAGGTATGGCACTAGAAGAAATAAAAAGCCTTCCATAGCAATCCACAATGGGACAGTCTTTGCAAATATGGAGTGTTTCAAATTTCATTTTCCAACTTTACTTTGAAGTGAAGTCAATCTGAGGCAACAGTTTGCAATCTTCCCCTGATTTCTGTCTTTTTTCCTGCAGAAACCAGTGGCTTACTACTTAGACAGAACCAAAGCAGAGCAGCAGTACCCTTATTTTCAGTGGGAATCTTACAAAAATGTGACACCAGATCTGAAAGAATGGGTGCTTCAGGATCTGTCATGAGCCCTATAAAGCACCATAAAATAACCCCAAAACTGAAAGTTCTTCACAACAGTGTATTTATCTTATATTCTACTTGCTTTTTGTATGAAAAGGTCAGCAGGCCCATTCAGTATCAGATCCCTGGCCTTAAATTCAGCAGCAGGAAGGAAGGAATTCACTGACCCAGTTAGATTCACAAGACAGTACACAAAATTAAAGAATGTAAAATGTTCTTTGTAACTTAAAGTTAGTTTAATTAAACCCTTTGTATAAAGTAAGTAACTTAGTCAACCAGAGAAAAAGAGAAGCTGGTGCCTTCCTGGCTTCTCCCCACCTGAGCATGCAGTAACACTGTGTGGCTTCTTTGATTAATTCACCATTTTCACAGCATTTTCTGCCGTGGAGAGGTTGTTGAAGTAATGTCTGAAGCCTAAGAATTGCCAAAAAAAAGGCTGAAAAATACATTTTATCCAACCATTCTCTTAATCAGATTCAGAATACTTTTGCCCAGGTTTTCCACACTAAATAAACTCACCACTATGCAAGCTGCCTTTCTTTTTCTCTACACATACCCCATTTTCTGAGTGCATATTGAAACAACCTGGTAGCTTTTCACCATTCTGTCATTGAATGCTGCCTAATATAAATATCTGGACATGCTCCTTACCTCCTGCCTGACCTTTCTCTGAGAGCCTCCACTCTCCTGTGTGAGGCTGTGCTGAAGCTACTACAGATGCTCTATTTGATGACATTACATCAAAGAGATCCATGCCAAAGCTGCTTGGCCACCAGCAGCACTGCTGATGTCAGCAGAGCTGGAAGAACAAGGCTAGTTAGCTAATTGCTTCACAGAGCAATCCCAGGCAGTGCAGAGCTTGGAGCCAAGAGCTTTGCTGGGGCAAGCAGGCAAAATGCCACTGAAGGCTCCTATTCCCTGGGCAGAACTACCCCTGCAATGACAGCCAGCACAGAGGTCTCTGCACCTGCTTCTGAAACCAAGGAACAAGGTTTCTCTAGGTTTGCATCCCACATAAGCACAGCAGCAATTGTCTGGTTTAATTACAATGAATCTGATCATTTGTGGGCATCCCTCCACAGTAGCTTTCGTGGCCTTGTGTTGATTTTATCAGCATCAGGAAGGGTTATTAATTTAGGATAAAATCATGGAATGACAAAGCAGAGGGAGCTCTGCTGCTAATTTCAATAGTGGTAAGACTTTCTGCTGCAGGAACCATTCCAGCAGTGCAACGAAAATTAAATGAAAGACAATTAATTGATGTTAGGTAGCAACTCAGTGATAGTACAGTGAACATGCAGGTGGAATTCAGATTCCTATTTTTAATTGTCCTATTTATAAGACTATGTTCTAAGTTATACCTATGTTTATGTTATAAAGAATATGTTCCATAAGATTTGTCATGATAGATTCTCCACACTATAAAATACATCTTGATCCTACTCTTTTTAATATAATCAGTACTACAAGTAATTGTAAATACAATAAAGCATGTCAAAATTTATTATTTAATGATATTAAAATGGCACATTTTAATATTAAATAGTTTTTCATGGAAGGAAGGAAAAAGTTAAATACTTGTATGATAGATTAAAAGTGGAAAATTATGTTATACTACTGAAGTATAATGTCTTTAAAGACATTAAAATGGGCACAGAAGTAGAATCAAATTTGTTAAAATAAACCACCAAATCTTCAGGGAAACACATTGTGCTGAATAAAGTAATACTTTTTATTGGAGAAACAATCTTCTAATCATGATACTTCTGCAATGAAGTTGCAGCCATGAGAAACATTAGAGCTTAGTTTTAATCATAGCCTATTATTCAGCATGGGATGTAAAGTATTGAAGTAGTAACTCTCTGGAATTCTGTAGAGAAATCTAAGAGACAGCATGTTCCTTTTTAGAAGCTTCCTAAGTACTGCTTTTCCTTCTCTTTTTTTAATAGTATAAAGACTTTATTCACTATAAAGACATTCTCACTATGCCAATGTATTTCAATCACAGCACTACTAAAATTACCACATATTTTTTTTTTTTGCATCTGCAATAAAGAATGAATGTGGCCATTTCAGAAAAGTCCTCAGTAGTCTTTCACTTCTTTTATATTTAAAAATGCAATGCATACATTGATAAACAAGACTGCTCCCTTGAAGTACCTTCTGAATTCATAATCATGATGGTTTTGAGTTCTCATGAGCACTAATTTGCTTTTGCAAATTACTTAATAACTAGTAAGATGTTTTAACTTGTCATCATTTGACCTCTAAATAAACCTTTATGCAATAATACAACCTATCACCCCAACTTGCCCTCCTGTGTGCAGGAATTCCAGGGCTGCAAAAGCATCCTATGCTCACTGGCTGGTGGATTATGCAGTTCAAGAAAATGAGTATTCAAATTCTAACTGCACACAAGCAATTCTTACCAAAAGAAAAATCATATTTTAAGTCATTCTCTACTGCTACAGGTTTTTCCTTTTAGATGTAAAGCCTAATTATATAGAAAACCATTTTATAGCTCAATTACATATGCTTGTCATTTCAGGATGTGAACAATACAGTATCAGATATTATTTTTAAATTTTCCAAGGACAGTCTCCCAGCTTGGAAGGAGAAATCAATATTAAAATTCAGCTTTAGAGAAAAAAAAAAGCTAAGTTGTGCCAAACAGTGTAAATGGAAGGACCAAGGTAATTTTATGTCTGTCAGCCTGACAGCAATCCTGAGCAAAATAATAAAAAAGGCAGCACTGGAGTTTTCAGCAAAACTAAGGAGGCAACATGATTTATAAAAGGTAGCATAAGGCAATGGAAAATAAATCTTTCAGACCACCTTGCCAGCTTTTACCCTTTGAGACTAAGAGGTGTCTTGGTAAAATTATATTTCCATTTCTCTCTGGTATTTGACATGTCCTTTTGGTAGCTAAGGCAGGATGATATCAGTGTGGCATACAATGGATTAAATATTGTCTGATGTCCCTTTTGAAGGAAGTGCAAGCTGTGGGCCTGCAAAGGACTTTGCATCACTGTCTATTTTCCTAAAAGCTCAGTTCTCTCTCAGTCATTGCCATTGGACATACTACAATGACTCATTCATAAAATTACATCGTTCAAAATAGACAGTCACAAGAGTCTCTCACAAGTTCAAAATCTATACTTTATATAATCTCATGTAGAATCACTGTAAAGTGGAGATCATTCTTTCAATATCTTTCCAAGGCACAAATTAATGGCTCATGTATCAAGTATCATACATTCAAATGCTATTGCTGAAGGCAGAAAAGGCTATTTGTGGGCAGGTAGGATTGCGCTGCTTTCTAAACAAATCTGAAATTTCCTCTTTAAGGTAAACATGTATTGGTTCGTATTCTGAATTTCAGGAACTAAATAACCTTAGCAACATTATGAATTAAGAAGGAAAATAAGAAAAAAATTATTAAATCAGTATAGGTAATGCAGTAAGTCTGACAGATGTATAGATCTATATTAATGCATCAGTATCTCAACAGAAATCTTGTTTCTTTATAAGAAGATATATTTATCTTCTAGAAAGCACAAATCCTAGATCTTGTGAGATTTTATGGAAAGTATTCAAAAACACCTAGGGAAAAAAGGAGGTCAGTTCTTGAAGAGAGATCCTCTGTTCCTCTTTAATGCCTACATTAAATCATTTCAGCTCAGCAATCAAATATTTGCCTCAGCCTGTGGAGCTCTGGTCTAAGAACAGACATTCACTACAAAAGCCAAGCACATGAGGCCATATAAGAAACCACCTGAAATCATTTCCACGTGGCTGTAGGAGCTCCCAGAGTGACTCCAGGAAGGACAGACAGAGGTCTCATGTGGGATCTCAGGATCTGAGTCCTGGGATGCCGGGCCTCCGAGACCACCCTTGGGGGGCCCGGGAGTCCTGGAATGTTGCCAGAAGTGTCTGGTGGCAGGACTTTGACCCTACACGGGAGACGACACCTTTATGAAGATAAGAGGACTTCACCGGGGTGAATGGCGAAAAGATTAGCTAATTAGAGGGTGAGACACAGGGTTTAGGATTTATGTACAGGGGGGTTTAGAGGAGTAAGATGGAGGAATTGGGGTGTGTCCTGTCCTCCTTCTTCTTCCTCTTCTCCTCCATCTTCTTTGGCCACGGTGGCACCTTTGGATTGGTTATTACTGAGAGTGCACCGAGTTATAAGAATAGATGGTATTGGGGAAAAATGATAAATATTGTACACGTAACAATGGGTATAAAGATACGTGGCGGTCCGGGGGACGGCACAGTGTGCTCATGGCTGACTGCTGAGCAGATCTCTGTTCGGCTGAAAGAACATCTTTTAGATAAACAATTAATAAACATAAAAACCGAAAGAAGAACTGAAGCCTCTTCTCGTCCTTCGATACGCGGGCTGCCCCAAGGCCACCCCGGGCCTTTCCAGGCCCCTCAAACAGCCGAGATAAACCGGACAGTCTCAGACAGACAGCTCTTCACTCAGCTAAGCCAGGAGGAAGCAGAAGAGAGACAAGGCATCAGAGGGAAGAAGCAAAGGAATTATGAGCATTAGCACAAGTAAACCTGACTGCAAATGACAAAGTCCCTGTGCCTGTGTGCTCTGTGAGGTTAAATAAAGCACATTTACATTTGTGAGGAGATAATAAGAGCTTTCTGAGAGAAGGTATTTCTCTCTTGTTGAATTGCCTTTGTTGAAGAGGTTTCCATCCAGAAGGCAGAGACCTCCAGAGCTGTGAGAGCTTTCGTTCCTAATAGCAGCCTGTTACAAAACCCTTTTGACTTAGGCAGGTTTGCAGGTTTTGCACTTTATTCATGCACCATTTATTTATAGAGTATCTACTCTGCATTGTACTTTATTTGCTCTGTTTCCTTTTTTACAAAAATGTTCTCTTTAAGGCTGTCTAAATTTGTGATTGTCTAATTCACCTGGGGCAGGTGTCTCAGAAGTGATTTGTTCCAGCTCTGGAAGTCAGAATACAAACTGGATTTTTGCAGCTGCCTGCAGCTAAAGGTATGGCTCATGGCTTTCCTGGAGACTGCCTGCATCTGTGATTTAGGATTTACAATTGAAAAAGGTGCTGAAAGAGAGAGAAAAGTGTCATATGACAGTGATCTGGGACATTCTCCTGTCTGCTTAAACTGGCCACTTCACTCACAGTGCTAAAGACACAAACTGATACCTCTGTGCACATTAATGCTGAGCTAGGTTACATTGATTTTTAAAAGATTTCACACTATGTCTTTATTATACATGTTATACTTTTCTTGAAATAATATTAAAATACAATTTTCACCAAAATTATGACGACACACTGAGTACAAAACTAACTAGAAATAGTTTCTTCATATGTAGCATGTGTTTAATTCCCTTTACTCCTGAAACAGCCATATATAGTGAATATAGTGAATTGATTTCCAAAAAGTAGCAAATTGTTGCTTTGTGATCACACCTTTTCCTGTTCCCAAAACAGCAGCAATACTGCTTCATCTGCTACTACCTACTCTCATTTCCAAACTTGTATTTTAGTGTCACAGCAACAGGCTTTTGCAGAGGAAGTAAAAGACAGTTTCCTGAAGGCATCTATTCGGAGAAGCTTTTTGCTGCACAAATTCAATAAAAAATCTGTGAAAAAAAAGAAGCAACTATTGAACTTCACATCATTTTACAGCAGTAATAAGTAACTGAAGTAATAAAACTTTAGAAACAGACCTAGACAGAAAGCAGTTAAATATGTGCAGAAGTAATAAAATGTGACTAAAGTATTCCTTAAGTTTCTGTCCCTTTCTGGTAATTTTCCACACCATAAACACTCCTTTCTTCATAAAACAGTTTTATAGATTATAAGAAGTCAATCAGTGTGAAGAGGATCAACAAAGAGGAAGCCAATATAGGTCTGCTCAGTCTACTATGCCTTTAATTTCAGAATTGTTGTGGTGTATTTTTCAAGCACAGGAATATCCCACAAAGCAATTTCTGTCATCTGGATACATCATCAGTTGTTTCCCAGTGCTTATGTAAATCTGGGAATTAACACAAAATTGCAGGGTTTAAATTCTCCATCAGCTGTTAATTAGTATCTATTGTGAGCATCCAATAATTTTAGAGTATTTTTAAAGTAGATGTTGTCTATGTGTTTTCCATCCTCTTTTCCTATTCTTTCTCACACTAAACAAGACTCTCATTCAGTTTATGTGTATTTGAGAATATGAGTGTGAGGGAGATAATAACCCACATTATCATGCAGCCAGATCACAACAGAAAAATGTCTCTCATATAAAGGCACATAGATGACTGAACTTTTGTTAGCTATTAAATGCTTTCAGAACAGATAAATAACTATTTATTTTTCCTGCCCCTCCAGCCCTCTCTAGTCATGGTTGCTTAAACTGCATCTAGAACAGCAGTCACAATTTCAGCTCAGCGTGTGTGTGTGATTTTGGTGCTTAGTTACCATGAGAAAATTATTTCTTCCATTTGGTTCTCTGAACTTTGCTTCATGCCCATAAAGAGAAGCCTTTACTGAAGAAATTAAATGTTCTTGCTTAGTTTAGTTCCTATAGGGTTTTATCTGAACCAGGAGCTCATGCAGAAGTTTAGGATGAGCTCTGACACCAGTGAAGCCAGTTTGAGCTGGCCATTTCCATTTATCCTCTTTCTGAACAGGGTTGAGAACTAGGTTTAAAATTCCAATGGACATTTGACTTGGAGCTCACTCTGCACATCAGTCTGGGATGGAAATACAATGTGCAAACCTGTGCAGCAGTCATATGAATTAAGCTTTTCTTAACTGCCTTCGAGGAATATCTCAAAATGTTCTCTCAGATGGTTTTTTTTGAGGTCAGCTGATGAAATAAAGCCTGACTTGAATAAAGCTGCTGTTTATAATCAAGAAAATGCAAAACTCCTAAAGAATTGTATTTACCAGGAGATGGATTCTCATTACAGTAGCAGAGTGACCACAACCCATCATCATGAACACTGGCACTGAGGGTTTCACTGCATGTAAGAAATTAAATTATGAAATAGTCTTTTTTTGGTTCTGGCTGCTCACAGAATATATTGTAGGGCCACCCACTAACACTCAATAGTAAAGCACAATTCCACAGAGAAATGAAACAGATGTTTGCCAACTGGCATTTGTGAGTCAGGGTACAGTTTGAATGGCACTGTCAAAATATATTTTCACTTTTATGGCCCAGGAGCACAAGAGTGACTTGAAAGCTGAACCATCACGTTCAGCAGGGTTTTCAGTCACAATACTACGAAATGGGTGTAAAAGATATAACCAAAGCTGAAGCTTTTACATTTCCTCAAGCATAAATCACTAAGAATTTTATATTAAATTTTGGCATCATTAGGAAAATTATGTGTGTTTATTCCCTTAAAGTTGGGCTACAATTTCCACATTGTATGTGTGAACACAACACAGCACCCCAAACTCTTGCACACCACATACAGTGCACAGTACATCTAACAGCTGTAGGAGCAGACAAGATCAACAAATAATTTATTAAATTACCTTCATCTGTCTGCATCTGAGAAGGTGAGTAAATACAGGAGTATATCTGTCACAGTGTCACAAGGCTTTATGCAGGGAAAAAAATGTAAGCAAGGCTGAACTTGAAAATGAAACAAATGGAATTTGTATTAGAATGATTCTTACAAATCAGAAAAAGATTCTGATGACCACATTTGCCACAAAACTGTATTTAATTTCAGAACATTTGGGATAATACTCATGTATTTGATTTCAAACTATACAGAACAAATATTTAACTTGCTTCTCACATACCAAATATATACTTGTCAGAATTAAATGTTCTGAACAACAAGGATCCTTCTTCTGTTGTTCTGCACTGAGAGACCTCTAAACAGATGAATATCAGGTCTTCACAGGGAACACAGAAGAGTCCCAAACTCTTCAGGGAGTGGAAAGCAAGTACCTCAGTGGTGGTTGTCCAGGTTTCCAGCTCTGCCACCAGAATAATCTGGAACTCGATTGCCCCCGGTTCCCCCCATTCCTTCACAAGCACAGCTCAATCTCAAACTGCTGAGGAGATGGCGTGGGCTGACCTACAAGATCTTTCCCTCAGTGAAGTTTGCAATTCTGTGCTCTCTGCAGTGATGATGAGAGAGCTAATTTATGAATGGCTGGGTCACAAGAGAATTAATGTACCACAGCAATGGAGCACGATATGCAGATCGGAGAGGGAAGAAGAATGTGGAGCTCAGCAAATCCCTTCTTTCTCATATAAGCTGATGCTCAGCTTAGAGAAAAACCATACTAATGATGCAGCTGATGTCTTGTTAGAAAACATCTGAACTATGACCAATTTTTCTTGACAAGAATTTTTATTCTGTATAAAAATGAGATGTTTAGTCATACAGAAAATAAAGACTAAATAAGTGATGTAATTTCATTCAATGATGGAATTTCAAAAAGGTTGGGTTTTTCCTTTTATTATAAAGAAAATCTTTTAACAAGTCTATTGAACCAGCCCATTAATAAGCTGTTTCCCATCAGTATGAAAAGAGAAGTGAGAGCACAGTGCCTAGAGGATAAACAACAATATAAAACCTTTTCTCACTGTTTTATAATTCCAAGTTTCCATAAGGCTGCATCTGCATGTTCATGCACAAATAAGAGTGACAAGCAACAAATATCCTCAACAATTTTTAGCCTCTTGCTGTACATGAATGAAGGGCAAATATAGAAGGAAATGTAATGTGTCAGACATCAGCACACTTCTTCTCCTCACAAGATACATGTGAGTTGAGTTCTCCATAGGGAAATCTGCAGGCAAGTAATTCTTAGAATAGAATGCAGACTTGCTGATGATTTAACACATACATTTAAGTGTGGGGAAAGGGAAATGAGCTAAAGTAGCTGGGACAAAGCAGCAGTTAATCAAAGTCGGTAAGTGAGCCCTGAGAATGGGAGGCAGAGGAAGGGACTGTTGTCTCCCACAGGCCTTTGCCATAGTCCCTCTGAAAATGAACTTTTATTTTTCCCTTAGCATCCAGTGAAAAGGAGGCTGCCAGAAAAAAAAGGTCACTGGCAGAGGTTGCTGAGAGCACAGCCACATACCTGGTTGCCTCTTTGCAGAGCAATTCTTTCCATGGCAGTCTGGCTAAGACACATATTTGGTGTCTGTATAACCAACAGAGATTGACACATTGCCATAAATACCAGAATTTCCCACTGTCAAATATTGCCTCTGTATGAAGGGATGAAAAATTGCATTACTTCTTGAGATATATATACATTTATTTTTCTAAAGCTTTCCACTCGACTTAACAACTTTGGACTTCCCATAAGCTATTTGGAAAGCAATACAGGGCCAAAAAGTCTATCATTTATTATACTTCTAGTTATGATGGTATTTTTTGAAGTTTTCTTAACATTTACTAGACACTCAACAAATCAGGTTTTTTTTTATACATCAGATCACATCTGTGTCTCAAAGTGCAATCAGAATGAAATCAGAATAATGCTTAACACTCAAATCATACTATTCATTGCATAACTTTGGTTCTACACTCAAGAAAATAAGTGTATCTGTCTCCTGTATGTATTCTCAGCTCTGGAGTCACTGAGAACATCTATCTGCTCTGGAGGTGCTGTATAACTTCTGCCAAGGGCTCTTTATGAATTCTTTATGTCACACTGCAAACCAAGAGTCCAGAAAATCATTCAAAAATAGCCACACGTAGATTTTACTACCATTGCCACGTTGCACAGCAGGCTCTTAACCAGCAAATCTTTGGACTCCCATGTCGTCTTCTAAATATTTCAAAATAATGCACAAAGATAAATGGATTAAGCTTCTAATCCTCCTTTTTTTATATTAATCAAAACCACCGCACTTTACCTGGAGATAAGATGAGGCACTGAGAGACAAAACAAGTTTTGTTGCTATCACAGGCAGGCCTGGGTAAGAATAAACTTCCCAAATTTTTGACTTTCCTTCATCTGCTGTGATCTGCCCCAGAGTACAATGATGGTAAGGCCTAATAAAGCAAGGAGGTTGCTTGGGGGTTTTCCCATTAAATTTATTTTGCCCATATGTTTATGCCCAGCACAATGTTGTCAACAAAGAGCCCAGAAACCTGTTTTAACTGTAGAGTGAGGCATAACCCAGAGAAGGCTGTTATCATCTAGTTTGCAATTCTGATTCTCAGAAGCTTCTCCTGATGATTTTTTATCTTCTTTAATCAAACCTGACTCAGAGAATGATGATATCACCCCCACTACTGCTGTTCTCACTCTTGTAAGCATTGTCCCTCAAAAGACTGTTAATGAATGGTGGTGGTAGCTGTCAGCTCAAGAAATCAAGTGTTGCACACAGTTGTAGGGACAATGTGTCTGTTACCTTCTTTAGGTAGTGAAATCTTGAAAAATCAAGGGGAGTTAGAGAATGACCTGAAGAGTTTTGGCTGTTTCTCACAGAAAGCAGCTTGCAGCAGTGTTCCCCAGGGCTGCACTTGTATTAACACAGTTCCAGGAACTCCACAAGTCATACATAACTACAGGGAGCCTGAGAAGTGGGTGCAAGGGCCCTGATATGATGCTGTTGTGTGTGAAAAGCAGAAAAGAAAATAAGAGCACAGGTAGGTATGATACACAATCATCTCTGTGAATCAACATCATTTCCATACAGTAAAGCAAAGGAAAAGTGGGAGGATTTCAGACAAAGCAGGTGAACTTTTGAGGCATAAGCCTTTTAATTCAAAGATTGTATTAAGGATGAGATAAATACAGAGCTCACAGTGACAGGGAAGCACAGGAGACCAAAGGAAAGCTTGTACCCTAATGTTGCTGACAGCAATGAGTTAATTTGTTGCTGTATAACACACTTGAAGGGTCTGCCTCACAGATCCTGCCAGAGCTATTAATTCCCTGTAGGCAGGTCTAAACAAGCACTGGGTCAGTAGTTGAGTCAGAGTCACAAAGAAAGGACAATGATTTCACACTAATCTTTCCTTCAACAGGCCAGAGCAATATCAGATGAAAAGGACCCCTGAAGTCACCTGGTCCTATCTCCTGCTCAGAGCAGAACCATTTTGAAAAAGGATGCTCATGGCCTTGCACAGTCAAGTCTTCTCCATGTCATAAGATGCAGATTTCATTTCCCTAGTGGAGAAACAGGGCTGAGCTTCATGAGGTTCATATCAGTGGATGTCTGTAGGCTGCCAAAATCCCTCTGCACACACATCTTTTATCTTTTTAAATATTTGCATACCATTTTTACTTTGTTCAAATCACCCCTCAGTTAATCTCAGGCAGTATGGGGAGATGTATGGTGGAGCTAAAGGGATTACAGTTCCCTCTTTTTCAGCATTACCTGGTCACATGGCAGAAGAGAGCCACACATCCACCCACATGCTAATTGCAGCTGACTGGAATCAGGCAGAGGCGATTCCTGGAGCCAAATCCTTGTCTAGTGTAAAATAGCAGGGCCTATTCAAGATGAAACAACTTCTGCCATTTTAGAAAAGCTAGAGATATAATCCAAAAGGCATCTTAAACATTTGTTTCTGCTTTCACTGAAATCAAAGGAAAACTCCACAGGATTGTTACTTTCCTTGCTGCAACATCAGGTACAGGCAGACAGGGCAGGGAATGGGCACTGCAGTACAGATTCATATCCAGTCCATACATTATTTGTTCTGTGTAATGTCAGAAATGCTTTGGACATCTGCTCACACAGGAATGCAGACATCCAGCTTCAAATTACTTACAAGTTAAAATATTAATGCCTACAACATCAACTAACACTTCTTTACTATAAGCTAAATTTTCTCTCTCTCTGAGGCTTCATTCTTTTCCCATTTACAATACAAAATGTGCTGTTTCTCCCACCTCAGAGGAGCCTGGCCTTACCTCAACCAGTGTATATAAAATAAGGGGTTGTTAGAGGGAGAGATCACAGTGGCCAAAGTTGATGGCAGTGCTGGAATGGCAGTGCAGTATTGACCATCTTGCTGACAGTGTTTTTCCTTCTCAAACCTTGAACTTTTCCACACCTCTAAAAAGAAGGTAGCCCCCAGAGAGAGATCCTTCCACCCCACTGAACAACTCACTTAACTGCACAACTTCTAAGCCATAAACCACTTGAGTAATCCCACTGCTCAACACGGGATAAAAGGAGAAAATAGCATTAAAGATTTAAAGTAAAGAACACAGCAAACTCCAGTGATAGCTGCACCATTCACGTCATTACAGCCAAGGGTTTGTCAGCACTTTCATTATAATGCTCATTCCTCTGCTGTCACTCCAGGCTGAAATTTGGCAGAGCATAAAATTTAAAGCCCAGACAGACACAATAAGAACACAGCAAAAAGGAAAGCAAAGGTTTCAAGGACAGTATCCTAAGATACCTTTATATGTCAGGAACAAACAGTGTCTTACAAAGCATGATGCAAGAAATTAAGCCAGGAAAACTATCTCTTCTCATTAACATGGTGTCACAGAGAGGGGATTGAACTGGAGGCTCAGTGACACATATTGTTATGAAACCACTATGAGTCCTGAAGGGTGAGTATTACTACAGTAATTTCAGTTAGATTTATGCTGCAGTACAAGGGAAATAAATAAGTTAGAAAGGCAGACCACACACAAATATTACATCTGAACAGAAGAGATCAGACTTCATTTTGGGAATGTAAGAAAATGTGTAGGCTTGGACTGGTTTGGGGTGCCAAGTCCACTAACATGAGAAATTCCTCTCAAGCACTGTAGAGTACCTTCCTCCCTGCCTCCTTTCAGCATTGAGATTGTTGCTCCAAAAGTCCAAATGTCCAAAAAAAGAAAAAAAGAGGACTAAGCACAGGACCAAATTACCTCTTATACTCCAGTAGTAACCCTTACATTATTGGCATGAATTACCTGCCCCTCAACTCTCCTCAGCTCCTTTGTCCACCTGGTACCCATGCAGAGCCAGAGTAAAGAACTGAGACCAGAACTAAGCTATGACAGAGACCAGAGAGGCTTAGGACCACTTCTTGCAGTAACAGAGATAGCTAATGCTAACTGTAAAGAGATTATAGTATTAGATACTACTTTTTTTGAAGTTTTTAACGGGGTTGATTAAAAGAACAACAAAGATAAAGCTACTGTTGCAGAGACTTAGTGCATTGGATGGTTTAATCATTCCCCATCTTTGTCAGCTGGTGCTGTGGGACTTATCACAAGACTTCTTAATTTTGTTTCAGCATCAATGAAGATGCTTCTTATCTTTAAAAAGCACTTCGAGATGAACTGCACTATCTATACAACATATGATTGCTATTATTATCTCAGTAAATTTTTATGAGGATTCCAGTAAGTCAAAAAAGAGTGTGCTTCGTTCCCCTGTTCAGAATTAGTTATAAAAAGACTTTAAGATAACAACTATATAGGTCATCTAATCCCACTGACTTTGTTAGGGTCACATCTTCCTTGACTTCCTAAATAACTGAGGGTTTGGACTGTGATATTCTCCCAGCAGCTTTTGAAGGAGGGCAGCTGTGCATCCTTCATAATAAACATTCAAGAGCTTGAGAAACTCTAGTGCATCATTCTTAGAGCAGTGCTACTGCTGAACATGTAAAAACAGCACTGCACTCATCTTGGGAGAGCTCTGATGGCTGTAAGAGAGTATTAAAAGCAATGTTAAAACAAACATCCGCCCACACAACATGAGTTTCATTTGGTAGCAAGGGCACTGTAGTAATTTACAGTGCAGGTGCCTAAGCACCACTGTTCTGTCATAAGTTTGTCAGGTCATGAGTGCCTGTTATAATATAAAATTTGTTGTCATTTGTCACAGAGAAGAGGTGGAGCTCCACTCTCCTGCTTGCCTGTGCTGTCAGGGAAGGGCACACTGCTTGCATAAGATACAGGTCACACTTTCTAAAGCGTTTTCCTGGCACTCTCAGTCTTTTGCCTTTGTGCAAAACGCTGCTGCCTTAGAGATGCAATGATTTAGCGTGTCACTGCTCTGGCAGAACAAATGGCACAGGAGAGTAGAATGAATGAGCAATGGCCATGTTTCACTTTGCTCAGTGTGCAATCTTTCAGTACTCCTGATAGAAGTTACTTGTTATTCACTCTTTTCAAACCAATCTGCTCCCTTTGGTCAACACTACCCAGTTAATAGTGAGATACATCTTTTGAAAAATTAGGTAAAATGTGAGTGCAGCATGCAGGATTAATGGGGCAAGAGTCAGGACTTTTCAAACCTGAGGTCCTTCCTCCCTTCAAGCAGGCTTACCACCACTGATCATCTTCATTGTGTGTCTGACCACAGAGCTCCCTGAATGAAACCCAGCTATTTCCTGGTCCTCTGCAAAGCACAATCCTCCTGTGTCACTGAAGCCCAACCAACACCTGAAGCCAGGTTTTATAGGAGGTTAAACATTTTTGGGCTTAACATAGACTTTGTGATTTATACAAAGATAAGGCAATATAAGGATAAAACTTCCAAAAAGAAAAGGAGAGAAAAGGTTGAAAGTCTTCAAAGCAGTATTCACATGAGTGGTTTATTTATTTATCATATTTATCACCTCACAATGAGTAAAGATGGTGGATTATAAAAACCTGTTCTTACCCACAGGTAAATCAGAAATAGCTGCAGCATGAAATGCAAAGAATAACTTCTCTCCTGTGGGTCAGAAATCATTGATACCCAGCAACATTTTGTCAGACCTCAGGCAGCTGTTCCACATTTTTCAGGGAGTACAGAAAGGAAAGAGTGATACTCCTAGGTACCAGTGTGTATGCTAACACAGGAAGTGGATGTATCAGGTAGAAAATGAATTATAAGCTCTTCAAGTGTAAGTATTAAAGCATCAAGCTATGAAAAGCACTGCAGCACTCTGTAGTAACAGGCCAAACATTGCAGTCTAAAAATGTTACAGAAGTGTTTACATAACCGGATCTAAGGACCTAATCCAATGCTCATGGACTTCAGTGAGACTAAAAATCTTGATTCAACTTCCTTTTTTCTTTAAATAATCCCTTGGAACTGTAAAAACTGTTCTATGCTATATATTTGGAAACCAAGGGGTTTCTGCTGATAAAAACCCCAGAAAAGCCATTATTTCCTGAAGCTACTACTGTCTCTGAAGATTCATTAACACTGGCTTGACTTAGTTTTAAGGTGAAAAGAAACATGATTTTTTTGGTCTTGATTTCTTTGATTTTAACCAGTGTGTTGCTGATACCCAGTTCTTACATGCTACACATTTCTGCTCATCTGACAGCTCTCATGCTTTGATCATCAAGACTGCAAGAGGAAGCATGTTGTGTAATAAGGACACAGATCCTACTTCAGGGAGCAGTGTGGCAAAACATGCTTAGTTAGAGAAATAAATTGTCTATCCTTTGGAAAATTCAGGCATTTCGAAGTTTGCTTCCATCCTTAGTGGATAAAAAAATATCAAAACCCCAAAATGTTCAGTGTAATGTAGACTGCACTATCTTTTAATTTGGAAATATCAGCCAGCTCCTGTTGAAATATTTTTGTAGTAGTATTGAAATGTTATAGCTCATACAGCTAAAGGTTTGCACAAGAAAACATATCCAAATAAAAAATAGAACTACGCTGTTCAATTTCCTTCTTAAAACATTTTGAATGGTTTCCAGATCAAATTCTTCTTGACAGATTTTGAATTAGGTATTTTTCAAGAGTAAAAAATCTTTTTTCTACAGCTTACTGGAAATTAAATTTTATCAGCTTTCAAAGCAGCAGTAAAATAAGATAGAATCACTGAAACTGTCCTGACTTTAAGGAACATGTCTGCACTTGCATATATCTTATAAAATCATGTAATCTGCATCTGTGATCCATATTAAGGGAGAGAAAAAAAAAGAGAATAGAAACACCTGCTACTATTTTAATGCCTACACCAAAGTCATAGAATATGAAGTTTAAAAGTGTTAAAAAGCCAATTCAGTGGGCATTTTCTAAACTCAATATTTTATAGTAACAGAAAAAGTGATTACCGTAACACTCTTGAAAATATATAAACAAATACTATTTATTACAAGATTCACCTTGTGAACTGCTTAAGACACCTAAAAGTTATTTTTATCCCAAAAACAGCTTCCACATCACTTTTTTTTTTTTTGCATAATTTCAAAGCCTTAAATGACCTCCAGCCATTCAGAAACATGTGTCAAATTATGCAGTACCTATTGCTGTACTGCTCTCCCAACCCCAGATTTTTTATTGGAATTTTGAGAGAACAGAAGACATTCAAGCATGAAGTCTGGGCAAGGTCAGCATGCTCTCTGCCTGAGCTGGAAATGATGTTGGAACTTCCACTTGGTTGGTCTCAGTGCAGTTTCAAAACAGTGCAAAAGGGATTTGAGAGAAGCAAGGTCATGGAGAGCACTCATCCCCAGCTCTGCAAGGTGGGAATCCTCTGCTGAAAGGCACCAGCAGCTTTTCCTGCAGTGCACCCAGACCATAGCAGGGAAGCCTGGTACACCCAGGGATATGGAAAAGCAGCAAAACGACCTTATGGGGATGCTGCAGCCACTGCCCTGCTCCTGCCCAAGCGCACCTGTGGCCAGAGGAAAAGGAGCCACCTCCATGCAGAGTGCAGGGATGGAGCCATTCCACCTGCTTGTGCAGGGAGTGACAGAGCAGAGCAAGTGCCTCTGAGCCAGGCTGAAATACTTATTCACAAATGGATGAGGCAAAACGGAATATTTCATGATAGTTTTGCAAATTTTTGTCTAGTTGAAAAATTATATTAATTTATTCCTGAAGGTCATTAGATTAGTTCTAAGTGTACAATCTATGAAGTAGGCAGGAACTAAAGTGAAAAAATTAGGAGCCAGAATGACCCTACACTAGTATACATGTGGAGATTAAAGGCAATTTAACCTCTGCCATCAATGTGGAGGCTGTAAAACCTCTCACATCCAACCCTACAGTACATCCTAAACCAACACCTTCTTAAGGCTGATCCCTCAGCTGTCAACACAGGCTGGTTTAAAGGCATCTTTGATCCCTGAAAAATAGAAAGATCTTGTTGAAAAAAAAAAATTAAAAGTAGATATGGGCCAGAACTTTGAAGATAATCAATTCAGTGGAGGAAAAAAAGCCTCCTAGTCTTTGACAGGTCTTTCTCATACATATGGAGTATCTGTGCATCATAAAATGTATCAGCCAGCATGTCAGTATTAATGAATAATGAGAAGTATAAGGGAGAAGTCAAAGCCTGAGAGCAAAGGACAAGGACAGCTTCAATGACTTTTCTATCGCTCAAGTCATAGGTGTGCTTTCTAAAATATCAGATTTGAAACTGAGTTACAAAATCTACTATGCATGGTACAAGTCCTGTGCAACATCAAATATAAGGAATCCATAAAACTTACTTCTCTCAAACTAATGATCTTTATATACACTGCTGAAACATCTGAAACTGTGCATCCAGTCAGTGTGAACAACTCTGGATGAAATAAAACTTCAGCTTCTTTTGCAAAAACAAAATACAGCAGCTCCAGTGGTCAGTGAAGTACAGGAGCTGCAACAGTGATGAACAATCCTCCAGACCTTCCCAAAGAGCAAACTGGACCCTCCATCTGTAAGACTGTTGAATTATTCAGTGTAACCCTTTATCTAATTCCACTCAACCATTTAACTTTAATGAAAGCATTCTAAAGAACATTTAATAACATTTTAGTAAGGAGGTTTATAGAAAATGAGAAAGGAATCATCATAATTTTAAAGTACTTTTACTAACCCCCTCTGCCTCAAAAACTGACTACTCCTTTAAATAAATTTTCTAAAATGTGTTTATGGGACCATGGGGTCCTGCTTCTCCTTTACCATTCACACCAGTTCAGTTTTGCTGTTCATATGAAAAATATTCTGAACTGACTCAAGGTCCAAGCTGCTAAAGCCCAAAAATGATCTGGTTTGTGTTGCTCACACCCTTGTACAGACCCAGGTGTCTGATCTGTAACAAGAGGACAGTGCCATGTCAGTTGATACGTCAGTTTCAATGCTGTTCTTTAACACAATTTGGTCCTGGTGTGAGTTAGTTTCCTTCATTATGAAAAATTCCTTTGCTGTGCTGTTTACTGCTTTAATATTCTAATATTGTTGGATGAAACAACAGCAAAACTTCCCTGCCACAAACATTTCTAAAGAAGGGGCAGGCATTTAGTCAAGGAAGAACTAACAGACTTAAAAATACATCATTTAGGTCTCTGCCTATTATGTATGAATATCTAAAATGATCGTTTCTTTCTTTGTACCATACACATTTCATAGAAAACAAAGCTTCATGATTTTACAGAAATTAAAAATGTAGCAGCAACGTTCCTTAAGAAAGTAAAATGTAAATTATTTTCTAAAATAAAAAATTGATGGCTTTTCTATGACCATACCATGAAATACAGTCATGTACACTTAAACTTGAGTTAGCAAGCAATGCTGTGTAGGATAATGTTTAACACTTGTTAAACTGCTGAGTTTTGAAGGAAGCATGTAGTGAAAAGGAGTACCCAAAAAGAGGAGTGTGCTTCCTCCCCACTCAGCAAATCCCAGCATTAAAAGTGACTCTCAGCAATACCTAGCAAACACCTGTGCACACCTTTTGTGCATTAAGATGTCTTAGATGTGCTGCCAGAATTGGTCTTAAAACAGAGTTAGACTCAACCCTCAAATCTACCAACCTTCCATTTTCACTATTTATACAGTAGTATGTTTTATAAATCAAAACAGAAATCATCTGATAAGACATTAGAAGTAACAAAAAGCCTGTGCTTTTTTTACAAATTGCTGAGAAGAACAACTATGGAAATAACAGCTGCTTGTACCCTGCAGGAAAAGAAGAAAAGAAATTGGGCTTTTGGATTCCAGCAGGGGTTCAGCAAAAGGGATAAAGAGCTGGCAAATTTCAGAATGCTGCCGTAACACATACCTGCTACCAGGAGATGTTCTGTTTGTAAAACAACAGCAAAAATTAGGGGGGTGGGAGGGTGCAATGATGTGACTAGAACTGCCAAATGAGGTGTTGGTTCCAGACCATATGTATTGAATTCTCCCCCAGAAACCCAAAGAACAGTCACAGAGTCCATCTGCTCTCTGTGCTGCAGAACAAAGCCTCCTTTGCTCGGAGCACTCAGCGCAGCACACGTGTGAGGTTCTACTTCACCTTGCTGAGATTATCTCGGTGCATTCCCCGGCCAGTTTGCCTCACCCACAGCTGCCGGGTGATGTGGGCTGAGCCCAGCGCTGTCCCCAGGCAGTGGCACGTTAGTGACAGCAGCAGTGACCGGGCAGCCCCGCACCGGGCTCATCTGGCACCTCCTCTGCCCACTTGCCCAGCCTCTGCACAAGTGTCAGCACTCAGCAGAGCTGATTCTCCCTACCTGTAGCCTTGTTAGGCTGTGGCAGGGATTGCTGTTTGAAAGGTTCTTCTGCATTCCAAACCAGGCCAAGATTGCCTTACTGACTATCCTTTTCTTCTCAGTTAAGTCCTGTAAAATGATGCCCATATCCTCACTTGGAATGACTGGGTCTAATTCACTGAGCTCTGAGCTCCAAGAGAAAGGTGTTAAGCAATGAGAATATATGCCATGTACTTCCTCACATCTTTTTTGCTATTAAATATATCAAGTAATTAGTGCTTTGTTATAAAATACTGTTGAGGCTGCCTGAACAGACTTGTAGTTATTTAATAAATTACTCAGCAAAAGAGTGAATTTAGCCAGGTGTCCACTGGTGAGGAGACGGCTAATTAACTGATATCCAGGCAGGCAGCAATTACCCTTCTCCTCCCAGACAGGAATATCTCTATTCCAAATATGTGTTGGGAAAGAATCAAGAACTGTAAAATATACATCTCTTCCAGCAGGAAGCAATTTGGAATGGCATAGCAATCAACCTAGAGATTTCAAATTGTATGAACTAAACACAGAACAAGATAAAATAAAGAATCTGTGCTTTATGAAGAGAGTGAACTGGCTTCAGAAATAAGTTTCCAGCTGGGACCAGATTGCAAATGCCTTTATTCACTCTGCAGGAGTGGTTATTCATGCAAACAATCCCTGCAAAGCCAGGGAAACAAACTCACATGAGCATGTAGTCACAACTGTGAACATGAAGCTTGCCATCTGACCTCCAAAAGCAACAGAACCTTGTGATGCTTTTACTGAAAATGTGATGCTTTTACTGGGGACCTTGGGGCTGTGTTTATCTTCCTTAAAAATGATTTTGCTGTCATTTCATATATCATGTTTTAGGAGGAAATTGACTGATGTAATATTAATTTATGAGCGTTTTTAATTTTTACACATTCAGTCAAATTTCAAGGCTGGTATCTCAACAACAGATTTGTAGCAAACAGGATGCTGGGATTTATCAGGCTTGCATCCCTTTTGGCTTTTTGGATGCCCAACCATCAGGCAGACCTGCCATGGCCAGCTGGGGCTGAGGCTGTGCTGGTGGGCACCCACCCACCTGCACATCACACAAGTGTGAGCACAAAGGAAACCAAGAGACTCCCCAGGGTGAGCAGGATCAGGGATTCCTGGAAGAGTGTCCAGACAGCTCTGCATCCTCTGTTTAACGAGCCACAAGGGAAGGGATGCATTTAGAATCGAGCTGTTCTGATTACAACAGTTTTACATAAAGGCTGAAAAAGAAATGTGAGAAGTACAATTGGTGCCCTAAGGGGAAAATTTCAAAAGCACATATAAGATTTAAGTGCCAAGCTGCAAGAAGCTGTTAGAGCTAATATCCAAAACTGGAATCCAAGGCTAGGACAAGAGGGGATCTGGCACCCAACGGCCAGCAGGCAGGCTAAATACCAAAGGTCAGGAGCCCAAGCCAGAAACCAAGATACAAGCCAAAGGTTAGGACTGAAATAGGTCCTGGATGCAATCCAAAGGTCACAAAATGAACCTTTTCAAATAGCCACACACCTCCAAGCACTGAGTAGTCAGTGAACAGATTTAGATGCTCCCTAAACAGCACTGGGAGCATTCCTGGGCTCAGCCACCAGTCCCTACCAGCCATCACTGAGGTCACTCTGAGTCAGCCACATCCAGACTAAAGCTGGGAACAGCTCCCCTGGATTACACAGATGAAAGAAGCCCATGATAGCCACAACTTATCTGCAGTTCCCATTGGAAAATTAAGCTATACAGATTTGCAAAGTTCCTCTCTTGCATAAGCTCAGTGGAAATGCAAACAAAGGCAGTTCCAGATGAAATATTAAAAAAAAAAGGGTCCCACAGAGACTACAGAAGCCTCAAAAATCCCTGAGCTAACAGAAGATCTTGTTACAGATCTACATTTCAGTTGCCTTTTTCCTCTATTACCTTTTTGCTGAGTATAACAGAAGTCCTGCTGCTACTGAATCTCCTTGCCTAAATTCAGATAAGCAAGACATTCACCTCTGATGATTTTACAAGGTAAACACTTTCTAGTGTTAGCTTATTCATAATGGGACACAAGTAACAAAAGTATAAAAAATAATCTTCTAATGTATAAATTAAAATAAAAAATTCATCCTGATGTCCCATTATATCCTCATTAGTACATCCTCTGGAGAGCACTTGATGGTTTTGGGAGCATTTCAAAAACCAGCACAATTCTGCTTAAAACTACAATTAAGAGAAATCTTAAATAATAATCTCAGTGAACAGTTTGCAAATAGCCCATATACCAGAATATGTTTTTGCAAACATTAATAATTAAATTTCAACTAGAGATCCAGATGAAAAATCAACTTAAAGAGACAGAATATAGACAATTTCCTTATCTTCCTCTCTGATATTTTTCAAGGTTATAAAGAACTGATGGGGATTGAAGTAAGTTTAATAAGTGTCACTGTCCTTCTGACATGATAGTAATAAAACACCATTGGTACAATTACCTTCATTATTACACATTTATTTTTTTCTTTGTCAAAGTGTTTGACAAAGTGCCCCTATTCTGGCAGTCATGCTTTTCTGGTAAAGTCAGTGGTTCAGTTACCATCTTTCACTTGCAGTGGATTTCCCTTACTGAGCCTTTCATTGTTTAAACTCAAATAAAAAGTTACTACCCTTCAAACATCTCAGCAGCTGGATTGCTGCCACCAAGCCACAGGCAGCACTTTGCAAAAATGTCACCACTAAAGAAGCACCATGAAGTAGGCAAGAGCCTACAAAGGGAATATCTGAGGCTGGATAAAAGTAAAAATCCAGATATTCCACAATATTAGGGGGATTTTCTAAAGGAACAAGAATAACCCTTTTAACTTAAGCATTCCCAACAGCTGTTTGTAAGCCAACAGCATTGCCTGGCTCTTGTGTCACAGAAGCTGGCCCTGAAGTGCTAAATCTTAGAGCTTTAGACAGCCTGCTTGGCCAACCCCCACTGCAACTAGAATTTAAGAACAAGTCCAAAAAAACAAACACTAAAACAGAATATAAAGGGAGAATCCTACCAAAATATATGCCCATGATATTATCAGTTAAACAGTCCCCTTCCCACACAACACATTACAAAGACATGCCTGGTTTTGTGTCCTAGCCCTTCCCCGAGCTCCCCTGCTGCTCCTGTGTGGACACTGTTGCTGCCAAGGGCAGGAGGAAGAGCCTTTCCCTCAGTCCCTTTGTGCAGGAGCACAACCAGCTCTCCCCTGTACCCAGCTCATCTCCCAGACACAGCAATCCGATCACTCACGCCCATCGTGAAAACAGAGCTGATCAGAATTTTTCTTAATCCAGTTTTATCTCAGAGTGAAAACACTTCACAGAGGCAATGTTTTGTTCTATGTTTTCGTAGCTGATTTTGAGTCTTTTTCTGTTGGGCAAATGGTGGACCCTGGGCACTCCTGCCCTGTTTACAGCTCATCACTTGTGGAATTCAGTTCTCCTGGCTGACAGGGCTTTTTGTCATGGAAGTGTCAAGCTGTGTAACATTGCCCTGTGTGTGTCTGAGCACTGTCAGGTGCACACAGGGACAGGAGGGCCAGCATGGCCAGCCTCACCTCCCCATCCCTGCTTTCTGTGCCAGCTGTCAGCAGCCACAGATTGCACTCAGGGGCAGAGGGGGAGCTGGGCAGGCAGGCACTGGCACTGCAGGGCCCAGCTCAACCTGCCAGCTCTGCAAGGAGTCACCGCAGAAGGAAAAAGCAAGAGGAGATGGGGTCCTTCAGCTGTTGGTGCATCTGTGCATTGTTTACACTGCAGCTCTCAAAGTCTGTTCCATTTAATTGTTTTGAAAATCGCATGGTTTGTACAGACTTTAGATGAGGTAGTAATTCTGAAAATGAGAACTAGTTGTACTGACCATGAGAGTCTTGAAAGAACCTATTACAGCCTGTCATGAGAACTGGTACTCAAGAGATCTTGAAATAATTGAGATTATTACAATCTATTGGAGAGCTGTTCAGCAGCTTGCCAATCCTTACCTGAAAAAATCTATCACCCCTACACAAGCTCTTTACATTCAGCATTTCCATGCACTAACTCCACATGCAAAAGTAATTTTATTATGATGTACCTCTGGGAAAGAAATTCTTGTCTGAATGCAAGGGATGGTTTCAACACACAACTTATTTCTTTTTTCCTTTGAAAATACACAAAAGTAAGCAATTCATAGATTAATATCTCAATCTATACTTATTTTCCAAATGAAAATTCAGGTGATCTCTGCACAGGATTTTGTAGAAGATTCTGTAGAAAATACTGACTGCCATTTCTCTTTACACATGCAACTGCACACAACCCACTTGAAATTAAATAAGATGCTGCTGCTTTTGTTCTTTCATACTTCATTACTATTAGATCATTTATTTTCTAACACCAATGTCAAGGGACATGAGGTCCCAAAATTAAAAAGCTGCAATTGCACTTCCACCACAGCCCTTCAGGCCTGAGCTCCAGCTGTGCCTTAGCTAAGCTTTGTTGCAGTTTGGCTGCAAATTTCCAGAGCACTGTGTGTGAATGCTTTTCCCTGAAATGCCCTTCCTGAGCCACTCCCCACACACCTTATCCACAGGGCTGCCCTGGTGACCTCAGCACACAACTTTATGGCTCTTTTCTGAGTGACTGCAGCACAGGAATTCTCCATCAGCCAGAACTGAATTGGAGGAAAGAGGCCAAATAAGAGGTGAGGATTTCATCCAGTTTATTCCCTTAATCATGATGGAACAGTGACTCCTCCCCACCTCTCCCAGCCTGCCCTCCTCAGCCCCTGCAGGAAAGCCATCCAGAATGGCTGCCTCTACCTCAGAACCGCATTTCAAAGCAGGGGCACATTATGGATTCTTGACTGAATCTGACAGAGGTAGAATTTAGCACATGACACACACACTCAATCCTTGTGGTTTATGTCTCTGAATTCTCTTGGACAAGATAGATCCTGGAGAAAGCTGCCAAAGCAAAGATCCCTGTGCTCACAGCAGGAATGAAGGGATGCTGTGCTCCAGCCTCTCTCTACACCTGTTTCTGTTCCTGTTTTCAGCCCACAGGAGGTGTTGGCTGACACTCAGGGGGCTCCAGGACACCCATCCAGCCAGAGCAGAGCTCCAAAGCTGCTCCTTTGTCCTGGTGACAGCACCCAGTGCTGCTGCCTCTCCTTCCAGAGAGGTTCTGTGATCCTTCAGCATCCCACCAGCCCTTCCCTGGATGAGTGAAATATCACCAGAATGCCTACTGCTCTTCAGAAAGTATTCCAATTAAATTTATGAGGATGAGTAAATACATGGTACTCATTTTATGGCTGGGAAAATAAAGGTGGAGAGAGCTGCAGTGGTTTAACAACCTCTGAAAGGAATGCAGGTTTGCTGATTCCCATTCCTCTGGAATGGGTACACTGGAAAACCCAAGAAGCATCAAAGGCAGCCCAAACCACCAGGCTGTTTTACATTTTATTTGTTTTCAGTCATGTCTGAAAAGCTCTAGAAGCTATTTACTCTCAGAATTGTGCTGCATCTTCCTTATTAGTACATCAGAATTGTGCTGCATCTTCCTTTTTAGTACAGTACCACATCAAGAAAAGCCCATTGAAAAATACACACTTGCTCATAAAAAATTAATCTAACCTATTTTGGAGATGATAGCTCTGATATGGGCATATTTTGAAAGATACAATATTTTAAAATGAAACATTAAAATAAAATATGAAAACAAAATATTAAATGAAAATACTGATAAAAATAATATTTATTAAAATATTTAAATAATTAAAAGGAATACTGACTTGCTATTTTACAGCAAGGCTTCAGATATAAAGCAGCATAGAAACCTACACTTTAAAATTTATGTGATGGTTCCAGTATTTAGAGGGCCAGCTACATGGAGCCATCAAATGTGGCTCAGGGAAAAAAGGGTGCTCTAAGAAAAAAAAATATAACTACACAATAACGCCATAAAGCTGACACTGTATATTTAAGGGAAATCACTCAGTAATTAAAAATTGGCTGAGTTACAAACTAACATGGTTCTACTAAAGTAGCTTTCTCAAGACTCAGGGTTACTACTACAATGCACTATTATTCCTGATGTATTTCTCCGTTCTGTACAGAGCAGGACCTTGCTAATCTAATTATTTTTTTTCTTTTTTTTTTTTTTAACTGTACAAGGAGACCTAGGGGAACAGGCTATTCTGCTTGTAATAGTAATTGAATATTTTTCCTAACATTATTATAGCAATAAAACAGCAACTACATGCAAAATGAAATAAGCATTTGAAAATCATGACGGTGCACTTTTGCTACTGCAATATTTTGACCAATGAATATTTGCAATGGAGCTCATTTTCAGCAATGAAATTAGCACAGCCTAATATATTCAACAGCAGGCCTTGAGGCTACAGCCAGATAAAATATCCCAGAAGTAGTTAAAGATGTTTGTTCAAAGCCGATATATCACATTATGCATTTCAATCAGTAAAAGTTAGGCAGCACACCTGCATCCAATGGACTTACAGAGGCTGCTATCACTGAAAAGCTTGCATTCAAAAATAAGTTGTATTTAATTTTTTTTTTCCTGAGTAAATTTGTAGAACATTGCTGGACATTATGCAAAATGCAGAGTCCCAGGAATAACGTTTTCTCTCTAGTTCTGATTTATGTCAATGATAAATTTCTCTCTTTTCTCTGTCAGTGACAGATTCTAACTAAGGGTGAACATGATACAATTTGGAGCTGAACCTCTGTGCCCTAGTTAAAAAAAAAAAATCATTTTACCTGTCTAATTTCACTACCCACCTTCATCAGAGAAGAGCTGTCATATTTTGATGCAAATTCCAGCAATTTACATGTTTCAAGCTGGCAGGCAAGGTCTTCCTAGAAAAACTTGCCACCCTTCCACAATCTCCTGTGAAATGGCAAACCAGGTTCGAAAGATAGAGGAGATTGGATTACCTGTCTGCACCAGATCATTGTTTCTAGGAGATAATCCATAAATGATTAAGCCTTCTAATGTTATTGAGCAATGTAAGGAGGGCTGCCTGTGACCTATTTCACCCTCTTACATTGCTATTATGGGAGTAGCTTTGCTGTATAAATGGAATTGAGTGTTTTCATTCTTCTATTTTTATTGAATTGTAACTGTAATTTCATGACTTCTGTTTCTTTCAATATTATTTCAGAATCTCTTGGAAGGACTGTAACTGTTGGTTACATTCATATCCAAAATGTCAATGGACACACAGATGGCTAACTGCTGTTTTTTCTTATATTTTTCTTGTACTTTATTAAGCTATATTATTTCAGAAAGTGATCCTTTTTTTAATGTTTCATGCTTCACATTTTCTAGAAGATTGTTCCAATTGTAAAAGAAGGGGAAAAAAAGAAAAAAAAAAAGTCATCCACTCCTTTACAGAATCATTACTGCAATTATTTCATTACCAAGAATCTACAGGTTAAATTAACACTTCAGTATTGCAAAAGCTGAGAAACTCAGATGTTGTGCAAAGCAGATCTGTGTTATCTCTGTTTCATACAGAGTATGGAAACAGGAAAAAATCCCTACCTACAGCTGGGTAAGTCAGTAGCCCCAGAACAATATTCCTAAACCTTGTCACTCCCATGTGATGGTCCTGCCAAGCCTGGCATCCCTTCACACACCATCCTATCCCACCAATTTGAATTGTTGGGATTAACACTGCTGCCCTATGGTACTGTTAATATGTAGCAATTTGGAAAACTTTCCTCTGAAAGCGGAAGATCATTTTGTACAGCTAAAAATAAATATGTGTCACCATGAATATGCAATAAGGTAGCTGTGGCTGCAGCATTAGTGCAGAGAGAGCACAGGGCAAGCTGGAGCTCCTAGGGAAGGCTGCTGATCCACTTGGCCCTCCAAAGAGCAGAACAACTGCCAGGGAAGGTAACTACAGACCCTGAGCAGTTTATACCATATTTACACAAAGGAGGAAAACGCTCAAGTAATACCACCTGTGAAGTAAAAGGGTTTTTCAAATAACATGTCAGCACTCGAAAAATTCTAGCATCCCCTGCTCCTTGGTTTTTTATTAAAATAATTAAAATGTGAAATAAATGTTCATTAAGTTATTAAGGAAGTTATGACCAGGACATTTTGTCCTATCTAGAACAGCCTAAACAAACAGTCTGTATAATTACAGCCATTAACCTGAAATTTAGGGTATAGATAACAATGCAATTATTAATCAATAGCCCAGAAATTGCCTCTCATTACAAAACAAGAAAAGCATCTGCAAACAAACCAAAAGGAGTGTGTCATTTGCAAAACAGCTCATAAAACCAGGAATATCTGGTATTGTTTTGAGTGGGAAAATGTACAGATGAAATACAAAGCACTCAGATTTGCAGGACTCCTTGGATCCTAATCCTGGAGTAATACCAGGAAATGCACTGACTGGGAGCACTTCTTCCTCATCTCAACAGCATCAATCAATCTTTTGCTGAGGATATTCAACCCACAAGGGAAAAAGAAAAGGACTGAAGAATGAAGACTTTTTCTGCAGGAAGTTGAAAGGAGTGACTGTTGTCATCTCACAGCAGGGTCTCCATACTGTTGTCTCCTTATCACAAAAGTTTCATACCTTCTTGGTGCTTCTCGTGGGCAGTTCCTCAGAGCTCTGACTCTTCCTTCATCACAAAGCAGCTCCCCTCTCACCCAGCTACCCCACTCTTTTATAACATCTTCTTCTCATTGCTTACACCTGTGGCCTGTTAAAGTCAGACCTGTTCCTAATCTTTGATAATTGGCCCAGCTGCAACTCCTTAGGGGTAAGATTACTTTCTACACTAGCTTTATTTTCTTATATCCTATACCCCTACAAGTGACTGCAGCCCAAATAAGCTTTGGGAATACACCAGTAATCTACTGTGTAAAAAGAGGGGCCAGAAAAATAGTTTGTATAACAGAAGTGCCAACAGCAGAGCAACAGAGACCTAGCATGGTGTCACAAGCAAATGAAAGAGAAAAAAAAGGAAAGAAAAATCTTTTTTACTTCATCTACCTTAATATTTACATAGATTAAGTAGACAACAGTACTTAGGGCAATAAACTATCATATCCTGTCCTACAAAACCTCAGCAGTGTAAGTGAACTATAAAACATGATGTTCTCTTCACTTGTTGAAACACAAATAGAATCTGTCCTCCCAGAGCACACATGAAAAGGGCATCCCTGAATCATCCCCTTGTGCCTGGCTCTGTGCAAGAACAGGAGCAGGGAGTGAGACAGGAATATTTGCACCTCACAACACTCCCAGCACATCCCTGAGCAGCTGCAGCTCCCCAGTGCAGCCCCAGACTCTGCCTGCACACACACTGTGCTGTGCTGCCATCTTATCACAGGGGTTCCATACTGTTATCTCCTTATCACAAAAGTTTCATACCTTCTTGGTGTTTCTCGTGGGCATCTCCTCCAAGCACCGACTCTTTCTTCCTCACAAAGCAGCCAACTGACTTCAGTTCCCCTCTCACCCCACTCTTTTATAACATCTTCTTCTCATTGCTCACACCTGTGGCCTGTTAAAGTCAGGCCTGTTCCTAATCTTTGATAATTGGCCCAGCTGCAACTCCTTAGGGGTAAGATTACTTTCTACACTAGCTTTATTTTCTTATATCCTATCCCCCTACAAGGCTGAGGACAGGCTGTGCATCCCTTCTGATATAAAATATTTTATTCCAATGCAACAATGGGGAAGACAGGCAAGGAGAATAAATTCACTGAAATGCAGAACTAAAATTAGCAGGTGCTGGAGGAAAACAATCCATAACCAGGAAGCACTGCTTCCCTTTCTTTCCTGCTGCTCCTTGGGATTCACTTTTAATGCAAGATGAAGCCAAGGAGCTTTCACAACTGAGATCTCACACAGCAGAAAACTTCCTTTGCCAGTAAGTTTTTAAATTTGAAAGATACCTTTTATGTAAAGTAATCTTGGCAAAAGGGGCATTTTCATGCAGGCATTTAAGATGCCATTTAGAACCATTTTTTTAGAAAAGTTTTTGTCATTTTCTTTCTGAGTTCTTAGAATGTTTTTGCTCTGTAAAATAATTTTAAAACTTTAATTTCCTCTTATTGTCTTTCTCTAATATAAACTGTTAGACAATAATGAAACATTTTATATCAAAGTATTGCCTTTAAGAGGAAACACTACAGAACTAGGGAAAACCCAAAATTTATGGATTAGGCTCTTCTGTGGTGAAACCATTAGAGAGACATGGACTATTTATGGAGCTCTAACACATTCCACGTGACTTTTGTTAAGGTTTTTACTGATGCCTATGCTCTGGGGTTCAAGGGTGAGTTACTGGGATGAAGTTTTCTCTCTAGATTACTTTTTTCCTAAGAAAAGCATTTTTATTTTACACTAGAACTGTTTGACACCAAAACAAGCACATTATTGTTCTGCCCCAAGAGCTTTACAGTTTAAAAAAATATATTAAACTGGAACTTGATATTTCCACTTCTTAACAGAAAGACTTTTTCCGGAATCACCCAACTGCTGGGTCCTTGTATATGGTTTGTGCATTAAATGTCAGCCGTCATGGGAGAGAACTAACTTGTAAAGCTGTATTAAAATCAGAAGTTTGTCCACCTGCAGCAAAGAACATGACCTGTGGTAAAACAGAGCATAGCACACATTCTTTACATTCTCAGGAGGGTCAGGAGTTTGCCACCAACAAGGTTTGTTTAGAAATTTACAAACAAGGTTTTGTTTAGAAATTTACAAGGTTTTGTTTCTTTCCTGTCAGATTGCACAAAATGCTACAAAGTACTCGAACTTGAGTGAACTTATCTTGGAAGTAATTAATGCCTTGGTTATGATGAATTATCTATACTTTCCTGTTCCTAAAATCACCAGTAATTGAAAAAGCTGAAGAACAAAGCTCAGCGCACTGCATGTTACTTTGTTCTTGTTTCAGCAAATGCAGACATGTACTACATAGCACTCTACATATGCTAGTTTGCTGTCCTGTGTACCTTTACTTTACTTGAGAAATGTATCTGTGGATGCTTACTATACCTGAAAGAAATATTTAATCCCCAAATTCTTCTAAATCATTGGAAATTCCATATCCCACTGCAGACTGTGAACTATTGACACACCAGCAAAAGACAGTCACGGGAGCAAACAGCACCACCCTCCAAGTGCTGGGAGAGAATTCTGAGCCTGTGACCGAGCTCACCGCACTTCCCAAAGCAGCCTGCAGCAAACCCCGGATTCTTTGGGTTACCATTGGGGTAAATAAATAACACCACGATGCGGGGGCCGGCCCTCAGCCCTGCCCACGCGTGTTGGCGGGGGCGCGGCCCTGCCCGAAGCCCACGGGGCCCTGCCACGAGCCCACGGCCCTGTAAGCGCTCATTCACGGCAACTGCGAGGGGGGAGCGGGGACCCGGGAAAGGGCTGCGGTCTCGAGTTGAGAAGCGAGACCCGGGCAGGGCCCGAGAAGGGCCCGGCGGGGCGGGGCGTGGGCCCTGGCCGGTGGCGGAACTGCAGGCGCGGGCCGGGCGCTCCGGCCGGCGGCGGGGCCGGGCGCGCCGCTGCACCGGCGCGGCTGTTGCCGTTCCGCGGGCGGGGCTGCCCGGATCCAAGATGGAGGCGGCGGGCAGAGCGGGGCAGGAGATGAGCCTGGCGGCCCTGCGGCGGCACGACCCCTTCATCACCGGCATCGCCGACGTGACTGGCCAGGTCGCGCTCTACAGCTTCAGCCCCAAGGACAACGAGTGGGTGAGTCCGGCGGGGCGGGCCCGGCCATGCCCTGCCCCGGTAGCCGCCTGGCCCGGCGCGCCCGCACGGGGCCCGCGCGGGGCTGCGCTCGCCCAGGGGGAGTTCGGGGTTTGGGCGCGTTCCCCCCGCTTGTGCCGGGGGAGAGCAGAGAGAAGGAGACGAAGAGAGCAAGCGAGAGGGAGAAAGAGGAGGAGGAAGAGGGAGAGGAGGAAGAGGCAGAGGAGGAGGAGGAGAGAGAGGCGAGGCCGTGTGTGCGCTCGGGGCGGCGGCGCCTTTCCCCCTCGGACCGGGGCTGGAGGGCGCTTTGGCTGCTGGTGGCCATTGGCTTTTTCTCTTTTTAATCGTACTTTGTTGTTGTTGCTCGCGCCTGTTGCACAGAGCCCTAACTGGGGAGGAGGGAGATTTAAGAGATGTGAGTGTTCGTCATTGCATTAAAGCACAGTTTGGCTCGACTGCCGGGTTCATCACGGAGCCATAAAAAGGAATACGGGGAACCGCACGGTGTCAGGGCAGCCCTGGAGCTGCAGCAGCTTCCCTCGCACACGCCGTGGGGAGGATTGCTCTGGGAGCTGGGGTCTGACACAGAGCCATGGCCACAGTCCTGCCTTGCTCTGCTGTTCTCCTTGGAGCACAACTGGAACAGCTTCTGCGAGAGTCGGAGCCTGCCCCGTCAGGCCCAGCGGGGCAAGGCTGTGGAACGCTCTGTGTGTATCACATCGACAAATAGAGAGAGTGAGCAAAGTGTTTTGGCAGCAGGTTTAACTTCCTGATCTTTCTAATAAAAAAAAACTAGTAGTTTCTGAAAACAGCAGAGCATATTTTTAGACCTGTGATGTCAAACCTTATGGAAAGATAAGGATATTGTAATTCTCTTATTAAAACACTGTCTAAAACCTACTTGTGTGAACAAGCTCATCCCTGAAGTGCTTTTGTTGTTTTTTGTAGGAGAAAACCGACATAGAAGGGACCTTATTTGTGTATAAAAGGTAAGAGGTGGTTTGGGTTGGTTTTTTTGGGGGAGGGGGGATATAGTGGTGGTGATGTTTGTTTTCTTTCCTTAAGAAAACAAACTCCAGATGGCTTCCTGCAGAGCTTTCATACTCATCATTTTTTGCTTGTCCAGCTGTTAACTGCTGTGTACTCACTCAAAAGAATAAATTCTGCACATGGGTGAATAACTCTGCCAAAAGCCCCTAAAAGTATTGCTGAGAAAGCATAAAACCTGAATGCCACATATGTACCCACATCAAAAACTGGTTTATTGAGCTTATTTTATTAATCCAGTAGCGCTTGTTAGTGCATTGAGTTTGTTAAGGGCCAAGTCTCCCTTTGTCTCCTGAAATCCATGAAGCTGATTATGAAAGCAATAGAGATGAGAAATGAAATAATATGTTTTAATTTATTCCTGGAATATGGCATAAATTTTTGTAAATATATGAAGTTGCCCAAAAAGTGGAGATTTTGTGGTGTCTGGTTTTGGGGGCAAATTGATTTCCTCTCCAAACCATGGGAGAAATTTCCAGTTCTCTAGGAAAAGTAAAAGGGGTGAGGAGGAGAACCCGCACATAAAATCAATAATAAGTTCAAGTTTAAATTATAGACAAATAAAAAAATCTAAATGAAATAACACTTTGTTGAAAGTAAGAAATATAAATAATGCAAACTTAAGCCATTCTGAAGCAAACTGTTACAGTTGTTCATTACGATATTTTATCCTGGCACTATGTAGGGATTTGAGTAACCACTTCCTGCTACTTCAGCTCCCAGTTTGGAAGTACTTAGTGTAAGAAAGTGAACCAAACTTAAAAAAAAAAAAAATCAAAGCAAAAACCAAAGCAAAAGCTTTCAGTGTCACTAGCTGATGATTTCAAACAAGTTCTCTGTGGTGCATTAAGAGATTCACTTGTGATGGTAATGGTTGTTTACCCTGTTCTTGGAAGCTCTTGACAGGTTGTAAATCATTAGGTAAAAGTGGCCACATTGTTACAGAAATATTTATATTTACCAGGTAAGTGTGTCTGATTTTTAACCTGCCTTCATTGTGCTGCTGTTGTTGGTTATACACCAGTTTACAGGCACAGCTGAGTGGTGACAGGACATTCATGCAAGAGAAAACACATCTAAAACTGTCTTGAACTTTCAGTGCTTGCTCAGTGTTCTCTGGTTCCACTTGGTGTCCAGAAAAAAATATAGATAAATAAAAATTGCTTCACTAAGCAGTACAATTCTGAATAATTTACTTTCAGGACTCTGGGTTAAGTCCTTACTTCCAGAGTCTCCCTTTAGGAGGAAATTGCTGTTTATGCTTCCCCCTGTAAGTGTACTTCATGCTATTTAAGACAGGAGCTCTTTTTTATTGTCCTGTCTATTTGCAGTAAGGTAATGGTGCTGTGTAAGTGGTTTGGTTTTTCTCCTCTAATAAAAAAAAATCTGGAATGCCTCAAAACGATCTTATGTCAAGTATTGAATACATTTACATTTTAATGGTAGACCTGCCCTAGTTTTTTTGAATATATTTTTCAGAGGCATATCTTTGATTCAGCAGTTTAACAGTGTAGAACTGTAATGTTAATCCTAATCCTGCTTTGAGGTAAGTGTAGTTTGAAATTGAAATTAGGTGGCATGCCAAGAAATGGCATAGAAAAACAACTGTGAGAGCTGCAGGGCTGCTAAAGCGTCACATAATAAAGCAATGGAAATTTGAAGATAATTCTTAACTTGGTTACAGAAAATTACTTCTGTTGATGAAGATATTAATCCTTGGTTTTGTTTTAATTGACACAATAGGTCAGCTTCTCCTTACCATGGTTTTACGATAGTGAATCGACTGAATATGCACAACCTGGTTGAGCCAGTAAATAAAGATTTGGAGTTTCAGCTCCATGAACCTTTTCTGCTCTACAGAAATGCCAGCTGTGAGTATAACTTTCTCTAATCCAAATAAACTTCAGGTTCAGTTTTATAACCTAGATCACTTCTGATTACTGTGATATCTGTTTCAAATACAATGTAATGAGGAGGGTTCCAGTGAAATATCTGATGATTTTTTCTGTCTACAGTGCTAAATTTACTTAAATTGCTGTTCTATTATATTATCATGACTGGCTGCTTTCAGTAAAAAGCAAATACACTACCAAAGTGCAATATTGCTTTGATATTTAATTAATGATTTGAAATATTTAGATTAAACTTATCTCCCTCCTCCATCAGCATGTCCCCTTGATGGGAACACTGCTTTGGCTGTGCTTTGGTGTACCTAATAGACCAGTCAAATGTTAATCCCTTCCTTTTTTCCTCATGGAAGACCTCTGGGATCTGTAAGAAGCAGGATAGATTCCATCATGGTGGCTAAGAACAGCCTAAGGCAGATGATCTCTGTTTCATAATCTTAGCAATCTTCCTTCCATAAGTGTCACAAAGAGGAGGAAGTCAAAACTGATCAGTAAGTTGAAAAGTCTGGGAGGTGAGGGAAGTGACTGGCAACAGACTGGGAGAAGTACTGTGTTGAGTTGGGTGTTTAAGCAGATTGCTTGGTTTGCAAAGAAGGGGAGCTGTAGATGGAGGCAGCAGGGATAAGATGGACCTTAAGGTGTCAGGAAAGAATTGCAGCTCTGAGGTTGGTGACATAAGGGAAGGGAGAAGTTGATTGATTTGGTGGGGCTGCTGATGATATAAGGAAGCAGGAGCTGCTGTGGAATCACCATGGTGTGTGACAGTGACTAGAGGATCATTGGATCTTCCAGGGAAGGAATCACAGAATCATTTAGGTTGGAAAATACCTTTAAAATCATCACACCAAACCATTAACCCAGCACTGCACTGTCCACCATTAACTCACATCCCTCAGTGCCACATCTCCACATCCTTTAAATACCTCCAGGGGTGGTGGCTCCACCACTGCCCTGGGCACTGTTCCAGGGCTTGACAACCCCTTCAGAAAGAAACTTTTCCTAATACCCAATCTAAACCTCCAGTGGCACATATTTACTGTTGTCCCATTACTTCTTATTTGGGAGAAGAGACCAAGCAGCACCTTGCTACAAGCTCCTTTCAGGTATCTGTAATCAGAGAAGGTACAGACTGTGTGTGACTTCATCAGAAACCCCTGAAGCCAATTGTTTTCCTTGATAAAAGCTCTCATTTTCCTCTGGGGCATAAGTGTGTACAATCTGTGGGAGGCTCATGGATTTAGGATAGAGGTGACATAGAATAGTACAAGGAAGGGAAGAAATCATACAAAGGTCAGCAAGGAAGAAATTACAGACTGGATGTGGGAATTGCATTCTGAAGTAATCAGGAGTATTTTTTTCCTCTTATTTCTTTGCCATTGACATTTTAAAAGACTTTGGTCAGAAACTATCGTTTCTTTCATTATCCTGTCTCCAGTGATTGCAGATGGAAGATGTCCAGTGCAGTTAGTATGTCATGAGTTATTTTCTCAGGTGCCACAAATAAACTGCAGATGAGTTTTCCTGCCCTCTGAGTGTGTTCACTTTGTTCAAATACAAGCTTAAAAGCATTGAAAATGGCATCTAAGCTTTTTATTCCTTATAATTTCCACATCACTTACTCCCTTACATTTTGCATTAAGCTATTTTGTTTTGGATTATTTTCCTTACATAAGGTTTTCTAAATTTTCTGTCCTCTGAAAGAGTTGGAAAACAAATTATATGGTTGAATTGTGTTAAAGCTGTTTGCCTCTGTTTGTAAAGTATTTGTGAATGTGCAGGCAAATTTGGATTTGCAGACAAATTTCAACACATGTGTGTTTTGTTTGTCTGGGTGGATCAGGGGATTCTTGTCCGAGTTCTCTTCATGCAGAAGGATCTCCACTTCTGCTCATTGCCTGCTGGCATGAAAAACCTTTGCATTTTTGGAACTAATTCAAATCAGAGGTTTAAGCCAGTGGTGACTATAATGTGTATTTCCAAGGGCTTAATGTCATGTGTCTCTAGTGGCTTAAGGTGAAGTTCTTCTGAGAACTCCTAATGACTGAAAGAGGATGGACTGCTAGTTTGTGTAAGGAGCAGCTTCCTCTTACACAACCCTGTGTCTTGTAGAGTGGCTTTTACTGTGGCCTTAAAGAAATCTCCTATCATTAGAAACCCTCTATGAGTGAGGCTGATTCTGTTTCCTTAGTTTACAAACGGGTGATGGCTCAGACTATCCAGTAAAAACCTAAAATCATGCTAATAGTGCTGTTTGTCAGAGACAGATAGGTACTTTGTGCCTCTGTAGTTACACTGTAACAGGATCAGTAACAAATACAGATTTGTGCTTCACCAGGGCATGGCAGAAAAGTAGAAAATGATCAAAGCAAAATTATGTCACCATGCATTTGGGGAAGGTTCCATGTCAACAATATTTATATTCAATGTGGTACTACTGTTCTACAAACTTCATGTTCTCACTTTGTTCTGGGATTCTGTCTTGACTTAAAATGAGGCCAAGTCTGTTCTGTGCAGCAGATCAGACCTCTGGCATTTCTGTCTGCAGCAGCACAGGAGCTGTTCTGGGACAGTGAGTAACCTGCTCCAAGCTGCTAGTGACTTGTGTGAGGAACTTTGCAAGCACTCTACAAACATTGGTTTTGTTTGGCTGGAGGCTGTAAGAATGATTTGCCTGTCATACTAGATCATAATATTTTGGTGGGGTTTTACTGTTCTTTTGTAGTTTGATTTCTTCAAACGCTCTTAGTATACAAAGGAATTGTTGGTTTGCTGCATATCAGCAGTTACTTTGTTAAGCTGTAGATGTGAGCTATTTTATCCAATTGCACAGAAGCATTTTCATACTCTCAGACCAAGACTGGGTAATGGTCATTTTATTCTTATGGGAAATTACTGATTTTCACAGCTCTTGAGAGGAATCCTCCCATTTTTGGCAGGGTGGGGGCTGAAGGAAACTTCCGTGGGCATTTTGGAAGGAGAGCAGGTACCTTTCTTATATCTGCCTTTTGCTGTTCTCTGAGCACAATGGAAGACATTTGGATCAGTTTGTTATTATTCTGTGAGGTTCCCCCCATCCCAATCCTACCTTTTTCATATTTCAGCTTTTAATGGGGAAATCTTTCCTCGCTCCAGAATTTTTGTTCTCAAAATTATTTTGGCTACATAATGTGGTTCCAGCCCCAAAAGAATACTAAATGCAAAAAGTTGGATATAATGCTGCCTCAAGACTTACTCCATTTATTTTGTTGGGCATAAGACCCTAAAACAAAGATGATAACAATGTAACTAAGAAACTGTGAGACTTTATACCACTTGCAGTAAATAGAAAAAAGGCATTCTTGTTTTCACTGTTGTAAAGAACTAAGGAAAGCAAATATCACCAAACATAAACAGATAAGAAGTTATCAAATTGAAAAGAGATTGTTTGACTTATTGTAACATATTTTTAGATTAGAATTACTCTTAAAAGATAAAAATTTTGAGATTATACTCCATACATAATGTGCCATTTATTATTTATTAGTCTGGAATAGGTATTGCTGGGTATATTTGATCCTTGTTGAACTCTCCCTCTGGACACATGCACATTCTTTAGAGAACTCAAATTATTTGCTCATTAAATACTGAATACCATTGATTTTTTTTTTTTTTAATGAACCTAAACTTGTTTTCTCTTGTCTGTGTTTTGTGGAAAGCATCTTAAACTCTATTTTAAAAAATGCATACAGTTCAGCCAGTAACAGTAATTACAGTCTAGTCTGAAGTTCAGTATTTCTTTTCAATCTGTAATGTGAGAATCTGGAGCTGTTAGTTAATAGTTAGCTTAATAATTAAGGAAAATTAGTCAAAGTTTTAAACATTATTGAACTTACCTCCTAAAGTCTGCAGGAAAGATTCTCCTGAGCCTTTCTCATTTATAACTTTTCCCTTGTATCGATGGTGTTGCTCTTGATAAAAAGGGTTTTTAATCCAAGCCAGTTCACCTGGGAGGTCAGACAGGCTGATTTCCATGGTGCACAAAAGACAGATGTTTAGCATAAACGTTGGGCATTAAAATAAATGGTCCTTGTTTGGTGTGGGGTTTTTGTGGTGGTGTGGTTTTTTCCTTGCTTCTTATTCCTGTCCAAGGGAAGAGTTAGTAATAGAAAGATAATGGATTTTAGAGAGGTTTATAAATATAAGTGGAAAACTCAGTTACAAAGTGCTGTCTTCTGGTCTTGTTGTATTATTGATGAAAACAACTTGTATCCTGAACAGCAAAAGAGAAATGAGTTGCATTAGAAGTGTTTCAAAGAGCTCCTGACTGGTTTCAAAGCTGTAAGGAAAGTCTCTTATCACACATGTTCCATTAAGTGTAACATATCTGTGATTGCTGAGGCTGCCTGGCTCTCCAGCAAGCACATTAACCCACTGCTTTAGTCTGAGATAAGAAAGGAGCCTTTTCTTCATATCTTCATAGCAGGAGAAGCAATGCAAGCTGGGGGAGGGGGGGAATGATTGAAAACTATGGAGACATTCTAAAAATACATTGTTTGACCTGAAAGACAGCACTCTAACTGCAAGAGGTTTTCTTCTGTGGTTCAGCTTGCAAAGAAGCAATCCCTCTCCCTCCATATAATACTGTGGTGGCAGTTAAAGTGTTCCTGAGCTTGGGTGCTGCTTGACACTGCTGAATTACTGCATGCTCCTGCCTCTGGGATTGTGCTCTGTGATATATTTGTGAAATGCCTTTAGGTATTGAAAACAGGAAAGGGAGGAACTTCTCCCATTCATTCTAATGGTTTGTAAGTCTATGTGGCAGGCTAATACCTACATGTAGGAAATAAATATGAAGAATGTCAGTGATACAGAGCTGACTGACTGAGGAGAGGTGGCATTTCAGCTGGCATTGCTACTAGAGGAAGTACAAGCTTTAAGAGAGAGTTTTATGTCATTTTGCCTCAAACTCTATTTGAGTTGTAAAATGATGATATATGTGCTTTTCTTTATGGAAGTGAGATGGGGTTGTTTTCCATGGTTACATTATAGGAAGGGTTTCAAATTACAACTCCTTTTCTTTCAAGAGTTTGAAAAACTCCACTTGCAGTTGTTCTCCTTCACTGTATGGCAACATCAAAACTGGACCTGTAAAATAAAACTTTTCTCTCTCTTCTACCAGCTCTTCCAGATAGTTAATGGAAGTTTTAAACAAATCATCTGTTTGAATGAGTTGAGGATGTATTTGTACAAATGGCTAAACTGCCTGGGGGAAGGGAGTGACAGTGTCTGGAATTGCTGAAACTGGCAGTGCTGATGAGTTCCATGTGCACTTCCTCTGGCACACAGTTCCATTCTAAGCTTTCCCTTCCTGTGTGTCCCAGGCTTCTTGTTTGTGCTGTCTCATGCTCCAATGGCCTTTTGTGAAGCTGATGCAGAAATGGGATCAAGGACCTGGTCTGGACTAGAATGTACCCAGCTGGCATGAGGAAGGGGGGCCCCTTGGGGTACAATGGGTTAACGAAGTTGTGGCAATGGGAGGGTGGGGACACTGCCTCTTGCTGCTTACTTAAAATGAGAGCTGAAGTGAAACTACAGTTTGGGGATGCAGCTTCATTTTATGTTGGTTTCTGTCTCGCAGTGGCACTTGGCTATTCCCACTCTTAATCCAGATTATAGAAGAGCCCAAGACCTTCCTTTTGGTATTATTCAGTTGTTAGGCTTGAGCAGGAAGTCTTCCATAATCCTTCTGTTCTTTCAAAAGCTCTTTGGTTTCCCATTTCAGTTTTAATCAGGTTTTAAGGATTGATGCAGACAAGTTTGGAGGGAAGTTGAGTGTTATGTGTTTAAATAAATATTTATGGGTGAGTATCTCCTACAAAAATTGCATATGACAGAAGAACACAGATTACGAAAATGGATAACTTCTTTTAGTTTTATGAAGCCTGATTTGTCTGTGGTATGGGTTACTCATTACTCCAGGGGTGTCAAAATGCAGTGTGAATCCTACTGAAAGAATTGCTGCTGATGATTACAAACTTGTTACTTGATTGCTGAAGATGCCATCCAGCATTCAGTGTAGAAAAGCTGGATGGAAAAATTCAGTGACTTCTGTTGGATGAAACTCTTGCAAGAAATGCAGTAGAAAGGTACCATCAGACCTGGGAATATTCAGCTGATATTTATGCTGAGTATAGCAAAAAATCACATATTTAAAAGGAGCTGGTAAGAGCCAGCTCTGTCTTTGCTATAAGGATGTTTTTTATTGAAATTACATGCACGGAAGGAAGTGTATAGGCAATTATATATTAAATAGTAATAGTAGTGCTGTTGGGACACACACTTCTGGGGAAGGGAGCTGAACTGGCAGTACAGGAGGGCTTTTGGAAAAAGGCAGATAAACATTCCAGCCTGTGGACTGTACCTGCATTAATGCCCAAGTTGTAATCTGCTGTGCATCTTCATCATATTGTGTAAAATTGTTTTGCAGTGACTCCCTGTGATTGCTTGCCAGTGGTACAAAGTGGAAAAAAGCCTCATACTCTACACCAAACAGAGATTTGGATCTACTTGTGGTCTTGTCTAGACCTGTTTCTGGCAGAATTGAGTGTGACATTTATCATTTTTCCTATTTAAATATTATTATAAGTTCCATATCTTCATTTCTTCAGCAAGTATGCTTTTGAAGCAGCTTTCTCCTCTTGGCAGTTTGTCTGGTAATGAAGTCTTTTCTTTAGTGTTAAAGTATGAGCTACTTCTTTAGTCACGTAGCAACCTGGAAACTTTGTAGGTTTCTATGTAACAGAAAATCCAGTTGTATTAAACTGCAAAGTTTAATAGAAGCATTTCAGAAGCATTGGCTACATGTGTGAAATGCTTTTTTATTGGTTTATGTCTTTTGTGCATTGATTTCTTTATTACTTGAGAAGCTTTGTTATCTATTACTTAAGCTGGAACCTCTAAAGATATAAACACCCAAATTAATACAGCTGGTATTTAATGAAAGAAAGAAAAGTCAAGAACTTTTGTCGTAGGATGTTCTTCTGGAAATGAGATGTCTACCTGACTTCTTGATGATTTTGGCACAACAGAGTACACCTGGAATAAGCTGAAAGGCCAGAAAAAGTTTGGTAAATAATTGCCCTCTTTGCTATGACTTGACATTAGTTTGAGTGGGCTTTGCTTGAGCTTTTTGAGCATCTTGTGGAGGGAAAAAAGTGAGTAAAGAAAGAAAAAGGATTTCACTGCGCAATAAAAATCTACCTCTAATGGGAAGTGGTTGTGTAATTTTTAACAGTCCTTTCCTTCACTTTAAGTGTATTTATAATTTGTGATTTCATCTACATAAAATCATTGACATGAACTGCAGTATAAAGATGAGTTTTAAAAGGCTTGAAAGCATTTTTTCAGAAATTCAAATACTTTAATGGTACCATGTGTAAAGTGTCCAATTGCCTTTTTGCTCTCATTGCTTTGTCCTGGATACCTTCCAAGAGCAGGGGTCCCTATCAGTGTAGTTTTAAGCTGTTCCATGAATGTGGCTGTGTGATGGGAGCTTGGGTACTGCTTCCTTCTGCAGAGGCAACTTTCCAGAGAGGCTCTGACTGAACTGTCATGCTGTAATTCAAATATTAATGTTGGTCTTTAATTTGACACGTTTAAAAATCAGTGGTTTTTTTAAAATGGATATTCTTTGGCCTAGTTTAAATGATAAAGTCAACTCAAAAGAGGAGGTTGCAACTGTAGTGAGAAGGCACCTGCTGGTTAAAACATTTTCCTGCCACTTTTATTTACAAACAGTATCAAGATTCTATAGTTCTTCCATTCAGTCTCACTCAAGTTGTACTTATGTTTGCACATGTGCTGTTTCTGATGATTTAATAAATAGTAGGTGGTGACACACAGTATTTCAGTGGAAACGGATGGAAATTTGTATGTTGCAGATCTAATGGACTCCTGGTTTTTTTCTATTGATTTAATTACTTTTTTTTTCTTATACTTGCTTTTTTTTTCTTGTTTTCTAGTGTCAATTTACAGTATTTGGTTTTATGACAAGAATGACTGTCATCGAATAGCAAAGCTCATGGCTAAGTAAGTACTGGGGCCTTCTAGAGATTATTCAATGTGTCTGCTTTTTTCCTCACTCTCCTAAAAATGGAGGAATACAACATTCTTGCTCATACAAGTTTTTTTTTTTAACTAATGAAAATTACAGATTTGTTTTTTAAAAAACCTGCAGCATTAATATTTTCAATTGAGTGATTAAAAAAATGAGTTGAAGAGTTAGTTGGCATTCTCCAAAGAAAGCAACTATGTGCACTGTGTGCTATTTTATATTCTGTTTTGTACAGGGGTGCTGGTAAAAGATTTTCTGATGCAGAGAGTGTAATTAAATAAACAATGGTTGGGGTTTTTGTTTGTTTTGTGGAGAGCTGTTTTTTTCTTGGAGTTTGTGGTTTGTTTGGGTTTTATAAGACTTAGCTGTTATTCTTGACAAAAAACTAAGAGGAGAACGAGGTAGAATTTTCTAGAATTGTAGTGGGTTCAGGAGTGCAAGCAAAACTGTGAAATAATAAGAGCTTGGTGTTGCTAATTTCTGGATTTGGGATAGTTACTCTTGCTGAAATGCAGATTGTAGGTGTGCTACCCAGGGTATCTTCTCATCCCTCGTTCTCAGCTTTGCTCCTCTTTGCTATCACACTGCTTTCCTGAAGCCTCTTATCTCTTGCGTGCCTTCAGCAGCATGTCAGGGCTTGCCAGTCAGGCTGTCCTGAAAACTTGCACAATTTAATTACATGGAAATATATAATATCTAATTATATTAAAACTAGTCACAGTGTAGATATTTTAAGCTGAATTCTAATTTCTTAGTGTAGGGGGTTTGGTGTGGGTTATTTTGGCTTTTTTTTTAGTTATTATCTTCACACAGAAGCAGTGAAAGAAAACACAAATGACAGACATTACTATCAAGATATCTTTCTAAGTTCTTTTTCTTTTTTCTCATCCTTATAACCCCATTTCCCACTTTGATTTTTTTCTTCCTAGTTATGTTGGACTTCTTATTGTTAGTTGGTTTGTCTGTATCTAAGGATTAGTGGGAAGCAATTGTGTGAAACTGACTCTTGGATGTTGTTACCAAAACAAATAACAAAACATCTACTGCCTCTCCTCTTTATAAACAGAGCATCAGAAGGACATGGCTTTCTCTTCTAATCTAAACCCATTAGTTAATGTTTGAATTGTGAGAGAGAGCTGGACCTGTCAAACTCTACCATATTCACAGCTGCAGTGCTGATCTAACTTCAGATAGCAAACCTTGAGTCCATTTGAGCTGCTCTGGTCACTGTAGCACAAATGATGGGCTACAAATGATAATTCAGGAGTCTTTAAAAGTGGGATCAGGTAACAGACCAGTCTGGCCATGGCACAGCAGTCCACAAAGCACATTTATTTACATTTTCTTCCAAGAGTATTAATTTTGTTCTGTAGTTTTTTTGTCTTTGGGGTGGAAATTTGGATTTGCACCCTATTCTTAAGATGGAGTTTTTCTTAATCACTGATAGGAAACAGTGCTGCCTTTATAATACTTCAGCAGTTCCAAAACATAACCATAAAAGGTTTCAAGGAGATTTGCATTCTCTTCCCTGCATTTAACTTGACCTTATTGTGCCAGCCTGAGTTAACAAGATTGCAGGCCATCCATTTGTATTTTGGTGGCTTATCTTTGAAAAGAAAAGTAAATTAGGCTTTGTAATCACAGACTTCACTTCTCACATTCTCTCCCTCCCCCTGCCCTTCTGTGAGGTTGTGCCAGGTATATTTTCAATGCTGCAACTCCAGATATTCTTCAACAAACTGTCACAGCAGCTACTGTGTCCCTGAAGGAATGTGTGCCTCTTCCACTATCTGATATAATGGAAAGAAACAGCAGGCCTTGCTTAAAAAAGATTTAATCCTGGATTGCACACGGAGCATGTTCAGTGTACAGATTTGCAGCAGTTACTTTTTTCCCTCCAGGAAGGCTATTTAGGTATTTGATTTACAGATTTTTTCTTAAGAATTCTAGAATCTTCTGAAATGAAAATATTTCATGGGAGTCAAACTCCTGATTTGAGAAAAAATTAATTTGTGTCAAGTTAAGATGATTGATTGAGGGATGGCCTTTCTAGAAGGAGTAGGGCAGAAACTGCAGGGCTCCAAATATTTGAGAAAACTATTGCATTCTGACCTGTAAGTTTGTATGGAGGGGTTATTTTCAATTTAGTTTACAAGCTTGTTTTACCTTGTTTCAATAGTCAGACCCAAATTGGCTTCTGAGATAGAGGAAGCAGACTAGAATTGGGAAAGAATCTCAGAGTTCTGGGGATACAGTTTCACATTATATTCCATCACCACCATTGAAATGTGGTGCACAAGACAGAAGATGAGTTTAAGCTATTGGACAATTACCTAGATAAGAAGAGAACTTGTTATTATTCAAAAAGAAAGTAAACTTTGAACTTTAAAAAGGTAACAAACACTTCATAAATGAACAAGAGAAAAATATTATGAACTGTTTTTCAGAAATTTTTATGAAACATTTCTGTGAAATGCCTGCACTCCTTGAAGGTGTTTTGCTGTGAGTTCAATGATACTGGTTTCAGGGGAAAATGTTTTACTGAAACCTTATGGGCCAACTAATTAAGGAAATAGGAAAGTCTCAAGAGTGAAGCCTTTGCTGTGCCTGCCAGGCACCTTGTGTGATTTCACTTTGCCCAGAATCTTCCCTTTAACTGAAGTGTTTCTTTTTTCTTATACAATTATGCTGGCACTTAACATCTCAGCAAAGCATTCTGATTCTCTTACCTTGCTCTTTCTCATCATTAGTTTTGGAGCTGAGTTTAGAGAGGTCCTAAGCCAGGACTGGGTGACCACGTGAGGTGCTAGAACAAAATGTTCTCTCAGGGAGTCACCATAGAAACACTTGTGGAGTATGGAGCTGCCTCAGCCAAACGAACACATGCTGCAGTTCTCACAAATTATCAGGGTTACATTGGCCTCCCTGTTGTGAGTTACCTTGCCAGGTGACTGCTGCTTACAGAGAAGGCTGAAAGTAATCAGGAGCTGGTTAAATAACCAGCCTTTATGATGAAAAATTGTGAAAGCAACATTGAATTGTTAAAAGCCAAATCTAACCCTTTTTCAGCTAAACTCTAGTGAAGTAAAGAAACTTGGTAGCTAGAAAACTGGGAAGAAACTTTCAAAACTCAAACTGTTTCTTCCTCAGAAATGTAAACATAGAGGTACATATAAATAATTACAGCCTATAAAATCTAGATTTTGTCCTGAATCCTAACTGACCCAAAGAAACTGGAGGCTGGGATGATTGACACTTTCTGTGATTGCTGTGATGGCACCTCTTGGCTCCCCCCTCAGCCATCAGTTCCACAGCATGAGAGTTCCCAAGTGACATGCCAGCTCCAGAGCTCTGCCCTGTTTACAGTGCTTGTTTTTTCTTAACATATTTGATTAATGCAGGCTTAAAAAAGAAGGGATTACAGGCTGGTGTGTGTTTATTTCAAGAGGATAAGCTTCAGTGCACTGCACAGCCATGTATATCTTGTGAACTGCATATGGATTAGGAGTATATGCTGCTTTTATTTTCATTAATGAAATGAGCAGGTGCACCTCACCTTCTTGCATCTCTGACCTGTCCTTCAGTTGGAAGGTTCTGGATACTTGAGGCAGGCAGGGCTGGAGTAGAAGTGGTGAATGAACCATAGGCACCAGGGGCCAGAGGTGATGCAGGTAATTGGAATGACTGCAGGGCAGCTTGAAGAGGAAATGGTTTGCTGTTCTTTCCAGAGCCTTAGGTGGGGGTGTGAGGGGTGACTTGCTCTAAGTCTTCTTGCAGACTGATTCCAGAGACATCTGGTGTGAGCCAGCTCTCTTCTTTCCCATTGTCTCTGTTGCATAATGGTAGGCCACATCCTAAATTAGAACTATTTGGTAATAGATTTTGTTGAATGACATGGCTTGACTTGACTAAATATGGAGAAATGCATGTTAGGAAGTAAAGAGTAAAACTTGTATCTTAGTGTATGGTGTAAAACATGTGGGTTTTGTGTATCACATGCTTGGATGTCCACATATTTCATTGTAAAAATGTCTAAACATGAGAGTTTTATAGGAATAGTGTTTGCTGTAGGCAAACTTTGAGAGAGACAGACCAGTGCTCTGTGAATGGGAGATAAATCGTGCAGACCATTTGGCAGTTTGTCTTGTTTGAACCTTGTAGCAAATGAAAACTTGTGTAACTTTGGTCAGCTATGTGTTAGGCTTTTATTCAGGCAGAAAAATGGGTTAATGTACTGGGAGTACTTTTTTCTTTACTGCTTTTTGCAAGATGTTAACTCTAGTTAAATTTTTAAATCCTGTTTCTCCTTTCCTTTTCCAGAGTGGTTGAACAAGAAGCTCAGAGGTCGCAGCAAGTTTCTCAGGACAGAAAAAGTCCCAGCAGAACCAATGGCTGCAATGAAAACAGGCCCATTGACATCCTAGAGATGCTTAGTAAAGCCAAGGATGAGTATGAACGAGTAAGTTTCTCTTTTCTGGAAACCAGTTTTTAGCACATCAGCTGTGCTTTGTTCAAAGGGTTAGCAGTGTGCAATAGTTCCAGCAGCCTTGTTTTCAGAGTGCTGTGTTGTTCCCTCCCTCAGGAGCCCTGTACTAGGAAACATTCTGTGATTTCAGGCAAGATGAATTGAATCCCCATCATGTGGTCCAGCTTGAAGTGTAGCAGGGTGGACCCATTTTATAGTGATTTCTCATGCTGTGAGGAAATCTTGTCTCTGGGAATAGCAAATAAAAATTGTACCAAACAGCATCTGTCTCTTAGTCTCAAAAGATGAACTGTGGTGTTAGAGACTGAGGCATTCAGTTTGTTTGTAGACTCTATAAAGCATATTTCTTATTAGCTGTAGACTAAGTGTAACAATACTCTTCCTTTGTCTTTTTGTTCTCCAGTTTATTTCTTGTGTCCTGTCTACTGTTTCTCCCTTTAATAAAATAATTCATCTCAGAAGGAAAAGCCTGTTATCCTTTGCCAGTGCTAAATCCACAAGATTACATAATGAGGAATGTTACTTCTCTTAAGAAAGAATTACTTTATATAGTCATGAGGACCAAATTCATACATGCAGGGTGAATATAAAGGTAATGTGTGGGAGATCCAAAAATGGAAGCAGAGATTCTGAACGCGCCTCTTCCCAGAGTAATAATACAGGAATGTGCCATAGTAAAGCAATGTGTGAGTATTGCATTGCAGAGCCATGGTGTGGCTTCTGTGCCTGTGCTGCTGGGAGAACAGCACATTTGTACAGTGCTTGATTCCTTGCAGGAGTTGCTTGTGCTGCAGAGCTCCTTTGAGTACTTGAAATTGAGTCTTTGTGAGATTCTGAATGGTTACAATACAGTGTGGGATGAGAAGAGAGCAAGCATGTGGATTAAACCTTGTATGAGACCTCTTATCCTGTCACTGTGTGAGGTACATTGAGGTCAGGGCAATGTGATAAACAACAGTATCTTTGCCCCAGGCTAGATACTCATCTCTGGAAATCACTCCTATGTTCTTTTAATGCTTTAAAATACAGATGAAAACGAAATTAATTGCCAGTGTGTGTCAGTGCTGTTTGGGGAGAAGGTGTCTCTGGATGAAGGCCAGCATTGTGCAGGTCGCAGCTTTTGTGAGATTACAGAAGGAAATATCACATTATAGTTCATCTTTCAGTGCTGTATCAATCTAGACAGATTTGAAGAAATTGAAGTCTTTTTGAAAAGGGGAAAAGCCCATACCACAGGAATGCACTGCTTTGGTAGTGCCCTCCTGGGTGTGGTGGAGCTTTTCTCCCTCTCTGTCCTTGCAGTATTGGATAATGCACATTTCCAACAGATGGCTCTTGGGTGACTTGGGATATTCCAGCTTCTCTTCTAATTTTCAGATCTTTTTCATATGAGAATACTGAAAAGCTTTTGCTGTAAACAAAGCTCCTGAACATCATGGATGAAGCTCTGTAGACAAGTAAAATTCTGATGAGCAGGAACAGATGCAGATAGTTCAATGGACAGACAATATCTGTGGTGCCAGTAATGCAGCACTGAAATAGGCAGGGCATGGGCTACAGCAGAGCTACTTTAAAACTGGGGGCTTTGTATCTTTATTTCTTCTTATTGTTATATATGTGTGTGTTTCTTTCTTGATGTTTTTAGAAAGCCAGGGAAACTGGAATAATTACTTCATTTCCTTTTTGTGTACATGAACCATAAATGAACCTGTCCATGGTGATCCCATCAGAGCCTGCTGTGACTGTAGTGCTGTACAGTTGTCAGAAAAGCAGAACTGAACAATGTTGGTCACGTTTCAAGCAAACTTCTTTGGAGAATGTTCTGTTGACCACCTCAGCTTGAGCAACAAACCCTTGGTACATTAATTTTGGAGCTCTTGTAGCCAAAGTGTGCCAGTGTAAATGTGATGAAGTAACCAACTTGTTTGGAAGATGCCTTCTTGAGAGACCTTTCCTGACTTAATTTTTTTTTTCAATAATTTTATGGCACTTGGTAATTATGCATGAATTTGTATTTAGGAGCAGAAAGTACTTATCTGCTGGTACATTCCAGATGGATCATACAGTAATCCTTGTGTGCAGCCCACATGAGATTGGCAGAGTGTCAGCATGAGAAGGGGGCAGAGGGAGTGAAAAAGAGATTTATGAAGGTCTGAGTGCTTTAATCTAGGATTCCAAATCAGCTTAATCCTTCAAGTACACACTACATCAAGCCCATATGTGAAAATGAATGAACTCTGAGATTTTTTTTTTTTAATGAAGTGAATGGATGCTTTTTATAGTGTGGTTTTGTGTTTGTATTTCAGTTTGAGCAGGGAAACATACTGTGGCTTATCCTCTAGTGAAAACAAGACTCTGCCTTTCCTGATTTTATAACTAAAAGGCCTCCAGCCTTTCAGGCACAAGGAGTTTTGACCTTCAAGTTAGTGGCTAAAAGTCAGAAAGATGCAAAGTCTGCTTCCCTCCTCTGTCCTTAAATCACAATATGTAGGCTTGGTTTTGTATTTATTGCTTTCAGTTAGAATTTGAAAACAAAATAATAAAGCTCAGATTGCTTTTTAATCCATTGCTAGAAAGTTTAACCCATATTTTACTGCTCTGGGTAAGATACCAGAGCAATCACCATGTGTTGTACCAATGGTTGAACTCCATGAGATGCATCTGGTGTAGTTTACCCATGAAAGCTGGATTATTCTACAGTCTGGGTTTTTCTGGTGATTTTAACAGTAACAGAATATCTGTGTTAGTTTATTTTTATGCTTATTAAAGATGAAAGTCAAATCCATCTGAAACATAATGCATAATCTGAAGTCATAATGCAACTCTCTTGCCTGGTTTTGTCTTGTTCACAGAAAACCAAATTAACACCTGAAAAATGATGTACCTGGTTGGTTAAATCTGGTGGAAGTAAATCAGTGACAAGCTCTTTCCATCCACTTAGAGTGCTTTCTGGCAGGATCTTTTTTTCCTAAGCAGTTCTAGTTTGGGTTGTTGATTGAAGGAAGTGTAGCAAACTTCTGTTAGCAGCCAATGCAGATACAGGATGTGAAAAGCTCACCTTTTCTTTAATGTATCATTTTTGTTCTTGGTGACAAAGTATAAAATCAGTTGTATTTTCTTGTTGCTTTTCTTGTAATAATAAAGAGTAAAAGTTTTATGACTGCATACCAGATTCTGGATGGATTGGTATGATTTTTATTTCCTAGAATAAATAATAATATTTGTGAATTCCACAGTGTCTTACAAAAACCAGTGCTTTGTACCTCATCTGTATTTCAGTCCCAAGTGCCAGGGCCTGCATAGTGGGTAAATGTAGACTGAAACTCATGTATTTATATTATTTTTTTTTCCTCCTCAGAATCAGATTAGTGACCTAAGTATTATATCAAGTTCTGGAATGCAACAGAATTCAAATCCTCCAAAGCCAGAAAGTACAGAGCCTTCAGAACAGAAGCCTTCATTACAAGTGCAAGAGCAGGTACGTTTGATCCAACCCTAAATGAGGGTTTTTTTTCATTTAATACTTTGTTTTGATACCAAAATTGATTTTTTTCTTAAGATGCCTTCAGTGTTTGCCCAGTTTATTATCACTAAACAGATGAGTTTGAACACTTTTAGGATCCTAAATTCTGTCTTATGAAAAATACTATGTCCCCACTAGTGTGAATATTCAGGTTTAAATGGGCCCACGTGGTTTGTGGAAGAAGTGAGTCTGTGGTGATGTGTGTGGGCTGACTTGCAGAGACAGGAGGCAAGAGCAGCTGACCGTGCCTGGTGGTCAGGTCTTTCCCTCAGGAACTCAAGCCCTGGTGTTCTGTCTCAGGCATTTACTGAAGGTTTGTCTGTGCTTCAGAGCCACAGTAGTGCACCTGTACAAGGAAGCTGGGGCTTGATACAAGACTTTGTAGAGAGAAATTCAGAGAAACGAGTGAGTGAACTGTGCAGTACCTGGATTGCCTGTGACAGGGAGGTGCCATGGGCCTGCTTGCAGTGCCACCCAGTGGGCACGGGACAGGCACTGCTGCTGCTCCTGGAAGTGCCCCATGGAAAACTCCTCTCCATGCCAGGCTTCTCTGGGGTGCTTCTGATGCAATAAATCACCATGCCTGAGAAGTGGCATCCCCTAGGAAAATGTGGGGAAATCTGCACTTAGTACTTGTAAATAATACACACGGTTTGGAGGGGTAGTTGTAGTTCCTAGTTTGGGTCAGAGCTGGGGCAGCAGGAATCTGATTGAGGGTAGGGTGGTAACAGTTAATGAACTGAAATGAAGGGTGGGAGCTTGCTGGGATTATTTCTATCCCAGCCCTTCCAGCCCCTGAGCAGCACCTCTGGTTTTCACCCCTGGCAGCCAGCTCTGTTTGCTGCATGCCATGTCTGGAGACCTGGCACCAGGGCTGCCTGAGGCTTTGCTCTCAAAGCTCCTGTTTTCTTTGGGTCATTCCATGTAGACTGTCCAAAATCAGCTGAAATGCTCCACCTGACAGTGCATGGAATTGCAGAACAGGCATCAATTAACTAGGAAAGGAAAAACTGGAAATGTAAGATTCTAACAAATTTCTCTGAAGTAATTAAAGGGAAAGTTGATTTATAGAACATATAAAATGTCATATTTTTAATTCTGTTGAGCTATTTAAAATAATAGCTGCAGAGATATTGGAAAAAATTAATTGGGTACCATAAGTGATAGTTCTATAAAGCCAGTTAGCTGGGTTCAAATATATCTCAGATGTGTTGGTTCTGAGTCACATTTTTATTAACATGGACAACTGAGAGACTACTGGAAAAACATTCCATTTCAACTATAAAAATATACATTTTTCATCTAATTAAAGCAGATGGCCAGTGAAATCAAAAAATAGTGTGCATATGATAAGTACAGTGAGATTGCTAAATTCCCTCCAAAATGTCACACTTGCATGTTGATTAACTTCATCTCATGCTAAAGATACCACACATTTGGGAATAAAAATAAATGTCTCCTGTATGATATTGTGTAGTTAAGTGTTGTACCTTGGCAATTCAAAATTAAAATTAGTTGTATCATGAAATGCTTCTGTGCCAGCAGACTGCAAAACTGAACCAGACCACTGGTACTGAACCATGAATAAGCAGAGCTGGGACTGCAAAGCTTAATTTATCTGAAATCATTTCTGGAGAAACCCTCTGAGCAGCAGCAGCACTCTATTCCTATGAAATGAAGTGATCTTGTGGCCTTTATGCAGCCCCTTGTGGTAAAGGTCTTCATAAACACACTGAGTTGATGAAATGCTCAAAGTACACCTCAGCCAGACAGGGTAAAAGAGATGTTTTGTACTCCATGCTGGAAAGGAACTTGATGTTTGAGACTATCCAGTCTGACCTGGATCAGGGCATGGTAGAGATTTCAGTTTATTACTTGACTATTGCAATGTATTAATAAAGGAAGGCTGGTCAATTAATCATACTGAAGTGAACAGCTGAGTTTGAAATGATCTGGAACAGTGATTTTTCTCTTAATGGAATCTTTATGCTTGAAGGACAGTAGGATCAGTGGAAAAAAGTAAGAACAACTTTCTAGGAAAAGATTGCTAACATAATTAACAAAGTTTATAAACTATTGCATGTCTCAGCCCCAAAATGAAAGGGTGCCAGGCTTTTAACTAGCTAAAATGGAATAACAGTGACAGTGGAGATGAGTAACCTGGGAAAAAGACAGTGTGACTTCAAGCTCAGGGGGCTCTTGTTGGGCTATTTGTGGCACCTGTGCTGTCCTGTTCTCTGTGCTGGGGAAATCAGAGCCAGCAGAGCAATGTCATGGTGCAGTGGTTGTCATTGTGAAGTAGCATCTTTGTTTAGACATACCATCAGAATACACTGGAATTGTGCTTCAGGCCATTCAGTCTTCTGAACAGAATGTTGTATTTCAGTCCAGCTGTTTTACATAACTCCTGTGCAACCTCAAAAAAAAAAAAAAAGGAAAAATTTGAGATCACTGTTAATAGCTGTTTCTTTTTTCTTTAATTAAACACATTTTGAAATATTTTCAGCAAAATATGATATTGTTAAAACCATATTTTTCTAACAGTGTCAGTGGTGTAGGCCAGATGTATTTTTTTGGGGAAAGACTAAAGGACTGTTAGATGTAACTGTGTACATTTAACATACTTTTCAAGGAGATACATATTTAAGTTTATAGAAATTCTCTTACCTATTGTAACATCTACTGCACTAGGCTAGGACAACTGTCTAGACATGTATTGCCAGTTCAGTTTTGCAGCTTCTGGTTTTTATGTTCCTTTCCCATCTTTTTGACCATTTCACTATTTCCAGTTCTGTAAGTTCTGTGAGGATTTTTTCAACATGCATGATTTTCCCTCCACTTCCCTGAAGTGCCCTGTGTAGTTAGGGCTGATGGATGATGGCAGGTGCCATGTTCCTGACAGAATCCATTGCCATCCCCCTTCCTGACTGCTGCTGCAGAGACTGTCCTGAGATGGCCCTAAGGAAAAGCCATACATAGCCAGGATGTTCCTCATAAATTAAATTAATTTTAAAATTCCTATGAATGGGGCACTCTTGGTATCCAAACTGTGTTTTATATGCATTTGACCTAGTTGTCTCTCCTAACTTCCTTGAATTTGTAATAGACTGTGTGAGCTGCACAGTGTTGTGTCTAGTTCTAAACTGAAATCTTCTTCTCCCTTCTTTTTAGCCATTTCAATCAAGGCAGAAGCATCTGACTTTGGAGGAACTGTTTGGAACCTCTGTCCAAAAGGAACAGCCTGCAGCTCCATATCCCAATCCAGAGAGAATGGAGAAGCTGCAGACAGATGCATCTGCCAGAGAGCAGCACAGTTTGCTTTTGCCTTTTTCCTTTGACCAGTCACCAGTAATGCAACAATCCCTGGGGAAATGTGAAAGTCCAAGCATTAAAGCCAGTGCCAGCCAGCAGGACTGTTTGACACCTATGATAATACCTCCAGCTTCAGTTTCCCAGCCTGAGCTGAAAAACGTTCCAAGCTATTCAGTTCGTTTAAGCCCTGTTCTTAATTCAGCCTCGACAATGGAAGCTGCCCCTGCTCAGATGCTTCCTGGCCTCAAACAAAGCAACAGCATAATGCAAGTTATGCAGCAAGCTGCCAAGCCCATATCCCCACTGGTGAATCAGCCGCCATCTGATGTGAACCACGCTCCACAGAATCTCATGGCTGGCCAAAGCCAGCTCATAGCACCCTTGACTGCAGCAAACACAGGGACTGTCTCCAATGCATCTCACACAAGTGTTGATCTTCTCCAGAAACTCAGGTTGACCCCACAGCACGACCAAACACAGCAGCAGTCTCTCGCTAAGAGTCCCTTAACACCAAACATCTCTGCCTCGGTTGGCCAACTTGCAACACCAGAAAGCTTCAAAGAATCTCACAGTAAGCCATCAGCCTTGAACAGCAAGATAATCTCTCCCCTTCAGGTATTCTGTGGGCTTTGATATCCATGAAGCTTTAGACTACATGTATTTTTCCCTTGAAAACTGTGCTGTTATGTATTAGCTGTTTGAAGATAATGAAGGATTTCCACTGTGTGGCATTGATTGAATGGCTAAGTTAGAAATGCAGTTCCATTGGTTTTGTGTCATTAGCATCTGCTCTCTAGTGGAGGAGGTTTTTCAAACTGCTGCTGGTGGTGGGTGAATAAGTCCTAAAGATTTCACCTTGTGGCAGAAAAGTACTGCTCAGAGCTGGGGATCTGAGAAGGGATGGAAGGCTGCAGGCTGAGCACTGTAATGGGAGATGATGTGTGGAAGTCTACAATACAATTGACAATTTCATTTTTCTGGTTATTTTGCTTTGAGTGTTTTGTACTCCTTCAATTCTGACCCACTTCTTCTGTGGGCTACCTTGAGATATGGCTTTATAGGTTTGCCATAATATTGAAAGCATAAAACATAAGTTCAGATTTTTTCTCTTTTTTCAGCTTCCCATTGATTATATCAGTTTTACAAAATTGATTGAATTATATCTAAAATCTTGAAATTTGCATTTTTGTGGCTTTCTTAAAAACAGAGAATGACCTCTAGAAATTGAGCTGTGGATGGTAACCTGTAAATTTTGCTTTTTTTTCCTAACTCAGACTGTACAGCAAAACAAGGAATCAGAAGTATTTCCACAGCCGAAAACTTTGTCTAAAGCCAGTCAAGTAAGTGGATAAGTACCTGTGCTAGTCAGTCTCAGGGGTTTTCTTAGGGGGAAGAACCCAGCTGATATCTCAAATAGTCACTGCCCACTGCCCATATTGAAGGAGCTGTTATGAAACAGCGCTGGAGGAAGGGGGAGTTGCTGTCAGTGCACTGCTCTTGCACAGTCACTCTTTCTGTTGGTTCTAATGCAGAAATGAAAACACATTTTTGGGGTTGCAGCCCTGCACTGAGCTTGCACCATTTGAACTGGGTTTTTTTATGTTGCAAGCAGGGAGTACTTAATGCCATAATATTGTAGGAGGGTATTTTAGCCTTGGCCCAACCTTAAGCACCCCAGAGGCTTAAAATGCTATCCTGGCCTTTGTGTGTCTCAGTTTTCTTGAGATATCTTGTATCTTATAAACTGATACAAAGCAGAAAAATTTGAAGATGGGGAAAAAAAACCCAATAATTGCTACTGCAAAATTTGTGATAGCAAATTTTAGACAGCTAAAAGCAGGTTTAAGCTTCTTAGAACTGCCTTGGATAACAGTTTGAAATAGTGTCAAGTTTAAGTTTCAGGTTATAGTTACAAAATAACTTGATAATAGTCAAGTGTTCAAGAACTGGTTTTAATTACCTTTTTGTTATGTATTCATTTTAGGACACCATCTGTATTTTATTTCTGCTTTTCCCTTATGCACCCACTCCTTTTTCAGCTATCTTGCCTCATTCTTGTCAAACTTGCTCTCCATGAAAGCAGTTTCAGTAGCATGCCCAGATCTGATTGTGAAGGCAAAAAAATGGTCCTACTTGAAGTAAAATGCTGGTTTACCCACTGGGATGCTATAAAATAAGCTCTACAGTCTGATCATGACCCAGTTAGTAAATAATTACCTAATTCAAAGCATTTTATATGGATTTGGGAATTTTAAGAAACGTGTGCATGTTGTGTAGCAAACTGTCAGTTTTAGCACATTGTCTTCAGCTGAAATCCCACGCTGTGAGTCTTCACAGTTTTGACTACAAGAAAATCAAATTTCTAGTTCTGCTGTTGTTGATGTAATTTCATACACATTAACTTTAGATGGCTTTGGAGGGCTTTTTCTTCTGAAGATTGTTGGTTATCCAAGGTGAGCTCTTTCTGCTGACATGTCAAACATTTTTATGAATCACATTTAGTGTTGCTTTTCTTTGGAGTGAGATTGGCTTATTTTCTTTTTTTTTCACCACATTGGTCATCCTGGAAGCCTGAGCAAGACACAGATTATCAGCCTGAGTAACAATTGCAGTTATCAGGAGATGTCAGAGTTGCTCAAAGAGGACATTTATTTGTGTCCAGCTGATGCAAATGTAATAGTCCTCTAAATGTACAATTTATGTTTAAAAGAAAAAGTGGTGTAGGCAGTGTGGGCATTTGTGTAGTGAAATGGAGACAGACCTGTGGAATGATGAGGTGCAAAGATGGTCTTTAAAATATTTCCATCCTACATCCCCCTAAGGGAAAACAGAATGAGAATATTTCTGTGTACTCCAATGGTTTAACTATAATTCAGCAGTTTCTTTAAGTATGTTTGAGATGCACTTCAAATTTGAAGTCAAGTATCTGTGGGAGACCACAGAAGTGGGGGTGCAGGAAGCAGGACTGATCTTTCTGAAAACTCCAGAGGAAAAGAATTTGCTAAACAGCTACAGGCTCCTTAGATTACTGAGGTGAAAAGCTCAACTTTTGTTGTATCTGTTCTGTAGCAACCACATGAGTAGAAAGGAGTCTGCATACAGGAATGTTCATGGCTGCTACCTTCTTCAGCTTTGAAAATGAGAAGTACTATTGGTACTAATATTAATCTTCATAGGTAGATATTTCTCGATTAAGAGCAGCTGTTCTGCAATATCTGACTGAGTACATGTGGCTGCAATTTATTTCATTTTCTTTATGCTTATCTCTCCAGCCTTTACAGCATCATTCATTCTTACTGAACACAGTGCTTATTAATCTTCTGTTCTTTTACAGGTTGCACCTCCACAGTTTGTTGCAGCCACGACGACAGTAACACCTTCAGTGCTCTTGTCTCCAAGTGTGTTTCAGCAATCAGCTACAAAAGCTACTGAAGTGGAGAATAAAGCCAGTTCTTCTTCGCCTTTAACACTTGGAACAACAGAAATTCAGACTACACCTCCTACTGTTCTCAGTAGGTCTCAGCTTCAAGAAGCACTGATACATCTAATAAAGGTAGTGTCTATAGAGAGCTCACAGTTTCTGAGGGATGGGGTTCCAAGCACAGAAGGCAGCACTGACAGATTCTGTACCCCTGCAACTCCTTTTGCCCTGAAAGATTACAAAAGATGTTCTTTTCTTTTGGAAGGGGCAGATTACTCCACACTGAACACAGAGTTTGGCACAGCTTGCTCCTTTTGGTTGGTGTGTCCTTTCACATCCATATGAATTTGTAGAGAAGTGAGGAGTAACTTGCAGCAGTAGAAGCTGGTATGGGGTGGGAGTTGATTTTGCTCTTTTTAAGTGTTCCACTTCCTCAAGGAAAGATTTCCTGTTTTCAGTTCCCTAGAACCTTTCCTTATCTTTACTTTTAGTGTGTTTCTTTGAAATGGAAATTGCAAAGTTTTAGCTCTGCTATTTTTAGGGACTAAAAACTTTTATTGTATTAAATCTGATGTTGGAAGCAGCTGTGCATTGAGATGATTTTGACCTCTAATGTCATGATGAAGTTGCAATGAATGACAAACTGCTCTTTCATAGCTCAGGGTTCTCTTGCTCACTCCATGCTGGTGTTAGTAGAGCTTATACCCAAAATGCAAGAATAACAAAAATAACAAACAGCATCTTCCCAGTGACCATGTTGTTAGGACCAAAAAGGTCATTGCCAGATCCCATCATTAGGTTGCCTGATTTGTCTGTTCCATTTTACATAACCTTTTCTTCTGCTGGTGTGTATGGGTTTTCTAATTAAGGGCTTAGACTAATCTTGGAACTGAGCTCACCTGCTAATATTCTGAGTGGTGATTTTAGAGAGCTGACAGGGATATTTGTCTCCAGTTTTTACTGAGACTGAAAAAGACTGAATGAAGACCAAAATAGGCAATATCCTGCAGCATGGGAGTACTCACACAGCATTCTGGGCAGGATAACAGTTGCTGTTCAGGTCTTGTCAAGAGAGTATTACACTCTCAAGCTAACTGATGATATACCAGTTTTGTAACTTGTCATTTGAAGGAATTAGACTCGAGAAATATCTGTAAATATTGTGGAATGATGAAACCAATTCACTTCCCAGTCATGCTTTGACTTGGGAATTCTTGTAGAGCTCGCTGCAGTCGCATTCAGGCTGCTCTGCCCGACAAACAGCATCACACCTGACACTCAGGCTTGATTTGGGAGCCTGTACCCAGAATGGGATTCTCTGTGCCTGAGTGTGTGGTTTGGGCTCTGGAGGGAAGCTCAGTGTGGCCAGGCTGACACAGTGACCCTGTCTGTTTGTCTGGGCATCCAGAGTGCCTGGTGGTGCCTTCAGCTGCTGCCCAGCTTCATGGTTCACAGCCTGTGTGTGTTCCAAAAGCACCTTCTGTGCAGGCACACAGCTCCTTCAAACCTTATCACAACTAAAGTGACAGCAAATGAAAATTTTTTTGGCATTTTTTCACTAATGTTTCTAATGTGTTTCTATTTTTCCTGCAGAATGATTCCCGTTTTCTCAGCACTATCCATGAAGTCTACTTGCAAGTCCTCACCAAGAGTACAGACAACATTAAGCTATAATTGAAGCTGAATCTACTTAAAATATGTTCATTTTAGAAACAATTATGCCTCATCTATAAAACTAATATTTTTGTAAAAGAATATTTAGTTTTCAATGTCTTGAATTTGAACCTGTTAGGAACTATTATTCCTTAAATACTTATGAAAGTAATGTTCTCAGAATGATCTAGGTTTTCACTGTGATCATCACCAGCAAACCTTTTTTTTATTGGGGAGGGGACTTAAGTTGCATTTGAGCTCTCATTAGCATTAAGTGAATGTGCAAATGTTTGCTCTGGCTCTCATTCCTGACTGTATTCATTGTTCAAGGATTACAGACTCAAAACTATTTCAACCAGCAAATGCACAGTATAATACACTACAGCACACCAGAACCAAATTCAGTTGTGGGAACCTTGCTTGAAGGACTAAGGAAAATCAGAGCAAAATGCCTTGTGATGAAGCTGGTAGGTGTGGGGAGGGAAGGGTCTGGAAGCCAGGCCACTGGAGCTAAATCTTTAACAAAAGGTCTAAAAATGTGATTGGCTCAATACACTGGCAGTCTCTAGCTAATGCATGTAAATTCATCCTTTCAATATTTCATTAATCTTGTTTGTTTCTGTGTTACTGACATAAAACACCCAAGTGGGTAAGGCCATTTTCTCTAAAGAGGCAAAATTTGAAATATGCAAAATCCTCAGTGATTGTACTTTTTTTTTTTAACAACAAAGGAGTTGCATGTTGAAGTTCTCATTTTAAATTTATAGTTAGGAGACCACCACTGGAAGACTCTCTTCCTGTTCATGAGTTTGATAAAATTTAAACATTTTGTTTCCTTTTAGCTTAAGGATGGACCACACCATAGTTGGCTTTCACTCCTCAGTTGTGTTGGAACTGCAGTGTTAAAAACTATGCAGATGGGAAACAAATGCATGCTTTTCTTCTGTTGCCCTCTCCCCTAATAATTAGTGTAAACTTCATAGTCTGAAGTTAATCTAATTAAAATGTTACTGCTTTGTATATGTGATTTAGTAAGTCACTATTCACTAAGAATTGAACTGGGTACTTTTCCCAAATCAGAAAAATTTTAATTATACCTTCTTATGCTGCTGTGTTGGTTTACCCATGGGTTATATTTATTTCTTAAAGGCATGCAAAGGTAATTAATCTGAGTTCAGGTCCCAACATTTTCCAGCAATAGTAGTTTAGTTTTTCAGTAGAAAAGTGTTGGGTTATTGAGTAAAAAGATAATCTGTAGTGAGTTGTGATGCACTGCTTCATTCTTTTCCCTCAAGCACTATTGAAATATGAAGAAAAATATTGTTTGGCTCCTTACAACATATGTAATTATAGATCTCCTAAGGATTAGTTCATGTTGACATAGTCAAGGTGCATGGCCATTTCATTGGAAACTAGTAATTGAGCTTTAATTGTGACTTGTTCACAAATCAGGATGTTTTAGATACAACAAATATTTACAAACATTTAAATATTTTTATGTATTTGAACTATTTTAGGTTTTTTTCTTAGCTTTTTAGTGGAAAATATATTTTATTTAGCACTACCTGCCTTCTGAAAAGCTCTTCTCAGCCTTTGAGTTCAGTGTTTCCAATTAATATATTGTTAGAAAAATGTTCAAGATTCAGGGAAAGATGCTTATGTGCATTCATCAAGAAATACATTGGATTTAATGGTAGCATCTAAATTCAGCAATACAAACTCAGACTTCTTAAGGAAGATAGGAACTTCTTCCATAAATTCTGGAGTTTGAATACTGTGTATGCACATAAACAGTGAGATTCAAGTTAGATTGAAGGTCTAAACTGATTTTATGTTGGGCTTTTTTAGGAAAAGTTTCAGTGAAAGGGAGCAGTTCCTCTGAACAAAAACGGACAGTCTAAGCCAAATAGAGGGTTGCTCTTACCTAGGTTTAGCAAAGATGGAGTCTGTAACTTCTCACTTCTCATGGACAGCTTCTGGTTTCTTCAGTGAAAGATTTGATAAAGGTTTGGAAGAACAGAAGTGTTGGAAGCTGATAGCACACGTTGGTACTGTTTGCTAAATCCAGTCATATCCAAAGATCTGTACAAGTGATAGGAAGGAGTTGGATTTTGAGTTCTTCAGCCATATACAAAAGTAATAATACTTTCAATATCCTTAACTTGTGAGGGTTCCTGTGCAGCTGGAAACGAGCAGTTGGCAGATCCTTAACTTCACTTTGGTTTTGTAGTGTCCTTGTAGCAGCAGGTTGATGGTTTATTTCCCTGCCCAAACTTTCCAAAGGGTTGGAACTGTAGTGTCCACAGCAAACCTTCCACCTTGAACTTTCCAGCACGTGTTTGTTCCAGCTCTGCATGGGGCCAGCAGACACAGGAACCCCCCAGGGCAGAGGTGTGACAAGTGCCAGGGAGTGGCTCAAACAGATAAACTCCTTTCATTAAAAGCTCATTGTAAAACACAAGCTCAATTACAGTGTAAAAGCTGATTTTTTTTTATGTAATCGCTATCTTTAAAAACTTTTTTCCCTAATTTAAATTTTTGTGTATGTTTGAAATGACCAGCTTGTTGAAGTGCTTGATTTGTGTTTTCTGCATGTAGGGATAACCAGTGTGTAGCAAGTTACCTTGGGGCATCACGAAAAATGATTGTGACCATTTCAAAGTTGCTGGTATTTTTTAATTGCTGGCTTAATGGGGATTTTATCTATTCTTTCTGGGAATCAAAATATTATTAGTTCACACTGCACTCCTCAAATTATTACCTAAGCATGTTTTTTGTGGCTCATATTAAGTTACTTTAGGTTTGAGTTTGGATTTTTACTTTTTCCCTAATCAAAGACAGTTTTAAAACCTACAACTGCTGAATTGTTCAGGAAAATCAAAATTCTCAGTTTTGTAGTTAGACTGTATCTGTTGTTATTTAACAATGCAAAGTTTATATGAAAGGTGCCTAACAGTTATTAACTTTAGAAGGAGAATATCTTTCCAAATTAAACAAGACTTGCAGAATGAGTGATAAAAAAAATTCAAGTAATTCATCCTGATTTAATATAAAATGTGTCATTCTGTGTATAAGTACTCAATATTTAAACACTTGCTGCTGGATGTATCATTTTTGCTTGCATTTCTAATGGCTTCATTTTGATTTATTTCTGAAATCCATTATGCCATGTGTAGTCACTGATAAAATTTCTGCAATGCTTTGGAAAGCAAACTTTAATTTGGGACTTCTTGGTTTTTAAAAGTATTTTAAGAGAATCAGCCACCTTTTTGCCAGGTATTTGGGTTGCTTGTACAGCATATCTTAACAAGAGGAATGTGTGCAATATGTATCACCTCATGTTTGTCTGGCAATGTTACTAAAATGTTAAGATGCAATATCTTCCTTTCACTTCAAGTTGGAAAAATTTCAGTATCTCTGATTTGGTGGTGTATTTATTTTTATCTATTCAGTGTATGGGCATATGGTTAGTTAGGTTCTTTTATGTGCATTATGTGCTTTTAGTAATTTCTGGGTTTTATCATTTCTGCATATGCACCAGTTGTAGCCATTTGCATGTTCTTTCAATATGAAGACCATGGGGAAGGGGGGGCTTCAAGGAAAGATTTCTGGAAACCTGAATAATTGTAAGTCAAAAAATGTAGATACTGCATCATTAACGTTTTTGGTATGGTGTGGGTTTTATAGCACCTATGTATGTTTGCAGTTATTAAGTTATTGCATAAATGTTTAAGAATGAGCATTTTTTTCATCCAAAATTTTGTATGTTTGCAAATATATTTTTGTAATAAAACTTCAAAACAAATGTTTCAGCACCTCCTAAAATCTTGTGATGTTTCTTTTTATTTCTAGAACTCTATTAGCCTACTGGAAGGTTCAGTTTTTAGTTAGGATTAATATTTTTCAGAGAAAAAACTCAAATTCCTTTACTTCATTTGGGGGGTGGAGCCAAATTGTATTTGTCCACATAGAAAATGCAACCTGACTTCTTGAAGGGCAGTGGGGAGGGAACAGCTTCTGCAAGGCCTTGTGCTGCTGTCAGCAGCCTTGTGTTCTGAATTTGATAAACAGATATGTTTCCTCTCACAGTCAGAATGCAGCTGCACTTTCACTGGTTTGTAAGTACAGCTCTGTGTTTGGTGCCTTTCTCTGGCACTTTTTTATGGGATCCCCTTTCATCCTTCTAGACATGGCATTTGATTCTCAGTCCAGTGTTGGTCTTTGATCCAAGACATTGGGAATTGCAGTTGTCCTCCTACCATATCTTATCAATATCATGCAACTGGTTGATCCAAGTTTCACAAAGTAAAATAGGGAAGAAAAACATAGAAGTTCATCTTGAAATTAAATAAAACCTTAGGCCTAAATCTTAGATAATTCCAATTCTAACTACCCATAGGAGCTGGTGCTTGCAGGGCAGGTCAAATGCCAGGGAGGCCAGTGAAGAACAGTATTTGTTGCCCTGCTGGTTCATTTGGGACTGATTCCTGTACTATGTCCAGAAGCAGATTCTTCTGATAGAAGACTGCCATACAAAACAGGTACAAAGTCATGGATTTACTGCACTATAAGTGGGAAAAAAAGTGGAAAACTGCTTAGAATCAAACTTTAAATTCTGGAACTAGATCTAGATTCCATATTAGGTGTGTTGCCTGTCTGGTTCAATATCAAGAATATTTTTTCATTCTCAGTGCCATTAATCTGTCTTGTCTGGTGCAGGTATTCCTCTTCACTGATACTCACAGGAAGTGCTGTCCTTTGGTTTGGGAATAAAGGAATAATTTGAATTTCTCTGTATAGCTCCAGCTAAACCAGGCACTGTACACTTGATCCTGGTGCTCTACAGTCATGTTTTTTTAAAGTGCATGACAGAATGAAGCCAATCCCTACTACAATGGTGACATGTACTGGATAGGATCAGGGAATAGGCATTAGGCTTCCTAAAGTTCATTGTCTAAAATCCAAATTTCATTTACAGGCTTGCAGAATGAAATAACAAGTTGTGGCTCACGTTCATGGGCCAAATTAATTGAAGTTGGTGGACTCATGTTTGGTAAGGGCTCAGCTACACTTCCTTCTCACTACAGAAGGTAATATCAGTTGGTTTTTTTTTTTTTTTTGGTTGGTTTGTTTGTTTGTTAATAGGATGCCTTCAGGTTACTAAATAGTCTTTATTATGACTGAGGTAAATTTCAGTTTAATTTTCTAACCAAAATATTAGAAAGTATAAGGCATATTATTGAAAGATATTTCCAGTGCCCAGTAGTGGAATTTTTTCACTTATCTTCACACAACTTCAGGTGTGAATCAGCTTTTTTCTATCTTCTAGATTTTGATTGGGGGATTTATTTTTTGATCTGACCTACTAATTTAGGAGAATTAAACTCCTGTGATAGACCTGTAACTTAAAATACAGCCATGTAAAAACTCATCGTTGTCAGTTATGCAACAATTTTTTCATAAGACACTCCTTATCAGGCTCAAAAAGCATTGAGAAAAGAGGGCAGTGAAAAGAGATTTTTATCAATTGCTGCATTCTTGAAAGAGTACTGGCAATAAAAAGAGGGAAAAACAATTGAATAGAAGATTGCTGAGAAGAAAACAAGGGAAGGAATAGCTAAAGCATCCATGTAAATATGAAAGGGGATATTGTGGAGAGAGAAGTATGGCCTGTGAAAGTATTTCCTGAAACACAGAGGAATTTAAGTTACAGTTTTGCTTCTGTACTGCTGCTTGTCTTCAGGTATTCTCCAAGCTCCAATGCAGATTGCCTGTGAGAATTCAGAGTATTTCAGGGTGTGTTCAGAAAATGACTGGGTAGGCATGATTTCCTTGCTCTAATTCTTCAGGTCTGCTGTGGAGTTTTTAACCTCTGGTAATGAGGCAGCACAGTGGAGCTGACTGATCACAGCAGTACCTCATTTTTTGCTTTGTGGCCTCCCATTACAGTTTAAAATCTGTTACACAGAACAAGGCTGCTCATACCTCGTTGCCTTATGTCTTTCATTTTAAACAGATTTTTAAAAATATTTTGACCAGAATCCATTCTTTAAAATTCAAGCAGTTCATTTTTACAAAATCAACCTTGGGAAATAAAACCACAAAATAATTAGATTTTTATGCTGGCTGAAATGAAAGTACTTGCCCTTAGGCCTTTCTTGGAAACACGCAGGGATGTGATGTAAATGCACAAGTTTTACTTCTTTTCTCCTCATAAATAAGTTATGAAGCTTTTAAGAGCATCTACAGAGCAAAGATCACCCAGCCTGGCTCCTGTAAACAAAACTCTATGTTGGTCTTAATTTAGACAGCATATGACTTGCACATCCTGCTCGTACTTGTTGTGGTTTGGAAGAGGGATCAGAGAGGCTTAGCAGGTTATCCAGCGTTCTCATGGAGGTCTGAGATGTGTGGGAGATGCTGAGTGCATTCTCTGTGTTCTGAGCATCAAACAAATTCACCTCTGTCCTCTGGGGACACAGCTCTCCCATGTAACAGCCCTGCTGCAAAGGAAGCTTCTGTCATCTTAACCTGCCCACAGGAGTTGAGGTACAGGAGTGCAGCTGAGGGCTGGATGTGTGCAGAGGCTGTTGTGGTTCGCAGCAAGCCCTGCTCCTGATGGCATCTTCAGGGTGGGAGGCACAGGGTGCCCATTATAAAAAGAGAGCTCTGCTTTTCAATGGTTTAGTAGGAAAATCCTGCCACAACAGAAGCTTTTACAGAAGACCCAAAGGTTTGGTTAGAAACATTTGCAGTATTTTAATAAGGGTTTGGAAATAATTTAATATTCTTCAGATATGAAGACAGCTGTCTGAGGGAAACTGCTAACATAACAGACATGTGAAAGTAATGTAGACTCATAGTCTGTAGTGCCTGAGCCTGTGATGTAGCTTTATCTGTAACATCATTTTAGATAAAAAAGCCTGATCTTATTACTGCTCCTATACCTGTTTTCATGCAGTACATATAATTTCTTACAATTATTGGTGATGTTCTGCACAGACATCAGAGAGGTTTTTTCTTTTTCCTTAAATTCATTAGCAGCTAAATAATGTTATTACTGGAGATGAGCTGAACAATCTGTTCCATGTCTAACTGAAGTCACTGTTTTTGCATGTGGAAGGATGTGCTGGTGGCACATAATGAGAGAATGCTCTGGCATCAATCCACTTCATCAATTCTTGAATGATTTCCTTCTCCAAGGGCTTCTAATGCAGCTGTTCTTTCAAAGGAATAGTCAAACCCTGTTGTGCTGCAGAGGTCAGGCTGAAGAGGATTTTTTCACTTTCTCTCCTATACATTACAGCACAAATAAATCCTGCTTTATTTGGTCATTACAGTTCTCTTACACCTTCTTTCTAAATGTGCACATCCTATGAAAGCATTGCTGTTTGGGAGATTTCAATTCACAAGAGTTATCACCAATAACTTCATCCTTTCAATTTTGTCACATTCAGTTAATTGAGTACAGATATTCATTTAAACAAAGACTAAAGAAATTAATAACTTCTGAGCTTGTTTGAAGAGTGCCATAGAATTTGAGTCAAGAATTAAATAGAAAAACAAGCATGGTGAAGTAACTGTGGAACATCTCTCTATTCAGTTGGCCCTTCAAGCACAGATGCAGGCAAAGGCCTCAAACTCCTACTACATGAGTACTTCATATTAACATAATTTGAAGAAATTGCAGCAAGTGAAAATTCAGATTATAAATTTAAATAGTTTTGTAAATAATATCTTTAACTAGTCATACTAAACCAATCCAAATACCCCAAAATACTGCAATATTAGCATTGCAAATTTTGATATAAATACTGTAATTTTCTTGCACTGCTAGTGGAAATACTTCCCTAAGTATCATCAAAAACAGCCCAAACCTAATCACTGTGAGTTCCTTTTAACTGTGTGAGACAAAAAATGCTTTGGTTTTTCTCTGGCAGGCTAAAGGTTAGATAGACATAAAAAAGTCTCACTGTGTAAAAGTTGTCTTGAGTTATTTGGCTTAATCTAAACATTTTTCATGTGTAATAAAACTGTCATAATATTTTGGAAACTTTGCAATTTTTGGGTTGGGTTTGGTTTTTTTTAGTAAATGACATTTTTATTTAGAGGCAATATAAAAAGAACTATGGTTTGAAATTGTTTTTATTCAACATTTGCCTGCTTGTGACTCAAAAATGTTCTGTTCTTTTATGAAGATTTCCATACACATTTTTGGTTTTGCAGACAATTTTTTCAGCTGAGGAGAAAGTTTTAGTTGAACTATGAATCTGTTCTGTTTGTATGTATCTTGTCCTTGTATCTTGCTGTTACAGACTTCAGATGTGGATGGATTTCCCTTCTGGATGTTTCTGCACCAGGTGCTGCACAAGAACCCTGCATTTTCCAGGTTGCTGGTTATAGCTCTTTGTAGTCTGTGTAGCACAAACTGCTGTTCTATGGCAACTAAAGGATGTTGAGAGTGTTCTTCATGCTCCAATGGGAACTGCAGAGCTGATCATTATTTCACAGCCTGCTGAATATTCTTTTCACAGGGTGTTTACTTGAGTGTTCGCTTGTGCTTATCTAAAACCACTTGCAATCACTGATGAAGGAATAGAATTTATTTTGAGTCAGATGTGACAGTAAGGACTGAGTCTCTGGAAAATTTGCAGCACCAGATTTGGTCTGACAATGTACTGCATTCCCATCCATCAGGCTACAACAACTGGAATTCCACCACAATTCCACAATGAGTGGAATTCCACTTCTCTTTTAAGCTACTCTGCAAAGGACATTAAACCCTGTGCACTACATGGAGGTGCTCAGGACTAGCAAGGTGACAGTCCAGGACAGCAGTGACTGGCAATTCCAGTTCAGTCTGGAACCCATACCCTGCTCAAACTGCAATTGCACAGCCTGTTGGTCTCCTCCCACATCTCCAAGCGTTTTCTTTACTCACTACTGTTTGGATTCTGTAGTGATGAGCTCTTACTAGACTTGGATTTGGCAATCTTTTGAGAACAGTTTTTAAGGCAAAATTTGGCACATAGCCCCATGGTAGCAACTGGCCTGAATTCTAGCAGTGCTGAGTGCCTGCAGCTCCTGCTCTGGTAAACAGGGTTGCATGTACTTATGTCAGCAATGCATTTTTGCAGTATCTCAGCAAATGTCAGTCATAGCTGAGCTTTCATGCTTCTGCTGCACATAATGCCCTGATGTTGAAATGTGGATGAAGGGATGGAAAAATCCAGTTATCCTGTGTATGTATTTAATAAGCTGTCTAGTCTAGTAGTTCATTCTGAAGCTAACAAGATGTGATTGTATGTTCTGAAGCAAGGCTGCTTGTCCATACATTTGCATCCTTGGTTTAATCACATTGTACGTGGTTCCAGAGGCAAGGCTGAGGAATGTGGAAGAAACATTGCCTGCTGTATGCAATGTATACCATGACTGCAGCTGCTGCTTTACAGTCCATCACACTTGGCCGCAGGTGCAGAAATAACACGGCTCTTCAGCAGATCAAAGAGGAGGCACTGACACAAGGTGGAATTTCATCCTGTGAATGCTTCAGCTGCTGTTTTAACAGCACAATACCACAATAAGCACTCGGTGATGCAGCACAAGGATTCAGGGAACTGAGGGGGAGTTGTGGGCAGTGATCTCCCAATGACATTGTCTAAGCTAAGTCTATCTTTAAGTCATTTTACCATTCAGATAACAATGGAGGAAACAAAAGAAGTGAGCTGTAGTAATACTGGACTGATTCAGATCATCCCCCCTATTTTCCTACAGGAGGGGAACAGCACTGTATGTCCAGCCAGAGAAGGCACTTGCTAAGATTGCTGTTGCCAGCACACTTGGGACAGTTTGTGAGGGAGCCATACAAGGCAATTCAAGAGCACATCATCACTGTGATCACAGAGACTCAACCACAGGCCTTACCCTTCAGGCAAAGAATGGAATCAGCCTGGGCCAACAAAGGCAAAAGCAAGGCTGTGATCTGTTGTCATCTTATTGCAAAAGTTCCACACCTTCTCAGTGATTTCTCATGGCCAGCTCCTCACAGCACCAACTCTTTTCTTCTTCACAGCACAGCCAACAAACCTGTCCAACCCTCTCCTCACCCACCTCACTCCAACCCTTTTGTAGCACTCATCTTCTCATTGGACACAGCTGTGGCCCATTAAGGGCAGGCCTGTTCCTAATCTTTGGTGATTTGTACAGCTGCAGCTCCTCAGGTGTGAGACTACCTTCTGCACTATCTTTATTTTCTTACATTCTATCCCTCCACAATGATCTGGCCAGTTTATATTTTAAAAAATTGTGAGAGAAAACAAAGGGCATTGGCAAAGGAGTGGGGAGTCCCTGAACTCCACATTTCAGTTGACTTTGCCACTATCAATGATTTATGCAGAGAAGAACAGTAACAGCCTGGCAATGCTCACCTCTTAATCTACTACATTGTATAGACAGAAAATAGGGACTAAATTAACCTGCTGGAAGCAAAAACTTTGTGTAGAAATTACTTCAATTTTTCATGATACCTGCTTCCATTTTGACATTTTTCTCTTGTGTTTGTAAATACTACCAGCCATCCAGAAAGATGAAGTAGCCATATCTCTAAAATAAGCTTTTAGTTTTCTGGTGCAAATGTATTTATGAAGTTTTTTGAAATTTGTTTTCTGCAGCTGAAATTGGGTGCCCAGCCATGTTTTCTTAATAAACCTTTGGTCAATACAAAATACTGTGGAGTTTGGCATCATAAACATGATTTCACTTACACTTGGCCTCATTTGAAGAATTTACTTTATGCACCTCTTCTAAACCACAGATTAGAGAAAACCAAATTATCCTGCCTAACATCACTCAGCTGACATGGATAACTCTGTGTCAGTGAGATGATGGTCAAGCCAAATGTCAACATCTGTCTAAAGAACAGTGTTTAAACAGCAGGGGTGATAGAAAAAGTGTCATTCCCTTCCTTGCAGCCAGTATTTTAACAACTGCTCTCCAATCAGTGAGCAAGGTCCAGAGCTCAAGCTAATAAATGCTGCTGTGCTGCTAAAATGGTTCTGTGCCTTTGACTACCCCAGCAGGCAGGAGATTCCTGTAGAGCAGGTCTATGGAGCACATGACAAAGAGCTGAGGGCTCCCCATCTGCACTCTGAGGGAGTTTGAATTCTGCTCCAGACTGGCTCTTGTCTGTCCTGTTGAACTGAATACTCATTAACAGCTGGGATGCATTAGCTGCTTTCTCAGACTGAATCTTCTGTTTCATCTTTATTTGAAAGGAATCCAGTTCATGAGCTGTGGCACTGCTCAGCAGAGAAAGCCAGAGCACAGTGAGCAAGGAACAATCAGGAAATTTGATCTGAAATGGTGGCTCAATGGTGGCTGCCTTGCTCTTACCCTCTGACCATATGGCTGCAGACAGAATCAAGTGTGCTGCTGCCTTGAGAAGGCTGACAGGTTGTGGAAAGGATTCAAGAATGGACAGAGGAGAAGAGGAAAAGTTGTGCAACATGCTCAGAGAAGTTGGTCACCCTCACTCTACAACATTTATTTGATTTTAGGTAATTAAATTTGAATTGAGGCAATGGCACAACCAGATCCCGAGCAAGATATTTGCTGGACTGTAAGGTTCAATTAAGGATCTTGTACAGGGAACTTAGGTTTGAATTTACTGTTACCTCACCAACAGTTAGGGTACATTTTATAGTTTAAAATTTGCAAAAGAAGAGGAAAAAAAATCAGCATTTGTCATAGATGTTATTTGTAATTCTTGAGATCTTTCATATTCCCCTACTGACAATATTCCTTTGGGCATCAGAGCTCCAGGAGGACAAAAGAAGTCCCTGTCTTGTACCAAAGTGGATTTTAACAGGAATATTGTGGGGAAACTGCTGTTAAGAATGGCTGTTGATAGTTCCCACAGTGTCTGTTTCCTCAGCTAGGATCTCTTTGGTATGATTTCCTGCACAAGTAGCTACTTTCTAGCTATCACGCGTTACTTAATTTCCAAGCTGCTGTTTAAACATAGCGGGTTACAAGGTGTCTTTCTGTACCCTGAGAGGAAACCTGCACAATGAAAGTGCATTAACACCCTCATTTCTTGCCCTCTCTGCCACTGAAAGCTCTTGGCATTATAGCCCATATCTTCACAGTTCCTAAATTTAAACCAAGGCTTGTGTGATTCTCATCAGGCTCTACCCTATCCCAATTTTATTGTCTATATAATTTCAAAGTGTATTACTGAAATGAAAAAATTTTGGTAACTGGTTTTGCAGAAAGAAAAAAAAAAAAAAAAAACCAAACCAAGCAACAAAACAAAACCAAAAATAAAACAAAAAACCATCAAACCAAACCAAAAAACCCCACCACAGGTAGTAGGCCTACCCTACCCAATTATTTGAAGGTCAAATATAGACTGGGGCAGAGCAAATGGCAGTTGCAGCAATTAACCTTTGTATAGTGTTCTCCAGAACAACCTCTGCACTTTGCTACTGTCAGGTCTGGTTGTTTGGCTCTGTTCTATCCTTCCTGGCCTATTTCCAGTCTAGTTTTTCTTCTGAAGATTTTTATTAAAAGGATCTTCAAGAAGACAACTGATAAAACAGTTAAGAAAACAGTTAAGCTAAGGGAGTGGTGTCTGCTTTTATTTCTTCTAATAAATTGCTTAGCTTATGGAAAAAAGTTTTATCATACCTTGCTAAGAGTTTCACATGCTACTCCTTACTGGCAGTTTGCCAAGTGATCATGACTGAATGCTCTGTGAATTGAGGTCGTTTCCTTTGTTTCTGAAACCCAAAGTCTGCAGAGCCTTGAAGGTGAAGGGTTTTTAATGGGTCCAGTGTTTTCTGGAAGTAGATGATGATAGCATTAGTTCACTAAAAGTAACTAGGATGTTTTTAAATCAATACAATACAGTTTCTAGAACAAACTAGCAGTGGACAGAACACTAAAATACAGGAGTGTGGGGCAGGAATATACTTTTAAGATTGTCAATTCCAACCTGCAACCTAGCAGTACGACTTTTTTGTCATGGTTGTCTGATTAACCTTATTTTTGTTTGTTTCTAGGTTGTGACTTCTAATGCCACTTGAGCTTTCTAGAACAAACATGAGGTACTTGCCTATTTAAGTCTAGTATTAATGTCGTAGTGTTCAAAATTGCTAGGGAAAATGTATTGGCTGATTGATGGCTGGTGAAGTCAGTATTTTATGCAGAATTCTCTGTGTTCATCACATTTTTTAACATATGTTATGGAAATATGAATTATTTCCTGACAGGAAGCCACATGGGGCAAGTCTGCTACTGTTTCTCCTGTGTGGAAGAGCCAGGTTATGCTGTGGGATACTGTAACATTCTTTTAGACACAGGAACAGACTGGGGTGGCGACCAACAGCTTTAAGGAGCAGGGGTTGAATCAAACATGCCGAGAGCCCTGAACTCGGCCCTGGTGAGGCACACCTGGGGTTCTCTATCCAGTTCTGGGCTCCTCAGGGCAAGACAGACAAGGCACCACTGGAGAGGAACAGTGGAGGCCACAAACATGAAGGATCTGGAGCGTCTCTTATGAGGAGAGATCGAGGGAGCTGGGCCTGTTCTTGCTGGGGAAGACTGAGGGGATCTCCTTAATGCATACAAACATCTAAAGACAGGTGCCAAAAGGATGGCGACAGACTCCTTTCTGTGCTGCCCAGCAACAGGACAGGAGCAATGGCCAAAACTAAACCATACGAAATTCCACCTCAACTGAGAGAACTTCTTTACGTTGAAGGGGGAAGAGCACTGGAGCAGCTGCCCAGGGAAGGCGTGGAGTGCTCCTCCCTGCAGACATTCCAAACCCACCCGGACCCGTTCCTGTGTCACCTGCCCTGGCAGGGGCTGCACTGGGGGATCTCCATGGCTCCCTTGCAGCCTCACCATTGCTGTGATTCCCTGAGCGATGGCGGGCGGAGAGCGCGGCTCCCTCGCCCTCAGCGCCGCCTCAGCGCGCGCCGCGGAAATGGCGCCCGCGGGAGGAGCCGGGGCCGCCGCGGGCTCGCGCAGGGCGCTGAGCGCAGAGCGGGCCCGGCCCGCCCCGCCCGCGGGCGGCGGCAGGGAGGATGGAGGGAGGGAGGGAGGATGGAGGCGGCCGCTCCTCTCTCCGCCCCCTCGCTCCTCTCCCCTCCCCCGCGCTCCTCTCTCCGCCCCAGCGCTCAGCCCCGGTGAGCCGCGCCGCCGCATCGCAAAGCCCGTCCTCAGAGCAGGTCCAGCCGCCACCGCCCGAGACCCGCCGCCGCCGCCGCCGCAGCCCTCCCGCGTCGCACACATGGAGGATTACCACAAACCCGACCAGCAGACGCTGCAGGCGCTGAAGGACACGGCCAACCGGCTCCGCATCAGCTCCATCAAGGCCACGACCGCGGCCGGCTCCGGGTGAGTGAGAGAGGCGGGCGTGGAGCGACTCAGCCCTGGCCGCACACCAGAGCCGCGCTCCCGCATCCCGGGGCTGCATCCGGCCTCGGCATGGTGCTGGGAGGGGCCGTGCCGGGCTCCCGCTGCCCGAGACGCTCCGGTGCCCCCGGGCACAGCCCCCGGTCCCGCGGTCCGCTTCCCGCCCGGGGCGCGGGGATGCGGCGGGCCCGGCCCTGGGAGCGCTGGGGCGGCGTGCGCGGGGATGGGCAGCGGGCAGCGCCGATCCCGCCGCAGCCCCCGGCGCTGATGGATGCGCAGGAGACACGTGTGGAAATGGCGGCCGGGGGCTCCGCGGGCACAGCCCGCCCGGGCCGGGCCACGCCGGTCGCCGGTGCCGCCGGGTGTTGTGACTGGGAGAGAATGCTAAGTTGGGGCAGGACTGGAAACCAAAGAATTTGTGCCCGAGGCGCAAGCGGCTTCTTTTTCATTGCGTGCCCGTCAGTTGGAACTAATTCTGCACAGAATTTCAAGTGAGCCCAAGTGGGATTATCTGTGCAATGCCCGCGGTCTCCAATGGGCAGTTTATTCAGGCCTCTGGACAGGATTTAGTGTGGGCTCTGATGTGTGCAGATTCCAGGGTTATCCTTTCTTTGATCGTGCTTTACCTATGGAAAAAAAATCTCTGCAAACAATCAGCTTTTAGTCATGTAAAATCAAAGCCATTTTTTTTTTTCCGCTTGAAAAATATATGAATGCTTCCATATAAAGTGCTGGACTTTTTTTCTTTTTTACACATATCCCATCTTGTTGCAATTTCCTCCTTTGGCTCTCTTTGAAACTAGCTGCAGTGTTTAAAAGACCTGACTGAATCCCTTGGATGCTGAGGTTTCTGTGAAGAAAGGTGATGTGCAAAATATTATAAAGCTTCTTTGAATTGCCTTCCAGTCCCCACCCTGTGCCTGGCATGAGCTCCCTCACATGGCTCTCGGAGCTGAACTTTACTCGTTCCGTTTGCAGCCAGCAAGTGAAAGTGCTGCTGTTGTTCTTCCTGTGAAATGGGGTGTGGGACGCGGGAAAGCTCTCAGCAAGTCAGAGCAGTGCTTTTTTACAAATCTGTCTTGTTGGGTCCAGTCTGGAGAGAGAGGTATAGAATACCCAACAATTGCCCTTTTAATTCTTGATTTGTTTCAGAGCTGCAGTGTACAGTATTACACAAGTCTGTGAGAAAGTGTAAATTGAAAACTGTGTTTTGTAGAGCTTGGGCTTCTGTATTCAGCTTCCAGGAATTATTTTAAGCAGGCAACAGCGATGTGTAGTATCAGTTGTCGCATCAACACATAAAATTATTTCTCTGGTTTGCTGATGTGCTGTTAAAGAATAAGGATCATACTCCAGCCTCTGTTTCTCTTCCGTGGCCCATGAAATTCACCAGTAAAACCATTCTCACCATACTGATGAAACAGAAAAAGTAGTTTTACTCAAGCTTTTTATTCCCTGGTTCATCTGTGCTACAATACTGAGTCCTTCTAGCACAAAGGCATTTCAGTAATCCTCTGGTTTATTCTGCCACTGGAGTTGTGTAGTCTGAAATTATTACACAACTTGATAACAAGCAGATTATGAAAGATGGGCTCTTGAGAGAAGATTCTGTTGATAAGTAATATATTTTCTTAATAAGATTTGGTTGCCAAGATGATGGTGTAGTAATGTGCCCAAAAGACATTCAGTCTGTTGTGGAGTTAGGCAAAGCATGTACATTTCCAAAGCAGCTGTGCATTATGAATGTTTCCCAAAAACTGAGACAGTGTGCTTTGCTTAAATAGCTGGTGTGCACTGAGGATGGGAAAAGATGCTTGAATGGAAGTTAAGGTTAAATAGAAGCTTCCAGTTAGTTAGAAATGTGAATTGTCATGATGGCTTTGATTTTGTTAAGGAAATACATGTTTGTTAAAGGTGTAGCTTGTAAAAACTGCAATAAAAGCACTTCAGAAGAAACAGGACCTGCCTACACTTTCAAGGAAGTAATTTCTGTGAACTGTGGCATGTATTGCAACATAAATGGTGGTGTGGTAGATATTTCACACCAGTTCTTGCAGTCTTTACTTCTTTTACCTTCTGTTAAAGAAAGTACAGTCTTTGCCTGGGCAAGACCTAACTCAGTCTGATCCTGAAGTTGCTCAAACACATCACTGAGTATTTCATCAGCTGGAGTGGAAAAATTCAGTGAACTGGAAAAAAAAATTTGCGCTCAAAATTACTTACGTGGGCAAAAATGTGATTCGTTTCATTGTAAAGATTGACCATACTTGCTTTGGGGTGTGGAAGAGCTTTTTCTTTTAGATAAGTAATGCACACATTCCCATTGAAATGGGTAGAGTGGCTGCTGTAGCTGATAAATTGCTGCAGTTTTGAAACAGTGTCTTGGCTTCCTAGAGCAGGATGGATACATTCTTAAAAGTGGAAGTTGCAAGAGTTTCTTAAGAGGCAGTTAAGTTTCATAATGGGTGATGTGATCACTTGTTGCAGATGATTTTTTCTTCAGTTTTTTTTTTTTGTTTTTTTTTTTTTGTTTTGACTCAGTGTTCCATTTTAGCTTTTCACTGCTGTCCTTTGAAATGTGTGGACACATGTAGATGGAAAAAATATCAGTTGATTCACAGTAATAAAAAAAAAAAACCACAAAATGAAGCAACCTGGAGCAATTATTTTACCCTTGTTTTGTGTGGATCCAGGATTTTGGTATTCTAGTATACTTTGGTTGGGTTTCCTATCAAAGGACTGTATTTTGAAGTTAAGGCTTTGGGTTTTTTTTTATTTCAAATAGTAGAAATTAATTTAATTAACCTGTAGCTTTAACAAGATGTTTTTCCAATTTTCAGGTAATTTATTAAATTTTTCTACTTTTTTTTTTTTATTTCCACATGCTACCATTTTAGGTGGTTTAAAACTTTTTTAATCAAGACCAGGAGTTCATAGAAGTATGGTTAAGTATAAAGTTAATAAAATTAAAGGAATGAAAGCTTTAAACAAGCATGTAAGGCTTATTGATTAACTCAAATATATGAATATTTACTAATATGTTTGAACCATGGTTTAAAGCTAATTCTCTTGGTTCCCTGTGTGTGAGTACTTACTAAGGGATCGACACTAACCATAATTTGTATTTTGCTAGTGTTTTGCATGTTTTTATTCTTTTATTACAGTTATGTTGGGGATATTGGGTGGGAAGGTTTATTACTATCAAAAGAAAATATTCTGGTTCACTTAGTGAAAGTGTTGTCTAATCCTAACATGCATGGTAAATGTACATGTAGGAAACAGAAGTGACACTTTCACAGTCAGTTTATCCTGTTTTACAAGGAGGATCAAATATTTTAAGAATAGCCTGCAAAAGATGAAAAGTAAATGTGGGTAGAAGAGGAAGTGAGAAGAAACAGCTTTTTCAACCTCCTTACTATTAATCATCCACTTTCCTGTACTTCAGTAGTGATGGCTGATGTCAAGAATTATGTTTACATCAGTAAAATCTGAAAAATGCTATTTTCCATATTCAATAAAGATTTTTAAGGAGCCTCCTTACCCCTTTTAAGCTTTATGGCGAGCGAAAACCAAGGCTGGTACCCCCAAGTGCTCAAATGGTGCCACCCATTCCAGGTGCATAAGAACTACAGTGATTATTATGTAAATTACAGTAATCTAGAGAAATAAAAGTAATTCTGTGCCCTTCTATTGCACTTCCAATGAAATATATACCTTGTCATGGAATAACTCCATATTTGCTACTTGCATGACCTCTTCACATAACTTTTTGTTCACGTGGTACTTCATGGCACAGCTGCCTGTGAAATGGGCCTATGTATTCCTAAGGCAAGTTATAGTTGAGTATGAATTCATGTGCTGTTATCCCAGAGAATTCAATGAGAAAGACTACACAGATACTGAAATATGTTTGATAAACCAACACATACAATATTTCAAACTTAAAGATGTAAATGTAGAAAATGTTAGCTCCCCTCCTAGCCAAAGATTAAGCAATTTAGTATTTTACAACATGTATCTGGGTGTTTACTGGAGACAGTAAATTTCCATATCCAGTTTCAACAGAAGATGAAAAAGAATTGCATTATTTAATGTCCTCTTTAAAAATCAGAATTCTTATTCTGTCAACTCTAATGTGGTACAATGAAATGGTTCCTAAGTTATACTATTATAAATGTTCCAGAACTCTCTGCAGAAGTTAATCTTGCATTACCAATCCCTGCATGTGCACCAGAGCCTGAACAAGTCCTGATGCCATGCTTTCAATTTCTCCACTCAGCGAGTGGCTCCAGTTCTGTGGAAGCTGCCCTTGTTTCCTCTGATTGGTGTGAATTTCTGCCACCAGATAAATCAGTGGAGTCTGATTTCAGGCCCAGGCTGACACAGCCTGTGAGTGACAGTCCTGTGCTTCAGCCACCCCTTCAGGTGGTGGTCCTTGGCATGGAGAAGAAGGGAGACCTCTAAAAAACAAGTTCTTGAGCTATCAGCAGGGTCTTGATTGAACACCCATTTCAACCAGATCAGAGGCTCCCTCTGCCTCAAAGTATTTGATTGGCACAGGGGTGGGATATCAAACACTTCAGATTTGTGCATTTTAATGCTGGGGAGTTGGGGTCTGGTGAAGTGATACTTTAAAGATGTGGTCCTGAGCAAACAGTAACACAAGTGGTAATCTTGGGTCTTCTTGACTTGTAGCCACCCTACATCATGTTGCAGTGCAGCAGAGATTATGTCTGTGCTGTTTTTCCATACCATGAGGTACAAAGTGCAAGACCCCAGAAACGCCAGCAACGACCGGTTTGTCCTTTCAAAGGTAAATAAATAATTACTGGTTTGCTGTCCTGTTACAGTCTGCTAGCAAAGAGCTGTCTGTCTGTAGATTTAATTGACTTGTCTTCTTTGACTTGTGTTTACATACACCTACATGTGCAGAGAAGTCTGTTGGGAATATCTGAGAGCCTGGAATTTGTCTGCTTCAGAAAGAAAGAAACTGGTTGAATTAAGTTACAACATAACTTAAAAACAGTTTAAAAAGGGTCTTTGTAATGTGTCCCGATAAGTCTTAACTCCACTATGTTAAGTTGTTATAATGTTAAATAATAAATATTATATTGTCTATATAATCTATCAGGATGCAGCAAGGTCTATTTTGTTTTTCTAACAAGGCAGTTGCAGTTGGCTTTTGTGCTCATTGTTAAATGCAGCCCTGCTGTTCTGCCTGCAGCCATGTCACAGTGGGCTCTAATTCCTGCCAGCTTCTCAGGGAGCATTGCATGCAAAGGGGCAGGTTAGTGAGTAGTTTGTAGTTTGCACTCCTACTGTGCCAGTATGGTACAAAAGTTGCTGTTACATCTGTGGGTCAGAAAACACTCAAAGCCCAGTCTGTGCTGCCTGTTAGTGTTTCTGTCCCCTCCTACATTGTGTCCTTGCAAATCGCAGGGATATATTATTCATATGGCATAAAGGCAGGTGAGGGCCTTCAGGAAACATGGAAAAGATGTAAAACATGGCAGATGAAGTGCTCCAGTGATGCACATTCCATTTCTGAGTCAAGAGTTCCTCAGCAGTGCTGTGGAGCCCACGGTGAATGTCCTTGTGCTGGATGTCACTGCTGCCATGTCTGGTGGCCACTCTGAAAGAAGGAACTGAGTGAGAAGCAAGCAGTTGATGCTGAGGTGATGAAACACTGAGAGTCACTTCCTCATGTTTACTTTAGCTCTCTCATTAATTAGTGTTTCTGTCCAGAGTTGCTAAATGGCTTCAAACCTCTGCCTGCTCTTTTGACTCCTGATGGCTCCAGGAGTGGAAGATGACTGCTCTGAGTGTACAAAGCTTAAAACTTTGCCTGTTGTCACTCACTGCATTCAACCCTGAGTGCATTCATTCTGAAGCAAGCTCTAGTGAGATAACACTGCTCATCCTGCTGGGGTGCTGTAAGCAGGGGCATGGGGAACTTGGAAACAAGCATTAGTGTGGTGTGTGCATTGTAAAAATGTTCAATAACTCCATGCCTTCCTGATGGGCACAAGAACCTGGTTTCAGGGTCTGTCTGCTTTGTAGAGTTTTGTCCTGGGAATTGGGAATTGTGAAACTTGTGTTTTGTTTACAATTTCTGTTTCTCTCTAGGGTCACGCAGCACCAATTTTGTATTCTGTTTGGGCAGAAGCTGGCTTTCTACAAGAAGCAGATTTGCTGAACTTGAGGAAAATTGATTCTGTCCTAGAAGGACACCCAGTGCCAGTGAGTGCTCATAATCTTTGATATGAAAGGGTTTCCTCCTGTGAAACAACAAGTGTATGTATTTCACAGTGATTTTGGTTGCTAGCTGTTCAGTACAGGAAAGATAAAGACTTTTAAGAAGGATGATGGCATTTATGGCTTCACAACTGAATTTGAATTTGAACTGTGTTTGAATGAGCATGTAGAAATGACCTTTATTGCAGTAGTAAAGTTCCCCTGCATGGCAGTATTTTCCATTTCATAAATGTTTAGGTAAAGTTTCATCCAGGCTTCACTTGCCCTTTAAGCAGCTTTGAGGTATTTCAAGAGTTTACACCCAGCTTGGCCACTTCATTGGTCTTTCCATTCCCAGCCAGTTGTTTCAATTGATTCTTTTTTACACAGAATCATCAATTCTCAACTGTTGCCATCCAAAGCATAGCTGAGAAATTCCATTCCCTCTCAGAGTGCCCAGTTAGCTTGTGACAGTCAACATGAGGGAAATTGCATTGCAGGGAAATCAGGGGTTCAAGATTTAGAGGGACTTGCACATTGTTATGGCTGGGAAGCTGCATTTTGGTGTATGTTGAACCAGCTTCTAGCACTGGAAATTACTTCCTCTATTTCATAACTACAAAATAATCATCTTTTTATTCTCAGAGACAAGCCTTCACTGATGTGGCTACTGGATCCCTTGGGCAGGGTCTTGGTGCTGCTTGTGGAATGGCATACACTGGCAAATTCTTTGACAGAGCCAGGTAATTCCATTTTCATACTTCATGATCATTCAATGGGAAAATTTTGTTAAAATTAGATAGATAGATAGATAGATAGATAGATAGATAGATAGATAGATAGATAGATAGATAGATTCTCCTTTATTCAATCCCAAATCTGATTTCAAATTTGGGTTTTAAATGATAGATAATTACAAAGCTGTTGCCAGTGAAACTACCAAGGGTTTAAAGATTAGCAACAATTAGTGCATATGTGTGTTTCTTTTGTGACCTGACAGCATTGCAAGCTGATGTTCCTGAACAGAGAAGACAGGGAGTTGTTGGAGGAGCCTCTAACTTCCAGAGAGTAACTGATATCCATTTTGAGACTGGATGAGTCCCTTTAGAAGGAAAGTGCAAGCTGGAGAGGTCTGTTCAAAGTCAGATGACAAATAATGGAGAAGGTTGGATAAGGACCCATTATGGTCAATAATAGCAAAAGTGAATCTTAAAGTAGGGCTCCAAAATGTTATCAGAAAGGCACTCAACTCCACAGAGACAAAAATGACTGCTCCTGCCATTTGTTTTGTGCACAAGAAGAGAAGATGTCTAAAGGCAAATCTGTATGAGGAGGAAAATAGCCTGATGTGGTTGATATATTTTATCTGACAGTTCTAGTACATCCAAGCATAGGCTGCCCAGTTAATGTGTCCTACACTTCACTAGCTTGAAATCATTTCTGTGAAAGATGACTTGCTGATTTTAATTGAGTTTAGCAGATGCTACGTGTGGAAAAAATCTAACTAGTGCTTACATGACAAAAGGAAAAGGTGGTCTTGCGTGCAGCACTGGGGAGCAGCTTAAGTGCAAGGAGTTCACATTTAGCTGAAGGCAGGTAGGAATCAGATCAAAAGTCTCTTCTAGCTTCATGTTGAGTAAAAAAAAATCACTGACAGCCATCTCAATTATTTTGTTTTAAAATTATATATTTGAAGGATAATTTACTTTTTTTTTTTTTTTTGGTGGGTAATAAGCATTTACAAAGTTTTGTTGTCCAGAAGAAGAGTGAAAGTAAAAGACAAATGCTGTAGCTGAATTTGGTAGAGATGAGACAGTACTCCTGCTGAGTTTTATCTAAATAAAGGGCTTCAGTGGTTGGAGAAATAGTCTACAAAGTCATTTAATGTTGGTTATCTTTTTACTGAACTCTGAATTTGTTATGCAGTATGCTTTAATCCATAGCTGAGCTCATCTACAATTTAGAGTTTCCTGGAATTAATTCCTGTTGGTTGTCCTTCCAGAGGGTATATGGGAGGAAGGAGGAAGCAGAGGTAACTGTCCCTGCATTGTTCAGGATCTTGCTGAGTCACAGTGACAGTGTTCAATGGGCTTGTTCAGTCAAGCCTTGCAGTGGGAGGCTTAAACTTGATTTTTTTTGAGACAAAGGTTTGGAAAGGAGTGCAGTATTTCTCATCTTATTTTTCTAACATGTAACGGCTCATAACTATTTGAATTTGATTTGTCCAAGGTTACATAACTTTAGCTGAGGTGAATGCATTGAACAATGGGAATTGAGTTTGGGATAGAAAAATGAAGTGAATTCTTACTATGAATTATTGGAGGAGTTTTGATTTAATAGTGCTCACAAATCAAACCTAATTTATTTTCATTTTTAATTTCTTCTAGCTATCGAGTGTACTGTCTGCTTGGAGATGGAGAGTTATCTGAAGGCTCTGTTTGGGAGGCAATGGCCTTTGCTGGCTTTTACAAGCTTGATAATCTTGTTGCTATATTTGATATTAATCGTCTTGGACAAAGTGACCCAGCTCCTCTGCAGCATCACGTTGAAATCTACCAGAAACGCTGCGAGGCCTTTGGGTATGTGAGTGGGAGAAGCTCAGGATAATCTCTCATTTGAAAATGTATGTTCTGTTTGCTTCTCAGAATTGTTCAAATGAGCTTTCAGCTCTAAAGGATTCCATCAGCGTGGAAGAGGGTCTTTCATAATGCCTGATATTGGTCGACTTTAGGGCTGCAGCAGGAATATTGGAAGTGGCAAAATTTGTTGGTTTTGAGGAAAAATAAGGACTGCTTGCACAGATAAATCTGTCAAGGGTCTTAAAACTGTTTTTAACATATCAAATTCAGATTTTATAACTGTGACCACATGTCCTATCCTAGCAAGTAGATCAGAAAAAAAACAGCATGGAAAGAGAATTCTTTGTGTATTGACTTTCATTTAGTTTCATATTTCTATGCAGATGCAAAATCCATGCTAAAAAAAATGTCAGATACAATAGAAACCAAATTATGCCCGAGTGCTTGGGGTTTTTTTAATCAACGTCTATTGTCAGTTTTCATCTTATTTTTAGATGTTTGATTTGCTCTTGTGATTAAAAATGGTCATTATGTCTGAAGAAATGTAGGATAACTTAGTTATCTGTGGGCTGTGAATTTTGCTCATAGTTGTTGATCCCCCTGTGACTCATTTTGCATTATAAAAAAGCAGCTGTGCTATTTTTTTATGGTCTCAAATAAATGCTAGTTCGTGTTTCTGGCATATTTTGAGTCTCTTAAAAAGACACTGCACTGGAATGAAGTTAGTATTTGTTATTGTTATTGCTGACTACCAGAGAGTGTCACATGCTAAAACCCTTTAGAAACAGTTGATCTGTTTGTGTTCTTAGCTGGCATGCCATCATTGTGGATGGACACAGTGTGGAGGAGCTTTGCAAAGCCTTTGGCCAGGCCAAACATCAGCCAACAGCCATCATTGCAAAGACTTTCAAAGGCAAAGGCATATCAGGTAATAAAACAATTCTTGTTTTGCATACACACATAGATATTATGCACACCTAGTGCTGCAGTACAGGCAGCTGCACATCTCAGCAACAGCTGCAGAAGGTCTTTGACCCTCTCTACCTGTCAGCAACATTACTGCTGAGAAAATTGGTTTGGTCCTATCAAGTGGGACCTGTGCCAGCTATGGAGTGTTCTGTCCGTGGGATGGAGCAAATGCACACTCAGTGTGTCAAGGGTTGCCATGATTCCCTTTAGCCACAGCTTTTAGCAGCACTCTGAGCTTGCCTTTCTGACCAGATAAATATTAGTAACAGGAGAGAATATAATTCCTTTTCATTGAGTAAGCAAGCAAAGTTCATTATTTGCAGTGACTGAAGGAAAAGTGTATCAGCCAGAGAGGTGATTTGGCTGTTAGTGCTGGGTGCACAGATAAGAGTCATCAGAAGCTATTCAAATAAAGCTGTAAAATATAAGATCTTGTTTGAATTGGACACCTTGGTTAACTGTTGTTTCAAACTTATCTGAGTTTGTTTAAATAGAACTGTTGAAATTTCATAGGAAATGTTAATGCTGATTTACTGGTTGCTTCCTGCCACACTGAGGTCTATTAGGGGCAAATTTACGAATCATTTCAGTAGAAGGTGTTGGGATTTTGTCACAAGTTTGGAATATATATAATTTGATCATGTAAAATTCCTCCACTTTGTTTAAATGTCTGTCTTAATGCAGCTGAATACTACTGTAATTGTTCAAGGAATTTCTTCCTTGGAAGAAAATACTGGACTGTCATACTCCACTGCACTTTCATCTGGGTAAAATCTGAAGCTAAAAACCTTAATTGTTTTTATATTCTTACTTGTAATGTGACTTTAAATACACAGGTGTTGAAGATAAGGAAAGCTGGCATGGAAAGCCCCTTCCAAAAAATATGGCTGAGCAAGTCATTCAGGAAATAGATGACAGAATCCAGAACAAGAAAAAGCTTTCTCCAGCCCTTCCAGAAGAAGATGCACCTATAGTAAATATTAGAAACATTAAGATGCCATCTCCACCAACTTACAAAGTGGGAGAAAAGGTATTCCCTTCTTTTTCACTGATGGTCAGATATTTCAAAGTGTGAGACCGTTTAACAGGATGGCAGGAGGTTTTGTGTTATCTCTTCCTCTAGTTGCAACTACCCACCACTTCTCAATAGGCAGACACCTATTTCCATAGTGTGACACAGACAGGCAACTTGCTGGGTATCGAAAGGGTATATAAATATATTAAAATATGGAGATTCAAATCACTCTTCTTCCTTTGATGATCATTATCAATTTTATAAACTATTTTATGTGCCTTTGAAATTGAAGAAACTCCTTGAGGTTCAGTGAATTTCTATGATTGGAAACTAAGGTTTAAACATTTCCTAGCCAGATTGGTGGGGCGTTGCTAATTTCAGCACAGATGTATTTTCTAATGCTTCGTTGTGGGTTTGTTTACTCTTCTGTGTGTCACCATTCTCATATGTACTTTTGATACTGCTATCATTTGAAAACAATAAAACAGGAAGAAAAAAAAGCAGCAAGCTACAGCAGCCCTGGTGTGTTTTCCTTTTGCAGTGGGCCACCCGCAAGGCTTACGGGGTTGCGCTTGCAAAACTGGGCCACGCCAACGATCGAGTGATTGCCCTGGATGGCGACACAAAGAACTCCACCTTCTCCGAGCTCTTCAAGAAGGAACATCCCAGTCGCTACATTGAGTGCTACATTGCTGAGCAGAACATGGTAACTGCTCCCTTGGCTTTGTTGAAACATCAGTATGACCACTCAGTGTGAGCCCCCTCACAGTGGGGGTCTAATACTGGTTTTTCAAATAAATGTGAGGTAATTGTAGCAAAAACCAATTTAGGAACCTTGTTCTAATTTCCAGTTTGCTAAAGAAGGGCCCTTTTAGTAAATACCAGTCCAAATAACACAGGTAAATCCATTCCCTCTTACTAATGATGATTTTTGTTTTCTGGAGATAGCAAGACCATGTCCATTGGACTGAGAACCTAAGCCTTTGATCCAGGAGAAGAAAGAGAGGGATAAGTCTTAAAAATCTTTGAATGGCTGCTTTAAGCAGATAAAGAAAAGAAGCTGCCAGTAAGAGACAACAATAACAGCTAGCAGTTGAAGCATGGAGCAGAGGAGATGCAGGAGAATAGATACTGGGAGGGTGAGTTGCCTCCTTTCCTTTCTGGAAGTGCCAGCAATTAGAAGCAGGACTAAACAGAGACTTTTAATCTGCACTGAGAGCTTCTTGCTAAATTTTTAGAGCAAGAAGTCGCACAGATGATGTCCTGGAAACCACTGATAAATGAGGAATTCACTGTTCTTACCCAATGTCCAATTTCAGGTGAGCATTGCAGTTGGCTGTGCCACTCGTGACAGGACCGTTGCTTTTGCCAGCACCTTTGCCACCTTCTTCTCGCGGGCGTTCGATCAGATCCGCATGGCCGCCATCTCCGACAGCAACATCAACCTGTGCGGCTCCCACTGCGGCGTCTCCATCGGTAAGGGAGCCACAGTGTCCCAGGCACTCCCTGCTGGCTGGCTGGCAGCCAGACGGATCCTGCTCTGGGCAGCCAAGCTGTGCTCTAGCTGGGTGCTGTAACAGTGGCAGCAGGGATAGCAGGAAGTTGTATTTGCAAGTCCACTTCTGTTGTGTTTAGAAAGAATGAGAAAAATTTCAAGCTGCCATTGGCCTTGTTTTTCCTCTTTGGCCTGATGAAAATAGGACTTTTCCTTACAAGATTTCCTACTGTACAAGTACAGACTGATATAAAGGGATTGGACTGAAACTGAGGGGTTCAGGTTCCATTTCATCTTTGCAGCTGATGAAAAAAAGAGAATATTCTCTCTGTGGAGAGAATAGTCATGTGCTTACTGTACCATTTTTTCCCAGTCTCTTACTGGGAATCTCTCTCTTACTAATGATAACTGTTTTTGCACAGATGCTCTTGTCCATCAATCTCAAAAACACTTTAGAGATCACACATTTAAAATAACTACTTCAACTTATCCCAGTATTTTTTACTACTGAAATTGTTAATACGGTGATTAATAAAATCTGAAATCTCTTACATACTAATGAAACAGGAACTGTGAAGCTGTTACAGAATTCAGAAAATTGAATCATAGAAAGTTTTGGTTGGAAGGACCTTAAAGGTCATCTCCTTCCAACATCTCCCACTAGACCAGGTTGCTCAAAGTCAGGCAGGACTTACCCTTGGCTGTCTTGAATGAACTCCCTCTCCCCATGTGCCTCAGTACAGCTTCTAGGAGGATCTGTTCCAGGATCTTCCCAGGCACAGTGGTAGTTGGTAGTTCCCAGGATTCTCTCTTTTCCCCTATTTAAAACCAGGTGCAGTGTTTCCCTTTTTCCAGTCAGTGGGGACTCCACCTGGTGCTGCTGTGACTTTTGCTGGGGAGTGTCTTGGCAGCTGCCTCAACCAATTCCCTCAGGACTCTGGGATGCATCTGCTCAGCTCCCATGGAGTCTGTAGGTTGAGGTTCCTCAGGAGATCACAAGCCTGATCTGTTGTGGTTTAATCCCAGCTGGACACTAAGTACCACCCAGCCATTCACACACTCCCTGTCCCTGCAATGGGACTGGGAGGAGAATCAGAAAAAAACTTGTAAGTTAACTGCTACTACTACTAATAATAATAATAGTAATTATAAAAATAAACTGAAAAGCACAATACAATTTCTCAACATCCATTGAGCAATGCCCAGCCTGTGAGCTGTGGTCAGGCCCTTGGAGCCAGCCCCTCCTCCCCCCAGTCTGTATGCTGAGCATGGCATTCTGTGCTATGGAACATCCTTGTAGCCAGTTTGGGCCATGGTCCCTCCCAGCTATTTGTCCATCTCCTCCCTGGCAGAGGATGAGGACACCGAAAATCCTTGATTTAGGATAACACCACACAGCAGCAACCAAAACATTGATGTGTTATCAACAGTATTCTCATCCTAAATCCAAAACACTCCACTGTACCGGCAAAGAAAAAAAATGAACTATCCCAGCCAAACCCAGGATGTCTGAGAGCAGAAGGAACTTTGCTTGTCCAGACCCTGTCCTGGTGTGGGAAAAGGGTTTGCCAGTGGAGACCAAGGCAGCAGAGCCAGCACATCTCAGTCGAGCTGGCTGGGGGCCCTCACCAGCAGAGCCTTCTCTAGTCTTGGCTTCCCACTCTAACTGTTTGGAGCACGTCAGATCATAGTGGGGTTGGCTTTGGTTTGAAGGAGGAAAAGAATTTTATTTTTAATCTGAAATACATAGACATGACCCATGAAAACAGGAACAGACTTGCATACCAAGAAGAAAAATGCAAGTAGACATTCATGCTTGAAAAACTAGTAGGTATTTGTAGGGAAAGTGAAAGAGAGGGAGAGCTGACAGGGGTAGTAAATTAAGGTTCACTGCCTACATCAGTATTTCAGTTGATTTAATAGTTTTGGCTGGCAGTAAGGTTTGGCAAAGAGTTGGATGTGGGGTTTTTTTTCATTTAAAACAAAATAGTTAAGTTGATCTGTAATATCGGTAAAGATTTAAAGATGCTTCATAAACACATGTAATCTCATCCCAAACTTCAAACTTACCTGTAGCAGTGCAGTTCTCTGGAGCAGACTCTGTACATATTGTATATGTAATTAAGGGAGGGATTCTATTACAAGCCTCTCATTAAAATCAGTCCTTCCACTTTCAGACTTCTAGCAAGCAGAGTGTTGATGTAAAAGCCAAGTAGCTTTGGTCTTTGCTGATTTAGGAAGATGAAACTCTTTTGGGTTACCCAAATTGTCTCCTAGAACTACACTTCCAAGTTTCAATTTTCAGCACATGAGATGTTCTGCTGGGAGCTGTGATGGTGAAGTGCAGACTTGGATTTATAAAGTTGTTTGAGGTACAAATCTCTTTCAAGCCTCGACTTGATTTTCAAAAAAGAATTTCAACCTAAAGTTTTGCAATTTATATAAAGAGCTATATAAAGTTTTATAAAGAGTTATATGATGTTAATGTAAGTTTTGCAACTTATATGAAGAGTTATAAAGAAAGTTATTCAGAGAAATCCTTTAGCAGTTAAAAAATTCAATTTTAAATGAAAGGGTATGAATGAAGCATACTTCCTATTAGAACTTTGGGCCTGCATGGAATTCCAAATCTGCATGCAATTCAGAATCCAATCTGGACCTGTGGTGAAAATTGAAGTTTTATGTATGCAGTTCTAGGCAGACCTGGGCTTCTACTGCACTGAAATTTGAACCATTAAATTTATAAGAAATAGCTATCACAATGACCTTCTGTACAAGTTCACTCCTAGACCAATAGTTGCTGATGGACTGAAACATTAAATAAGTTATAAGGTCATAAGAGTATAATGGAAAAATCTGTATTTTTCAAACTGAACATATAGAAAAAGAAATCATAGCATACATGTGTCAGAAATAGAAATATCAATTGTTTAGACTGTTTTATATTCTGGACATTTGCTACTGCTCATATTAAGCATTTACTTCTTTTATTAAGCTATAAATGTAAGTTTTGCAGATGTAATTGAGAATTATACTCTCATTTGATCTGTGGTATTCCAAAACCATATAAATTTACATTTTCATAAAGACTTGGGGCCAGACTCAACTTGATTCCAGTCTGTAAGTTACTTTGAATTGAATTGAGGAGCTTGGCATGTTGGTGGTATTGGCACCACCATAGAAAAAGCAGGACAAGCACGAGTAACTCTCTGCATTGGATAATATTCAGATTCAGGATATTAAAATTATCACCTGATAATTTTATTCTTCATAATTTCATTTTCCTTCTATGCCTTCATTGTGCGAGTGCATTTTAGGAAAGGAAATGCCCACTGGATCCCTCTCACTCAGAGTACACACCTTTAGAAACTGTGATGTTGAGAGGGAGTCTTCATGTCATGATTGAAAGCCAAGACAATTCCTTTTCCTGGTCTGTGCTTACTTCATTAGTAATGTGCAGTGGCAGAGTTCAATAATTGATCTCTTTAACGTGTTTAAAGTTCTTCAGAATTTTGTGCTGCTCTTAGGAACATATTCTCCTCCTTCCTCGTGAACTCGTCCTTCTTGAATAACAGGTAGTGGGTGCATGTGGGAAGGCTCCCAGCCCTGCTGCTGCAGGCTGTGACATGAGTGGACTCAGAGCTCTGTGCATGGCTGCTTTGGAGCAGTGCCATTCCCAAAGCTCCCTTACATGAGGTCACTGGGGGCGGGGGGTGTTGTGGTGGTTGTTTCTTTAACCATGGGAAATCATGGCGCCCAGCACGTGTCCTGCCTAACAGTTCCTTTTCAGAGATCTGGGCCATGAGGTGCTTGAGTTGTTAAAATAACAACACAGATGCCCTATTGCTCCTCAAAAGACCTTTTTACAGCATTAAAAAGTACATACATACCTTTCATTTAATCTTGAAATCAGCCTAAGAATTTGAGAGTAGTTGTATCAATTGCACTCTCCATTTCTGATGGGACACATGCAATTCTCCCTTCACATTTCCAGCAGTTTAAATCTGGAGGAACACTTATTGACAAGTATAAATTTTGCCTCAGCACGTGTAAATCTGAAGATGTTCAGATATCTTGTGACCCTCTTTCTGTATCTGTACCCCTCCTATTTGGTTGTATTCCTTTTGTGTTGTTTTATTGTTATACTTTACTTCCTATTTTTTCTTTTTAATCCCAGTTCTCTTTCTTTTTAGTCTCTTTCTATCCTTATTTACTGTTTAGATGGTTCCAAGTTTAAGGAGAAGATGATTCTTTTCTCAAGCAGGTAGACTTGCATGTCGTGTGTGTGCCTGATTTTATCCTTTTCTCCTTTTTTGCCTGGTTTACGTTGAACCTCACTTCTATATTGAGTGATTGTCAAAAATGTGCACTTGCTCCTTTGTAACCCTGCTTTAATTCTTCCAGGTGAGGATGGGCCATCTCAGATGGGGCTGGAGGATCTGAGCATGTTCCGGGCCATTCCCAACTCCACTGTGTTTTACCCCAGTGATGCTGTAGCCACTGAAAAAGCAGTGGAAATAGCTGCCAACACCAAGGTTTGCATCAGAGTATTTCTGAGCCAGAAAATAATTCTGGCTTTTGTACTACTCTTGTTGCTTCTGGCGTGTCTCTACCCACGTAAATTCTTCCTAAGGCTCCAGTGGGCAGTGGGATGTTTTCTTTTCACGGAAAGGTTGCAGACATTCTGTCCAGGCTGGTGCAGAATGAACAATCTTGAATGCTGTGGGCCAGATTTGGGGAGATGTAAATGATTACACAAGTGCAGTTTGAATCTATATTGAATTAAAGTGTAGGTCTTTAGCAAACCTAAAAGTGCTCTCCTAGTACCTTATCTCTGGGGTCAAACTTGGAGCTGGATATGGAAAGATAAATCTCTATATTGAGGATTTTGATCATCTCCTTGATCAGTATTTTCCTTGGCTGCCATGGAAGTTTTTCTTGAGAAAGGAGAAAATGATCTGAAAAAATCCAATCTTGCTACTACAGGTTTTTAGTGAAGGAGTGTAACAAATATGATGAGTGGTTTGTGGAAAAAAAGATGGGAGGTGGGGAAAGAAGTGGGAAGAACAGATTAAAGTACAAGTTTGCTACTTCCTCTGGAAGGGCATCTGAACTTTACCTGACGAAAAGCCTTTTTCCTTGCTTTCAACCAAGCATTCTTCTCCAATTTAAAATTGACAGAGTAAAAGTTGCACAGGTATGGTAAGGTTCCAAGAGTCTAATTAACTCAAGTAGGATTCTCCATTTCCACAAGATAACAAAAGAGAGACAAGTATCTTGGAATCAGAAAGGAAATTGTAAGTTATCAGTGTGCTTTAAGAGGAGGTGAAGTGTTTTGTACTGCTTGAAGCAATCAGCTGTCACAAGGGACTAATGGGAATTGGTGGGGCAGAGTTTACTTATAAGAATCAGAGGCAACACAGGAGGGTGAACATCAGACAAATAGAAAAAGTCATTTTTGCTGTATTTTTTTTCATAGGATTTATCAACTAGAATGTTAACACTTTTCTGTTTTCCTAACTTCTACCATGTTTACATCGGAAACAGGGCATTTGTTTCATCAGAACCAGTCGTCCTGAAAACCCTGTCATTTACAACAACAATGAGGACTTCCATATTGGACAGGCAAAGGTAAATACTGCACAGATAAATAGAATCAGAAAAATATGCAGTGTTCCCTTTGTAAAAGCTCTTTTGCCTTTAAAGTGTTGCAAAGATTTGGTCTTTTCATTAAAATCTCTAGAAATGAAAAATAACTCCAGTAAGATTACGTGTTAAAAACACATGGACGTGTTTTCTTGCAGGTGGTTTTGAAGAGTAAGGATGACCAAGTGACTGTGATTGGAGCAGGAGTCACTCTGCATGAAGCACTGGCTGCAGCAGAGCAGCTGAGAAAAGGTGGGGCTTTTTTCTTTTTTGTCATGTAACACCAAAAAAAATCAATACCAGTCAGCCTAAGTGCTCACCCTTTGTACTGGTAAACATGAATGACACTGTTCAGGCAGCTGGTCAGGCACTGCTAGCTGAAACTGCAACACAGCATGCAGCTGCCAGTCTCACCTAATGGAGGAGGTTTTAGTTGGCTTAGCAGCTTCAGTAGCCATGAAATGACAACAGATCACACCAGGGTCTCATTAGAATTGCTGATCTGTGGTAGGGCCCTGTGGGCAGAGCCTGGGGGACACTGTGTGAAAAGCAGGAGTGGCACCTGGTCTGCTACAGCACAATCAGCTGCAAACCAGCTGGAGCCAGGCCCCAAAGCACAGCTCGTCACCTGTGTGTGCCCATAGGCACCTGGCCCTGGGCTGGGCTCACTGCTGACCTGGGTTCCTTTGAATGCAGCAACTCTGAACCAGTGTGGGAGGGGCACAGATCTATGGCAGTGCTCAAGTCACTGACATCTCACAGCAATGGTAACCCTTCAATGAAACAAGAGAAAGAAACCATCAAAAACCCATCTGTGAGTCAGGAACCTCTCCTCAGGAAGAGATTACAAATAGCAGGAGATAATACAGTAATGCTGCTGTGGCTTATGGGGAGCTTTGTGTGCAGCATCTGGGTGCACTGATACTTTGTCATGACCTTCAGTCACCAGGCTTAGGACATTTTGAAAGTTGTATTTTCAGAACCATTGTTATTTTTCTACACTTACTATGCCTTACAGTGCTCTGCTGGTCTTGAAGTCTGAGTAATCTCCTCTGGAGAGATAATCCCACAGTGCAAAGTCTAATATCTAAAATGTATTGGCCACTAAAGAGCCTTCAGTCACAAAATGACAATAGGGCCTCTTCATGTGTAGGAATCAGCCCAGTGTTCAGCCAGTCAGGATCAGAGACAACCTCACATAATTGCTATTCTTTATAAACAATTGCCATTTGTGTGCAGCTTTAATGAGCCATTGGGCCTGCCTTACGAGGGCAGGGCAGATCTGGGTCTGGTGCCAACAAACCTTAAGGGTGCCCTGGTAGGGCTGGGCAGCTCAGACAGGCACACCTGAGAGGTGGCAGCCTGCAGTGAAGAAATAATTCAGAATGCCTACACACCAAAGAATCAGGTGGAAATTGCACTTGGCTTGACAATAAAGGTTAAATAAAGGTCTGGGGAAAAAATTACAATTGACAGCCTGAGTAAGGAGGATTTCTCTGGTGACTGAATTCTCTCTTACCTGGGGAAAGCCAGTTACATTACTTTTTACCAGGGTGCTCCTGGTAACCTTGAGTCCCTCATCCAAACCTCCTCCATCATGTCTGTGAATAAATGGGTATCACTATTCCACAAAGTCCATGGAGAAAGAATACATATAGAAATTAGGCTTGGCTGGGTTCTGTGGTAGATGAGCCATAGGTACAGGTACCTGGCAGTTCATGTGGGCAGTTCTCATAATGGTCTAGGAGATCACAGCCATTGCCTGTCCCACTGGCATTGTCTTCCATGTTGCAGTTCATTGTTGCAAATAATTTCCATTTGTTCATGCAGAAAAGATCTACATCCGTGTGATTGATCCATTCACCATAAAGCCCCTGGATAAGAAGACAATACTTGAAAATGCAAGAGCAACCAAGGGCAGAATCATCACTGTTGAGGACCATTACCATGAAGGTAAGAAGGGTCTGGGAGGTCACAGCCCTCAGAAGCTGGAAGTTCCCAGCTTCTGACCTGACAGAGGAGTATGAGACCTGATGCTGTCATCTCATGAAAGGAAAAGAGAGATTTCAGGTTTTTTTGGTGCTGTTAGGATTATAAAGTGACACTGAAGATTGAAAGGCTCCAAAGATTTAAGGGGTAATCAGGGCTGTCTTTCTGATTCACTTGGCCTCGTGTGCCCTTTCTGTGCTTGGTCCAAGTGAAGTCCAGATTCATTTGTGCCCAGTGAAATTGTAAATTCCTGCTATGCTGCAGGGGTTCTGCTCACAGAGTTCTCTGAAAGGCTGCACAGCAGCTTCTTTGCAGATATGAAATTGCAAGAGATACCATTGCTGTGCAGGTTTAAGTATTCCATGTGTCCAAAAGCTTGGCTCCAGGTTACCTGAAATCAGATGGTTTGGGCAGTTTCCAGTTTTTCCACAGTTACTCTGGGATAAATTCCTCCCTTTTTCTTCTCCACCACCATAGATATCTACTAACAGAAATTAGTAGATATAGTTATGAGAATATTATCTTAAATTAAGGTGAGCATCACTCTTGCCAGGTACCTGAAGTGAGCTGGCTCTACTGTAAGTGCTGGATATGGATGGTGATAGATACCTGAACCTCTTCATTTTCTAGCTCAATGTTCAGCTCTGGATAAGCATTTTACTACAGGCTTGCAAGACAGCAGAATCTTAACTGTGAGGTGCTGAGCAGGGGCTCTGTGCTGGCACAGTGGTCTGTGGGGTGCAGGCAGGGCAGGTGTCTGTGCTTGCAGGCCCCATCCCACTGAGCTCACCAGCTGCATCCACAGAGGGGCATCTGGCTGCAGGCTCAGCTTGGTTAAATCCCACCATGCCAGGAGCTGTGGGCAGCCCTGTGATCCTGGATACACTCTCTGAAGGGTATCAGTAAGGTGTCCCTTCTACCAGGTTTTACAGCACATGCTTTTGACCCCAGTCCTGTTTTCTTCTTCCTTGGTACCTCTGCTTCCAGTGTCTCTCCTGCCTCCATGCAGTTCCCGTTGCATGTTTTGTGCCTGTGACTGATAGTGAGTCAGAGCTGAGCTCTGAGCAAAGGTTGTGAATACATTACATAAGCCAGAGAGGTGCCCAGCAGCACGTACAGACACTGTGAAAAGATGGAGCTCTGAGCTGCTGAGATTGGTTGGAATTTCAGCACGTCAAGTACACTTGTAAATGCTCTTCAGTCAAAGTGTATTTTTAAACCTGGCTCCTGGTGGCTGATGCTGAGGTGGTGAGAGCTTGCTGACAATCCTGTGCCCTTGAGAGGCAGGTGTGTCCTGCTGCTTATGGCTGAGTATTTCAGAAATGGCAGCCTGCTTGTCCTCAGGATGCCTTTGGCATAGGACAGGCTTTTCAGTTCGCAGTCAGCCCACTCAGACACGTGTGATTGGTGTTCTGCTGAGGCTGGGGATGGAGGCTGGAAGGTGCAGGCCCCACACACAGTGTGGATGTTCTGCTGGGACGCTCCATCAGTGCCGTGTCTCCCTCTCTCCGCAGGCGGCATGGGCGAAGCCGTGTGCGCCGCCGTGGTGGGTGAGCCCGGCGTCACCGTCACCCGCCTGGCCGTGTCCCACGTGCCCCGCAGCGGGAAGCCAGCGGAGCTGCTGAGGATGTTTGGCATTGACAAGGATGCCATCATGCAGGCGGTGAGGGCAGCCCTGTCCAAGTCCAGGAACGCCGAGTAGACGGGAGCATCTCGTGCTGTGGAACGAAGAGCTGCTTTCGGAGAGGTTAAGGCAGGCAAAGGTGCTTTATGTAGAGAGTTCTAATAAAAATACCAGCTTAAAAAACCTTCTGGGGTTCATCTCTTCTTTTCTCTGTGGGGTTTGGTGTTGTAGGGCAATACCTGCATGTTTAGAGCCCCTCTCTGCACTACCCCCAGCCATTTCAAACCAAAGGCAAGGAGGAGGTACCCAATATGCTGGGTGGTGCTGAGGTGGAATGAGATGTTCCAGGTCCTGGGGAAACAACGGGGAGGTGAGGCCCAGCTGGCTGAATGGTAACACAGCACAGGTGAAGGAAAAAAAATTGGAACTCCTCATAGGAAATTGTAGTTTTGAGTGCTTGGCTGATGCTACAGCAAGGGTGATGCTGAGAAGGACTAAAGGATCTGGAAGAAGAGCAGAAAATTCCCAGGTACTCAAGGGGATGCAGCTCAATGTGTAAGTTGCTTTTTTGTTGAGAACTGACTTTTCTCATGGGACCTGCTGTAAGTGGCTTAGCTGTTCATCTCACATGGTGGGATGCACTTGGCGACTTTTTAAATGTTTTGCAGTTTTTAAATGTTTTGCTTATTTTACCCTTAAGCAATTTCTGTTAAAATTAAAAATTTATGTTTAGTGCAGAGTACCAAATTTAAAACATTAAGTATTGAAACATGTTTCTCATCTTGACTGTTCCACAAATTGCCTTTCAGAAAGACATTAGACAGCAGAGGACACCAAAAAAGCCCTTTTCATCAGAGCAGGGTGACTGTAGTTTTCAGTTCACCCAAAAGCCATTTGCCTCTAGCATGGCTGCAGTGCTCTGAGCAAGACTTTATTTGCAGGCTAACACAAAATATACAGTAGTTTGAGATGGTGAAATATTTCTACAAAGACATATAAAGGAGCATATAAATACTATGAAAAATTTATATTCACCCTTCTTGCACAATTTAGCCCTTGAGGCATTGGGTGGCAGCTGTGCTGTGTTGGTGCAGGCCTGAGTGCAACTCTTGGCATTTCTGGCAGTGCAGCTGGAACTGCAGGCAAGAGTGGCTGGCACTAGTGCTTCAAACCATTTACAACAAAAAGTAACCTTTCTAACTTTCTGAGCAAAGCTTGACATTGTTCCTGTAAAACTCTGAGCTGTTTGGCTTTACAGCTTTCAGATTTACATTTCCTTAAAAGTCCATGTTTATGGCTTTTTCTGTTCAACTGGTTGCCTTCATCGTTCTGTGGGTATGAAGACCTTACATTTTTACTTAAAATGTAGCTTTGTTGCAGTCTTCCTATGGTTGCATCCTTGCAATGTGTAACACACCCTATAATGTTAAAGTTTCACGTTTATTTTACTCAAAGAAAGAAAAAGGTTGGAGGATGAGTCAAATCAAACACTTTGTTTTTCCCCTGAGAAAAGATGAAATCTGCTGTTTTGTTAGTAACAATCTCATTACTGCAGCACTCTGTCAGTGCCTGTAACATCTCCCCAGCTCTCCTCGGGTGGAACCACTGCCCGCCCCTGCTCCGAGTTCTGCCCCAATGGATTCATCAGCCCCAGTGCCGGCACCGCGGGGAGACAGGGCCCGCCTCTGCCTGCTCTGGGCAGCACCAGGGGGAGGAGCAGGAGGCCAGAATTCCGACAGAAACAGCCAGAGCCTAAGCCAGAACCAGCACAGGCCAGTGGTCTGTTGGTTCTGGTACAGCACAGGCAGACTGATGAGGTTTGTAAAATGAGAGCTGCACCAGCATGTGGCTGCCTGGGGCAGGGAAGGTGGCTGTTTGTGTTTCAATGGAATTGAACACAAAGCTGTATTTCCATTGTCTTCCAAGCTCTGCTAAGCTCCAAACCACTTCAGAATCCAGAGGGGGCCCTGTACTTCAGTTTCAGGTTTATTTTGGAGGGAAAGGAGTGATGTTTTTCAGAGGTTTCACATTTCAGTATTTCACATTGGCCATTTGGTTGCTAGGTTCACCTCATAAAGCAGTTCCTTTAGTACTGGAAATCTGGACAGCCAGGTTTGGGGAACTCTCCTGAAATACTCCTCCTAGGCAGCTTTCCTCATGCCTGTGGGATGAAGAAAAAGACAGCTGTCAGGACTGCTGTATTCACTGTATCCATGCAACTTTTTCAGTATTCTTCATGTTTTGTGTCCTTAAACATGAACCAGGAGTCTGTCTGAAGACCCAACAAGTGAAGACTCCCTCCAGCCCTTGAGTTTTTATTTAAGCTATAGAATTCTTACACAAGACACTGCCAGGAAATAATACCCCATACAGGGTGGATTATTAAAAATGTGAAAATGTTCTGCCACAGGGAAAGAGTCAAGACTAAATAATTTCCAAACCCAAGCAGCTGTAACGAACTGTAGTAAAATACTCCTTTTTTTTAAGGCAATCAAGATGGGAAATTGTCATTTAACTGAGTTGATCTTAATTCTTGGCCAAATCAAGGTCCAGGGAAGACATGCTGTCAGGAAAAAGAGCACTGTACCTCTTGGCTTGAATTTGTCAATCAGAGGAACAAAACTGTCAAGGACACTCCGAATTCGGTACACTGGGTGTGAAAACAAACATATAAGGTAAGCAACGTAAAACATAAAAAAGTAAAAAATGGCAAAACCCAAACACTGACACTTGTTTAAACAAGCACATCTGCAATACCATTAATAAGAAAGATCAGGCTGAGTCATGAGAGAACCATCCACAACCTCCCACCATGTTAACATGAGATTACAGAGGAGACAAGTTCTTGGTTGGGGAGCCATAACTTGCTGCTGGTAGCAGCACTCCTATACCATCCTTAAGGATTGTCAAAATGCACAGGTTTTAATATTTCCAGTATCTGCTGCCCCAAGCTCATCCTCAGTCCCAGGGGAATGCATGGCAGCCAGGATGCACAGCATCTTATCCAGTGGATCTGGGAAGACAGGCCTGGCTGCTAAAATTACTCGTTGTCATGGCAACACAGCATTCGGCCATTGCTGCAGAAAGAGGTGACTCAGGGTCTTGTGATCACTGAGAAGGAAAAATGAGTCAACCTCTCCCTTCAGTAGCACTAAGGCTGCTTGTCTGCATCCCCTCTGTAATTGGGAGATGTTGGGGGAGTTTCATGGTGAGTTACAGAATCTCAGCCCCAGCAGTTTCATGGGCTGTGGCAACTGCATGACCTTGTCCTTAGAGCAGGGACACAGCTGCTGCTGGAGGGACACTTACCTAGACCAAAGTATATCCCAGTGGTTTCCAGGGAAGCAAAGGTGATTAAACCAATCCCAAAAGAAATAGTCCAATCTAAGGCAACAAAATAAATGTTAGCTTTGCTCATTTTTCTACAGCACAATGATACATTCTACTATTGAATCTTGCCTTACCTTTGTGGTAGTAGTAGCAAACTAGTAAAGCTCCAATTGCAAAGCAAAGAATAACAAAATGAAAGAATTCATCTGAAATTGAGAGGGAAGATTAGGTCACAACTGCAGCCATGGCCCTTCCAAATTCATCTTTAGCTACAGAGTATCACTCATGGAATTAAATCAATTTCCCTGAGATTTCTCAGGGACTAGGCTCAACATTGTGAGAAGCCTCGATGATTTTCATCACGAAGCCTTGATGCACTTCAACAAAGCACTGATGTTGGAAAAATAAAGGATTTTTGAACCAGAGATCTTATTCTTGGACTAAGGTTCAACAGGTTTGCCATCAGTTTGATTCAATAAATCAATTACCATCCTTCCGTATGCCCATCCACCGTACTGTGCACTGAGGGGGGTGAGTGCTCTCCTCATAAGCTACAAAAAAGAGAAGTCTTTCAGTACCATAGAACTGTGAATTCAAGGAGTTCAAAGTTTATTTCTCTTTTTCTATCTGAAACAGATTGTCAGAGCAGAATATATGTAAAACTGTTTGTTGGTCTGCAAACCTTTCAGAAAGATCAAATTAGCAATTTTAAAATCACTCCAAAGAGCATGGGTTTAAAAATGAATTTTAAAAAGTATAACCAGATGGCTGCATTAACAATACTGAATTGTTTTAAAGCACTCTGAGTCTTTTCTGCCTCTTCTGGGACAAGCCATAGTCTCAGAATGACAGTGGGGGAGTAAAGCCACAGTACAAGGGAGCTTCAGTTGGATTCCTGGCTGCTTTGCACAACCACAGGCACAGTAAAAAGCTCCCCTTCATTACTGAGGGTGTGAGAACCATCCCTCTACTAACACCTGACACCAAGTACTTCTGCACCTCCCAGAGTGAGACCTGCTGCTGAAATGAGTCTCCTGCAGCTACACTGACAAAGAGAAAAACAACATAAGAACAAATAAGGTATTTTAGAAGTTTAAACACAGAGCAGTTTGCTCTTTGTCATGAGCAGAGTTGCCAAATTCTCTTTTCTCTCCACCTGTATTGCCAGAAAGAGCTGAGTTTTTTACCATCTCTCCAACAACAGGTTTAAAGCAGCAGTTTTTTCCTTTTGTCTTTGTTGGTGGTTTGAGCAGCCCCTGAGGCACCTGCTGCACCCAAACCTTTGGGAGTTCATTCAGAACAAGTTTCAGGTGCTGATTTCCCCTTCACTGGGCAGCCTCTGCCTGGCAGTGAATTCTCTCTAAAGATGTAACAGGTGAGTACTAGAGGGGTCCTTTACATGAGATGTAGACTTTTGCTGTGGTGCTTTTGAACCACAGAACAACTAAACCTTGAACAGAACCTCTGCTCTGGGTCACCTGATACAGACATCAGATCTTTGCCTCTTTGAGCAGTCTGGATTGATCACATTCTGGTTTGGGGGCAAACTCAATTATTTTCTTCTTAAAAACATAGTATTGCATTATTCTGACTCACAGATACAACTCTGTGCATTTGTATGAATGATATATAGATAAAGAATTTAGCAGAACACCAATTCACACTTGGCAAGTGTCTGTCCTGTATTACTCTACTTCCTAAATGCAACAGTCCCACTGTAACTTGGCATCATGGAATCACTTGCACAGTATTTTTTCTGTTAAAGCATTTCATGTTATTACCTGTTTTCAACCTTCAACTTTTTGATTAGGCAATCTCTATGCATCAAGGAGCTGGAATTGCCCTCATCACACTAAGCAAAACTCCTGAAAGAACATCCACAAAATAAACTTATTTGCATGTTTGTACTCACCATCTACATCTGAATCTTCTCTTCTGGCAATCTCTGAAAAGAAATACAGTTTTGTTACTTCTGATGGAAAAAATACAAATATAGAGCTTCCCACCGTACTCAGCACCAAGAAGCACAGTGAGCAATCACCTACCTGCAACAAAACCGGGGTGAGTGGCAAGAGGAAAAGTACCATGACCCTTTCTGCACCTGGCAGTGTGGGGAGAATATGGCCCTGCAATGGAACCCTCTGCCCTGATGTTCCTGTGGCTCCTTGTGGATAGGTAACTCAAAAACCTCCCCAAGGGATTATACTGCAATTTCTAACTTTCCACTGCACAGAACAGAAGTGGAGCAGATGTCCTCTCCAAAGGCTGCTCCACTGGGCTGTTTGTCTCTCCTAACTCATCCTCTGGCCTTGGCCTGGGCACAGGAGGGATGAGCTCAGTAATGCAATTAAGCTGTTGGCAATTTCCTGCTGTGGGCTTTTACAAACATTCTGGGGCTGTGCAGAGTGTCTGGTGGGAGGAAGTCTGCCTTCACACTGCCTGTCTGTGCAGGCCTCTTGCCTGGCACTGTTGCTTTGCTGCTGAGGCTTTCACCTGGCACCTCCTGCTGGGAATGCTGTGCACTCAGAGCCAAGCATCACTGCTGGCAGAAAGCAGGTTCCAGCTCCTCCCAGCCTTGCACCCCTGCTCAGCAGGGGACAGAGGGCTTCAGGGAATGCTAAGAACTGCCTCTAGCTTTTTTGGCTAAGACTGAACAGTTGCCCAACAGAACTGCTGGGTTTTTCCCTAAAAAATGACTGCTATGAGCTGATCTTCTGAGAACCTGGCAGGCCTACAAAAATGGGTTGATCTGCCAGAACACCTTGTGCAAATCACCTGCTGTCAGCCAGGCACTACCACAGCCTTGCAACAGAATGCGTGCACCATGCCCAGGCCCAACACCAGGCTAACTGGAAACCAAGGGATTTACAGCCTGAGTTATTTTTAAATGTCTCAGCAGGTCAGAAAGAAGGCACAGCAGTTATAGTCATTCCAGCAGGATGAGGTGACCTGGGAGCACTTACCTGAATCTCTGTAGGGAACCACCTCTTCTGGTATTCCTAAAACATGACACAGAGATGAGGTAGGTTAAAACCTGCAGTGAGGGTGTCTGTGCCAGTGCAGCCCATCAGCTCCCTGAAATCAGTGTGGGTGTGTAACAGAGACAAGGAAGAGACCAACTCTAACCCCTTAAAGAGGGTGCCTCTGCTGGGGGTTATGCAGTAAAAAAGTGGGAAATGAGTGAATTCTTCCCCCCTGCTATTCCATCTCTCCAAGTATCTGGAGGGGTAGAATGATTCAGGTAGAATCAGACTCCTGTGAGACAGATTAGATCTCCTAATTTCAATTTTAAATTAACTGCTCTTACATTTGGGCTGAACTCAGTTTAAGACATTAATTAAAATATTAACGCTTTACATTTTTACATCCATAATTGTATAGGTATTTCTGTGTATTGACACAGCACATTTTCCTCATCTGCATTGTACTTATTTTCCACTTTTCCTTTGGTAGGAAAGGAAAATCCTCAGGAACAAGGTGGCCCTTACTGATGATCTCCAGTCAGTGCTGTGGGCTGACTGCAGCCCCTCCAAGCAGTGGCTGTGACTGTGACAGATGTTTTCAGAACCCTCTTGCTGCATTTCAGTGGCAGCTGTGCAGACCCAGGCAGCAGGACTCCTCCCACAACAGCAGATTTTGCTGCTTTCCTGGTTCAACTCTGAGCACAGGGCATGGCTGAGTGTCAGCATTAGTTGACCTTCAACTTGTAGGAAATGTCTTTCCTACAGCCAAATTCTGACTTGTCTTTCTTTTACATCTACGCATTAATATACCTTTGCTCAACAGCCAAAGCAAAGAATACAAAAAATAATCCCTTTTTGGTTTACATTGGTTGCCTCTAGTAATGTCCTACCTCCAAGTAACTGGTCTTCAATCTTCTGTATTCTTATTCTTAAATATTCCTCATCACTGTCTGGATAGGAGAAAATATTTGTTCATCAGAGTAAAGAAAAATGTGCTAGCAGCATCAGAAACAACAGCACTGTAGTTGTTTGCTCACAATGTAACCATATGAAGGTAAAAATCAAGGCTTTGAAATGCAGGGATCACTATTGGCTGCTTTTGCTTCACAGCTCCCTTCAAAGCTGGCTGAATAGGTGAAGCTCAGCAAAACCTGAAGATGGATTAACTTGTATAAAGGACTGTAGAGAGAAGTTAGGATCTTTTATTTGGGGAAGGAATTTGCAGCAGATTTCTATATTTCTGAAACCAACGTCCACAAGAGTGGGTGGCAGCCACTGTTTTGCTGATTATGAATGAGGTACTGATGATTTTCTACATTCTCTCTTTTGCACAATTTCTTACTTAATTCAGAGCTCTACAGAATTGCCACATCTCTTTTGTCAATCCTTACAAACATGCAGACTAAATTATGTATCATGAAAAATAAAATAAATCCTCTTTACCTTGTGTATCTTCATCCATGGACTCCTGGGCTGAGTTTTCAGACTTTTTGTCCTCTTCTGAATATAGAAAATTCCTTTCCAAACTCTTCAGGAGTTTCAATTTTTCATCTTTTTTATAAAGAGAGAAAAAAAAAACATTATCAGTGACTACATTTGCTATTTTACAATTACAAATTTCCCAATACTTTATTTAAAGTTGCCTGACAGGAAATCAGACCCTTTGTCTAATTTCAGTTGTGTTTTTAGCACACAAAGGGTAGTACAAAGCATCAAATGAAAACACCACACACACTACAGTTTAGACCTTCTTAACTGGTTGTGGTAGACACCTAAATTTTCATATTCTGGCGTTTAATTATTCATAATGTTACCCCTGTGCAGATTCCCACTCCCTGAAGCAGCAGCAGCTGGAGAGGAGCAGCTCACCCTGCCCTGGGCTACTCCTGCCAGGGCTCCCAGTGCCGACGCCGCGGCTGCAGCTCCCTCTCGTGGCACAGGAGCACAGCCCTGACAGCCAGGCCATGCCAGGATCCCAACTGCTGCTGCCTCCTGTGGCCAGGGGTGACCCTGAACACCATCTCTTCATCTGGAGGCACAGGCAGGTAGATGGAATTCGAGGCTGCTCACAGCCCAAAGGTCTTGTTACCAACATTCCTGCTCTGAGAGATGACCAAAGCTGGGCTGTGCACCAGGCTGGGAGGCCTCTCCCCTTCAGGAACATGTTTAATCAAGGCAGAAGGAGGAACAGGATATCCTTGAGGGTCCCCAGATAAATTTAGGGTCATCTTAAGTGAGTGCTCCTTTGTCATCTGTTAAAGACAATTAATGACTATGGACCCTGTGAAACTGCCCTTAGTTCCTTACTGCACAACCAGGCAATTAAGTCTCTTTTATCTTGTTGCCAGGTTCAGCACCCTGTGTGCCATCCCCTGTCCATTCCTTTTAGTTTTACATGTGCTGCTAGGGAATTATATTTGTACAAGTATTTTCACTTTTAGTTTTACATGTGCTGCTAGGGAATTATATTTGTACAAGTATTTTCATTTTTAGTTTTACATGTGCTGCTAGGGAATTGTATTTGCACAAATATTTTACTGGCTCAGCTCTGATTTCCAACCACTGTGAGTGCTCAGGGGGGTCATGGCTGGCTGGATAACAGTCTGTGCAAAAACATCAGGGAAAGCGTTCTCAAGTCAGAGAAACTTCTTTGGCAGCACCATCCCAGGACATGCTCTCTCCCTAAACACAGGTGGGTTTTCCCCAGAAGAAGCCAAGTCTAAATGCAATAAAATACTAACTTTGGCTCTCCTTACCACCACACCTAACTGCTTTTCCTGAGCAGCACTTCCAGACAGTTCAGTTGCTCACTAATAATCACTTCCAAGCACATACCAGTGTTCAAGCTGCTGTCAAGTCCCACTGACAGCTGACAGGAGGACAGGTAGGACTCACCCTTTCCCTTGGAGCTGAGCAGCTGCGTGTACCCAGAGGGGTTGGAAGTCTTCAGCAAAAGGTAAAGAAGAACCATTGCCCTGGCTCCTTTCTTCTCTATGGCTTTCAGGCAGGCAGCACAGCCTCCAGGGAGGTCATCACAGCTTTTAAGGAGCTGGAAAGGAGGTCAGTAACTAGCAAATGGTCTTTCCAATAAAACACAGCCTGTAGAAGCACACCCTGATGGGCAAATGAGTGTATCCCACCCTGTGGGAAATGTAACCCCCTGCTCCCACTACACAAAGGGAAAACTGGGGACACAGTCATGTCAAAGAAGGGAAGAGAATGTAAACTCCATTCAGCAACTGGGAGCAGAGCCATCAGCTGGGAAAAACAGCATGGTGGGCAATAGTTAACTAATCAGAGAGCAGGAGAAATACAGCTATAGGATCTGAAAAAGGCTATGCAATTGCTGCAGTTTCTCACAGCAAAATGTGACTAACAATGGTCCTGCCTAGAACACACTGAGCTGAGCTGATCCTGAGGAATTTATACAGAGCCAGTTCTTTTTGCACATGGAGAGCAGTGAAATAAAAAGCAGTGGCCTGAACCGCATTTATCTAAGTGCCCTGTTACACCTTCTAATATATATTTCAGTACATGAGCTAGTGGGACTGTGTTCCCTCTCCCCAGAATATAGGAGAAAAGTAAAATAACAAGGATAAGTGTTCCTTTGGTAACTTACATTGTTCTTTTCTTCAGTATTGAGGATAGGTGGGTCAGTAGTGGCCAAGCATTTCACAAGTGATTCCCAGAAGGACTGGTTCATTTTCTCATGATTCTCCAAGTAATTGGCATCAGCAGCAAAAGCTCTCTGAAAAATGTCTGTAAGGAAAACAAACCTGTCACTGTGCAGGAGCAGGGGGGGTTTCATGGCAGAGTTCCTGTGGTGCTCAGGTATGGAGACAGACACCAGGCTGTAACACACTGCCCAGTAACAGCACACAGAAAAGAGCTGCTGTATTGTATAAAGCATCTCAGTCTGCCACAAAACACTAGACAAATGTCAATACTCCATAGGAATGACTGAGTCTCTGTGATGCTGTTGTCTCAGTTAGAGAAGCACGGCAAGTGTTCCCAAAGTATTCCTAGCTATTTAACAAGTGTTTATTCTGACCCTGCTGTTTTACAGACAGGCACAAAGACCCCAAGGACTGCATACCAAGGCACTGAGATTGCTCATCAGGCATTTAATGCACAGTAAAGTCTCCTTCATGTATCTAACTTCCCACTTGCATGTGCACAAAGCCTAACAGGAGCCTGTGGAAGAGCTGGGAATTGAGTGCTGGTCACTCTTTACAAGCAAGGAGATGGATAGGGTGTGTTTTCAGAGGAAACATTTTATTGACTCATATCCAGCCTGGCAAACACTGCTGTGCACTGTGCATGAGCCAAAGCTCTGATCTTTGTGTGCTTCCCTCACCTTGCTGTTCTTCAGTAAGATCTGGGACTGGGACATCCAAATTCTCCATTGCTGTGCCTGTTTGAGAGGGGAGAAAAAGCACATTTAGAATCAGGTCACTGACCTTCCTGGTTTTCTGCCTGTGATTTTCTGCAAACACAGTGTCTGTCTCTGGGCCTTTCAGTTTTGAAATCACTTCTCTGTTTCACATCATGATTCATTTACCCTCCTGGGACCCAATTCTTGACTCCTCCAAGTGAGCCCTACTGGCCTTTGGTTATTAGGAAAGAACAAAAGTCTGATCATCATGAGTAAAACCAAAAGAAGTCAGACTTGATCATTCACATTGTTGTTTTGTAAAGCTACCAAGGTGTCTAATTAAACATTTACCACAGATGTGAGTAACCTAATAGGCTGGGTTCCATTCACGAAACAGAACAATTATCCTGTAGCTTTTACATCCCAATACTTAAAATGTATCAGCCAGGAAAAAGAGCAGAAATATTTCCTAGGAAAGTCCCACAAGACTTTGAACTCTTGCCTCACAGAAGACTTTGATACTTCAATGTCTGTTCTTCCCAAGTTGTCATGAAATTTCCATAAACTTTAGCTTTATGAATTACAAACTTTTAAGTGTTGATCCCAGACTAATTATTGGTATTTGGCAAAGAAACAAATGTTCTGACATCCCCAAAATTCAGCATTTAATTCATTTTGATAAACTTGCCACAGAAGTTTTGGGCTGAGGCTGGAATATTCTGATGGTGCACATTTTGTGCTGGCTGTGGTTCTGAACTGATGCCTCTGCCTAGCATGGTCCAGGCATTCTGCACTGATGCATCTCCCCTTGTGCAACACTGCAACCAACCAACAGCTGCACTGAGAGCTGCAAAAGAAGGGTTTTGGGGAGCCTAAAGCATAGTTGCCACTATGCAGGATGCAACAGTCAAACAGTTTGTATGTCCACACATTTTCTTACAATATGATTTTGGATCCATTCAAGAAAACACTTCCAATCAAGCAGTTTGAAAACTAAGTATACCCTTCAAACTTCCAGAGGAAAACCTGTTTCTTTTCTCATTGGTATTAGGACAATCATATCAGTCCAAAAAACATTCTAATACAAAACCCAAAACAGGTCAGTAAATATCTTCAGAAGGATACTGTAACACATAAGCAAACACTCAAACAGAACAACTTTTTAGGGTGTCAGTTCTCAGACAGAGGAACTTAGACACAAACAGACTTCAAAAGACTTCTGGGAAAATTACATAACCACTTTCAAAGGATCAGCTCAGAAAACTTGGCTTACCTGCCTCCAAAGTGTATTGAGAGAAAACAATATTTTAACAACATTTTGAAATTATTCCAGTGATGAATCTATGCAAAAGATCTACAGATCTTCCCCTTCCCCTGACTTACATCCAGCCTTTGCTGCTGCAGCTGTGGCAGCAGCCCTGTGGGAGCTGTGAGCACCGACAGGGAATGCAGGAAATGCATCTGTCCCCTCTGTGGGTAAGCAGCAGCTGATGTGGAAATGTAGGAACCCAGCACGCCACACCCTGGACAGACTCGTTCTTGGCCACTCAGTGTCAGTTCACAGCACTTAGATATCTCCAGCTACAGTTTTCTGCCTTTTTCAGTCTCTTTCCTGCCTTCCTATTTGCTCAACTTAGACCTTGCAACAGTTGCTTGTTTAACCTAAATCCTTTTGCCTCTCTCTGGACTGTATAATTAAAATACCAGAGCTAAAGGAACAAAAGTACCTTAAATATAAACATTTGTCCCAGCTGATTAATTTAATTTCAGAAAATAATTTACAAGTATTCTGATATTTTACTGTCTAATGAAACTCAGGAGGTTTGTCTTTGGGGTTCCTCATACCTAGTGACTTTCAGTGGCATTTTAAGGCAGGTTGTTGTTCCCCTGACAGGAACCTGTCACAGCAGCTGCCCTATCCCAGCTTTGCATCATCCCAAAGACAAAGTGAGCAGGTTGGCACTACCTGACCCGTCCTGCCATGCACACAGGAAGAGCAGATTCAACAGTGAAGGCAGGGCAGGCACTGCCAACATCATCTTCATCTGCTATCAGACTGATTTACTTCAAAACTATTCATTTGCTGGCTCAAATGAGCCAGCACACTGCTCAGCTGTTCCAGCAACAGAAACAGAGTTGCCCAATGCATTTTTGTATCCTGCTGTGGTAAGACCTGGATGCCACAGGAGGATCCAGGAGCGCTCAGCATCTGCTCCCATCTCCCTTTCTGTGCCTCCAGCACAGCTCAGCCCAGTCAGTCACCAAGATTTACATTAGCCAAGGAAGTTGGGTAGCTAATTTCTCTTAGACTATGCACATTAATTCCCTTGTGGCTCTTCTGGAAAGAAAATCAGATCTAAACAAAGGATAAGTATAGGTGCCTAATTATTGTAGGTTTTAAAAGTGACTTAGTTGATTATACCTCATAATGAGAGAAGGATGATGATATACAGGCATTTCAGCCTGGCCATGAGCTCACTGGGGAATGACATGAACAACAGACCTCACCTTGCTTTCCTCACTAAATCAGAATTTAATTGTAGTGAGGTCTTTTTAACGTGTTAGAATAAAACTTCTGTGAAGAGTCAGATTTAGAAAGGGAGGATAACAATTTCCATGAAGTTTTGCTTAGCTGATTAAATATATCTGAGGGATATTGCTCAGTGGGAAAACAAAAAATATGCAAATAAAATAAAATAAGATTGTTTGAACTTCAAGACAAAAATCAGACAATCCCAGACCTTTTCCCTTTGAAACTGCTTTCACCTTTCATTTTAAGTTATATGCTGACACCTAAACCTGCTAAATTTTATTATAAAGTCCTTCAATTGCCTTCTCTCAAATCAAACCAAACCAACTTCTTAAAGCACACCTGCAAGTCTCAGGTTGGTCCTAGCTGTTGGTTCCACAGGAAGACGTCCTGGAGGGCCGTGGCCGTGGTGAAAGCTGAGTTTCTTCCTGTGAGACAACAAAAGCTGATCCACACCAGTTCCGTTTGAAACCTTCCTGCTCCAGGCTCCTCGGGCTGTGGTAATACCTCTGCTACCCTTCTGCTTGCCTTCCTGTTGTCAAATGCAGCTGAAATGTGACAGAGAAGCAGCAAAACTTGGACTTTTCACTCTCCTTGAACACAGGCTTGTAGAGAGACCCAGCAAGTGCAGGTCTCTGCAGCAAAGGCAGCTCCCAGCTCTGACAGCCCCATGGGGGTGAGCAAGGAGCAGGCACAGCCCAAGCACTCCTTGCAGCTCCAGCACTTCCTTCCTCCCCTGGCTTTCACAGCAGGCCCAGACACGGTGGCTGCACTGCTGCCAGCCCCACACCTGTGAGCCCTGGGGGGGTTGCTGCCCATTTTCCAGCTCTGCCTTAAGCATTGACGTGCAACATTTGAAATTACTCAGTTTGTGTTTCTCCTTTCACACCCTGTGCCTCTCTGTGGTAGCTGTAAAGCTCTGAAGGAAGAATATTAGCTCATCAGAAGCCAGAAATGTTTATGCTCGTAGCCTGAGTAAAATTAAGGCAAACAAATCTTTCTCTTTGCATAAAGTATTGGGCTTGCTGCGAGGAATTTAGAGAAAAAAAAACTAATTAAAAGATGGGGAAGTTGAGTCAAAAAGACTCCAGTTGAGTCAGTAAGAGAGATTATAGGGAAGTCCTGTAATCCCCACAGCACCAGCACCCTTTTCCTGTACGGTGGCTCGATGCCTCAAACAGCAGCCAATAACCCAGCAGTACCAAGAGCCAGCAGGCAGCCCCCCAGCACCCTCAGGCTTGGCCAAGAAGCCCCTGCACCCTCCCCAGCACTCACCTGCAGGGCCGGGTGGTGGTTCAGGATCCTGGCTCAGGGATCCCAGCCCAGGGAAGCGTCGGGGCCGGGGCCTCACGTGGTCTCCCCTGAGTCACAGCTGAGCGGCGGCGGCTCCGTTGTCCTGTGGCTGCTGAGGTCACACTGCAGGCGTGTCCCCATGTCCCTGAGGCCCGGGGATGTGCCCATGGGCCAGTCCCACGGGCACAGAGAGAGGAGCTGTGCAGCTCCCAGCCAGCCTCAGGCAGTGATGGCCCTCAGCAGCCCTGAGCAGCCAGGACCCCTCACTCCTGCCTGTGGCTGCTCCAACACAGCCCCTGCTCAGGCTGGAGACCCAGCCCCACTTGCTTGGCCTTCCTGGGACATCAGGAGACCCCAGCCCCGCTTGTTTGGCCTCCCTGGGACATGAGGAGGGCACTGGGGATGTAGAATCTGCTCTGTGGGGAGCAGCCTGGGCTCTGCTAAAGCTAAGCAGGGACACCATGATGAGGGTGTGGAAGGCCAGGCACGCTCCCCTCCTGCTCAGGGCATCCCAGGATGGCACAGGTGGACTGCCTGTGCAGCTGGGCCAGTGGTAGCAAAGGGAAACGTGCCCTCCACCCCACCTGTCCCCAGCAGCCACAGAGGGTGCTGACAACACAGACCCTGTGGCTCTGCTCATCCAAGACCCACTGTAAGGACACTGGTGCTCCCCTCCAGACCTTCTCAGCCCCTCTGAACACATCTTACAGCACAACAGTATCTGCAGCCACCCAGGGCTGTTTGCTGCTCAGGACAGCTGCTCCCTCACTGGCAGGTGATGCTTTCTGAGCCAGCCAGCCTCCACCACAAGGAAACAGGAGTAGGAAAGGAGGGGATAAATTCCTGCAGTGCACCACAGCACAAGGTGGCAGATGTTTGTTCACCTGAAAATATATGTGAGGAGTGACAGCCAGTGTCAAAGGAGACTCCTTGGGACACTCCAATAGCACAGTGGCTGTTGATTCCACAAGGTGTGGCCATGGAAGTCATTTGTCATATTCAGCTAATGGTTTGACCCTGGTGCAGTTGGTAGCCCAGGAAGGATTGTACTCCCTCCCTCTGCTCTCCTCACTTCTTCATCTCCTGATGCTTCTGGAGTGACTGGGACACGGGTGAAGTAAGTTATACCTACTAAAGTAGGTGTGCATTTATTTTTAACAGTTTGTTTGGCTGTTTGCTGTGGGGTTTTTGTATTTTTTAGAGGGGGAAAGGATTGAGGTTTGTGGTTTTTAAGTCAGGTATTCCACTACTTTTCTACAAGTGCCTATTCAAGTGCCTTGTCTCACCTCCCCTGACATTTTTAATTACATGTAACACTGAACACTTAAAGCAGCAAATACCCTGCATCTACTGCTGGGAAGATTATAATGCTTTATCATGTATTACATGTGTTTACCCGGCCATTATTTGGGAACTGTCCTCTGAGAGATTAAGGAGAATGGTGATTTATTCTTTGTATGCTGGGAAAACTGCTTCCAGGAGGGGTTTAGAGAGGTGAGACACAGGCAGAGCAGCTCTTATGCTTGACACTAATTGGGTGCAATGGGTGTGTGGATTTGTCACACAGGCAGGTTGCATGAGAAATGTAGAAATATTGCTAAGTGAGTGTAGGAGGGGGCCAGTGATGGAACACAGAGTAGTTATTGCTCATTATGTCATCACATTTCTGACAGATTTAAACAGTCCCATGACTCCTCTTGCCCTACCCTGACTTTCATCCAATGGGTTGGTTAAATTACTCCCTCCTGTGCTACTTACTTACTTGCTACTTATTTTGCTTTAAATAAAGTCTGCTTCAACGATTGTTGTGAGCCTGTGAAGCACAGGTAAGTGCAGGGGGATTATGCCTCACTGCCAGCTGTACTTTGCAGGCTACAGGTAGTTTACAGCTACCTTTCTACTTTTAAACTATGAGACTTGAGAGAGAAGAAAAAAAGCAATAAACAGTGAATACAACTCACTTCCTAACCTTCCAGACCATCATTGAACCAGTAACACCCTGTTATGCTGAAATCAGGTGAAAGATGTTTGCTTTTGGCTGGGACAAAGCCTGAGATTTTGCTATGAAAGCTTGTGGAATCATGAGTAGATCATGTTGTACCTTACTATGATTTTTGGAATTTTTTTTCTCATTCTGTACCCTTCTGTGGAATTACTTGCCATAATAAATAATTTATTGTATTGTGTTAATTTAAAATACTAATACAAATTTTGCTAAAGCCCGTTAAATTTAAGAACTAGGCCAGTTTGAGCAGGCTAAATCAAAGGCCAGGATGTATCACTCACTTCCTGGAGGATTACTGAGCTCCCCAGGTGCTGCTATCAACAGCTCCAAGGCAGAAGAGTGAGTGCTTCCAGTACTGACAAGCACAGGATCCTCCCCTTAATGGCTGCAGGTCATGGTGGAAATTCCCTCATTATGGGAGCTCCCCTTTACTATGGTCAGCACATTACAGGCTCACAAATGGCCTCTGAGGGATGAGAGGGAGGGGGTCTGGCCTCTGGGGCACTCTGGGGCACATTGGTCCTTCCAATTTAGCCACAAGGGCACTCTTCAGTTACAATCTGGCTGCTTTAGCCCAGGCTCATCAGTAGGACAGACAGTGCAGCCCCAACACAAAGCACAAATCCAAAAAGGACAGGCTGCTGGCTGACAGAAGTAGGGAACAGTGAGCTCTTCCCAGCCCCTGGCCTGGCTGCAGTGCTGCAGCAAGCACAGGGATCAACACAGGGGCCCAGGATACTCTCCCCACCCTCTGCCCTAACGGGAGAACTGCTTCCATGAGCAATCTCCAAAAAAAATCTGCTCCAGTATCTGCTCCTCTCCTCTCCTCGTTCTCCCAGCTCACTGGACTCCCCTTCCATCCCCAGTCTTCTGGTCTAGCAATAGGGCTGCAAGTGCCTGATGGGAGCAGTCAAAGGCAGGAGAACACAGATGCTCCCTGGGACAATTCCCAGCTTCAGCTGATCCTCCCTCCTGACAAAGTCCTTTTCCTCAGCACTTTTAATCACACAGGCAACACCAAGGATTTCGATATTTAATCCTGATGTTTTGTGGGATGGGTTTGGTCCTGGATCCATTTTGTAATTGTCAGCAAGGCAGGCTGTGACCTGTCCCCAGTGCTTTGTCAGCACTGTACCTGCCAGGAGAAGGCAAGGCCAGGAAGCAGAACAGCCTGCAAGGGTAAGGAGGCACAGGGTGCTTACCTGGTGGGGTTACCTGCTGGCACAGGGGCAGCAGAGGGAGTCACAGAGCCAGGCTGGGGCTGGGCCAGCAGCTCTGTGCAGCACCGACCAAACTGGCTGGGACATCCCCCAGACAAGGTGAACCTCAGAGCTCCCACCCAGAGTGGGAATCAGAGTTTGATCTATCCATTATTTCCCCAGGATACTATTCTCAAGCTTTTGCTCCAGGACACACCCAACAAGAATCCTCTCCTCCTCCAAAAAGAGGGTTTTGTCAATGACTGGCTTCACAGTGCTGTGATATAAAGTGAAAACACACAGGCAGGGTCAGATTGCACAGGGAGAGAAGGTAAATGGAAAGGTGAGCTCATGGTACAGCCACCCTAATGCTTTTACGTGCTCCAAGGCCAAGTTTCCAGCTCCCAGGACCTGCAGAGCTCAGAGCAGCACTGCTGGAAGCTTTTGGGAATTGGACACAAAGCCTCAGTGAATGTGGAGACCTCCCACACTCCTGTGACCTTCCCATCTCACTGACCTGGGGAGCAGCAGCCATGCCAGGCTGGCAGGGCCAATCTTCTCCTTGTGAGACAACTACTCCAGTGACATCAGTGATGTGGGTGCCTTGGCACCAGGATGCAAGCAGACACCATCTTCTGGGATCTTTAAAATTCAGCCTTGCAAAGCTCTTAGGATCAAAGTGCAGCTGTCCCTCAACAACTCAGCTGTGTCCTAAAACACTCCTCCCTTGAAATGGCCTCAGCTCACTGAATTATCAGGTTCAATCACCTGCAACATAAAGGGGATGAAGGTACATTTCACTTCTAAACTGTTTCCTAAAATCAAGGATCTGCTCACAGTAGGCACTGAGAGCCCAAAGGGTATTTAGTAAAAGCTAGCACTATTTGAGAAATCTGGTCCAATCCATTCATCTTAAAAGATGTACTCTGGACAGACTAAAACCTTTTTGGGCTATGCAAAGCTTGAATCAAGTTCTGGATCCCTGTTCTGCTGATACCACACAAAGGGTGACACCATGTCTTCCACCCAGATGAAAACACTACAGCCCATTCCCAAACCTTGGAGCCTCTAATGAGCACTGCTGGGCTGCTCCCATCACTGCAGGAGCCTGGCTGCCTGTCCAGCAGGCAGTGAGCACCACCAGCCCACTGTCTGTCATCCAAGAGTGCAAACCCCTCTCAAGCTACAGACTGGCTCAGACTTCCCAGGTCAATTCTGGCACCTTCATAGGGGGCTTCAAAGCAGTTCAGACTCTGGGAAAAGGTCTCAGACCACCAACAGGTCTCTGTTGACCACAAGTAGAGCACCCAGCCCTCTCAGCAGATGAGGACAGCATGGTATCAGGACACAGAGGACACAGCCATCTCTGCTACATTAAATGTGTGGTGGGAAGAACAGCACCACTAACACACCACATAAATCAGTCATCTAAATTAGAATACACAAATCCACTCCAGAAAAGTTTAATGTGGGTTCCTGGGGCATCATATTCTAAAAAAAAAACAAACCAAAAAAACAAACCAAAACCAAAATACAGTACAAAGAAAAAAGGCAAACAGAATTCCCCAGTATTTGAAATAATGAAATGTATCAAAGCTCCATCTATTACAAGGCTGCACATCACAGCAGCTGCTGGAGGAGACAGTACCAGCCTGAGGACCAGGAGGCTTCACTTCCCAGAGATAGCCTGGAATAAGCAGCACCCAAGCAGAAAACCTGGCTCCTTAGGGAACTAGTAAGGCTTCTTGAAAGGAAAAGGGCAGAACTCTGTAGAGCAGTGAGCTGCCCAGCATCCCTGCTGCTGGGGATTGAACCAGACAGGCTGATCCCACAGGGCTGAAGCTCTGTGAAAGCACAAATCCTGGGGGGAGTGGCAACTTCCAGCAGATCCCACCAACTGCGTGGCAAAACCTACTCCTCTGAGAAATCCTGGTGTGAGAGGAGAAAGTGCCATTCCAACAGCCAGTGAGGAGGCCAGGAAGGGATTGAGACACACCATGCCACTAGCTGGGAACAGAAACAAGCAATGGATCTCGAGTTAAGAGGTCAGCCCAGTACAGACACAGTGCCAGGGACTGTCTGTGGTACCATGTCTCCCATTCAGTCTTTGGATTGAAGAATCTTACCATAACTTAGGCAAGAACCTCTGCTGGTCTCTGCCTCAACCCCATCCCACTCAACCCAGGGCCAACTTCAGCATCTAATTAGTTCAGGGCCTTCTCCAGATAAATACTGAGTTATCTCCAATGATGGAGATCTCAGGACTCCAGCACATGCACAGTAAGCAATGCATGGGCCATGGCAGAGCTGCTTTCCTTCCATCTATCAATCTTCTTATGACAACAGGATAATTTGATATGGCCCCTACACCTAAGGGCAGTGAGCCATGGCTGTTCCACTTCACTGCAGGGCTGCTACAAAGCACTCATTTCCACAGGTACTGTGCTCCAAAGGCAGCCAAGCCTCCCTGATGTGCAGCCCAACTGACAGTAACCATGAGAGCTGAGGGAAAAACTGGAGGAGCACTTGTTCAAACAATGGAAAACAGAGATTCCTATGGAGAACAAAACTGTGAGCTCGGAGGAGGACCTACATCAACAAGGAACCAGCTGATGTCAGATAGCATCAAAAATATCACAAACATTAAGTAACTCAGGTGCTCAGTAAACACTGAAGGCATGACAGTGCCATCATGACAAAGCTAAGATTACAGTTGGAGAATATACCAAGACTTTTAAAGCCTGCTGGGAAGTAATAAAACCTTTGCTGACACCAATTCCATTGACTCCCCAACAAACACTAAATATGAGCAGTGAATCTGCAGATTTAGATGCCCACTGAAAAACTGAGATAAATAGAGGAGTGGTGGGGAAGGGCTGAGAGACTTCCTTCTCCTTGCCACTTGCCTCGCAGAGAGGAGAAACTCCTCTTCCCGGGTGCTGGCAAAGGGCCCTATCCTGTGGCATGTGCACCACGCCAGGTGAGCCTGCTGTCCCCACACTGCCCTGACATGTGCACATGTGAAGGCTGAGACACCCTCCGGACCACAGGGATCACCAGATTTTCTATGATCCCAGCAGGAGCACACAGCGCCCCAAAGGCCAGCCAGGCGCCTCTAGGAGCTGACAACAGCCTGGCCCACAGCCCCTGTGGTGCAGCCCCCACGCGTGGGGAGGAACGTGTGCCCAAACCCCGCGGGTCAGGCGGATGGAAGGGCAGGCTCTGGACATCCAGGACGGTGGCAGGGAGCCGGGCATCCCGCGGCCCGGCCCCAGGCAGGCACGCAGAGAGCAGGCAGGGCAGGAGCACAGCGGTTTATTGGCAACACGAGCAGAGGCGGCGGCGGTGGTGGCGGCGGGCCCCGAGCGGGGTGAGGGGCGGCGGTGCTGGGGCCGCCCCGGGCCTATGTCAGCGTCTCCCCCTTGGTGACCTACGGGAAAAGGAAAAGCCTCAACCAGGGCCGGCCCCGGGCCCGGCCCGCACCCGGCCAACCTCCCCCGCTGCTCACCCGGGCTTCGATGTACTCGATTCTCCGCTCCAGCGCCGTCAGCTTCTCGTTCAGGGTAGCCAGCCGGGACCGGCACGACATGTCTGCGGGGAGGCGGCAGTGAGACACCGCGGGCCGCCGCACCGCCCGCCCCGGCCCGCCCGCAGCCCGCGCCCCGCGCCCTCACCGAAGGAGTTGAGGAAGTCCGCGATTTTCTTGATGGAGCTGGTGATCACCTCGATGTACTCGCGGTTGGCCCAGTCCTGGTGGATCTCCCGCTGCACCGGGTCCTCCTGCACCGACATGGCCGCCGCCGCCGCCGCGCCTGCGCGGGAGCCGCGCCCCGCCCGCCCGCCCGCTGCCTCAGGGCCGCGCCGCCTCAGGGCCGGGCCCGGCCCCGCCGCGCTCCTCGCTGCCGTCCGTGTCGCTGCCGCTCGCCTCCTGCGGGACGGGCCCCGTCAGTACCCGGGCTGCACCCCCGCCCTCCCCCGCCTCGGAGCAGCGCAGCCCGGCGGCCCCTGAAGTACCTCCTCAGCGGGGCCCTCCACCGAATCCTCCTCGTCCCCCTCGTCCTCATCCGAGCCCCTCTCCTCAGAGGCCTGAGTCAAAATTTCTTCTCCCTAAGTTGAACACAAGATCTGTACTGAGTGTACGTGAAGCGGACAAAGTGTGCCAGGGTGGGATGGGAGGAAAGGGCATTTCCCTGTACCTGAGCCTAGAGATACAGACTCTTAATCTGGAAATAAAGTGTCTCTTTTTCCTGCACTAGACATGACTGTACTGTGGTCACACTGAATTTGACCTTTTAGCTATACCCACACACAAGGGGAGAGTTAGAGATGTCTCTAGTGTTGGACAAGATCAGCATTGTCCTCTCCCAGATTTCAACTGCCCCAGGCAGGGCAGTGGTTCTCACCTGAAGATCCCGATTTTTGAGGATGCCGACCCAGAAGGCCTCCTGGCAGTGGTTGAATGCCAGCATTGCCTTCACTCTGTACACAAATTGTTCCAGAGACTTCTTCAACAAAGGCACGTGGTTGGTCAGTCCAATGTCTTGGTGAATCTGTGCAACAGTAAAATGTGATGAGGATTGATTCCTGTCTGAGTGTTCTGGCTGTTTAAAAGCCATTATTGGTTATCAGGTGGGATGGACATGACCCCCACAAAGCTTGCCCACATGACATCCCTTCTTGGCCAAATTATAGCTGTTGTTAAAAAATAAAGCTCAGATCAGTATTTTGTCTAAACTGATCCCTTACAACAATCCAAATATTCACACTGACCTGCATTAAAATAAATCTGGTTTTGTCATGAACTCTAGAGAGAAGGTAGTAATTTCTCTGCTGAATTCCCAAGCTCAGAAAAGAAAAAGCGAGAAAGGTGTTAAATATACCACTTCCATCACAACCTTTTCTTCCTCACTGCCTCAAGCAATTCCTTTACATGGAATGTGTGTGCACTATAATCTCCAAATCCAGCTTCTCTGGAGCAAAGAAGCATTGGCTTTTAGAGAACTAGGACAGGAGGAACAGATGGAGTTGCTGTAAGCAAAAACCACCAGAGGAAGGGCAGCTATGCCAGGTATCCTAAGAGATTTAGCTCTGGGTGAGCATCTCCTGCTAGGCTTCAATCTGCAGTACAGAACAGTCACTGCTAAACCACAAATCCTGTCAACCTGCCAAAACCTGCACAATTATTTTGTATGCAAGTATTTTCCTCTTTCATGAGAATACTTTGTAATCTTCTGGGATTAAGGTGCTCTCATTAGCTGTACTCTGAATTCAGGTCACCTGGATTTCTTGGAAGAGTTCAACATGCTTGGGCAGAGGGACACTGCTTTGCTTCAAGTTCTGCCAACAGGGTTGAAGCAAAGTTGGTAACTGCTTACCAACAGCAAGCTGTTCTCTAGCCTATGTAACAGGCAGGAGCCAGCCATCATCAGCACTGATCAAAACCAAATCAGCAGAACCCTTGCTAATGACACAATCAACACTCACAGTGCTCCCTGGGCCCTGGAACCTGCCCCACTGTGTGCAGGCAGTTTGGAGACTCAACAAAGTACAGCACTTGCAAAATTCTGTCTCCAGAAACTGTCCACGTGGCCAGGGTATGTAAACAGAAAAGAGGCTTGGTGTGAAAGGGGAAATGACAAATACTTAGGGAATGACAGGTGAAGCTGACTGCTGTTGCCTGCTGTGTAATGCTCTTTAAAGACACATGTATTGAGGGAGAGTGACAAATCCTAGGTCACACTGTACCATGGGTTAGTGAGCATCCCTGAGGTTTGTGTGAAAGTGAAATCAAGGTTGGTTTAACAAATGTTGGTGTCAACTCCTCTTCAAACAAGTATGGAACATTCATTGCATCCATTTACTTGCCCCAGATTCAGTTTCTGACTTCTCATTCTTGCAAAATGATTTGGTACATAGATCTGTACCAGAGAAGTGGTAGAACACAGGTGTTCATTAATTGCAGCCCTGTGCTAACAAGGGCCATGGGCCACAGCACTTGAACATGCTGGCCAAGTGCAAAGATAAAGATTACATGAAAAGCTGCAATGCTGTGATCCTGCTAACAAGGTGAATTGTGACTTTAAAGCAGGCATGAAGATTTCACTTTGAAACATGAGGACTTTTAGCATTGTCAGGGTTTGTGCCAGCTTCCACTTCTCACTCTGTGCTGAGAGGTGCAACAGCATTTTCTGATCTTCTAAATATCTATGCTCCTGATGGCAGCTCTTGCCTAAATGGGTAGCAAATCTGGCTTGGGAGCCATGCTGGTAGATGGCTTTCTCCCTTCAGCTACTTTGGCAAAGCTCCCTTCTTGGACAAGTGGTCATGAACCCTTTAGGAGTCAGGAACAAAGCAGCACACAGGAAGATCTTCCTGTCTGCTCCTGTGTGATTCTCTCTTGCAACACACTCTGTAAGCAAAGCTCTAATCCTCTCCTTCCTTCCTTCCAGCCCAAGTCTCCCACAGAGACTCTGTTATCACTGTCCTCCTTCTCCCTTTGCCCTTACCACCATAACATAAAAGCCACCTCAAGAGGACTTTGAGCAGGGTTTTTCCCCATCCACCTCCTGTTGCTGGTTCTTCTGAGTCACAAGGCTGTTCATCTTTGGCAAAGCTTCTCTCCTATATTATCAGTCTAGCATTTGTACTTTGTTCAAGGTCTCTAAGATCTTAGCTTGTGTTCTCAGAAACAACCAGCAATAGATGCCAATAACTAAAGATGTCCAGAACCTCTGTGTTAAAAAATATTATGCCAACCTGACCTAACATTGAAGTCGGCCACTTCCAGAATAAATGCTTCAACTTTTGGCCATTAAACAAGGCTATTTCACCTTCTTTCAGAGCTTCTACTTGCACAGACCCTGCTGGAAGCATGCAAGTAGAACCTGCCAATGCCCTGGAAAAGCAGTGGAAGGGAAATAATACCATCCTTAGGACAGGAGTTTGTGCTGAAAATGGAACTTATCTTACCTTGGAATGGCCACACATGTGATGAAGTTGTCTGGTACTCATCTGCAAGGTTTTCAGCAAACTCTGCACATCATCCTGCAATAAATAAGCAGATCAGCAAATCACTCTCAAAGGACTTTTCCATAGGGAAACAAGAATAATGAACAGCCTTAGTCCTAGCAGTCCTTTCAAGGGGTTATGGGATAGAGGTGAGATGTGTGTATGGAGGCAGCATCAGTCGTGATTCCCAGCTGGCTGCAGCCCTTCTGTCCCCAGGATTACCGTGTGCTTTTTAAAGCTGTGGTCCAGGAGGGGCATGGCCAGCTTCAGAAATGCTTCCACAAAGAGGCGGCCATACTGTAAAACAGAGATAAATATGTCAGCAAACAAATTGAAACTCCTCAAAGAACCATCACAGAGTCAGATGAGATAATGATACAATCTTCCAAGCTACCCCAGAGACTGTTCTTGCTCAGAAAAAGATTATATTCATGTGAATATGTACTGTACATATGTGCAGTACTGGAATATACAGGATCAGCAAAGGGTCCCACTTAAATCCTTGCAAAGAGAGGCTAGAGGGACCAGGTCTCATCATTGTACACATCCCTGGTTTTATCCACCAGGCATCTGGGAATAATACTGAACTAAATGCAAATGTTAGAATCACTATACATATATATGTATAGCAAGGTGTAAGGAATACAGTATGTGCCTCTTCCTGAGAATCCAGTACCCACTCTACTACACTAGAGGCAATGAGTCAAGAAAGCTGGTACTTAAACTGCTCTCTTCAGTTATCTTGAACTTTTGCTTACTTTCAGGCAGATGCTGAGTACAGGCCTGCTGTCAAATACCTACATGGACAAGAGGAAAAAAGAGTCAGATCAGTCCACAAGTCTAAGGAAAACCATGTAAGCACAGCACACCCCTGTGAATGTGTGAACCCTGCTCTAAAGCACATCCATTCTCAAGGATTCTCTCATTCAGCAGGAACACTGCATAAGCACATGAACTGTGGTGGCTCTCAGCTGGAAGCCCTTGGCAGGATTGCTGTTCAGTGATCTAAGGTGCACCTTTTGCAGATGGCACAAAATTATCTCAGCGAGTCTGAAGTTCTTAACAGTTTGGGATTTGAGAGACCCAAGCCCAGCTGATGGGCAAATAATCACATAGCAGACAAAGCAAAACTGAGATGGGCAAAATAATGTGAAGGTAACCCTGGTGCTGCTATGGACTAAACTGAACTATGGGCAAAACTGACCTAAATGGTCCAGCTCTACCCTTTATGCTCTCCAAAGGCATCTGGAACACAGGTAGGGTTCCAGTGAATGCTGCTGTAAAGAAAAACCTGGGCTTGCCAATTATCACTTCAGATATGTCAAAATAAACAGTAATGATCAACCTAAGCAAGAAGAGAAGTGGAGCTGTACCTATCACCTTCTGGCCCAAACAGCAGCACACTCAAGAGACACTGGATGAACCAGAAGGGGATATTTCGTCCAGTGGGACAGGGCACAGATTATAACTGGCTTTATAATGGCTGGCTCCAGGTTGTTCCACTAGTCAATCACACTTTGTTTTTCCCCAGTGCTCCTGAGCCTGTGAACACCAGGCCTCACTGAGAATTTGGGGGCAAAGGCAGAAAACCAGCCAGCAGCTCACCTTGACCAAGTTAACGAGGATGTGGAAGTTCCGCACAGCGATGTTCCAGCGCAGCAGCTTCTCCAGCTGCACCTACGGGATGCAAGGGGACAAGAACCCAGGAGGCTGCATTTCCTCTCACTTTGCTGCATGTGCTTTCAGCATTTGCTGTACCCAAAGCACTGTTGTTGTTGAAGACAAAGGAACAAAGCTTCACCACAAGCTTATTTATCACAGCAGAAACACTCCATGGCAATTGCAGCCTGATCAGTGGCTTTAAGTGCTAGGAGTTAACTTGCTTGCTCTCAGAGCAGCTCTTGGTTGCAAAAAGTTGTCCTCCCACACAGGTGTGCAGGCCAACTGCACAGTTTAGAATTTTGCTGATTAATGCCTCTTTTCTGATTGCAACTTCTGCTGGACATGGTGCAAACCAGGAAAAAAAAATGTTACTTATATGTTACCCTTCATATCAATGTCAATATACACTGATGAAGGAAGGTGTCTGACTGCATTTCCTAGACAGAGTTCAGAAGTAAATTCCTTTCCAGTTTATACATCTTTATTGTACTGTCCAGTTTAACTTAAGTTTTCTTCCCCTTACAAAGTCCAGTGTATTGATATTCCTACCTCACTTGAGTCTGAAGGTTTCCCAGCTGGGATGCTTTTCACTGAGCTCTCCAGCTGAGCCATCATTACTCTGAAGAAAACTGGGAATGTCTGCCTATGGAGAAAATGAAAAAACTTCAAGTCAGCTCTGAGCATTTTGATAGGCTGTTTGTGACCAGAATGATGCAGAAAAGTCAAAGGTTGCCCAGCTGGGCATCCTTCTCAGTAGGAAATCACAGAAGATTGGCCCTAGGACTCATAAACGGGTACAGCCCAGCCCAATTGCCCAGACAGAAGGAGAATCCTGGGAAGTCACTAGCACTTCCTCAGTGTGAATGACACTTAGGCACCACCACTTCCTTGTAGCTGTAGGGGTGCACAGTGGAAGGACTGCAGCTCTCAGCATAAGATGATTTTGGAAGTTTCAAAGTGCAGGAATTTTCTTCATCCCTGCTTCCAAATTCCCAGGCTGGGGCAGAAGGACCCTGAGTGTGTTTTTGCACACTGCATATTTGCCCAGATTGCCTACAGCCACCCCAGGCCTCTGGGGCTGACTTTTGAAGTGCTTTATACCACAGAGACAACACCAATGACAGACAGAAGTTCATTCTCCAGTTAAAATGGCTCACAGAAATAAACTCAGCATCATATTAAGCACAGAACATTACATTTTGGCATAAAGCTACCCCATGCTGCCTGTTGCAAAGTGTCAAAACAATGTTTACAAGTGTCCAGAGTAGCCATCACAGTACCAACATGAAATCACAATAGGCCACAAAATAAGAAAACTACATATTTAAAAGCAGAAATTATCATTATGTATATCATAGAATTCAAAGTTTCTATTGCTACAATTACCTGCTTAGGGTAGGGTAAGTAGAAGAACATGCATCTTTGGGAGAGTTCATCAGTTCAGCAACACCAACACTGGAGATTTCCTCTATGGCTTTCAGGATGTTATCTGTGTGCTCCAGGTAGACACTAAATCCAAAACCAACATAGCTGATCAGTAGATACCTCACAGAATGACACAACAAGGCCTTGAACACTGCCCTACCTGAAACATGTGGCCTAAAACTGTCAAGCTTTTCCCTGGCAAAAGCAATCACATGCAGGAAACCCAGAGCACTACTTAGAACTGTCACAGTGGTGTCATTAAAAGCTACCATGATCTGAAACATGGATTCAGTATTCCCCCATTTTAGTATTCAGGAAGGACAGGCTGGGAAGAGGATGGGATGGAATTGCCCTTTCTGAGAGAGAACACCCAATCAGTATGGGTGACACTGAAATGGCTGTCTGCTATGGGCAACCTGGATCAGGAACAAGCCAACAGAGCCTCCTACAGACAGCCAGGAGTACCCCCATGATCCTCATGGCACACTAACCACGGTGACACCTGCTGGAAGGACAGCCCAGCAGGGCATAAGCAATCCAGGAGTCTCCTGGAGGCCATTGATGAGAACATCTTGACACAAGTGACAGAGGACCTGATGAGGAAAGGTGCTCAGCTGCACCTCATGCTTCAAACCATGAAAGAAAGTGTGCTTTAAAAGCAGTGCAGAAAAAGGGTCTTAGGCCAAGCTCTGCAAGCATGAGGCTTGTGATTCAGAGGGGCCATTCCTGTGTAGCAACACTAATCACTAAAAAAACAGAGTGTCTTGGCAGGCCTAAGGGAATGGCTTGGGCCTTACCAGAGCAGGGTGTGCAGGGCACTGTTGAACTGGCTGCCCTTCTCTCGGTCTCCACTGGGCTTCACCCAGGACTGGCAGAGGAACTGCTTTGCTAGAGAAGCTGGGAAACATAAGGGACAACTTAGTGAAAGAAAAATAATAATAAAAAAATCCTTCTTCCATATAAAATCTGCATATTCAAATGATTTTTTAAAGATCACAATATCACTGCCCCTCATGTGCCTGACCTTTCTAAGTCAGGATGCATTTTCCCTAAAAAGTTGCAAGGCCACAAGGACATATATCATGATAACAAAGTATTTGCACATCCAGCATGTTCCTGGTCTGGAATATCTGTTCACATCAGAACCATCATCCACCTCTGGCCACTTCAGACAAACTTAAGTTAAACCTTATTTCTTTAGCTCCTTGTAGCTCCTACAGTGTGCCATGTATTTGTTTTTAATTAGGCCATGTGCAAGCCTTAGGGTATCCATCTCTAGAAATAGAGTTCCAATAACAAGTGGCTTGGCCTTTTGGCCACAGCACTGTAGTAATAAATGTGAACAGACAAATTTAAAGTCTACAGATTTCTGAAATCCAAACTGCTAACAAACCTGCTTGGCTCTTGCAGAAATGTTTAAAACCAGGAAATTAATTGTTAAAATAGGTTATTGCCTGCCACACTCAGTCATTCTCCCAATGTGGGACTGTTTAAATTGCAAAACTGTCTTTAAGGAGGGAAGTTACAATTCTGTGTGGCTATGAGGATTGGAGAAGGACAAATTCTACAGGTCTCTTAGTATGACAAGGAATGGCTGAGGGAGGCAAGTGTCTGGAATCTTTATTTCAGTGCTGAAGTGGAGATCAAGTAGTTTTCTTGTATATTCCCTGCAACCATGTCTATCCTTTATCTGCTATTTATCTCATGTAATGGGTCCTAATCTATGAGAGAAGCTTTCTTAACTGAAAACATTTGTTGCATGGGGTTAAGAATTTTTTTCTCTCTCTGCCCAGGAGTAACAGCTGTATTTGCAGCTCATTTCAATAAATTTTGGAAACAAGCTGTCACAGACATCTGTACTTAGAGTAAGAAGTTACATCAGATCAGGTCTGTGATCACTCACCTCCATAACCAGTGATTAAACTGGTACCAACACTGAGCAGCAGAGGGTCCAATATATTTACTGCTTTCACTTTATTAATGGCTAGGACTGTTCACCCAGTAAGATTACCAGGATGTGAAAGGGAAATCTCTCCCTGAAAAGGCAAAGACCACGCAAAAACTCATCTGAGATGAGTGACTGTTCACACATTACCCATTTTCTCCTTCTTCCAGCCAGACATGGGTTTCTCAGCAATGGCAATCAGGAGCTGAGTGAGGATATAGGCACAGTGGAAGCTGGGAACACTCTGCTGGAAATTCAGGAGGTACTGAAAACTCTCACTGGGGATGAAAGGAAAGGGAAAAGGTAAAAAAAGTGCAGACAGGGTAATGTCTCAGACACACACAGATAAAAAGGAAGCATTAGACTATCTCAGATCCAAGGTCTCCAGATGCCAGTGTTTTGTCTCTGGCAGTGCCCTTCTGAAGAAGGGGTGATCAGCCAGTAATACATAGGAGTTCAATCACTGAAAAATTCTCTCAAGCCCCAGCCACTCAGAGTCTAGCAACAGCTTCATATACTGCTTTTGCCTAGTGTACCTGTAGGCATTTTAACTCTGCAGAACACAGCCATTCTACTAATATCCTTGTCTCAGCATACAAGCAGATGAGATCCACAGACTCATGCATGTTTTACATTTTTTAATCCTTTAATGAGGTTTGACTACACTGCCATTCAATTAAACAGAAAGCTCTGTTTGAAGTGAGTGTAGTCTCTATGAGAGCTCCCAAACACACATTTGCCCATAATGCCCACACAAAACAGAGAAAAATCCCTGAAATTTCTTCATTTCAAACATTGTGAAATACAGATTCTACCTTATCAGTTCCTCAAGAAGAAGAAATTCTGTCTCTCCTGGCTTTAGTCTGTCTGCAAGCACCTGGAGGGCTGATCTCAGCAAGTCAGTATTTTCATGCTGAGAAAAACCATTCCTGAGGGGGGAAACAAATCCAGTTCATCATCAGATCAGAAGAGATATCAGGTGCAAATGTATATTTAAGCCCATTTGGCAAGATGAAAAATAGAGAAGCTGGAAATTCAAGATAAGTCCTGCAATATGAAAGTTATAAAGGGACACAAAAAATTGAAAACTCAATGGGAATGGAAAGCATTGAGCACAAACAATATCAACTTTTCAGTTAGACTGCAGATCTAGCTTGGTGAGGAGAGGCCATTTCCCAGAAGTGGAGGTCCATATATACTAAAGCAAAGCTATGCAGATCAAAACCAAAGGATGTATAATGACAGTGGCTCTGCAAATGCAGTGACCATGGGTGGTCACCTCCTGAGCAGCTGGTAGGAGCCTAACAGGGGGAAAACTCTGGAGATCTTCATTTATTTCTCTGAACTCCCAGTGTCTGTGAGGATATGTATGCTATTACACTGGGCAGCAAAACTGATCTTACGTTGTCTGGTACAAAACTGACCAGGTTCTCTGATTCACAAAATAGATGAACTCAGGAACAACCAACACTCCCACTGGCTAAAGAGGGAATGACAAATCTGGGAATGGTCAGGAGTGGATCAGGGGCCCTCAAGCTCCAGTAGAGGTCAACAGGAGACAAACCTCAGACATCTTTTTATGCAGTTACTACTGTTTATGAAGTACAACAAAGGTAAAATGCTTTCCACAAGCAAATCCAAATTGGGGTTTAGAAAGAGACTTCTATGATACTATCCTGGATTATGGTAGCAGATGCAGAAGTCTGCAGGCTGCACAAGCATTTTTGAATTGGATATTTATGAATCCAGCTTGAGTGTATCAACAGCATTGGCTTTTTGCCAGTGAAATACACATTCATCCTTTCTCATTGGTAAAAGAAATTCTTCCATCACTCAGGATTCAGGCAGTGACAATTTAGCAAAAGATGAGGGGAAGGAAATGGGAAAGGATGAGTAAGAAAATCCAAGATCCCTAGGCAGACTGGAAATTGCTCAGCTAGGTGTGCCAGTATGCCCTTTATGCTGACCTTGACCCAAAAGCCAGATTGAATTCTACCCAGTTCAGTGCTTCATCACCTACAGCTTGAGCACTGCTCAGAATCAGGCAATGAAGCCTGGCTTAACTAAGATGTGCTTAGAAGCCTCCACCCACTGCAGTGGGTTGTTTTTCATGGCTGACAGGCCTTTGGCAGGGTGCAAACACTTTAAAGAAAAGAAACAAGAAGAAGAAGCAATAAATGAGTACAACTATGGACTTTTATTTTAAACTCACCAAGCAAATAAGGAGCGAAAAGTCAGTAACAGCAGCTGGTAGCAGGAGGACATCAGCTGGTGCTCCTGGATGTTCTCTCCTGGTTCACCTTCTGCACCCTGATTTTGTACAGCTGCCTTTAATACAAATCAAATAATCCATTAAACACTATTCCAAATAAAGATAATGGCACAAGAATTCATTTCCAAAAATTCCATGTTTAAAAAACCTGAAGAAAACAAAGTGACTCTTTTTTCCCCAAACAAAATTAAAAGTATCTTTACAGGAGACAAAACTTTAGGGGTGTTTTGGTCAAAATTGCTGACCACTAACCTGGAAGTAGTTATGCATGTTCTCCATGTGCTTACACAATGGCTTAAGTAGATCAACCACACACATGGCAACTTCCTTGGGAGATCTCTGACACAGATGGGAAAAGCCAATATCCTTGTTGCCTCTTTCCTGCAGCAAACCCAAAAGATAAAAGTTGCTTCGTTGGCCTCTCTTGAGAATAACATCAATTGTTACATCTCAGACTGCTGCCAAGCAGTGCAATCCCTGATGCCATACAGGGTCAGGAGGGGTCACAGGGCAGGAAAGTTGGCTTCTGCTGGACCAGCACCACCAACTCACACAAATGGATAACATTTGACTAAAAGGATAAAACTGATCTGACACACAGCTCTCTTACAAAATAATTTAGGTTGGATCAGAGAATCCAACACTTTACTCAAACACCAAGAGAAGACAGTCTCTGCATGTGGGAATTAAGATAGGTAAAAAGACAAAGAGAAAGAGCAATGACCATGAAAAGCCCAGCCAATTGCAGTGCATTTCTCAGTTTAATGCAATGGGACATGCATTTACTTTCCTCCTGAAGGCATCAGCAAGGAGTTTCTGCACTCAGGGGGGTTTCTAATGCAGAGAAAGCAGAAACACGGATGCAGCAGCTTCTGCTGGTTGCTGCAGCCATCTGGCCTGGCTGAATTTGAGCAGCACAGCCAGTGTCCCCAGGGAGGGCTAGGAAAAGGGTCACTTGAGTTTTGAGGCTACAAGACTGCCTCAGTTAAATACCCTTTCCTGAGACATGCAGAGAACCAGATGCTGCAAACACTTCAGCAAGAGCAGTGCACACAAGAGTTTTGAAAGAGCAAGTGCTGCTCTGGCACACAGCTGGGTGTCACACTTCCATTTAACTAACAAGTGAAAGTAGTTCTGAAAAACATTTCTCAGGAAAAGCCTGGAAGCCCCTGATGTGCTCTGCCTCAGCCCAGGGCCCACAGCCTGCTGCTGCTCTTGCCTTTGGAAAGGGCACCCTCCTTGTGGAGCCCGAGGGCAGCACATGTTCCAGCTTCCAGCACAGGTCATCCAGAAGGAAGCAAAGCTCAGCAGGCCCCAGCTGCACAACTTCACGAGCCTGCAATTAAAAGAACAGTCAGTCCCAGGACCCAGATGAAACTGTAGTGCCTTGAAGCTCAAGTTTACCCTGTTTCCAGTCATGACTCCTGGACTAGGTTAACCTCAGAGGGGACTTATTTGGTAGATGCTTGGTTTTATGCTCCCCCATGGCAGGGATGGGGCATTGGCTCTGGAAACTCAAAGCAAGAAGCCATCCTGATGCTCTAAACAGCTGAGACAATGTCAGTACAACTTAACAACTGAGAAAGAACAGATTTATATACATTGACATTGAAATAAGCTTCTAAAGATAAAAGAGGTTTAAGCCCAGAGAGTCACAGAATTCACCAACTGAGTAACAGGCAAGAAGTATTTTGAAATAATGCCACATAGCCCAAGAGACTTGTCAAACAGTCTTGCAGCTGGCCTGTGACCTGCATGCACAGAGACAGCTGTCTGCAAGGGCAGACCAGGCTGTGCTCCAGCCTGCCATGGCCTTTTCCCATCTCATGCATTTACTGTAGCCTGACAAAAGGAGACTCCAGATGGAGTCAGCCTGCCTACAAAGAGGGTATTAGCAAAATTAAGCACATCTATTTTCCACAGCCATAGCAATGCAGTGTTTACAAACTCCCAGATGATGCACAGCTCACTGAGAGCACCTCCATGACTCCAGTCCAACATTTGTGCTGTTCATGATTTCCTCATGCTTTGAGACATTTGAGTTTTTCCAATACAGCCTTTACTTTGTCATAGATTCTTTTTGACAGGCAATACTTAGTGTATTTACCATCCTGTATCTTACCTGTGCTCAATATTAAAGCCCCTTTCTTCCCATTAGTTTTATACATGTTATAAAGTATCTTTCACTTTTTATGCAATATTTATATTAGTTTGTTTTTAACATTACTATATGACATGTCTGTTCTTCTCAGGAAAGTCCTCTTTTTCTCAGTGCCTTGAAGTACTTGGGGCCAAATGCTCTCCTGGTCCCCAGCTCACAGCCCTGGGCCAGCACATCTCAGCACCAGCCTGTTGTGCACTTCAGTGGAACAGGGAGGCCAAGGCCCCTGAGAAAAGCATTTCCACAAAGCCTCATCAGTGTGGGCTTCAGGCTGCTCCACTCACCTCTGTGTGCATCTCTGTGTCCAGGACAGACTTTGTGAGCAGCCCACAGTGCAGCACAGTGAGCACCTCGAGGTCCAGCTCTCGGAAGTACGGGCGGTAGCTCTGCAGCTGGGCCAGAGGATTTCCTGCCTCTCTGTCAGCAGCACTCTGAAAAGGAAATTGCAGGAGAATGGCCACTGCAGGGATCATTTACAAAATTCTGATGGGAGACAGGTGCCAGAAAGCAGAACTGAACCACTGACTGTGATTAGCTTTGGAAGGAACAACCCCTCTGTCAAAGGTTTTGTTTTTGCTTCCATGGCATCTTCCCTGCTCTGGCTTCCTTGCAGTGCCCAGGGCTGCACACCTACCTTGTCCAGCTCAGAGAGCTCAGTATCAGGCTGGATTCCCTCAGAACTGTCTTCTGCTTGAGAACGATCTGCAGAGCCAGCTTTGCTGCCATCAGCCTTCTTTTTCCTTCCTTAAACACAAAAGCAACTTCAGACTCAAAGGCTGCACACTGTGCTCAGCACTAGGAGCACTTGAATCAGCACAAAGAAAACATGGAGCACAGGTCCATAGATTAAGTGCTCCTTCAAAATACAGTATCTAAAGTGATGGATTCTCCTCTTGTCAAAACTTTCCTTCTGCCTCCAACATGCTCCTACATAACAGGCCCAGACCCTGCACAATGGGTTTGGCACAGGAGGGAAAGGCATTCTCATCTGTAGCCTCCTTCAGTTGTTCTTATTGAATGCAATGTGAATTTTTGTCTACTTTGGCTTAAGGCAGACATGTTCCCAGGAAATGCTAATCTAAACTAGAAATAAATCTAATCTAGAAACAGAACTAGAGACAGGAAGAACAAAGCAGATCTGATTCAGCTTGAAAACTGAAAGGCAAGTTCTGTGTCTTCTCTGTGGGAGCTAGCAATGGGAAAGGATGAAGGAAAGATTTCCTTGTGCAGCAGAGCCATGACAAGGTTCCCAGGACATTGGTTAGGTGCAGCCTAAAGCTCAGGGGTTTACAAGGCAGCTCAAGCCACAGATTCAGTACCAGATGATGCCACAAACCCATCAAAGACAGAACTTGCTGCTGCAGAAGCAGAAAGTACTTTGGCAGGTGAAAGCAATCAATGAAAGCCGTGGATTTTCACTGTTAAATGCAGCAGTTCTCCCAAGGAGACAAACTATCCAACACCTATTTGCTGTAGGTTATTTTTCCATCTCCACTTCTGGTGTAACAGGAGTTGATGAGGTAAAATTTCCAGCTAGATAGACTTTGCCAAAAATTTAGTGCTTTAGGCACATACAAGTGCAATCTGCCAGCCAACCCCCATCACATCTGTTTGCTCAAACATTTTAGATTTTCTTTACCACCTCTTTTCCTGGCTGGACCAGCAGCATTCACGGATGGTGCAGCCTCCGGGGCCTCAGAGTCAAAAGTAGCTGGTGGTGGGACATAGCCAGGGGTTGCTGAAAGAGCCAAAATGTAGAAATTGGGTTAATTCAACTCCTGAATGACAACATATAGACCAGATACATATCTAAAGGAAGTATCATGAATTTCACTGTCCTGGTGAAAGTGTGGAGTGGTGAGGTAAGTGTAAGAATTTACCTGCTAACGAGCAGTGAGCTGGAACAGCAGTGAGTGGGGAGCAGTGGAGCAGATCAGAGTGCCTGGGATCAGGGCAGGCTACTGGGAGATGGACAAGGTGTGTCAGTACTTGGGGGATCTGCTAAAGTTTGTGTGCTTGTGACTCTGGAGTGTGCAATTTGTGTGTTCCTCACTGAGGAAGCGATTAAGGAGAGCAGTTTGGATTTGGACAAATTGAAAATTATAGCTGCCCATGCACAAACTTTTAAAACTGGAAAACTGCAGTGTGTGTTACCATTTGTTTCCTCCATTGATGTCTAAGGCAACCCCTTTCATTTCACAGCTAGTACAGGCCCAGAATGTACAAATGTTTCATACTCACCTGCCAAGCATTTTCCCAGCACATTCTGCAGCTCTGTGATGTTCTGTAATCGAGTTAAAACTTTCCCTTTCATCTCAGCATCCTGTTGCTGGCAGAAGGCATTTACAACCTAGAGACACAAACCAAGCTCACTAAATCAGGGAGATTTGTACCCACTTTGCTACTTTTTCTTTTCTGAATAACATTCTCAAGTCCTGAATAAATACACAACACAGCACAGGTGGCCTGTGTGACCAGGTTCACACTGCATGAATAAAGCTCTTCAGAAGTCCATAAGAGCATGGATACAATTGGTGCAATCTAAAAAAACCCAATAGGACAACACCTATAGATAAAATATTAATTGAACAAGAGGAATTAGCAGACAGCACATTGTCAGGTTCTGTGATACCTGTGGCTCTGGAGATCCCTTGGCACTTCCCAGGTCTGCCAGGAAAGAGGCAGTCCTGGGAGGAGAGCAGAACTGGGAATGTGGAATTGCACCAAATCTGCCCTTCTCATGTTATGAGAATAACCCCAGCAGGAAAAATCCCATTGACCAATACATTGTCCAAATCTGCATGAAGGCACTGCATTTTACTCAGCTCACAGAGGTGCAGAACAGAGAGTACAGAGCACCCCAAGAGAGGAAATTTACAGCCTCTCTGAAAGTGGAGCACAACCTTTCTGTCAGATAAAGACCACAGTAAAAGACCACAACATTCCCTCCCCTCCAGTTTCCCCTTTCCTGGCTGACCAAGCCCTGCCCTCCCAGGTTTCCCTCATCCCTCCACCCCAGAACCTGCAGACAAAGCTCTACTCACTTCCCGGAACCAGTTGAGAGCATAGAACAGGAGTGAGCACAGAAATTCACGCTCCTGCTTGGACAGAGAGTCCAGCTTCCCTTCAACCTCCAGGTCAGTCAGGTACAGGGGACAACCTGGCACAGAGCAAGAAAAGTACAGGTTGGACTGTGTGCTACCCATGCTTTGGTTCATGCATTAACCAGGCCTCTTACCACAGCCTGCCCCAATTCCAGTGGCTGTCTGGAGTAAGGCCCATCAGCCACTCCATCCCCAGACACAGCAACTGCCTCCCCTTCCACTCTGTGGGCACAGAGCATCTCAGCCTCCTCACAAAATGCACAACCCCTCCTGCAGCTGGAGGGAATCTGTGCAGATCTGGCACAGGAGCAAGGCAGGCAGGCAGGCTCTATAAAAAGTGCATTTCCCATACCTAGTAAGGCATCAATCTCCTCCAGGCTTCCACTGTTCTGCTCTGCAGTGTAGAGCCTCAGCAGCCGGAAACAGGGTGACAGACACAGGGGGGACACTGCCCTGGGGGAAAAAAGCAATGGAGTGGGTCTGATGTTTTATAGAACTCCAGAATGCCCATCACTTTTCCCTTATGTCCTGTGTCCTTCCCAGGCCACCTCGCCTATGCCTTCTATTTTGCTTCTTGCAAGTCCCAGCAAGAGAGAGCAGAAATGCACCATGTGGGTTAGAAAAAAAACTCCTACAAATTAACAACTGGTGACTACCAGTTTTCTGGGAAAGCATGTAAGGGCAGAAAAATGGCTGCAATGAACAAAAAATGGGGTCAGATTTACTTCTGGTGGAAATCAAAGTTGAGTAACTCAGAAGGAACTGTAAGAAATTGTGCACAACAGTTATAAGGAGTAGAGGAACCTCCTTCAATGTTTCAGTGTGCCACTGCTCCAGTTCCGAGTGATTAAAATTAACATTTTTCCAGAGATGCACGCAAAGTAGCTACATTTTCTCTCATTTTAAAATGATCATGTCTTTTTTAAAGAACAATTAAAATCTCAACAAAATATTATGACAACAAATTACAAACTATGTGCATAAAATAAAAAAAAATAGAGAGGCTTTTATAACCTTAACAAGTCTATGACTCTTATGATTCTTTCAACTTTGGTGTCCTCCTGTTTACTTAAGAGTTTTTTACATTTTACAGGCTTCCTGTTCCATTTGCCAAAGACAATGACCTGATTCTTCAGTTGAATTTCATTTTTGGCAGCGTGTTTGTGGGTTTAGCGCTGTCTGCCACCATGACACACCCAAGATTACCCAAACAGCCCAAGCCAGAACAGACTGCCAGCTGCCAACCAGACTATGCCTCCAAACCTATCTGAGTATGTTTAACATCAAAAGAAGGAGAAGAACACTGGGAATTGGTAAATTCTCTGACCAGCTCCTGATCAGGCACCTGAAAGGCACAAATGGAAACCCTTCCTTCACCTTTGCAGCCGTCCCACAGGTAAGGGTCAAATACCTTTTACTCTGGTTATTTGCTCCAGCAGTGACCCTGCCAAGCTCACTCTGTGACACCAATGGCAAGAGGTTGATGGCAATTGCATCCTGACTTTGATCTTCATCCAGATTGTACAAGGACTTCACTGGGAACAAGAATGAACTGCAAGGAAAGACAGACAACATCTTGTTGGCAATTTCAGTTCTCAGTGACAGAAACACTACCAATGCTTTATTTGTGATTAGCATACCCATGCACTGAGGGGCTGAGATCCACCACAAAGTCACTGGGAAAATCCTCCACCAAACTCTTCCCAAACTCATCCTGTTATAAAAAAAGGAAAAGAAAACTTGCTCAGCAAAGGGGCTCAGTGAAGGAAGCTCCAGCAGCAGCAGTGGAAGATGCAGAAGACATGGCCAAGCAAAAGTATCCTGGAGCCACCACAGTAATGAAGCCCCATGGCCTGCCTTTAGAGACAGAGCCAGGAAACATTGCTAAATGTGCACAACCAATTTCTTCCCTGCTCTTTGGATGTGGGCTCTCTACAAGTTCCAGAGTGATGCAGAGAGACAGAGCAGCTGGCTGGAAGAGGAAAGCAGCCCACATGTAAAAGGAGCTCCCAAAAGGAAGAAAGGTGTCCAGTGGCCTTCACAAAACTCTTCCTATCACCATAAATACCATTTATTTATTCAATTATTACCATTAATGACTGTGGCTTTTCCAAGATCTTAGAGATCAGATAGTCTTAATAGTCTGACCCAGAAACCAATTCCCATACTAAGCTTAAAGTTCTTTCAAATTCTATTTTTGTCTATGAATAGGAACAGCATGCTCTGAGAAATGTCACTTAGTTTCCTTTAAAGAGCTTCCCCTTGTCATGTAAAATTTCACAAAAAAGAAGCTGTTAAAGCACATAAGAACATTCCTGTTAATGAGGAATCTGCCACAATCAAAAAAAGCCCAGAGAGCTGAATGAGGATTTTGTATCTGACCAATCTCTCACAGAACAAAACAAGTTCCCAGACTAGAGTGAAATCCTCAAATTGACTCTATCTTGCCAATGTTTGAAAACCAACATATTTCCTGAAGAATTCATGTAAGTGATTAAGTTCAAAATGCTCTGCAACATACTAGAAGCTGCAAGTCCAAATTGCCCTTCTGCTTCTCAATCAAACTGGCAAATTCATCGTAGTACAGAGCCAAGACCTCTGGTGTTTGCTCACAGCAGAAGCCCACAAGGTCCAGCAGGGTAGACAGCTGAAAGGAGAGAAAACAGTGCAGAAATGGGTAAGGTAAAAGGATCAAATTCAAGCTTTTACCTTCAGTCCTTTTTACATTAATTTATTGTGAGGCATATGCAAAGCTCCATCTCTAGAGTAACAACAATCCATGGTGAATATTCTTGAATAGACACAGACTTAAGAAGGAACATGGATCTTTTAGTGTCCTCTGTCATGAAATAACAAAAGAGTCTGCTCAGGATCACTCTTAAACAGAGTGTCAGCAGAGAAGAAGGCTCTTTAACAGAACCTAAGGAAAAAGGCTGCTAGGCCAATCCTGTGGAACAGAACTACTTTGTCTGGATGGCCTGAAAGGCACAGCTACCAAAGCTGAGAGGATGGCCATGATCACACCTTTGGCTCCCTGAAGCAGATTGTCCTGCTTCTTTCCTTTGTATTTGAAATAACAACTGGACAGAAGACTTTCACTTAATGGCTGCAGTGCTGCTTGTTCTGGTGTAGCAGAGGCAACACCAGCAGGCACCTTTGTTTCTCCAAAACCATTTTTAATAGACTCTTGTCTCTGCAGTCAATGTACAAGAATCCCAGGCTCAGGAAAGCCAACTCCCAGACCCACAGAGTTCTTCAGTTAAGACTGCATTTCCAGTCACCCCTCCTTGCTGACCATGTCCTCCCTGTGTCCCACACTGCCCTGTTCCTGGCACTCACCTGCTCATCACGCTCACTGTTCAGCTCTGGTCTCTCCAGTGAAGCAGCTTCTCCTTCACTCCTGGAAGCAATTGATAACTTACTGTTGTGGCACAGGACCCAAGAGACAGCAAAACCCATCACACACACAAGGTTCTCTCTCCAGAAATCACAGAATTAGACAATAAAAAGATTTCTTTGGAACACATTAGGAAAACACCTGGTGCTGTCTGGAACTTCTTCTCTTTTGGACTTCCCTGGACTCAAACACAGAGCACCTCAGGTTATTCAGCCTAGAGGTAGAAGCTGACCTGTAGTCAGTCTCCCAGTGTTCAATTTTTTTCCAAGCAGCAGGTTGTGCAGTGTGGTCAAGGGATTCACAAATAGGCATTACCAAGGAATTTGGGATGCCTTTCAGAGCAGCAGCAGGTGAGCAGCACAGGCTGAAATACCAAACACCACAGTATGCAGAAGAGAGTTTTAAGATCCTGGATTTGCCCAAGATGTGCCTGAACTCAAAGGCAATGCTCTCCTGTCTTTGTTTCACTCCAGGCCTGAACTGAAAGCCATGTTAGATTCATCTTTGCTACATTTTCTCTCACCTTTTTAATGCCACGCTCCCTATCATGGAAACAGCACCAATAATCCCCATTTGTTTGTGGTTGGGAACTGTGCTGGAGAGCCATTTCCTGATCACCATGTGCATATCATCCTGAAAAGAGACACAGACCATGTCACCACAGAGCTACCCTGTGTGTCCATCACTCACTCTATTGGCATCTTCACTTAATGTCATCTCCAAGGGCTACAGAGGGATGGTGTACAAGGATTTTTGCTTAAGGAATGTACATTCTGACATTTCATTTATTATGAAAATACTGGTCCCAACTCCAAGTAAGGTTGTAAGCAGCATTAAAAGTGCTTTGGTTTGACTTTGCTGTAACTACTACAAAGAACTACAACACAGACACAATTGCTCCAGATTTCAATCATAATTAATAGGAGAGTATGTTAAAAAATAGATGGTCTTGGAGCCTGTCATACCCAAAGAGCAGCTGCAGAGCTGCACTTCAAAACACTGTCAACTTCAGGAGGCTGAGGGATGGAGCAGTTTGTGGTGAAGGTTCCAAAGACAATCTGTGCAGTGCAAGGAAAAATTCCTAATCTGCCTGCAGAGATCCTCATGTCTAAGAGGCATCAGCTTAGAAGAACACTTAGAGAAGGCAAAGAGGAAGTTGGCTCTCAGGTACTGATTTCTTTTGGTGACCTACCCCTGGAGTCTTCAGTATCACTGAGGATAAGAGTCAAACTGCCAACCTTGGATCTCCACAGTTACAAACTCTCAGCTCAAACTAAATTCTAGACACTCCTCCCCTTCTTTTCACAACTTCTGAGGGCGACAGGCAGAACATCCTGATGGCAGGTCCTGCAGGGCTGCAAAGTCACACTGTGTGTTGCCAGGGCAATTTTCCCAAGTCACACGTAAGACTCAGGGTGGGAGGAGGGAAATCATTGAGGAAACTAGATCAGAAAGGAGCTAAACCTGCCATACAACTGGGAATTTTGGCAGTGAAGAGCTCCAATTAACAGGGTGAGTGGGAAGGATAAAATGGCTACAGACAGGCTGTTTTATATGCCACAGACCAATCAGGAGAGGAAGAGCAGTTTTCCTTCATAGGCTCAAGTTAGCATGTGCAAACATACCTAAAACTACAAACCACACAGGGACTCAAAGAAAGACAAATAGTCCTAATTTCTAGAGCTGAACTTTATGAATGGGAAGATTTTAAATCCTGATGTCTCTGTTGTGGAATAAATATCTCTGAATTATTTCTTTATCTGCTCTGCTCAAGGATTTAGAAATCCAGACAAAGGTACCACCACTGTATGCTGCAGCTGAGTCACACAAGGTACCCTGTGCAAGATGGAAGTGGATTTAGACAGACCAGGTCTGACAGCTTCTCATGTTTAAACCACAGGCACAAGAGGTGTGGAGTCTACCACCTCACATACTCTGCTCTGTGCACTTCAGCTCTTCTAACAAGAGAGTCTTTGTTGTCTCTGGTGTGCAGAATTTAAGTGGCTGAATCAATACAAATATCTCAGGGAGGAAGCTCAACTGTGCTTTCTGAAGGCTTCCAAGTGATGGAGGAACAGAGCTGTGCAAGGAGGCTGCTAAATTTACACTTCTGCAAGCCTTCAAGGCTCAGCTAGACAAAGCAACAATCAACATGACACCATGCTGGTGACAGTCCCACTTTGACTGGGAGGTTAGGGCAGGGACTACCATCAGCACCCTTCCTACAACATGTCTAACAACTCTGCCTTTCTCAAATGTGCAAGAGAAGGGGACCTTTCTGGGAAAGATGAGAGGCACAGTCACTGTGATAAGCCCTTGATATCAGGGTGGAAAGTCTAGAGCCACAAGCTGGTTTGCAGACACTTGGAGAGAAGAGGATTTTAAGCTCAAGGCTATCCTGACATCAATCCCTGTTCATAGATGATGCCAATATTTAGTTAACCTAGCAGAAGAACCAAGGCACAGACTGAACAACTTTCTGTTGTGTCTCTGCTCACCTGAATGTAGCTCCCTTCTTGCTTCTGGCTGAATGCTAAAGTGCTGAGGATGTAGAAAAGCTTCCGGATCTGGCATGGATTCAGTTTCTGTGTAGAGTCTAAAATGGTCTGGAAGAGAAGCCACAAACTAGCTCAGAATATCAAGAATCCCTTTCCATATTCTCAAAAACACATTAATTGTCACCCTCAGGGAAGATAATTACCTTTTTGTACATGCATGTAAAAGCTACATTCAAATTAACCAAACATAAATGCCAGATTATTGCTCTGGCCTTACTTATGGGATTTCATTTTATCAGAGGCTGAATGGAAAGAATAACTTGGCTACCATAAGCATTTTGGGAGTGCTCAGGACAAGTGGCAGCTGTCTGTTTTCTATCACAGGTTTGGTCACAGGATTCAAATATTTGACAAGCAAGTAATTAAGCAAGTACTTTTCATTTAACAACCAACCAACTAAACAGCAAAAAGTATACACCTTTCTCACAATGTATAATTAAATCACCAGGGGCACCAAAATATCAGAGAGGTGTGGGAATACCCACACCCACCCTCTTCAAGGGCTCTTAAACAAAAGCTGTCCTTAAGCTACAAACCAACATGGATGGGGGAGTGTTCAAGGAAAGTACTGTTACATGCTTGCCTTTATGTTTAACTCTTCCCTCAATCTCTACTTTTACTACTTTTGGAAATAGGCAACTTGGCAGGTCTGACCCTGCTTGTGACTCTTAGAATTCAGTAGTCCATATTTTTTCTCCCCACTGAGTACTTCTTTTAAATTTTAGGATATGTCTTTTTCCATCTCTGCAAGCAATTTTGTCTTAGGATTCAAATACTGGCTGAAGTACTGTCAGTCCTTCAACAGACAGAATGTGCAGTCCACAAAGGGGGCGAGTTTTTGCCAAGTTTTGAAATAGCTCATGTAAATAAAGGCAACATTTCCATTGTAGGCACCATTCCATGCCTGTAATTTAAGCATTGTCCAGTTAAAGGGAATTGTCTATCTCAATTTCCCCTGTCAAAAAATCATTCAGTCCTATCGTACAGCTCACACTTGGACAGCAGTTACTTTTCACTTCTGACCACTGCCTTTCTCCAGGCAGAAAAGCTTTACAGGTACAAGTTTTTCCAATACCTCTATTTTGGAGAAGTACTGGTCTATTCTGGATCTGAGGCACAGTAGTGTAAGGGCCCCAAAATGTAGTACAAACCCAGAGAAGCAGATACCTTCACAAAGGTGGCATAGCGCATCAGCAGGGACGTGTGCAGCACCACCAAATCCGTGAGCACATCCAGAGAAATGTCCAGCTCTGTCTCACTTCCACTGCACACGTGAGTCACCAAAGCACTCACAACCTCCTAAGGAAAAAGTCACCAAAAGAACCACAGTGAAATATCAACAGAAAAATGTCTGCCTTGCTCTGCTCATATGGACTACGTTGATCAAGTACAGATAATCAGAGAAGTCCTTGTGCTTGAAGTCACTCGCTATCACAGTCTTGCTGTGACTGTTCCCCATCTTCTTCTTGGCCTAGTGTTTGGCACAGACCTCCCTCCAAAGGTTTCCAACTGCCTGAAACCCTGTCCCCAAAGGATTATGAGATAAACTCTAGAACAAAGTGCAAACCTAAATAAAACAGCGGCCATCCATCACACTGTACCTGCTGGCAGTAGGAGTCGAAGGCTGCAAAAGCTTGTTTGTACATGCAGCTGCCAAAGGAGACCACAGCTGGGTGTGCTGAGTGCAGAAATGTCTGAGCAAGGGCTAGGATTGAAGGGAAGAAGTCTTTGATAACCTGAAATACAGACACCATGAAAGAGGAGATTACTATTGCTTGTTTTCAACACATCCAATGCTGAGGAAAACTCAGCTCCAAAAAACCACATGACAGTTCCAAATGAGAACATGTGCCTTGGGACACTGATATGGACTAGAAATTATAAGAGAAGTACATGAAGATTACTGGAAAGGTATAAATAATGCAGCACAGGGCTAAATCATCATCTGACAAGATCTTTGAGAGATAAAAGAGAGAGTCCCAAAGCAGGATCAGACTGACCGTTGCATGGTTTTGGAAGGCATTCTGCATCAGCTGTTCTGGCATGCAGCCCAGTCGGATTTTGCTCCTCAAAACCTTCTCAGTTTGCTTCCTGTTCCTAGTGTTTGTAGAATGGATTAGCAGCAAAACTATCAGATCCAGAACCTTTTAGAGGAAATAACAACCACTCATTATGCTGAAATATTAAACAGTTCAGATAACTCCAAGTCAAGACTTGAAGTCTAAACTGAGAAGAAAAAAAGAGCTCAGAAAGTCCCAAGAGTTACAACTTAAATAAAACCTTATGAGTAGAACAGTACAGAATTAAAGCAGGATTAACTCTGAATCAACTCTGTCCCTTAACAGAAGGGACGGGGATGAATCTGAAGGAAGGGATGAACCAAGAGTTACAAGAAAATGGATGGCTGTTATACTTGGAACAAGTCCAACACCAAGAGAACCATCCATGAAACATCACCAGTAAGTTTCTGGTCCAAATTCAAATATCTCCTAATCTACAACCAAGAAGAAAGCCCTTGAGAAAACAAGAGGACCCTTACAGAGCAGAACTATTACCTTATGGTCAGACACAGATGTGCTGTTCTCAATAGCCTGAGAGGAAAAAAAACAAGCAAGCTGTTAGGTTACAGTACAATTCTATATTCCAAAACCAAATCAAAAAAGGTAGACACCAGAAGTCTGTGACACCCTGCTCACAGATTTCTCTCCTCTACAGCAGGATACCCATCAAAGTCAGCAAACTGGATCCTCCCAACAACAGAGAATCCAGGAGGTATTAAAAAGTAGCTGAAAACTGAGTTGGAGCAAGGATATTCTCAAGTAACATGAGGCTTGAGAAAGGAACTGAGGTATTGAGTAATGAGGACAAGAAACAGCCTCATGGTTTACACTAAAATGCAATTTAAAATTAAATTTAGCCTAATACCAGCTGATACTGATTTCCAGCAGGACATTTTCAAACATCTTAAGGCCTCACATAGCTCAGTCTCAATATATGGTATACATTTTTCCTCTCTTGTAGAATGAAATCTGTATCAGTAAAATGAAGGGCTAACATCTGTCTTTTAATGCATTTGATTACAAGAAAAGCTCAGGCTCAATCAAGGAGCCCAAATAAATATGGAAACAAGGACTGAAATGTGTCTCTTACCTTAATCCATGCTTCAGAGACATCTTTCTGAAATCTCACAGCTAACTTGATGACATCAAAAAGTAGCTTCACACAGTTCTGGCTGGTGGTTACTTGGCTCAGGGAAGAACTGCAAATCATCAGAAAAGAGGAGACTCAGTCCCTGCAAATACTGTCACAGGAGCAAGGCAGCCCAGCAGCCACAGCAGTAACTTAAAGCAGCCATTGTCCACAGGGAATGCTCTGGGAAAGAGAGGGAGTTTTCCAACAGGATGGAACCAGAGGTTGCAGAATCAATGGAACACATACTGGAGGGAACTTAAAACAGATAAATTGGTAGCAATATTATTATAAATGAAGTTGCTTATCCCCATGCAGACATGGAGGCAGATGGCTCAAAAGGAACTACAGCCATGGCAGGGGAAGCTGGCTGGGCAAGGAGTGACACATGGATTGCATTAGCACCAAGCAGGAAGGAATAAATGTGTCCATGCCTTGCCACAGGATAAATCAGGCTCATGTTTGTAGCCAGTTGTGCCAGAGAGACCAGAAGAGGAACAGTTTAAGTTATCCTGTCTCATCCTACCCTTGGAGAATCAAGTAATCTTCTTAAAGTACCTGGCCTGGACTTGGCTTTTAATCTTCTTCTGGGAACTGTGAATCTGCAGGGGCAGAACACACGAGGACAGATCCAAGTTCTTCCGAAGATCAGAAATCACCTGTAAAGCACAAACCCATGCACAAATCACTGTGACAAATGAGGGAAGAACAGAAAGAACTGAGGAAAATAAAACTATTTCCCATAATAACCCTAAAATTACAAATCAAAACTCATATATTTGTAAAGATTTACAAGTATTTAATCATGCCCAAATTTAATTTTTTTAATTCAGAAAATGAACCAACAAAACTATTCACCTGTATGTCATACAAAAAAGAATTTTTTAAGACCTACTCTGTGAAATTTCCACCAATATCTGCTTTACATTGCTGTGAACTGTTTTTATTCTGTTTAGCAGCTGAGCAAGATACATGACAGCCTGAGGAACTCTGGGACATGCAAGTTTACCAATGTGACTGCTGTTCAAATGCAGTGTGCCAGCACAGACTGGCTGCCATGTCAGAGGCACACTTTTTTACAGGGGTCTCCCTGAAAGGTTTGGGCAGATCACAAACCTCATTTCCCTTAGGCTGAGGCTTCCTCAGCATATGAAACAAAGTGTGTTTGATAGCTCAGCAAGGTTGGCTTTGATCCCTGGCAATATTAAAATTTTACTTGAAAACATTAAAAACACACAGCTCTGTGTATGAAGCAACTTCCCTCTGTTGAAACACAAACTGGTGTGGAAAACACATACTTCATTATGAAAAAGATACTGTACCTCTACTGCATCTGCTGCCTTGACATTTTGGAGGATGAATTTTACTACTACAGGCAAATCTTCCAGTTTTACAGAAGGCACAATGGTCATGGCAGACTGTCTCACCTGAGGAGAGAGCAGCACTGCATCAGCTGGAAGACAACACTTCACAGAAACATAGTTATTCCAGGGGGAAGGAATCCTTGGAGATAACAGTCCAACCTTCTGCATTGTCAGTACCAGATCAGATTCACCTTGGCTTTGTTGAGTCTTGAAGGATGGAGGAAACCTCCAATCTCTGCCACTTCTTTGATAATTTAAGTTAATGCTGCAGACCTTAACCAGTTTTTCCAAATGTCCAACCTAAACCTCTTGTTGTGGCCACTGCCCCTTATCACTCTTCAGCAGGAAGAGCTTGGCTCCACCATTTTGTAACTGGCTTTCAAAAGGGAAAAGCATGGAGGATGTGCAGCCTGCTATGCAGCACCAGCCTTTTGGCACTATGTAAAACACTATGTACTCAAATGAACCAATTTTATTTTATCCATAAGAAGCCCAACTCCAAAAAGTGCAGCAGTGCAACATATCCAAAAGGCACAAGGCACATCATCATCTCTTCTCCTTTGTCAGCACTCTGCAGAGAAAATCTTTTTAATTATTTAATCACCAATCTGCCTTTCCTTAGAATATAACAGTCTAGCCTGGTCACTGTACTTAAAAAAGAGGAAATATTGACAATAAGATTTAAGACAGGCAGTATAAAATTACTGCAGCAGGACAAAGTGCTTCTGCATTTGCTAAAACAGCTGTGATTGAAATTCCTGGCTGTTACAGCAGGAATTCAGAAAACTTCTCTCTGCTTTTTCCTGAATCCCTCATACATGTTTCAAAAACCAGCTTTAGCTTCTGACCTCTTTCCAGCTTCAGGAGCTCAGGACTTTTGAAGGCCTACAGGAATCAGATTTAGCAAAATACTGGGAATGAAGAAACAGTTCCAGTTCTTGTGTTGCTAAGCAGGGCCTGGGGTGTGCTGGAGTGCTCAGTAAATGCTCTCACCTCAGCCACAAGTTCTGCATCCAGATCCAGACGAGAGAGGGCATCCAGGATTGGCACTGTCAGCCGTCTGCCCTGCTTCAGCAGGCAGCTGATACACAGGGAAAAGAAAACAAAGGATCCTCTTAACAAAACCAAGAATGTATCTTTAGTGGATTGTATGATTCCAGTAGTTTTTGTGGCCACTGCAAAAAAAATCTCTGAAGCTGACAACATATGCCACTGGGATTATGGAAAATTTGTTCTCAAAATTATTACTCCTCATGTAAGAACTGCTCCTGTCTTTAACAGCCTCATGGACTTTCCCAAAACTCATGTAATCATTCTTGGCTGGCCTCTGAGTTTCTTACAAACTTTCTCTAGTAAGAAGTTGTACTTAAATTTTGTTAGATGAAAACCAGCTCATCTGCAGCATCCTGGTAACTGTGTTTGGACTCCCTTACTCATTAGAAGTAATGAGTTGTTTTCTGCATCAGAAATAGGTAGAGGCTATGGAGAATATGGAAATAAGTGTGCCCTGCTGATACTGTTTGGATCTCAGCTTTCAAAACAAACAGAGAAAAGAGAAGTCTGAGGAGTTTGATTAGTATAGGAAAAATGTGTGGAGTTTTTTTATCTAGAAGCTGAGGCAAACTGAGAATGAAAACAAAGTCACAGTTTGAGAGGGTACAAGGAATAGGATGCACTGCTTGCAGTAATAATCTGCAAGTGATCACAGGTTTGAAAAGGTGATTAACTCCAGCAGAAATGTAAGTGATCTGTGCAATAATAAGAATTAGAAACACTTAGACTACTCAAATTCTTGTGTAAAATGAATACATTATTAAAGCAGACAGATGTAAGGACTAGCCTATGGCAGTGCTCCCTGGGAGGGTAACTCTTGACATTAGGCTCCCCAGTTGTTTGGATCAGCAAATATGCTTGAGAAAAGTACATAAAACAGCCAGAGTTCTATTTCATGCACACATTTACTATGTTGTGGATCTGGGGTTTTCTTTATTAATAAAAACCATGTTGATCCTTACCACAGCAGAATCCAAGACAAATCAGAAGCTGTCAGTAGTAATATCCAAGTGACTGATCACAGACTATCCAGCAGAAGCAGTGATTACTTAACTGGATGCTACCTCTGCTGTCTCCAGGTAGTCAAGAGTTTAATCATAATTTAGATAAAAGCAGTTTTGGAGCATTGTCTAAATGCAATGTCTTTTGCTGGATTGCCTGTGCTCTCTTTAGGAGCACAACAGTACAAATGGAATGTCCTAGGACAGTGCTGGGTGTCCCCAGATGCTGCAGTTAACAGGAACACAGTGCTGTCCTAATACTTCAGTCAGCCCCAGAGCAACCTGCATTAATGCATCTTGTCCTTTCCTGCTAAGTGCCAGGGGAAAAAAACAAAACAAAACAAACCCTCCCAACCAAATCATCCATACCTGAGCTCTCTGGCAACCTCACTTTGCTGGGAATCCTCCAGGATCTCAGGCAAACTGGTGATGATATCGTGCTGGATTGGTACTGGAGAGACACTGACCATCTGCATTAACTTCCTGACCAGATCCTGCAGGCAACAGGAGCACTGCTGAAATGTACAAATCTCTCAGCACAACAATATTATGTATCTAAGGTCCCTCAGTGCAACATCTGCTTGAGTTTGTGCCAACTGTCCCTTAACTCATTGTCCTGCTGACATCATGAAGCAGACATAGATTTTTGTGGAAAAAGGATATTTTACAGCTAGGATATAATGATCTTGGTGAGCAGAGGAAACTGGGAAACACAACAAGCTTCCCAGTGTTTAGTACTCCAGTAGAGTAACCCACAGAGACCAATTGACTTAGGGAAAGCAGGGAAAGAATTACCAGAACAAGAACAGAGAATTCATCCCCACACACTTGCAAGTATCCAGTACCTTGTCAAAATTAAACAAGAGGGGACTGTACCTTCCTGCCAACAGCTTTAAAATGGGGCCATCTGTGTGAATACACATGCATAGATATAATTTATGTAAAAGAAGACTCAGAGCAAGAAAAGAAGAAAAAGAGAAAAAAATAGTAAAAAAATAGTAAAAGATGTTCAGATGTAACTCAAGGCAAACATAACAAACCAGAAAAAATTAAATCTCTCCTTCAGCATGTAAATACAAGAACAACATCAGTTCTCATCAGCACAATAATTCAATCTAATCCCACCTGAGAGGCATTCCAGAAGTTGTTTGGAAAAATCATCCCTGTGACTGCACCTCTGGCACCCACCTGGCTGTCAAGGAGCCTGTCAAGCCACTTGAACTGATTGATGATGAGCCGGGGGAAATTTGTTCCAAAGGTGCCCACACTGGAACAGCAGAAAAGGAAACACAGCTGAGTGACACCTACAGAGTCCAGAGCTCTGCTGCTGGGCAGCAAGAACAACTGACCCCATTCTTAACTGGTCACTAATACACTGAAAGAACTTCACTCTTCTTACAGGTTGATAGGAGACAAATGTAACGACATCCATTTTTCAGAATTCCAAAAGGACTCACAGCACAATGAACAGTTTATCACTTTTACATCCAAGATCCTTTAGAATTCTTGGGTGAAAACAGTTCAGACCTTGTGACTGTCTATGTTAAACCCTCCTCAAACAAGATTTCAGTCTCATACAATTTCTTGGACTACAGCTCTGTGCAGCATTTGTGTGCTGTATTTCAGCACAGGAACAAAAACTGCAGCTGGAACAGCCTCAGCTTCTTTCTGCCCCTTGGCCTGCCCCACTGACTCTGCAGTGAGATTCCAGGGCACAGGAAGAAGAGATGGAGTGGCCAAGTCTTGCCTGTGTTACACCTCAAGATCTCTCACTCCACTGTGGTGTTCTACATTCAAAAACCAAGAGATGCTCTTTCAGTTTCCCTAGTTTGAACACAAAAGAAGATCTGTTTGCATCTCCCAGCCTCCTAAACTCTGCCAGCAGCCACTTCCATCTTTTTTTAAATGATGACACACTCTCTGGTTCCTCTGCTGAAATAATTCCTAAGCTTGTGTCAGTAGCTGTGAAAAGCACAATCAATCAGTGCACAATGTCTGCATTTCACCTTCTAGAAATCTGCCTTCTGCTCTATGGACTCACCAATTTAAGGTCATGGTACCTCACAGATTATTTTACACAGGTATGAAAAAACCCCCACATCAGTGCAAACTGCCAGCCAGGTAAACCTGAAGTAACAGCTAAAGTCAAACTGCTGGTGATTGTCCAAAAGAAATTTCATTTCAAGGCAGAGAGAAGCCAGTTTATACTCACATGTCAAAAAAGAATTCAGGGATCTTTTCCAACAACAGTGTTATGACAGCAGGCTAAAAGAAAGGAAAAAACCAATGTTAGGGTGATTTACTGGTTGCACTGTGGTACTGCCACGCAAACTGACCTTTCAGAAAAGATGACATACACACAGAGAATAAAATGCTTGGAAGGCTCAATGAAGTATTGCCTGTATAAGAAATCTCTTGCCTAATGCCAGAAATGAGGCACACAGCCTAAGAAGTGAAAACCACTTTTCAGAGAGTTGTATAAACTACCCAAATAACCCAGCAGAATACGGTCATATGGGCAGGATGTACAATTCCTCTGGACCAATGAACTTCTTTTTCTCAGACACTGAGCTGCTCTTCACCACTCAGAAAACTAAAGCATCAATTTTAGATAAGTTTGAAAACAGTGCCCAGCTCTAGCACTTAAAGATTCTCCACAGTGGAAGTGGTTATATCTCATCAGAATTTCCTGTGGTTGACCTGAGCCATCCTCTCTCATTCTGCCCCTGTTCACCTTTGAGGAGAGTCTGGCTCTGTGCTCCCTACACCTTGCAACCATTTGAAGACCATGAAATTTCCCTTAATCTTCTTTTAAAACTGAACAAACCCAGTTCCTTCTGTCTCTGCTTGTCTGCCACATGTCTCAGGCTCTAGGCATCTTTGTGCCCCTACAACAACAAACTGGACACTATTCCACATGCAGCCTCACTTGCCTCAAAACCAGCTCTATTAATCCTTTGCTTAAGTAAGCAAAATGTTCCCTACAATCAAAACATTGTAAAGAGCAAGGTAAGGTTCCCATACCTGTAAGATCTTAATCCCAAGAAGCAGTTTAATGAGGCTTTCACAATATGAGTGCACCAGATTCCTGCAAGATGAAAGATTCCACCACAGTTGTGTCAAAAACATGCTGGGAGAACAGGCTGTAACTCTTCCCATTACTGTTTTCTTTTAAAAACTACATACAATGACTTAAGGTAGCACATGGCAACCACAGACACATAAAAAGATTTACAAGTGCTCTTTAGCTCTGAACCAGCTCACTTTCTACAGGATTAAAAATGTGAAAGTCTGTGGTGAAGCTGTATCTCCTGGGGAAAAAAATCTTAAAAAGGAATTGACCCCCACCAGCCCTGGCAAATTTTTTCACAGTATTTGGTTGTTGCCATAAAATGCCATAGAATCCAATGTGTGCCATGGGCAGGCAGTAAATTCTGACTTAATACTCTAAACTCCCTGCTAATTAACAGCAATTGATTACACCAGCCATGCTGCCTTGGTGTGCACCAGCTGGAGCCTTTAGCTGCACCCTGGTCAATGTCCCAGCACATCTCCAGAGACTGGCTCTGATTGAGGGGAAGGCAAAACTCATTTTCTCTACCTGGACCCCTCAGTCCGTACAGGAGTGCAGGGCAAGAGGCAATTCTTGAACTGGTTCCTGTCCTTGATGTGAGACTCCAGGCCACTGATGAACTGCTTCACCACCTGCAAGGCAGAGAGAAGTTACCCACCCTGAAGGGACCCCAGCCAGCTGCTGTGCTTTAGGATGCAATCTGCAAGCAGATGGTGAGAACCAGGGAGAGCTAATCTGGGAACTGCAGACAGAAACTGTGATGGAAGGAATGCTGGATAGTAAATGAATGCTAGTCCAGACCATTTCCAGAGGATTGCCCTGCAAAGTAACTCTAAAGCAAGTGTCTCACATTTTACTTTGATTTAAGAAGATTTTGCCTTTCTTCCTGTTCTGCTGAGATAATGTGACAAGGCCTACACCCAAAAAACATTTGCAGCCAAATCATTTGCCTCAGGACTTTCACCTGGACTTGGTTTCTGGGGAGAAGCACCACATCATGGCACTGTTAATGCTGCCAGCTCCCACCCAACACAAAACCAAACCCAGCTTCCACCAGAAAGCTATGCAAGTGATTTGTCTGCTGTGAGAGTCTTTGTCTATTGAATAATATTACCAATGAAAATTACTTTGAGAATCAGAAAAACTGTGGGATTAAAAGGCTGGAACAGCAACACTAAGAGAACTGGAAAATCTGAACCACAGAAATCCAAGACAAGCTGCTGTGTTGCACACTTCTGTATGGGACTAGCAGGGACATCCAGCTGCATTTGCATATTTTCCTACTCAGCAAGCATCTTTAAAGGTGGCTCCTGCCAAAGTTACTTACAGCTGGGTAAGTAGGGTGCTTCTCCAGGGCCAGGCAGAGCTTCTTCTGGAAAGCTATTTGATCAACAGCTGAGGAGACAGGTTAGAAAGGAAATAAAGAATGAGACAATCTGTCCATACAACATCCTAACAGCTACAGCAAGTACAAGCTCTCAAGCCCATCCACCAACATTTTGCATTTGCTCTACTGAGAAGTGCAGTTGGCAAAAGCCTGAGTGGAATCAGCACTTGTGCTTTCTCTAGTCAGGGCTGAGAGCAGCACTGAAACACTGAATGCAGGGGGCACCCTGAAGGCATTGCCTGAAATGAAAGGCAACAATGCCATGTTTGCTTCCCCATTTCAGAGCTCAGTCTTCAGACTTAGCAGGTATACACCCAAAGAGGTGGAATAATGAGTTTAGGTGATGCACTGAATTCAGCAGGAACAAGAGGTATATAACAAATAAGAGGCCAAATGAAGGTTTGCTTGAATTTTGAAACAAGCTGGCTCAAGCACTTTTGTGCTGCAAGTAAAACACATCATTGCTTTGTACTATCCATCCTTGCAGGTTTTGATCTGAAGCAGAAACAGCAAATGTTGAACTCATACCTATTTCATTCTGTCCCTCCCCAGCTTTCAGCACAATTCCTGATGTCCTGAGGAGCTCTTCAAAGACTCCCTCATTCTCCAACCCACAGAAGGCAGAGGCATTTTCTTTATCAGAACTCCGTGACTTCTTAGTTTCTGAGAAAACAACACATGCTGCAGCAAATACATAAAAAATCAGCAGTTTCATTAACAATCAGCATTATCAGAACTGCCATTTTGGCCTTGCCCCTGCTTGGGAGGTGCTGCCTCTATTAATGGGTCTCCACCCCACTAAGATGATACCCAGGTACTTACTTGCCAAGTCTGTCCTGCAGCTCTCTTCAGAAGCATCAACTTTGGACAATTTCCTTTTTGAAACCATGGTAACAAAACCTTTGTTGTTGCCTAAAAAAATGCAGGAAAAAGACAAGTGTTTTATTAATCTCTTTTTTAAGCAGATCTAGAATGTGAATAGAAAAAGGGAACATGACAGAAATTGAGAGGGCTCAAAGAAAGACAGATTGCCTGGGTAACCAATATCACACCACATTTTTCTGCTGTGCAGGTTGAAATTTTAGAGTTTGTCATATTTCAATAGCACAATATATGCCTTTTTCTGAAATTCAGTTCCTCAGAAAACAAGGCTTGGCCTTTCATTCAGGCAAATGAAATGGCAAATTAAAGTGAGCAACTATGAGAACCCAGACTGCATCCACCGAGCTAAAGTCAAGCTCTCCACATGACAAAGCAACAAAGGATTCACAGATAGGTGCTCATGAGCCCAAACACATTAAGTGATCCTGTTCATGCCCCTAACCACGAATCACAGCCAGTGAGCTCTGTCAGCACAAACCTCCATCTCACCATCCTCTTTTGGGGGGTGGCAACAATTAAAAAGAAAAATAAACTTAACTCACCTTTAAAACTTAAAGGTTATGAAAAAAAGATGTGTGCATCTCACGCTAAATTTCAACTGCTTGGCAGAGGCTGGTAAAATGACTTACTTAAAATACCAGCACGGCAGTGGAACAGTTTAAAAACAAAAGTGCAACGAGCCTTTCACAGCTGTTTCAGGTGTATAAATATCTGAAAGATGGGCACCAAAGCGATGGTGTGCTCTGCCCGACTCTCTTGAGTGGTGCCCAGTGACAGGATAAGGAGCTATGGCCAAAACTAAAACACGAGAACTTTCACTTTGACATGGACAAAATCTTCTTCAGGCTGTGGACGGCAGAGCACTGGAACAGCTGCCCGGGGAAGGCGTGCCCAGGCATGCCCAGGGAAGGGCTCTCCCTCCCTGCGGACACTCCCAACGCAGCCGGACCCGCTCCTGTGTCACCTGCCCTGGGTGTCCCTGCCTCGGCAGGGGCTGCCCTGGCTGATCCCCAGAGCTCCCTTCCAGCCCCACCGCTGCTGGGATCGTGTTCTGGGTGCGAGGCGCAGCCTGACAGCCCAGCCGGGCACCCCTCCGTCACACCTACTGCCAAAGGTGGGCAGTGCCTCAGGCGGCCGTTCCACCTCCTCGGCTCGGCTCGGCTCAGCCCGTCTCACCTGTGCCCACCTCACCTGAGCCGAGCCGAGCCGAGCTTACCTCCCGTCCTCTCCGGGCAGGGCGGGGCGGGAGACGCCGCTGTCCTTTCACGCCGCTCCCGCCACTCGCGCTCGAGTTTCCCGCCCGCGGCGCGCGCTGACGCCGTTCCGCCGGGGGCGGAAGGGCCGGGCCGGTCCCGGAAGCGGAAGCGCGGCGTGTGGCGGCGGCCCGGTGTCGGCCGGAGCCGGGCCCGAAGCGGCACCGCCGCGATGAGCGAGCCTGAGCTGCTGCTGGACTCCAACATCCGGCTATGGGTGGTGCTGCCCATCGTCTTCATCACTTTCTTCGTGGGCATGATCCGGCACTACGTGTCCATCCTGCTGCAGAGCGACAAGCGCCTCACGCAGGAGCAGGTGTCCGACAGGTCAGGGCCCGCCTCACCCCCGCCCGCCCCGCTCCCCCGGCCCGGCCCGGCGCTAACGCCGCGTGTCTCTCTTCCAGCCAAGTCCTGATCCGGAGCAGAGTCCTTCGGGAAAATGGAAAATACATTCCAAAGCAGGTAGGGAGCTGCGCGCTCGGGCTGTACAAGGGCGGCTGGGGGGCTGTGCCCGGGCAGTGCCGCGGGACGAGCAGCGCCTGCGGGCTCGGACGCTGCCGGGTCACCCCTGGGCACAGCAGTGTCCGTAAGGGCAGATTCCCGGGAATCTTGGATACAGCACTGCTGTTTATGTCTTTTCCTTGACATTTATGTTAGCTGTCACTGCTCGATGTTTTAACTGCGTGCTGACATGAGATGTGCCTCCAAACTGCTGTTTAATATGTGCCAGCAAGCACACAGGGATGCAGTGCTAGCTTGGGATAACGAGGTGATCATACAATGTCAGCTGAAATATTTGCTAAACTAAAAATGCATCGCTCGTGTTGGCTCTGTTGGTACCAAATGTGTATTTTGTGAAATCCAGAGGTCAGGAAAATCTCCTGTGTATAAGTATTGGTGCTCCCTGGCACAAAGAATTTGCACAAAACACTAAAAGCTCTTTAATTAACATGGGTTTCTCTTCAGAGAATTCTTATAATTACTTCAAGAATTTTAAAGAGCCAGGGATCTGGTACTCTGGATGCAGAAAAATGTGATGAGCTTCAGAACACATGGGCAGTGAGGCACCTATCCCAGGAAGGTGTGTTGTGAAAGAACTCACAAGATGTCTGAATGTCTGAGCAAGGACTAATGCTTCTGTCCTTTTACTTCTTACGGTGTTGGCATTGTCTTTCTCTGCTTTCAGTCTTTCCTGTCCCGGAAATATTTTTTTAATAACCCCGAGGATGGATTTTTTAAGAAAACAAAAAGAAAGGTAGTGCCTCCTTCACCAATGACAGGTATGTTAAGGTACCCTAACTGCAGCCAGGTAGAAAAACCTGCAGTGTCTGCTGAGGGTGGAAGGTGAATCAGCTCTGCAGGGAGCTCGGGCAGTGTGAGGGAGGGGGTGGGAGTGAGATCCCTCTCTTGGAAAACAAAAACATTAGGTTGTTTCATGTTGCTCAACTTCAGCCTTGAGCTGCTTGCAGCATCTCAGGAGGCCTGACCTCCTCAGGGTAGCCAGGAGTGGGAGTCCTGCTCTTGGCACCTTTTGCCAGTGTTTTGCTCCAGCTCCCAGGGGGTCTTCTCTAAAGTGATTTAATTTAATTAATGTATACAGCAAAACAGGAGCTTGTCCTTCCTCTACCCAGGTCAGCTCACAGGGGTCAGGCAAGTCCAGAGATGTGGGGCAAGGGATGGGGTCAGGCACAGCACAGGACACAGCACCTCTGTGGCAGCAGTCTCCACCACATTGGCTGCTCATCTCCTTTTGCAAAGTACTGTCAGCAATGGAAAACTGTAGATACTGGAACAGGAGTGTTGTCTCATGCAGTTTCCTAATTAAATTATCTGACATGCAATGACTTGTTTCTCTTTATTGTGATGTACTGCTACTTCACACCCCGTCTATGATTTGCAGATCCTACCATGCTGACAGATATGATGAAAGGGAATGTAACAAATGTTCTGCCTATGATCCTCATTGGTGGCTGGATCAACATGACATTTTCAGGATTTGTCACAAGTAAGTGTCTGGAGTAACAAGGGTTTGCCTGTGTTTCTGAAGATGGCCTTGAGGGTCTGAGCTGCATCAGAGATTTGTTCCTGGCCCTGAGAGCAGTCAGTCAGAAGCAGCATAAATTTGGCTTGTGGCACTGCTGCTCTTCACTCCACGAACTGCACAAATTTGCTTGTCCCATTGCAAAGGGTGGAAATTGTTTTCTGAGTGTTGGTCATGGTCTCAAAGAAAATAGCTCATGTAATTGGGAACAACTGTAGTGACAAAACCAGTATTTTATTAAAACTGCCTGAAATCCAGGTTGATGCAGTGGATTTTCCTCTGAACCTGTCCAGGGAATTGGTTACTGTGTGGAGTGTACACATCAAAAATACTTACCTAAATTCATAATTCGGGGGGGGGTTTTTTCTATACTGTTAATGTGATAATTGTTTCTTTAAAAAGGGACATTCCCTTTCACAGCTGTGAAAGGGTTTGGTCACCTGATGAAGTTTTAGAAAGTCTTTTCGTGTTAAAATGAATACAGAACTGCAGCTTTTTCAAAACTCCAAGTTAACTCTTTATTGTACACATCATAGACTACATTAGATGTAATAAAAGACCTACTTGCTCCTTTGCAGTCATGCAGTGTCACTTTGTGAACCTGGGTTTTTTTCTTTACCCTGCAGCAAAGGTCCCGTTTCCCCTGACGCTGCGTTTCAAGCCAATGCTGCAGCAGGGAATTGAGCTGCTCACTTTGGATGCATCCTGGTAAGTCCCTGTCCTCAGCAAGCAAGGCCCAGTTCCCACTTGGAAAATGTTGAAAGTGTTAATGGCCCTTGGCTGGTCTGTGTGTGCTGCTGGAATGAGGTCATGAGCCAGCTTTGAACTGACAACAACTGTGCTTGTTCTGATTTGTCAGGGTGAGCTCTGCTTCCTGGTACTTCTTGAATGTGTTTGGACTCAGAAGCATTTATACTCTCATCCTGGGCCAAGATAATGGTAAGGCACTTGCCATTTCTGGGAACTGGCTGCTCCTTCCATGGGATGTTGTCTGGGGGAGGCTGGAGGAAGGATTTCTGAGTTTACAGCCAAGAAGCTCCTGAATTCTTCTCTTGTTTCTGTGAGGTTACTTACTGTCCATGGGCCAGGTTTGACATCTCCTGCACCAGCCACTGGCTCATAAACTCCCATGGTTGTTAGTCCAGGCTTGCTTTCCCATCAAACCAGTGCAAAGAGTTTGTGCTCAGGTTTATTTCTAGCAAGTACTGGTTGTAAGGAAAACTGCAGAGATTTCCTAATGTTAGATGTGGGGCAGGACAGATGTGCATTGGGAATAGAAAACTACTTTCCTCAATTTTTCTGCAGGCTTTTTGTAAATCTGGCTAAGAGCAGGTTGGGAGCAAGATGTCTTGTGAGGACTCCTGGCACAGCAGTGTTGCATTCTGGCTGTTGCTGCATTGTTCTCATCTACAGATAAAAACCTTCCCAACTGCACCATGCTCCAGGAAATGCTGTTTAATAGCACAGAAATCATCCTCTCATTTCTCATTTGCAGCTGCAGATCAGTCCAGGGTGATGCAAGAACAAATGACAGGGGCAGCAATGGCCATGCCAGCAGATACTAACAAAGCATTTAAGGTACAGTATTCCCACCTGCACCCCTGTTTGTGTGAGCCTGCAGGGTTGAGAGCTGCATGTAACTCATCTCCATGTGTCAAGTAAGGGAGTTGCTCTGGATTCCTGTTCCTAAAATTAGAGCTGACAGCTTCTGAAGGCTGTGGGAGTTACTCTGGGTCTGGCAGAGCCCAGATACCCTGAAGTAAACCTGACAGATAAGTCATTGCTGGTACAAAAGCTGAATTTATGTCCCATGCTTTGCTTTTGCTGAGGAAGGGGGTTTTTTACCGTGAGGTATAGTTCCAAAGCAGAAGCTGGCTCTCCAAAAGTTGTGTTAATAGTGCAGCTGAGCATGAGTCCAGCATGCTCCTCATCGAACTTGGGTGAGAAAATCAAGTAAGCCAGTCAGTTCAGTGGAAAATCCATCAGCAATTTACTGTCTTGCAGTTCTCCTAAAGCACTTTCCACAGGCACTTGCTTGTTAGACTGCCTGTGCCTTTCACAGGCAGTGTTCATGGCCAGGTTTATGCACGAAGGACAGACCTGATTTCTGGTTTTGTGTGCTGTAGAAGATGTTTAGCCACACACATCATCTGCTGCCTGGGCAGCTGGGATGGCCTGCTCCTGCAGTGTGTTTTCAGTAACCTTGCTGGTTAAAAATCCCACAGTACAGGGACCAAAACCCACTACATGTTCCAGCAGAAACAAAAGGGAAAAAGCCCATATTGCAGGAGAAGTGTTCTGGCCAAGAAACACAAATCCCTTGCTGGGCATCATGTGACAGGGTTTTTTGCAGGCCCAAGTCTCATCAGGTGCAAAATTTTTGGCCTCTTACCTGTTGTTATCAGCTAACTCTGAACTAAAGAATTACCTCACTGCAAAGCACTTGGCCCACCAGAACAGAACTGGCTGTTACAAAAGCTATGGACTGTTCCAGAAGGTTAGAGGGTTGGCAGAAAATAGATAATGTAGTTTTTCTAATTTCTGTGATGCAATTTGTATTGAGCAACTACCATCTAATTAAGCATAAACCACTGATTTCAGAGAGTTGATATGATTGCCAGGTTTTTAATAGAAATCAGTGTTTGTTGCAGTTTTCAAAGCAAGCACTGCTTTGTGTAGTTCTTGTTTAACTAATCCTTTGTTACTTTTCCTTCTCTGCTTCTGTTCACTGCCAATGCAGACTGAATGGGAAGCCTTAGAATTGACAGATCATCAGTGGGCCTTAGAAGATGTAGAAGAAGAGCTCATGGCAAAGGACCTCCATTTTGAAGGCATGTTTAAGGAAGAACTTCAGACCTCCATCTTCTGAATTTGAGAATATGCTTTTGTCACTTCTTGTAAAAGTTATTTGAAAAGAAATCTGTTATCTAGAACTATATAATGTATTTTAGCAAGGCTGCAATTAAAATAAAAACATCATGTTCAGAACTGCAGTGCCCTCACTTTGATTTGAGCCCACAGACACACACACACACTCACTATTTCCCCATTAATTTAATCCTTCCCAAGTCTATTTGTAAGCACCTGAGTGCCCACACAGCCTCTCCTGCCTGTGAGCAGAGTGCCTGACTGTTATTTACTGGGCCAGGTGGGATAATAAATGCTTTAAGCTGCCCACCTTGCACTGTAGAGAACAGGGAGCAACTGTTCCTGGTTTATCCCTCTGTAGAAACTCCTCAGACCTCTTCCCCAACCTAGAGCAATGCTTTGCAAAAAGCTCTTCCATACTCAGGCTGTTATTCATTTCCCCCTTCTTTATTCTGAGCACCTTTTTCTCAGGGTAACACTGTAAATCCTCTCAAGGCAGGAGGTGAGCCAGGACTGTGACACTGATGCTCTGTTCTCACCAAATACCTTCCCAGGGAACAGGGAAGGTGCCCCTTGGCTTTCCCTTCTTCCCACAATGGGTTTCATGTTTTGGGGACCAGCCCTTCACAGCAAAGCTCAGCAGCCCTGGTACCCCTGGAGATAATGGACAGAAGGAAGACCAGAACTCTCAGGAGTTTGCAGAGGCAGGATGAAACCATAGCTGAGGCTGTCCAGTGCCACAAAAAAGCAAGGACAGCTTTGCTAGAGCACCAGGTACCAGCAAGCCAGCACTGCAGAGAGACGAGGCAACCCTGGAGCAGAGTGAAGCCTCAGCTGTGCAGAGCTGTGCCCTCAGCAGCTGATTTCCTCCCAGATCCCCACTGGCTCTGCAGGACTCACCCTCCCCCAGCCCAAATTTCTCCCAGAGCACCAGGAATCCCCACAACCAGCAGTGCTAGGCCACTTAATGAAAGCTGAAAACACAACAAAACCCAGTTTCAGTGCAAACCACTCTTTAATTTTCCTCTTTGTACAACAGAGCCAGCCACTTACAAAGTGCTAGTCTAAAAAACAGTCTGGTATTACAGCACACACACACCAGCCAAAGCCCAGCAGCTCAGAGGCAGAGAAAGCAGAGCTGGGCTGCTTGTTCTGCAGTACAACAGAGTCTGTTCAGGATCTGAGATTGAACCCCACAGAGGCATTTCTCAGTGTCAGCACAGGTAGGGAGGTGAGGAGGAGGACAAAGGCTACTTCAGATTGATTTATCTTTTAAAAAGGTCTTTTACTGTCCTCCCTTCCTCTATTCCCCATTTGGAATGCCCACATGACTAACTTTCAGGGTAAAACAAACAAAAAAATGCTGATTAGAGTAATTTCAGTGCAGTGCTACAGCTTAAAAGTTGCTTTTTGCATGCTCCCCTCAGTAATAAGGAAAAAAAATTCAATATTAAGAGTTGCAAAAATAAAAATAAAACAGCAGAAGCAACTAAGCAATTGTGATCTCAAAATTTAAATTTTAATGCTTTAAAGCTAATTCCACAAAGGAGAATCACATCAGCAGCATGCTGGCTAGAGACAATGCCCCCTCCTCCTCCCCATCACTTTCCAGTGCTGCCTGTGCTGCCCTGCCAGGGTGCAGGGACAGGCACACTGCAATGTCAGGCACTGCCTGGGCTGCAGAAAGGTGGGGCTGAGGGGGAAAGTTTGGAATTAAATGGATGAGCACTGCTGACCACCACAACAGGCGATGGCAGCACTGAAGTCACAGCAGCTGCAAGCACATATTCCAGAGTGAACAAAAAGCACACTGCTGGCCAGTCTCAGCCTTTCATTCTGCCAACACACTTGGATCTAAAAGGAAAAACCTTCCTGTTTGGTTCACTACCTTGAGCTAGATGTTCCCCTAAAATACAGGCTAAGGCTCTGGAATTTTTCCCATTTTTTCATATGGAAGACCAGTCCTCCACTGAGACTCACAGGAGTCTCTTCTCAAGAAAGCTGGACTTGAATCCTAAAAAGCAGCACACAGTAAAGGACAGAGGGAAGAGCATTTGTCAGTTGTGACAAAAGGATGGAGCAGAACCATTGAACAGCAGAGGCCAACAGGACCTGGGACAGGACTGTGACACCTGCAGCCCCACAGAGGGGGATCAGGTGAGGATAAAAAGGCAGCACTCAAGGGTGGAGGAGGGCTGAAAGAGCAGTCCAAAAAAACCAAAGTTGCAAGAGAAAAGGCTGAAAATTCACACAATCCATGGCATTGGGCTGTCACCTGTACAGGTGACACCTCTGGGGACACAGTGCTGAGCTTGGCTGGAGACATAACTGAGCAAAAAAGGATAAAAATGCTGTCACTGCACAAACCATAGGAGAAATGCTGGCAGCAGAAAAGTGCTTACAGAGCAGCCTGGAAGTGAGGGGTGGAGATTGAAAAGACAAGAAATCATCAATGTTATGGATGGTATTTTCTCTGCAGAAGAACAGGAGCCAGAGCAGCTGTAACCTGCATCTCCATGGGGATCAGCCTGCACATATGCCACACCACAGGCAGGTATGATTCACTTCTGGCCAAGATTCCTGCATCACTGGATTCAGTGTTCACATAAAAAATGCTGAGTCAAAACTGCCCAGGAGAGCCTCAAATGCATCAGTGAAAGGATGCAAGCAAGAGAAACATTTGTTGCTTTGCCAGGGGACCTAGGTGCAATGGCAGAGACTGCAACAGACCAGAAGTACAAAGATTTGAACTGAGCTCCAGAAAGGGTGCAGGAGGCCTCCCTGACACAGGCAAGGCCCAACAGCAACACCAGAGAGGTGGCAGGAAGCCCCAGTGCCGATTCACAGAATCGTACCCACCATTCTCCTCCACAGGCCCCTCAAGGCTCAGCTGTGCTGGCCTCCAGCTCAGGCTGTCCTCTCCCAACCCCAGCTACAACCCTCAGCCCAGGAACCAGAGCCCCAGCCCCTGCCTCTAGCCACACAGCTCAGCCAGATTTTAAAAACAACTTTATTGAAGCTCCAATATATATTATTTTTGGCCTCTAAATACCCAAGTGTCAGCACCTATTCCTGGCTCTTCAGTGCTATTCTGCAACCCCCAGCACTGACTCTCTCAATGCTTGATTTTCTGCTTGACCCCTACAGAAGGAAGAAAAATTTTCAGGCGCCTCAGGCATTGCTTTACAAGAGCAACCACTACCGTGGTGGCTGAGTGCTGGAGGTGGTGCTTAGTTGGTGTCCATGCCATCACACTCTTCCTGGGGAGCAGAGGGGGCAGAATGTTCCTCGCTGTTTCGGCGCTCATAGAACAGCACATACGCAGCTTTTGTCTACCAAACAGAGAGAAAACCCACCTGAAACCATCCCCACAGCTTGGCTGCAATGTCACACAAAGCAGGGAACCACACAAAGCACAGAGCTGCAAGAGCCTCAAGCCAAATACTCACCACTATTTGGTCTTCTGAAGCCACCGAGACGCTGCTGTCGTCGAAGTAGTACCACTTGTCATTCACCTTGTTCTTGGCATAGGCAGTGTCTGTCAGGGAGGAACTGCAGCTCAGCAGGCTGGCCAGGGCCAGCAGGGAGGGAATGCACACCTGGGACACTGGGACTCCAACCACGTGTGCATGGGAGGTCAGGAGCCAGCTTTGGCATTGCCTGCCCCAAGCCTAGCTAACCAACATGAGCATCTACAACATGCCAGCTGGCCCAGCTAGTCCAGGACCAGGTTCCACACACCAGGCTTAGCCCTGCCAGCTGAGATACAGGGAAAAGAAACTTAGGGGAAAAATAGGCTTTGTTCACTGCCCTTGAGTCAGAGCTTTCCCAAACACACACAGTTTAAGACTCTGCATTTTCACTAGAAAGGAAAGTTCTCTGCTGCTAATGGATCTGATCTGATTCTTGCAAGAATCCTCACTCAAGAATGAAGTTAGAAGTCCCTCAACATCTCTTCCAGACAAGACTTCTGTGACTGTGATCTAAAGCCTCAGAACATGTGCCCCTTCAGCTACAGGAGTTCATCATCCTCTCAATGGTAAATTGCTTCTGGGTGGTTTTACAAGTGTCACCTACAGCATGGATCTGCATGGACACCTGACACAGGGAACTCACCAACAGACACTTCTTATCTGTGCTGCAGCAAAACCAGTGACAGAAAACACAGACTCATCATGTACAAAATTTGTATGTAAGTGGGTTTTCTCTTGATGAAATGACATTTTGCTCTGTTAGTTCTTATCAGTGCAGAGGTGGGGACATTCTGTCAGCCAGTGTCGCAATTTCAAGTTCAGCACTGAAAAATCTGGACTCCACTCATAAATTGGGGAACACCCTCACACAAACTAATGACAACTAACCAGGGTCCCACAGGCATCAGTCAGACCTCAGGCCAATGTGCTGCTACCTATCTGGCCTCCAATCCTAACAGGATCCCAATCCAATGCTCGCCTGCACACAAACACAGGTCAGTTTTGCACCAGACACCTTAGGGAGGGCTATTGAGGTGTCTCAGTGCAGAGCCCTCCCATGTCCCCTGAGCCCACGTTTCCCTGCACACCAAGGACACAGCAGCAGTTACTCACAGTGGCCCACTCCCATGGCTCCATAGTGATTGGATACTGCAATGAGGTCATACACGTATGAGCCTGCTCTCGGGTCGCAGACAAACTCGGACATGTTCAAGCCCCTGGAAGGAAACACAGAACTATCAGTACACCAGTAACCATCACTTTTTAGGAAATGAAGCGTGGCACCAGTGCTGCTCTGCTGCTCAGGGGCCAGGTGTTGTTAGTGTGAAGACCAGGCTTGTTACCCCTCCCACACAAGGCAGGTCCTGACAAACACACCAAGCACTGCCAGTTTAGAGGGAGGTGTTGAATAAAACACAGCTTGGAGTGTCCCTGTGTAGGCATGAAGAGTGAGACAGGAATAGTAAGGGATTTGCTTCATCCCACAGCAGGATGCAGAAGCAGAGGGACAAGGCAGGCTTTCATCTTGTAATTGTGCAGTACTCAACACTGCAAGTGCAGCACTGCCAAAAAAATTGCTAAAATTGCTACACAAGTTCTCTTGGTTGAATCACATAGGCTTAAGTGAATTTCAGAAGAAACAGTACCTGCTAGTAATTAATGCTCTTTGAGATGAATAGCATTAACAAAAACCATCCCTCAAAAACACTAACCCTCTCAACTCACGCCTGCTGTCCAGCCACTCAAACCCTGAAAACACCTGCTCCAGTTACAGACTTTACAACAAGCCCACCCAACAGGAACAAACAGGAACATCAGAAGTACATCTTTCTTGACCAAGATCTTCCTGGCTTGAGAGAAGAATCCTACCTGATGGGGAATTCCACAACCGTGTCAAGTTTATCCCTCCAGTATCTGCTGTATGAGAAGCGTTTTAAATGTACCACCAAAATCCTGGGCAAAGACCACAAGTCAAACTTCTTCGTGGCCTGCTGATGTTTCTTACAGTTAGGGCAGTACCTAAGGAAGGAGCAACAAGCAAGGAAATTATTGACAGCAAAGGAAAAGCTTCTGGCCTTCCCTTAAAGATGCCTCACTAGCACAAGCACAGTCCCTGCCTGACAGAAGGCACACTGCCTGTGGAATCTGCAGGTGAACATTCTGCCTCAGAGAATTCCAAACTCCACTTGCTTTCATTTTATAGTCCTACAGCTGACTGCACAATGTACAAAAACTAACTTTGAAAAACAGCCTGGTTATTGGAAGCTGCATTCTCACTGATACTTTTTTCTTAAATATAGGCAGGAAACAAATACTTTTATTAACCCATGGCCACAGCCTATTGAGTCAATGACTTAATACAGATCTGACAGACTTCTCAAAGATGAGGACAAAAGGACAGACCTGGGAAATGATAAGAATCCCATGAAAAATCATGTGAACTCAAACAGTTACATCTGATGGTAAATATGGCAGGCAGGTTCTTACCACGGGTCATGTTCACCAAGTGTTTCCATAGTAGTGAAGAGCTCTATGCAGTCTCTGAGGGCTACAACAGCCTTCTTCTTCTGTACTTGTAGCATACTTCCATGTTTTTCAAATGCCTAGTGGAAGAGACAGGTGCTTTAGTCAATTCCATGTACTCTATAATCCCTGACATCAAGAAATCACATGCTCACTTCCCTACAATGCCTATTTCTGCACCTTTTTCCCTACCCAGACAATCATCTCCAGCTTCCAGCCACTCCTTTCTTATGCCAAATGGTCCTTAAGAGAAAATATAGGTCCTCACTTGGGTTTAGAGCTTTTATAAGACAGTAAAAACTGTCCTATTCTGTTATAAAAAAAACAATTTATTCTGTTAAAAAGATGACCCATCAGAACACTGTTTACTATCACCTTTTAAATACCATGCAAATTTACATAGATGACTTATGAAAAGAGCATACTACAACCTGTGCCTCCTGTTCATCATACAGCAGCCTCCGTGTCTCAGAATCCCAGTCAATAGCAACTGCAGAAAAAGCTACCAAAAAAAGGAAATAGTTATTGTACAGGTGTAAAAAGAAGAAAGGAAAAAAAACCAGCAAGAAAATAATTACCATTCAGTTTTAAGATTTTTCCTTCAACAATGGAGTTTATCTCCGAGGTCCCAGAGGAATTCACAAGGCTTAAAGTGAAATGCTGCTTCTTGCAAGGCTGCAGGTCTCTTGCTGACTCCACTTGCATACAACCCTCAGAGTGGCAGGGGTCAACTTCTGCCAGCTTTTCCCTGCCTTCCTCTCCACCATCCTGATGCTCCATCTCTTCAATGTCGCCTGGACAAACATTTCAAACAAGGACAAGGTAACAGGGCTCCAATGGAAGTTTAGCCTGACACCTCCTATGGACAGCTGTGTGCATCAGCCTGTACAACACACACCACTTGTGTGGGAAGCAATGAAAAGGCACACAGAAAAAGAAACCTCTGCTTGCTGACCACTCCATCTGAAGTTGTGTTTTCTCCTTTAGCAGATGCCAGTTTAGGAGAGTGCTCAGTTTGCAGGTTAACAATGACTCCTTCTGTCAGCACACCCTGAGAAGCATCTCCAAAAGAGAATCAGCAAGGTTGCAGCTGGGTGTCTTCACAGAAAGGAATATGTAAGTCACCAGGAAAGGTATTTCCACTCTTTGGGGGAAATGGGCAGGTTTTCTCCCCATTTAAATTGATTGCAGCTGTTACCCTCAGGGCTACACTAAGAATCATTTCAAACAGGGAAGGGAAACACTCATGTGCCATCAGCATTAAAAGCTTCCTAGAGAGCATGTGGCCTAGGAATGAAACTGTTGATTCTATGTCCTCCAACAGACAAATTTCTCCACAATCTTTGAGACCTAACAGGCCAGTTTTCATCACCAAAGGGCATGTCAGGAAGGGTTGCCTCTGGAGGGAGGCACCTGGACACCTCAAATTAAGTAAGGACTTCTCTAACACTGGTCAGGATGAATGCACATCCACACCTTGTTCTGCAGCTGCTGCACATCTCATCTCCCCAGGAAGGAAATGGTCTACAAGATTCTCCCTGTACCAAGCACATGTCCAGCACAACAGTGTGGTTTAACCATGGTGGAGAAACAACCTGTTAGAGCTTAAGCCAAATCCATACAGCACAAAACAAATGCTGTTAGAAAGCTAAAGTGCTGAAAAGCTTCCAGCAGATTTTGAAAGGGCTTTACCTTCAACCACACCATTGGAGCCATTGCAGGTTCCTCTGTCTGGGCAGGGTGGGGAGTATTCTTCTGCCAGAGGGAGCTTCACACAGCGGCTGAAGAGAAGGGATATATTTCTTACACAGCCATACTGGAGCTGTGCACCAGAACAGCAGCACACCCCTCTTTAATCAGCTCTTGCTGCCCAGTTCCCTCCAGCAAACCAGAACCCAACCTGTACAGCACCATTTACATTTACATGACAGCACCAAGAGCCCTCAGAATGAGTCAAACAATTCCCTGAATCTTTGCTCTCACTGCTTGTTCCATGTTTCACTGGCTGTATATTGAAAAGGCAGAAGTAAGTTATGGTGGCCCCATCTGTGAGCCCTGAAAACATGCCCTCAGTTCTGCTCCTGATTCCTTTTGCAAGGCTGAGCCAGCAATATCTGTTACAAAGCCAAAAAAACCAGGACCTTGAAATGTCCCTGGGGCCTCCAGACACTAATGCAATGCAAATCCTGGTTTATACAACCCACACAAATCAAGGAAAATTCTCCCTGTAACAAGGATTCAGTAATCCTATTACAGTGTAATTGAATAAGCGACCTCTAGAGCTTGGCACAGGATTCAAAGGTACAGCCATGACTTACCTGATCTGCTCCAAAACCACATTGTACAGGTGATCCACAGTGAGCTTGTGTTTGGGCACAGATATTAACAGTGGCTGCCCAAAGAGCACAGTCCCTGAAGTGTTGCTGGATTGCCTCACTGTCTTCTCCCGAAAGTAAATGGAGAGAGTGACATACTCTGAGCCATCCTCACTTGGCTTGCACACTTCATACCTGTTTGAAAGATAGGTATTTCCAGGGGTTACTCCCACTGCCAAGAAGCACAGCAGGACCAATATGAACTCAGTTCAAGTCTCTCCCACAGTGCAAGAGGGCTGTGCTGTCCTCATGCTACAGAGCCGTTTTCTGAACACACCCCATGGCTCACAGTGGCACAGGACACACACCTGCAAATGACTCAGCTGCCACCTTCCCTCTGTCCTTGTTCCTAATTCAAACCCCTGTTACAAATCACCTCCCAAGACATTACCCTGACAACTCCACCAGTGAAAAACACTAAATGTACTTTGAAATTCCTCTGACAGTGTTTGTTCCCCATGGAGAAAGGAATCTTGTTGATACCTTGGGTCTTGCATTCTGCCAGCCTCTCAATCAGTTTTATGGCCTGAGCTCACATCACTGAGCAGCTAATGTTTCATAAAACCAAGAGTCTGGAAACATCTGCTTCACAGAAAAATCCAAGGACAGTAAACAAACAAGAAAAATTCTGGAAGACAACAAACAGCCTGGGAGAACAGTGAGGAGACTGTGACGCAGTTTGTGCCCTGCGTGAAACAGCAAATGAGGTATTTGCAGCTGTCAGAGGAGAGGCAAAAGTAACCACGTGCTCCAACACTATCACACTGTTTGCTTCAGGACTATTCATTACAAAAGATTCATTTTCAGGAATGCCAAGCCCCAGTGCTCTTTAATTTAGTGAGTCACCTGTCCCAGATTTACTTTAAAACTGAAAGAGAAAGAAAGATCTCATTAAAAGGTGTCACTACACATAATGACCTAGACCACAGTCACATACCTGACTGCCTCAAACTCCTAACAATTCTCTTCCATTGGCTTGTCTACAAGCCACTCCCCTTCTCTCAAGAGCTGAGAAACATTTTTTTATTCCTGTGTTCAGAGCAGGGAGGAGAACAAATTTCAGAGCTGTAATTCTGCTTCATCCTACTTACAACACAAAAGGATCCCAGCTTGGGACTTGGACTGAGTTCAGTAGAGTACAGAAGGAAAACATCCTGCCAGGGAGTCCCAGCCCACCAAGAACACAAGAGCTCAGAGTCAGCAGAAGAGTCCAATGCCAGCAGCTGTTGAGGTTTTCTGGGCTGTCAATGCTACTCAGCTGGACACCAGCACTGCACACAGCCCACACCTCCTAAAGCCTCCTGAGAAACAGCACTACAAAAAGGTGAATTATTTCACTTAGTACTGTTTAAACCACAAAAGGCCATAAGCAGTCCCAGAATATAAGCCATGATTAACACCAGGTCCTATGAGACCTTAGCCTGGACTCCTGTAACACAGCTCAGCGTGTGCCACTCCTGGGACTCCTCCCACACCCCCCACACTGCTCTGCAAGCAGCAATTCATGCAGCCCCATTTACACTCCATCCTCAAGCACCTGAATGAAGCCCTGCCCATGAGAAGGAATAGATGGGATAGAAATAAAAGATTATTTCCACAGGTAGAGATCATCCATCACAAAGAGCCAGCATGCAGCACCCCACAACACTGCAGAGAGCATCTCACACACTTCTCACCACAACACAACAGATTACTCAAGTGTCCCTTTACCCACTCCACCTCAGAACACCTTTTATAGCACTAAAAGCAGACACATCAGAATCAAGATCTGTCATTTTTATCATCTCCTGAGCAACAATTATCCCTTGAAAAAACCCAAAGCCAAAGTATTTTATGTACAGTGTAACATGCTGTAGAGCTGACACTGGGAATTACTGGGCAATACCACATAATTCGGTATGTTACAACCTAATTGAAATAGTAGAACATGAAGGTGATGCTATTCCAGATGACATAACATGGTTTTAGAAGTCAGAAACATTAGCTCAGCTGCTACCACACTGCTAGACACTGGCTAATTGCCTTTATAATTCATGACAATCAGAAGTGTCTGAAAACTGCTAAGTAATAGGGTAGGACTTGACCAGTCTTTATCAGCATTATGGAGGTTCAGGTGTGTGGTTTCAATTCAGAAAGGAGGCACTGAGCAATGAGGTAACTTTGTTCCATTGCACAATGAAGGTAAAGCAAGTGCACAGAAGAATGGAAAGTTATGAAGGACCAGAGCTACAGGAAAGGACACTGAAAGCAAAAAATCCTCTAAGCTAAACACCAGGCTAATATATAGGTTGTATGTCACTGAAACATTCCCTCACAGGTGCTGGGATCTGTGATATCAACTCCAGCTGCAAAACACGATGTGGACCACAAGTCAGTCTACAGCAACAACCAAGAAGTCCATTTTGAAAAAGAATGAAGAAAGGCAGGAAGAAATGCTTTGCAGAAGCTGCCAAACAGATCTGTCTGAAGGAGTTACTACTGTACAACAACCAGAGATGCTGCTGAGAAACCACAACAGGGTCAAAAGTAGATAGTAAGAATAAACACAGGATTGGAAAAAACTGGGAGAAATTGTGGCACATATTCTGATCTCTTCTAGAAGTGGAGATACACCTGATCTGTTTACTTCCTTTCATAATACCAGAACACATACAAACGAGTCAACTAAGAGATCAGAGACTGAAAATGCAATGTTCTTAAGACAATGGACAGTTTGCACCACAGAACCTGGTCAAAAGATTTTCCCAGTCTTTCAGAGGAACAAGATTAAAAATTATGAGAAATTCACACAGGAGATTTATACTTGGCTTAAAAAAATACAAGCTCATTTAGGAAAGGACGCAAACCCTCATTTCAAACAAGAAAAGCCCAGTTTTAATAAGTGTGAACAAACTTCACAGATCAGTCTGCTACAAGATCTGAAATGTCTTGTATAAAACTACTGGACCTGCTGGTCTGCTGACCTCACTTACTGAGCTCAGTAATTGCTGTAGGCTCAGTCATACTAACAAACCTGACATCTCTGCAGCCAGTGATGTTTGATCAAGACCATGAACTTATCTGAATGTAATACACAGCATGTTGTAAGAGAAGGCAGAAAACATGGCATGTATGGCAAACTGAATAGATGCTATTCAAATATGCACACTTTTACGGGTTAAAGGTGACCTGCAAATCAATTTGTGGAACTTTTATCAACATAAACAATACATGTTCTGTAATATGCCCCATGAGCCAGGCTAAGAGAACAGGGGTATCTAGTTGATCCATCAGAACATTTTTCTTCTTAGTTCCTCAGAACTAAGAAGAAACACTAAGAGCAACGCCCCTGCAATGGGCTGTGGAGTTTGTGTCCATGTGGGACTTACCTGAGCCCTTGTAGGCCGGCCCCAAGCTCCAGCAGGATCCCTGGTGATGGGACAGCACCAGCAGGTGCATGGGAGGGGTTACATTGGAGCGGGAGCCGGAGGTCCTAGGGGGGCTGGGCTTCCCAGGACCTGGGGAAAAGAAACAGCAAGTGTTTGGGTTGTGTGCTGAGTGCTGTGCTCTGCTTAGCCTGGGCAATGAGAGCATTCAGCACAAACACTGAACTACTGGCATCAAATTGATTTGCAGACCACCTTTACAGGAGAGATTTCAGATCATTTGCCACAAACCTCCCTGTCCTTCCACAGAACAACATGCTTGAAGAGAACCATATCCAGCTGTGAGAAGTGAGATACTCCCACCATTCTCTGGCTGCACTGCCCCTGCATGGTGGATCAGTGATCTTGTTTCAAGGCTTCTAGCAACCCTCTCTACTTCTGCATCTCAGCTCTTCTCTGATAAATATTAACACAACTTGCTCCAGGTCTACCTGACAGTTCCAAACCTGTCAAGATGAGAAAGAGATGAGTGCAAAGCCTTGTGAAAGAACAGGCTTGGAGAACTTCCAAAATGTCCGAATCCTCCTTCCCTCTCAGAGGAGAAGAAAACGTGGTTTTGTCCTCTTGTGTAAAAGGTGTCAGGCAAATTTTGGAATGCATTTCAAAGTTACTTGAAGTCACCTAAATATCAACCAGTGTGTATTTGCATTTCTTCTTTTTGAGGTTTTACTATCAGAGAGCTCAACTGGTAAGAAAATAAACCAGAAGAACTGATGAACCAGAAACTGAGCAGCTCAGAGGAAAAACGTATCTTAGACATCCAGGGCACATCATCATTTTCCAAACTGCAATCCATTCAGCTTAAGTTCCAAATGGAGTCCAATTCTTGCCCCCTTCCTCAGTCCCCCAGATTCAGTATTCCCAACCACTTTAGTGGCACATTAAAATTCACAATGTACATCTCAAGATGTCCAAGATGCCCTGCAAAACCTGAATGTGTCTTCCCTCATAACCCTAGGGTGAAAGCCAGAAAAAACCCCCATAGTTCTTCCTGCCACTGAAATATCCCATAAAAGGTGGCAGCTCAATATCCATACATCCCACATACAGCACATTTCCCAAATTTCACCAACAGTCTGGACTACAATACCTATTCTGCAGGCCATGTCCTCTGTCAAGCAAATGCTCAGAAAAGCCAAGGCCCATCCCAGCTGCTCTATTCCTGCTGCAATGTGTTGTGAGAGCTCCTGCACCCTGACATTTCCAACCCAAGCATTTCAGGGAAATCCATGATCTGCTCACTAACAAACCAACAGAGGCCCAAATGAAAAGCTGAGACTTAACAGACATTGGTGTCAAAAGCAAGACACCAGTACAAAAGTACTGACTTTAATTTTTTTAAGCCACAGCTCTGCTGGAGCACAAATCTCCCGCAGTATTAGGAGTTTTTGAATTTTGAATTGAGATGTGTGTTGCCAGCTGGCCAGTGCACAATACAGTAAGAGGTCTGGCAAACCACAGGGGTATTGTTGTCACAGGCAGGCCTGGCTACTGCTCTCAGCAAAGCAAGCCTGCAGAAACACTGGAAGAGACCGACATTGATAATTAAATTTTTCAATCCTGAAACAACTTAATATGATGCTAAGAAATGTACAGAAGGCAAGAACTGCCAGTTTAAGCTACAAGCAGATCCTACAGCTTCAGAACCACCAACACAACTGATTGCTGTTACAGGAGACAGCCACAAAGGCGATCACAGGTGGGAGATCTGAGCAAGGTCATGTTTAGAGGGGAATAATGAGAGCAAGGAACACAGGAAAACTGGATGGCAGCTGCTCATGAACTCAGAGCCCCAGGGCTCTGTGCTGCCTTACCATTCTCTGGATTCTCAGAGTTCAGCAAATAAGCACAGATGATTACTAAAACAACCTTGGTTTGCTTCTGCCAGAGGAAGGGAGGAGTGCTTCTCAGGTGAGGAAACTGTTACACCTTAAAAAAAGTTATTTAAATGGAAGGGTGTGGCCTTCACTTTATCACAGCTTCTCTCAGAATTCACTCAGTGAATCCATTCACTCAGAACAAAAGAAAAGGCCTGTGAGCCTAGCCCAATTCAAAGACCAGCCAACAAAATCCTTCAGAAAAAGACCTCAAAAATCAATAGAACCCACTGAGCCATGTGTAATTTCAAAATGTAAGTTTGGGACATGCACACGAGTTTGGGGGAAATATACATGAGAAATATCTGTTTCTGAATATGCTGTACTGATTTAACTCTGTTTTGGATAGTTTTTCCCTTTGTTTTCTAACCAGTGAAAGAAACTTAGCATCTAACTGTAACTACTTAAAACAAGGAGCAAGATATACACATTACAGTTTTCCCACAGGGCAGTCTTGCTACTGAACCTTACTGGGAAATAAGAGCACATGATGAGTATATAAAAGGGACAGGATCAATAAAACCTGAGTTAGGAAAGAATTCAAGCACATCAGACAGCAAGTATCATGAAGTATCATTTAAATACAAGAGATACTTTGATTCTAGAAAACACCTTTTACTTGAATTTAAAAAATTAATAGGCAGTACTCAGTCATATCCCAGGCCCCATTATATGTCAACTTGAAGCACACCTACATTAAGATTTAGTGTATAAGAACACACCCTGCAAAAGGTGCCAGGACTACCAGATAATCCCTTTCCAGTTTGTTTTTCACACCTGAAAGCTGACATAGCTCTCACTTGGCTTTACTGCACTGAGCCCAACACCCTGAAATGATGCAGCTTCCCTATTTGATTTATAGATAAGTAATGCTATTGAAAACCCATCTGTTCTGTGACTTCTATCTTCCTAGACTCAAAGCTGGTATGTTTTAGTCTTACCATACAAGGCCATTAAGTGATTCATACAAATCTCAGGAAAAAATTTAAGTTTTCAAAACATGGTAGGCAAGAAGCTTCCAGAAGGATTCTTCCTTTCTTAAAAAGCAATTGCTATCTTTTCAGCCCGACACTCTAGAAAGTGTTCTTAAGAGTTTCTTTTGTGGTAATATCCAGTATAAACACAGTGCAAACAAATGTTTGATGAGTTAGCATGGTTTTATTGAGTCTTTCTTAAGTTATTGATTTCAACCGTGATTTTTGGGTGAAAATACTGTGATTGTAAAACCCTACACTGCTGTACTTTCTAATAAAAGGCATCTGTTCCCCTTCATTAAGTGATACAAAGCCAGTTTTCTTCCAGGAACAGCAGAGATGCATCACTCTGTGTAACCATTCCACACCCCACAGCTCCATCACCAGTACAGGAGATCTTTTCCAAGCTGAACATTTCATGGACTGTGCAGGCACACAGAGCATCCTCCAAGTCACAAGCAGCAAGTCTTTTCCTGTCACTCCTCTAAAGAATTTGCCTCAATTTAAGAAGAAAAAAATTCATTTTAGTGAGAAACTCCTCTTCAATGACTCAGGGGAAATAAAATGTTTCTCAACATTTCAAGTGGAAACAAGTTTGTTCTTTAAAGGTGGAAGGTTTTGAAAGACCTATTTTTTTTGAAGTATTTTTATTCCTCTTTTTAATAACCAGTGAGATATTTGCCAGTAATCTAAGAAGTTGCTGAGATATCAGAAACTCCTGAAGCTATTGGCAGCAGCAATCTGAACAAAGCACCACATACCACATTCCCCAGGCACACATTACACAGCACCTGCAGGAGGCAGAAACCTGCTCTGCCAAGGCACTGCCTGGAACTTCTGGCACAAACACAACAGCTTGAGCAGCACGTGACAAGTTTCTCTTTAACTGTAAAACCATCTTTTCTGCAAGAAACAGAAGGCAGAGAGGTACATCCACAACTAAAAGTACATCCCCTAATGGAAAACAGGTTTTGAAGCTGGCAGGACAAAAAAGTAATAGATGGAAACAAAGTGGAAGTCAAGAACCTTCACACTACTCTAATATTCATTGAATGATCTTAGAACACCTAACAGCAGAACTTTTATAACCAGGCAAGGCAGGGAGATTGTCACACTAGAAGTAATTATGCAATTGCCTTTTAAAAACTTTCCTCTTTATGAACAAGAGTTTTTCTGCTCATTTTTTTAAACAAGACTTCTTTCAATAAAAGAATGCTGGGTTTTAGCTGTAGTAGAATATTACTTTACATATCTTTTTCCTGGCAGCATTACCCATTAAAAGGACTTCCTATGAACAGCTTTTTCCTAATTCTTGCCCTGGTGCCTGGCTTCTTGCTCTTGCCTCTTAGTGCTGAAAAGATCTTGGAGGGCATACATGGAAAAACAGGATTTGCAAAACTTCCTCCTGCTACCTCTCCTCTTCCTCAGAAGGTTATTTTTAACCCAGGTCAGTTCACTCACTGTGACTCACAGCAGCACCTCATTTACAGCTACCCTGCACATAAAAGGAAGAGGCAATTGCAAAGGAAAATCCACTTGGAGCTGCAGTTCAGCCAATGCCTGCCCCAGGCCCACAGCAGACCTGATTCAGACACACAGTTACTTTCTGGGAAAGGATTTACAATATGTTATGCCTGTATGAAAGCAGAGGTTTTTTTGCAATTACCACTGCAATATCATGCTTCTTGTTTTTAAAATGTTTTACGTGCTGCAGAGACAGACAGACTTACAAACTAACACTCTACAAACAGATTTCATAGAAGCCAAACTTCCTTCCCAGAGATCCCAACTGGTCACCCAGATGAAGACAACAACTTTTACAGAACTCCTTCATTACATCTCAGCAATAAGGTCACAACAGACAGCATGACAGCAGAGCACCAGGATGTCACAGCATCCCACCCCCTGAAAGGTTCACAAAGCACCACAGGATGTCAGTGCAGGTCTCCACACAGACCAAACAATTCCATGGCAGCAATATTCTTGCACTGGAATGTTCTCCTATTTCAGCTGCAATAGAGGATCACCTTCTGCTCTCCTCACCACATTTCAGAGGTGACTGGAAATATCTCACTCACCACACACATGTAGAACACCAAGCAGGACCAAATCCTCAGCTTTGCCCTCACAGCAACAGTTAGATACAGTGTTTAGTACCAGTCAAGAGCCCATAAAAACCCCCAGTGAGGGTGTTCTAACAACAATGGATTTTGGAAAGGCAGAGTGCAACAACTTAGACTTTGTACTATCCTACTAATGGTGCAACGCTTTTGGCTGATTTGGAAAACGTAACAACAACCCTGAGCAAAAGTAAAAATGTCAGTAAGAGCAAAAGTGTAATCCAGATGTAATTATGTCCTAAAGAGGCTTGTAGGAAGTTCTAAACTGCATAACACAGACCAGACTGAAAGTTTACTGTGATCCAAGGGCCATGTCCTCCTGTGTTAGAAGAATACCAGCTGAACACTGCAGATGTTGACCTGCTGGTAGGAGCAGTGCTGCTGAGCCATGCAAAAGGTCTACAAGAAGGTTTAGGTCTTGTGAGGGGAGAGGAACTGGGTTTCAGACCCTAAAATCAAAGGAAATGTTTTGCAGTATTCTTCACATGTGGCATTTTCCCAGTTTACTCACACAAAGATGTCGTCTTTTGGCATGATATGATTTAAACCTTCATCCATTTGGAAGATTTTGTGGAATCTGTGATTATACACGTCTGTCACCACCATCTAGGACAGCAAGTGAGATTTGCAAAGTGATTATAGTAAAAACTTACATAAATTTTGGCAAACTACCTTTAAATTCAAGCTACAGTTTATTCCAGTTCTCTAACACAATTGTCAGCATACCAACATCAGCTGCACTTTGCTTTTCTGTCCCTTCTCTTAAACCTCTCTACTGCAATGGAATTATCAGAATAGACTATTTCATGCATCTTTTAAATCTTCAAGCAAAGAACAGCATTTTAATTTGTTACAGTTTTGTCACTAACCCATTAAGTTCAGCTTATCACCCATATAAAAGCTAGACCACCAAAATGCTTCAAGAAGAATAAACATTTATCAACATTACTGTCTCCATTTATCCTTACATTTTCTGCAGGAACACCAGAGAGTTTGGAAAGTGCTTCACACAGATCTGAGATGGCCCCCATCATTGGCACCACAACCCGGTACTAGAAACAAAAATAATGTTATATTTACACCAGGCAAAAGAAACCCATACAAGGCAGAGAGCAAGAAAATGGAAATAAAATCTTAAAACTCTTAAATCTTTAATTTACAGCAGTTCTGCTGAAGTTAAGGTCACAGCCACACACTTTAAGGTCTTCTGGATCTCAGCCTTGCCTTACACAAAGCAGGGATTTGGAGGGAATGAAAGCCATGAACAGCCTTCTGCTGTGATCAGGCTCAGCAGCAGTAAAACCCAGGAAAAAACATAATCACCAAACACAGCAGCTTGCTTAGAACATAAAATTGCTGGTTTTTTCTGTGATAAAAAACATCTTAGAGCCATTCTCTTCAATGCTGCTGAAAGTCAAGGCAAAAATCTTGACAGACATGGAAATGCTGCCAATCAGCTCCTCCAGAACTGCATCAAGGACATCCACTCCCTCTCCCTGGGTGCCCCAGCTTGTGCTTCTGTGACATGTGGCAAGCACAAGGCTACTTCAGGGATGTGTGTATCCATTTGAAAATAAAGTGGGGGCAAATTTAAAACAAGTCTATTGAGGAGGCTGAAAAAGCAAATGTCATTTTTCTTTTTTTATCTCCCCAGGAGGAGTTATTTTTCAATTCTGTTTGAAATTCAGCAGCCTTACCCATTTACAATCACAGAACCACAGAATATGCTGAGTGGAAGAGACCCACAAGGACCATCAAAGCCCAACTCCTGACCCTGCACAGGACACCCCAACAATCCCACCCTGTGCCTGAGAGCATTGTCCAAACATTCTTTGAACTCTGACAGGCTTGGTGCAGTGACCACTGCCCTGGGGAGTGTTCCAGGGCTCAACCACCCTCTGGGTGAAAAACCTTCTCCTGGCATCCAGCCTAAACCCTCCCTGGCTCAGCTTCAGGCCCTTCCCTTGGGTCCTGTCTGGTCTCCAAAGTGAACAGGGATCCTGCCTTTTCACTTCCCTCTGAGGATGCTGAAGACCTCAAGGTTTCTCCCCTCAGTCTCCTCTTCCCAGGCTGAACAAAGCTGTGATATCATAAGGCTTCCCCTCCAGCCCCTTCACCATCCTCATGGCTCTCTTTGGACAGTCTCTAATGATTTGTCTTTTTTGTATTGTGATGACCAAAACTGCCCCCAGCATTTGAGGTGAGGCTGCCCCAGTGCAGAGCAGAGGACAGTGGCCCCCTTTGACAGGCTGTGCACCCCAGGGCACAATGTAAGTTACATCTTTACATGTTGTAAGCACACTGCTGCTTTCAGGGAGCAGCACATCACACAGGTCACCTCACCACAGAAAGCCACTTCCAGCTGACCATGGCCTTTAGTTTCATACACCAAGATTTTATGAAGTCACTTGATTTCATATCCCAGATTTTTCATCAGAAAACCCATACTACCTCACTCAAAGGTGGACATCAATATCCTTCAGATTACTTTAAGAGTCTCAATTTTAAAATCTAATAGAACTCAGATGACTTCAAAGAAATGTGTGTCTCCAGCATGCCTCACCTGGACAGGCCTGCGCTGTGGGTCTGCATACACCAGGGTAACTTCCATGAGCCGGTCCCTCCTCAAGGGCAGGGGCAGAGTTAAGTAACAGAAGGGATCAAAGGTCACAGAAACTTTAGAGCATTTGGGACAAACAAGGGTAGACTTGAAAAGACCATGAAAAATATCCACAATGATGGAATCATTCCTCAGCCTATGGTTCTCCCATGCCTCTTTTGCCACCTCCTATAAAAACAATTTTAAAAAAATATATTAGAAGTTATTTCTTGCAAAGATTTCTACAGTGGATTGAGCACCAGGATCAAAGAAAACTTGGAAAATTGATACTGATAGGTCAATTTCAGAGGGAAGGAGCACTACCAATATGTGTACATTAAGCACAACACACTGGGATTTCTTCTCAGTGAAATTAATGCCTAGCAACAAGTAAAATTTAATCTATCTGTTCTGGCTGAGTTTGATCAGGTATTCCTTGGTGCACACAATGCCAGAAGCATGAACAGAGCTGAGGGGACAGTGACAGGGTCACATGCTGCTCTTCAGGACAAGCAGGTTTGCTCCACTCTCCAGATGGAATGGAGCACTGCCTGCTGCTTTGGAAAGGCAACTGCAGTTACAGCTCTCAAGGAAAAAAGCAGTGTTTTTTTTGTCTTGGAAAATGATGGCCATGTTTCACAAAGACAGGCTAAAAGGAGACAAATTACAATTCCCTGAAGACCTTCACAAGACAACTTATAAACTCCTTACCAAAGGGCATCTGGCATTTGTCTATTCAGGGCAATCAGGGGCTGCTCTTAGCATGAGACTTTTAGTCTCAGGAAGAAAACTGAAAACAAGAAACTTATTGGGCCTCTATCAGGTAAAGCTCCTAAGATAATTCCTTTTCTCTATTTAGGTAGAGAGCAACAAGGCATGACAAGTCTGTCCTGTGCCAAGGACACTGCTCTGTGGGAAGGATGTTTGTGTGGCCTGTGAGCAGGAAGGGCAGGAGTGTCCCAGAACCCAACTAAATGCCCTGAGGGTCCTTAAGCAAAGGGCACTGTACCGAATCAGGTCTGCCATTGGCATCCTTCAGCTCCAAGTAGGGCTTCTTCTTCACTCTGTTCAAATCCTCATGCAAGCCATCCAGCAGAAAAGCCAAGAGCTCCTGGGAGTCCTGCTGCTGGTATCCTGAGAACTGAGGAGCAAATCGCCCAACCTGTGTCTGAAACACCAAGGCAACAGTGAGGGGACACAGAACACTCAGGCTGTGCTTGAATGGCAGAGCTCAGCTCAGCATCACCTTCTGTGGGCAGCAGGCCATGGTGAACTGGATGCTAATGCAGGGAAAGGTGCCAGAACCATTTCCCCAGCTACTTTCAGTATTTCAGCAGAAAGCAGCTCTTCACACTGAAGCAATGAGAACATTACACCAATAAACAAAGTTATAGACAAGGGGATGTGTTTTGATGTTCACTTCATAATTTAAATGTTTAGATTTGTAACTTGCACACCTTTTCTCACTGACCAAAGTTCACAGCTGGCAATTCATACGACCTTGCTTAGTCTTGCAGCAAATTCTGATTCATCTGCAAACAGCCCTCAGGCTGGGAGGGCATTTACTAAGCAACATTAAAGAGCAGTAGCAAACCCTGAGGAAGGACACTGCTCACAAGCTCCTCCCTGTACCCCAAAAAGCATTCACAAACCATGAAACACTGGAGCAATTCTGTCCTTACTGCCTTCATAACATCAAAATACATGGCAGGCATGTTAGCTTGCACTGTTTCTGCTGTCCAGAGCTGTGCTACAGGAACAGGACACACTTACTTTGAACATCCGTGGGGCCACGTGGGACTGCCTCCCAGACCACATCTGTTTAATGAGATCTGCATAGGCCTCTGCAATTTCTCCCCTCATCCCCAGGGGGTTGTTCTGATTTATTTCAGCTTCATATTTATCTTCCAGGAAGTAGTCAGTCAGAGGAGGAGTATTGCTCAGGCACTGAGAAAAGATTAAGAAAATTAATTTACTGCACGGGACAAGAGATTTGTGTGACAATGAAACAACAAAACCAACTTTCACCATCAGAACATGTACCAAGTTAACAAAACTGGTGAGACTCAGAAGCTTGTTTAGTAAAACAAAGAAAAAATTAAGGCAGAAATCTGCATTTGAAAGACTGATATCTAGAAAATTAAAGCATAATGATAAATACAAGAAAGAAAGTAACTAGTCCTTAACATGACTAGTTTGCATGACAAACTAAGATTGAAGTACATTTGATTTAAGTCACTTGGATAATAAAAAATTTTCAAGTTGTCTCTTAGCTAAGTCCAAGAAAACAGAGTAGCTTAATGATACCATGACACAACTGAAAATAAAGTCATGTTGAACAAAAAGCAGGGCAGCCCAAGTTTATTGTGGTGTCCTGAATACCATGTGCATAATGCATTCGTTATTTTAAGACCTGTTCCAGATTTCAAAGCCATCACAGAGTGACTGAAGTAATTTCACAGCATTGGTATCACACTAGAAGTTTGCCCATTCCTTAAATCAAAATTCATACAATTTGTCTCATATTTTGTTTGAACTTCTTAGCAAAAAAATACTCCAGCAAGCTTTTGCATTCTTTAAAATGAACAAAATAATCCTAAGAAATTAAGTTCAAAAGAAAAGAAATAATTATTAGCTTTGCATCACTGTTTCAACCTTAACAACTTGTACAATGAACCTGAACCCTTCCTGTGGCTTTTCATGCTCTTCATTTTTCAAGAATCTTTACACAGGCCCAGAACTGCACACAGTGAGCTGCTCATGTCACTTGTGCAGCCCACACAAGCCAAAACATCCTCCATGTCAGACATTTTTGGCAGGGCACAGCACTGGGACCTTGTGTTACAGTCAGGCACCTGCTCAATACAACTTCCCCTGGCCATTTCAAATGCCACATATTTCAGATTCAGTCCCTAACACTGTCATCTGTTTTACAGTACTAATGAGCTAAATATAAGCCAAATTAAACATGACTTTTTGGTCTGTTTATTTTTGAGGTGTAGTCTCCCCATGGAATCACATTAAATATTCTTTTCACAGATTTTAATCCACAATATTATGAGACTAATCTTTTATTTAATTCTAATGAGGGCTCTTTCTAATTCTTACCTGTAATGCAGAATTCATGAAGCAGGTGTTTCCAAGGTTACTGAGTCCACAGAGTCCAGGCTGTGAGAGGGAAGCACTGTCCCTGCAGTTGTAAGAGTTACAGCCAAACCCAGAACCTCTGCAAGAAAAGACAATACAGTGAACTCCACAATGAGTTTGTTGAGTCTCACTACTATTTAAAAGTCACATCAAATACAAGGCAGAAAACTGTTTACTGAATTTTTTTAATCAGGATACCTGTTTGTGCTACCTCATAGGGGCTAATGTTGAATACCAGGGAAAAAATGTACATGCTAACTTTGGAAACATTAATCCTTACAAAGTCTGTTATTTATTTATGGCTCATAACACATTCATTTCCTCTGTCTGTAAGTAAACAGCACACTACCCTAACACAGCAAGAATCTAGATAATGCACATTAAGGAACAATAAGAGAATTATGATCTGTACCTGGAAGGCTTCTACCACACTGGCAGACAGACAAAAGAACACAATCCCTTCCCTCATGCTCTGAGTCACCACAAAAAACAGGCAATGCTCTGGCAGTTAGTAAGCTCTGGAACATGCACTACTTTTGCAAGTCAGCAAGGAACAGCAGAAGGCAGTGGTTGCAAAAAGCCAAGTCAAATAAACAGGTACACAAGAGTAGTAGAAGTCCTCTAGGGCACCATCACACTCCTTTTCTATTCAGGCAAGGATGCAAGGGATCACTCACATGAAGGGTGACAAAACAAAAAGAACATTCCTGCTCTTACCCCCTGCCCAGGTGGGAGCTGTTGAGTCCATAGGAGTTACTGCTATCACCGTTAGTAATGACAGAAGTGGCAGACACTGAGGAATAAGAACTTGCTGATGATTTTGAAGAGGTAGTAAAGTTTCTGCTAGTTGCAGTGCTTGATCTGGGAGAAAGGAAAAAGAAGCAGAAACAGTGCTACTACTTTCTTTATCCCCAGCCCCACCTCCCACAAAACTCCAAGGACTTGCTGAGCTATAGTTAGTTACCCCACACAGAATTTACTGCTTTAATCTGTTTGATCACATTTCCAAACAATTGTCTGGAACAGAAACATCAGGAAAAAGGTACCAGAAGTAGCAGCAACAATTATTCCTTAAAGGCGAATCTGGGTCCCAGACAGAAATAAGTAGCAATTCAGTGTGAGTGAGAGGGAAGCAAGCTTTAATTTTATGAGTAAACCACCTTGAAATAAGCAAGCAAAACCTCCCAAATCAGAAGACCACAGAACACTACCTGCATTAGAAAGTGACCAGGTCAGTCCTTCCCTGCCTGAAACTCAGACCATCTATTCAAACACAACATTCATCAGGAAGAAGATAACCAACAAGGCCCTAAAATTTAACAGTGTCCTGTCATCGACAGTTCCATAAAAAAAAGGCAAAACCACAAGACAGTACTAATTTTGACACTAATTAGTTTCTCTATAGTAAGAGTTGACTGGTCTAATCTCTCCATCTCTGCCCAAATAAACACACAAAGCCAAAACTAAAAAGGTGCAGGACACCAACAGCCACACAACAGTTGCCACTAGCCCCAAACCAGAGCAGGGAGCCAGCAGAGGATAGGGCTGTCAAGCTTCAGCTTGTGAATTTATTCTTTTTTATTGTGGCCCTTGTTTTCAAATGATACAAACTAAAAATGCATATTCATAGCTCAGATGGCACTAAAAAAATTGTTCTGGAAAACCTCAGTGGGGAAAAAACTATACAACAATGAACAAGCCATAAAGGCCATGACAAGGCAGAACAGCTGGACAGCCTCAACAGTTTGGAAATATAATAGCAGTAAAATAAATACAGAAGTAAACAAGTTACAGGAGGAGCTTCCAGATGGAACTGGAACACCCCAAACACAGTCAAAGCCTGAAGCATGCTAAAAAAACTCACCAGCCAGCACAACAAAAAAGTATACAGGAAAGGATCCTGGAAAGAATGAGATCTAGCAGAATAACTGAGAGAACCATGTCTGGGACAATACACAACATTCTGTTGTTCCATGCTGCAGGTGGAACTTCAAGATTACCTGGACACCAAAGTAAAATCAATGGAAAAGCAGAAGGTCTAGACTACACAACAATTATCAGACTCATGTTCATATGTGTGGGTTTCAAGGCTCAAGAATAAAACAGTTTAGGTAACAACAGCATGTAAATCCATTAAGAACACATTTTAAAAGTCTGAAGTAGTGAATTATCTAGAAGCAAAGGGGAGCAATCTAGAAAATGCTAGACTTGAGAACTAAGCATCTCTGCTTCACACATTTCATCTCCCAGAGAGAGAAACTCAGAAAATCATAAGAAGAAAATCTACTGGTGAAAAAGGAAAATGAGGACAACCTCCTAAGGGATTTCAAGGTTTCCAACAGAAGCATAGAGACAGTGTTTCATCAAGAGTCACATGGCAACTAAAGAGTTCCAAGTACTTCAACAGCATCCTACACAAACAAAAAAAAGCTAAGAATTACAAAGGAAGATAAAAAACAGATCAGAAAGCAAAGGTAAGACACAAGTCAAGAGGCTTTTCACAAGGTGCTACCCACAAAGTCATCCAGGATCTTGAGTAAGTTCCAGCTAGAAAATTGGGAAGGTTCATGTAAGTAGCAAAACAACAAGAGAGGGTAAGAGCTTTGCATGTGAGAATAAAAGAACAGAAACCAAATGTATTTAGGAAGATAAAGAATTCTACATACTCCTACATTTTAGAAATTACTCATCTGTGTGTAACTGCTGAAGAAAGGATTTCCTAAGGACAGCTGTTTCCCCTCATCTCCCAAGATGCTCACAAAGGCAGCCATTGATTGCAGGTGAAGGGCACAGAGAGAAGCAAAGAAAAACATTTTTCTCTGAAAGCTTCCCACTTGAAGCCTGGAAAGCCATTGTTAGTGACCCCAGAGTACTGCAAGCTCTCAAGGACTGCCTCACTCACACACAGTGACAACAGACAGCCTGGATGCCAAATATTTATCCCCAGTGCCACAAAAAGGGTTTCTGTGGAACAAGCAGACTTTGGTCAAAGGCATCTGCTCCCTCTATTGCCATCTCTCTCACAGGATGTGACTTCTGCTCCCTCAGAAATGGAGGCCCCAAGACCTTGCTCTGAAGTAAGAGAACAAAGTTATTTCATCTTTGAAATTTATGATCTGACCACTGAAACCCAACTTCATCTTCACAACACTGCAGCACACTGTGTGCCCATCTGCAGGTAAAGACAGCTGCTTTGTTTGGCTACAAAACCTGTCAAAAACCCGCACAAATGGCAAGTGAGGAGAAATCTGGAGACTTACAGGACAAAGAGGATAAAGTCAAATTACTCTGAGTCCATATGGTAAAAAAAACTTCTAAACTAAACAACTTGAAAAACATTGTAAAAGGCTTTCAAGTGGCTGAAAGGCACAGACAGAAAAAGTGTTTCAATTCAGATGAGGCCACCTTCAGAGCAGCAGAGTCAGTCCTCCTTTACACAACCAATAATAAAATAGGAATTTTGTGACAAAAAGTTTTTGTCAGAGCCAGATTAGCTGGGATTTTGTTCAACTGACAAAGCAGAGGCAGTAATGGATGCTCATTTAGAAAGTTCTTACATGTAAAAGCCTCCAGAACTTATGTTACATCCTCAGGGCTCCTCTGCAAGCCTGGCATCTGCTGCAAACTCAAACACTTCACAGTCAGGGAATAAAGATCTGCACACAAAATATTTAACCCAGTGCTGAAGGGGTCCTCTGAAATCACACAGTGCCATGAGTAAACAGCAGGAAAATTCTAGCTCCAACCAAAAGGTATTTTACTGCTGCATATTGAAAAGGGAGAAATACAGCTACCAGGCAGACACTAAATACAACTTCACTTCAGTTTTCAAGTACAATCCCAGGTGGAAAAGGTGTTATTTTCAAGAACTAACACAACTTCTTATTTGTCTTCACTAAGAAACTTATATCCAGGATGAAAAAAAAAAAAAAGGCAGAAAAAAAGTGTGCTAGGGCTGAAATGGAATTCTGCTAGCTCAGGACTTTATTTTGGGAGTCCTGTAAGTAACAATTTAAGAGTACTAAATTCCACAGAGTCATTGACAATCTCCCTTCAGAAACAAAGTATGTCTCTAATTTTGAAATTCCTAGAATAAGTAAAATCCATTCCCTCTTCTGAAACTTTGTCTAGAAGTAAAAGCAGTTTCAAACTACAGTAAGAAGAAACTATTTTGTTCTTTAGAGAGCAGCAAACTAACAGCAGTGGCCAAGCATAGGCTGAATATACCACCCAGGGACTGCTGTGGAGTTTGAGAGCATTTTTCCTGTAAAATGTCAGCCAGATTGATGGCTGGGGAAACAATTTCCACAGCTGCCAAACCTGTGGAAAAGCTATTTCCTCTGCTAGGGGGCCAGTGCCTCTGACAAGCAGAAAACGGTGGGGGAAAATCCTGATGGCACAGAACCACCCACCCTCTGAGGGGGGAGGAAATGAACTCCCAGCTTGCCAGAACCTCTCTTGGCACTTGGGCAGTGATGCAGGTGCTCTCCAATTCTCTATCAACAGCAGGGAGCTCTGCATTCTGTTTGGTTGATGTCATCAAAACTCTAAATTCAGGAAAAATTCCCTCATAAGCTTTCAGTAATAAACTGGTGCAGCCCAGAAAAAAAAGAGCTCCAAATATTAAATTCCTCATGTATTTTCTGGAGCTGAGAAATAGAACACTGAAGGAAAATCTTGCCTAAGATAGGACAAAGCATAAGACAAAGTACAAAAGAACATATAAATCTTTGTATTACTTAGTACACTTCTTTCAGCCATCAATATCAGTATCAAGTCCATTTCACAAGTTTCATGCTATAGTAAGTAAATATTTTTATGTCATTAGAAAATAGTAATCTACATACCAATACCCACTTTCATTTATCTATCACTAGAGGTTAAATCAAAGCCTTTACATATCAAACTAGCTGCTGCCAAAGGACTGCTCTGAGGCCTGAGAATGCTACACAGCTCCTTTTTAGCTTTGTTTCCTGTAGAAACAAAAGGTTGTGATTGGTCTTGCACAGCTGCCTCTCCCATACTGACTTCAACCAGGTACATGATATGAATGTTTAGCTGCTTTTTACATGTCAATCCTATAGAAAATTCACTATAATCCCATTCAGGGCATTCTCTTGATTAATTTCCACAGTATGATCTCTCAAAGTGCTGTTTCAGAAGAGGTTTCACTGACCTATCTCATCAACTCTTCAAGTTTAACACTAGTGTATCTTGATTTCAAATGAGCTCACTTGGCATCAGGCTCTGTAAGTGAACTGATTGTACAGAAAAGCATTTTCTTTATCAATATCAAGTCAGATGGCCCCTGGAAAGGCACCAAGCAGGCATCAGACAGGGGAAGTCATCAAATTCTACTTTCTGTAGCAGGACTTGATATGAGCAGTTCCTTATCATTGCAACTCCCATTCTACACCATTCACTCTATACACACCATATTTCACCAAGCCCTGCAATTACCCAGCTCTTCTCTAAATCAGAGAGCACTGAGGGAATCTGGGTCACTTTTAGAGGCTTCTGTAATTGTCTTTTGTGGGAGGGGTGTTAGTCACCTATTTCTATACCCTTTTTAAGGGGGAACTACCAGAACTCTGAGCATTCACTACTGGCAGGTTTGGGAACACACTCCAAGATCCTTTCTGTTCTACAGCTGCAAAGGACAGATTATTTATTTCACTGTGCAGTGTGCAGAGGTAGCTTTTTAAGCACACTAGCTCAACACAAATAGCACTTTTGCCTCCTAAGCACTATAGAAACCCTAAGCTATTTAATCCTTATACAACCTGTTTGAAACAGGCTTTAAAACACACTCTTGCTAAGAAAAGAAACCAGCAGTAGAACCACTGAAGAATATTTATATTTCAGATTTTCTCTCCTTCAAAATAACCAAAACAAAGGAAGCCACAACAGCCAGTGATAACCAGGCTTTCAGAGAGAACATGTGGTCACTAAAGCCTAGCAAACAAGCTGCACAAAATAACAGAAACCTTTAGAACATGCTTGCTTACTTTGCCAGGCAATGCTGTCCAGGCCACGTGCCATCTTCATTTTTCACTTCTATTAAAACAACCTGAAAGAGAGTGCAGGTAATAAAGGTAACTGCAAGTCTGTTACACATTTTGCAAAAGCATTAGCAAATCCCATTGTCAATGTTTGCTCAAAGTACATAAAAGCAAGTGAAAAAATATACACATCAGCAAAAGCACTACATTAACAAAAAAAAAAAGAGAGAGAAAAAGTTATGTCCCTTACCTGACCCTGATAGAGCCCTGCATCTTGCACTGTGCTGTCCAGCTTGCTGAGCTGCTCATAAGTGTTACTCATATATCTGTTCCATAGCCTGGTTTCCTTCTCAGCTGGGATATTGAATAGTTTTCTCATTTCTTTCTCAATGGTAGCTGTTCAGGAGAAAGTAAAACCACCAAAATTCCTAAAACATGAGTGCTTTAGGAGAAACACTAAGACATTCATTCAGCAAGGAGGTACATCACTTGTCCTTCAAGATCCTTCAAGCAGAAAACATATTATAGAAGTTATAATTGCTCATATAGTTTGTCAAATATTAAGTCTGAAAAATTGAAAAACTTCTGTTTTCAGTCATGTATTTGCCTGTCAAGCCCTCAAACCAATAACATGCAGAACACTCTGAGAACTTTCTGCTCAAAGGCCAACTTCTCTTCATCTGAAAACACAGGGTCAAGTTTTCAGTTACCACTGTCAAGTTGCCCACAAAGATGCTGTGCTGGTTTTGCATGGCCTGCACTTTGGTAGTGGGAGAGGCCACAGAGGTGGCTCCTGTGAGGAGCTGCTGGAAGCTTCCAGCATGTCCAGCAGAGCCAATCCCTGATGGCTCTGAACAAGGACATGCTGCTGGCCAAGGACAGGCCAGTTAGAGAGGGTGGTAACATCTGTGATTACATATTTAAGAAGAAAATCAAACTAAACTGCACAAAGTTATTTCCTAGTCAGAGAAGAGGAGGAGGTGAGAACATGTGAGGGAAACAACATGGAGACACCAAGGTCAGCAGAGAAGGAGGGGGAGGAGGTGCTGGAAACGAGACCCCTCTGCAGGCTGTGGGGAGAGCAGGGTGAAGCAACTGAGCCCCTGCAGCCCATGGGGATCCAGGGATCCAACCACAGCCCATGGGGATCCAGGGATCCAACCACAGCCTATGGGGATCCAGGGGGGATGCAGAGATCCACCCACCATGCCTGCAGGAGGCTGTGATCCAGCAGAAGCCCCAGTGGAGAGAGAGGGCCCTGCTTCCAGGCTGGAGCAGCCTGTCCTTGGAGTGCTGCACCCCGTGGGAAGAGAGACCCTCGTCACAGCAGTTGTGTGAGGGCTGTGTGCCCATGGCAGGGGCTGACAGTGCAGCAGTGTTGGGAGGAGTGCTGCTCAGGAGATTGGACCCACACCAGAGTAGTACATGGAGAGCTGTCCCCGTGGGAGGGATCCCACAGCCCCACAGGGGAAGGGTTCCTCTCCTGGAGCAGCAGAAGAAAACCTCAGCTGATAAACTCACCAAACCCCCATGCCGTGTTGGTGGGAAGGAGGGAGGGGCTGGGGGAAGAAGAGGTGTTTTTAAGGGCTTATTTTTACTTCTCATTATCCTCCTGTGATTCTGTTAGTAATAAACTGACTGTCTACCTCTAAGTTGTGCCTGTTTTGCCCTTGCAGTGTTTTCTCTCAGTCCTTAACTCATTAACCCTTCGTTAATTTTCTTCTCTCCTCTGCCCAGCTGTGGCAGGGGAGGGTGAGTGAGCAGTTTTTGAGGGTGCCTGGCATTTTGGCCAGGGTCATACCAAGACAAATGTTTTCTTCAGTTTAGTACTGTACATACAGGACAGCAGACATTCAGCATTTTAACATGTGAAAAATATAGCAATGAGAGAGAGAGAGAAAAGTCAGATTTGCTCCAGTCTGGAGGTTCTGGAGGGCAGAGATTATCTCCTGAGACAGCCTCAGAGCACAGCTTCATCTACCAGAGAGCTACTTACCAACAGTATCTGCCTTGCTGAAGTGGCAGCTGATGACATTGTCGGGATCGCTGCTCTCGCACAGCTTCAGCTCCAGGAGATAAACCTCGACCTTGTAGTGCTTCACAAAGAGCCCATACTCCACCACCTGCACACAGGGAGCAAGGCAACACAGCTGCAGCACTGAGCACCCCTCTGGAGCACACAGCTCTAAATGCTGTGAGCCTTGTGGAGAACTGAGAGTCAGGCCATAAACTGAACTCTGATTGCTCCCACATTCAGTTACCAGCTTGTTGGGGGGTTTTGTTTGGTTTTTTAAATGGAAAATCCCAGTGCTTTCCTTCCACAGTGCAAAGTTCCAGAGGTCCATATCACAGCTGAACTGAGTGTCAGCTAAGCACTCATGAAAAACACTTGATAACACAAAGCATTCTAGAAGAAAAATACCTTTTGCCTCTAGTCTTTGGTTAAGTTTTATAAAAGAATTAAACCAAGCTGGAACACTGGAGCAAAATCTCTTCTACCAGAAGAGAGCAAACCAAAGCATTAATTATTTTTCTGCCCAGTACACAGAACCTGCCTCAATACTCTCTCCTAGCAAGAACAGAAAAGTACCTCTGAAGTTGTTTGGATGCCACTGCTTTATTTCAGAGTACCTTTCAAATCAACTTTGCATTTGAGAGAATATTCCAGTAAGTACATTTACTCATGCTACTAGCTTCCAGCATATTTTTTAAAAATCTTCCATAAAACTGGACACCATTCTTCACTTAATGTATTCTGGGATCACCAGATCACAGAATGCATTATGCCATAAAGAAAAGCACATTTCACAGGCCAGTTATGAGACAACTGCAATGTAATAGGAAGAGTAAGAAAAAAAGAAAACCCCACACCTCAATTCTCTCTGGAGGCTTTGTAGAAAATGGAACATATTTCATTGAAAAAGCTGGTATAATTTTTAAAAGGAACAGTGCATTTGGACAGTGCCCTTAATTTGCTTTAACTTTCAATCAGACCTGAATTGGTCAGGCAGTTGGACCAGATGATTAAGTCCCTTCCAACTGAAATATTCCATTCTATTCCTGTGACACCAGACTTGGTATGATCTACACCTAACATATTACAGAAAAAACTACCCAGCTTTGGAAAGAAACAAAGAATAAAGACCTAGACTTATAGTGACAATTCCACTAAATTATGCTTCCATTTCTGAGGATTGCTGCTTTTAGAAGGTTGTATTAGATATGCAAGGTGCTTTAAAGGTAAATAATTAACAAACACATTTGACAAGATCTTCAGTACTTTGCTGTTACAACAGAAAGTAAAACTCCCTGTTTAAGCAGCTTCTTGACAAGCAGAGCAGACTTGTTTCCAGGAAAGAAAAGAAACCAAGTCAAAAGTTCTCCATTTATTTTTCAGAATAAATGTCACTAAACGTGACTTCCTGTTCTCCAGCATTCTGTAGTTAGAAACAAGTAAGAGCCATATTCAGAAAAGAAAAGAACTCTTTCCAAGAAGTTCCTGATCAGATCATTGTGTCCATCAGGATGGAGGAATGGAGTCTCTAATCACCTGCAGATGTCTTTTAAAGTGCATCTGAGCAGCTCCCTTGTTCTCTGCCAAAGGACAGCTCATGTCAAGCCACTACCCAGCAATCTCAGCACAACCCAGCTGCTGAGGAAGCACATTAATAAACCTTCCCACAGGACTCCAGAGATGACTGCCCAAAAATATGGTTTGAGACTATCAAAAGAAACTGAACCACAAATAAATCAAATCTAATCCTCCTGTACTTGGCTCTGATCATTAAACACAGAGATGGAAGAAATATCTTTTAAAACCATAAAGATGCCTGAAAATCACTTCCCAGATCCTACTTTTATGGATATTTTTATGTATGAATTACAGTTGATCCACCTTTAGGAAAAGTCTTAAGGCACTCAAGGACCACAAGTTTAAGTGCTTGACTTTTAATGCAGTCTGGGGAATACTGTAACCAGATCCTGCCCACATCCTACTCAGGTGCAGCAGGGCAGCTTCTGTGTCTCACTGACCCACTGGATTTTTGTAAGATGCTCTTACATCCCACAAACCTACTGTTCTGCTATATTTTAGCATTTTCTTAAATATAAAACCCCCCTTCATTTATCAGATTAACAACTGAGACTGACAGTTTCACAGCAATTCAAAACTTGAAAACTTTACTCTTAACTAGACCCAGAATAACCTGGCATGTCAGGTCTGTAAACCAGCACTGAGTTCTACCCCCTTGGTTATTGCACTATTGAAAGCAGCATCAGATACCACAACAAAAGAAGGCTCATGCAGTTAAGCCCAAGTGTTTCCCCGATAGCTCCCAAATCTCTTGTCAAATTTCAATTTTTTCAGAAAAGGGAGTGTGTGCCACAAAAAAGGGCTTTGTGACAGCAATCAGCCAGCTCAGGAAGGAAAGCTCCCTCACTTGGAGAGGCACTGATCACTGACAGCACCAGTTCTCCCTCTCAGCACAGACCTGCAATTCCTCAAGACGTTACATGTTCCTCTAAAACCACTTCTCCTTTAATGCTGTAATTATTTCTCCTCTCCTGCTTCTTGCTTCCATGGGAGTTCTGTCTACTCAGCTGAGAGAACCTGAAGTAACCCAGGTGATCCTGGGTTAACTCACCACTCCTAAGACATCAGAATTTCTTACTACCTGCAATTTCTAGCCCACACTGAATGACAATGTTCCAGCACTTCCTGATCTTACTTCCCTTCTGGTGCCACACTTTGCTAGGTCTTGCACACCTTGAAGTAATCCTTACTTACAACACAGTGCTGCTTAAACATAAGTGATGTTAATTCCATATTATATCAACACTTGGTGTAGTGATTAGTTTCTTAATGAGCCCCACACACTGGCATTGCTCAATTTAGTCAGAACAATTGGCTACAACTAAATAAAAACAAAAAACCTTTTACCTATACACTTTCCAAAAAAAAACAACCAACCAAAAAAAACCCAAACAAAATGAAAACAAACACTTGCCAATTTCACCTTACAAAACAGGTTACATATTCAGAATGATGACTGCAATTGTCAACCAAAAATATGACTTACAGAACAAAATCATATATCCATCTCTTTATAAAGATTTTAGAATCACACAATTTTGGAAGAGAAAATAAGAATCACCTTACACTCCAGAGAAGTCCCTAATCCATCTCTACCAAAAGACTAATTCTGTCCTGGAAGATAAACTAGTTTGACCAGCAACTTACACTGACCCACAAAGTACAAACTACTCTATGCAATATAAAAGCACTGTTCTAGTCCAAAGAATCATAACCTGAACAAGGTTCAGGGTTCTTGTTCCTGATAAACCATCAACTCAGAACCCTAAACATTCAGGCATTTTGGCTGAAATACAGGCAAGCTGTTCTTTCAGACAAGGCAAAAAGACCTCACATTATTATCTCCAAAGAGCTACTGAGAATCCTGTCTTAGCTGGCATGTGGCAAAATAAACCATTTACGTTTGATGGAGATCAAAAAATGAAACCAGGAGAAGTTGATTCAGCCATACTTACTTTCCTCACAATAGGCTGCTGTCCGTCTATACAGCCGTACCACGCTACTAGTTTGTTCCAGGCTTCGGTGGGCACCAGCACGTAATCCAGCTCATCAATGAGGTGTTCTTTCAAACTTTGAGTTTGCGGATCTAAAAGAGAGACAGACAGCAGAGAGCAGGGCATCAATCAGCGCCTTTTCCTCTCCAGAGGCACACACGTAGCGCCGGGACACGGAGGAACAGCGGCGCTCCGGGGAGGCAGAGCCCGGCCGGTCCCCTCAGGGCCAGGGCGGTGCGACCGCGCGCCCCCTGCAGCGCCCGGCTCCGAAAGCGAAAGCGGCGCGGGGAAGTTGCCGGCCGAGCCCCGGCCCCGCTGCCCGCAGCACTCACCGCCGAACAGGCCCGAGTTGTCGATGGGCCCCGGGAACAGGCCCGCGTTGTCGACGGGGCCCGGGAAGAGGTTGGGATCGCCGGCGCCGAACATGTCCCAGGTATCGAAGCCCACGTACTTCTTCCATTGCTTGAACCACCGGCTCTCCACCAGGTACCTGCAACACACAGCACCGCCCGGCGCGGCCCCTCAGCGGCGGCGCGGCTCGGCCCGCAGGCCCCGCCGCCCGCAGGGGAGGGGGACGGGGAGGGAGGGGAGGCGCGGGTGTGCTCACCAGGACTCGCCGGGCCGGAGGGCCGTGGCCAGGAGCGGCCCCAGCTCGGCCCGCTGCTCCGCCGGGTCCGGCCGGGTCCGTTCCCCGCCGGCCGCGGCCGCCGCCATGTCCGTGCGCGAGACCCGGCACGGGCGGAGGTCGGAGCGCGCGCGAGCGCGCGGGCGGGCACGCGCTGGGCGAGTGGGAGGGACCCGCCCCGCCCGCGCGCGCTCCGTGACGGGGTGGGCGGGGCCGCGCGCGCTATGGCGGCGGCCGCCATCTTGCGGCGGCACCGTGAGGGCGCTTGGGAAGGGCGGGGTGTGCGCTGAGCGCTCGTACGGGGGCTGCAGGGGGAGCCCGGGGAGCAGGAGCACTGCCCGCGGGGATAGACCTCGTCCCCGAGGGAGCTTCGTGGTCGAGAGGGCTCCCTCGCCAGCCTCTTTGAGTGCTCAGATAAGAACACTTGTGCGAACACTGTGCTCCCTTCCGCCTCCGCAGCAGCACCAGCCCAGCCCTCCCCAAAGCTGCCCAGGGTGGCTCCTGCCACCCCCTTGCTCTGGGCTCCAGGCACCGTGTGCTTCACTTTCTCAGCAAGAATCTCCTCCCTGAATTATGGCTCAGTGGAGATCGAACCCAAGCTTTAGTTCTTCATATAAAGAGTTTATTTTTCTCTCTCTCTCTGTCAAAACTGGTGGCAGACCCATTGCGTTGGACTGTGGTTTCGGTTTTAGACGCTCCATTTTCTGACGTGGGGCACACTGGTGAGGGCGTTGCACTGCAAATTGTTAGGGGAATAAACGGGACAACGGGTGTGTGTGACTGACTGGGGCATGTCTGAGGAGAGAACTGCTCCAGGAGATTCAGGCATTGATCCCTCCAGTACCGTGTCGGGTCCTTGAGAAGGAGGGCTCTTGGGTAGAATTCAAAAAATCTGCCTTAAACGGATGCACCAAAGAAATCACTTTACCTTATGTGAAAAAAAGGCGGGGGTGCTGTGACTGCCTGTGCCAGGAGCCTTCTGGCAGCGCCATGGGCAGGTGGGCTCTGCCAGCCTGGCACTGCTGCAGCAACCAGGGTAACGTGATAAAAGCCTTTTATCTTCCTGACAGCAGAGCAATTCCATTCAGTTAACGCTGAAAGAACCATTTTCTCCTTCCAGTAAGAGTTGAGTGTTGTTACTTCAGTTTTTCTCAGAGGGCAGGGCCCCTTCAGGCTCTAACACACCCTATTATGGCAAGGCTGGGTGTGTTTTTAAAATGAGTCAGCTATTCTGAGATAGTGCTTGGTGGCTGACCTCACTCTGCTAATGAATTACTGACTCCTCATAGAAAGTGTGGTAAACAATTAAATGGTTTAATTCAGGGCTTTCTGATTCAGTGCAAGAAAATTACATTGTTCCAGTTTCACTGTAGACAGAGATGTCTGTGTTCTCCTCGCTCCTCAAGCACTTTCCTTTCAGCCATGGATTTCTGCCCCCATCTCCAGCTCATCCCAATGGGTATGAAAGTGGCACTGACAGCAGCAAAGCCCCCTCAAGTACCACAGGACTGAGGCAGGTGTTCCCAGCCTGCCTTGTGGTGGCAATGATCAAACACAGTGACTGAAAGCTGCCGAGGAGAAAGGGAATTTAAATAGCTGAAAGAACCTTGCACAGGCTGAGTAAGAAAGGTCTCAGACTCAGGCTGATGGCACTTTTGTTGAGTAGACACTTCTGAACACATCTCATCAGCCAGGATTTCAGCAGATAGCCCAGGGTTTGGTGGGCAGAACACTAGGGAATCTGGGTGAGGGAGAAAGGGCCAGGAAGGATAATTTTTCATGGAACTAGTTAACACTCCTGACACCTTCAAATATTTGAACTTGTTTAAGAATTTAAGAAGTTGGCTGCAACTATCAGCAGCTAAAGGGGGGAAGAATCACTGGGAGGGAAGACAAGTAGGGGACAAACACTTTCTGTGAAGGAGAGAATATATGAAACTTTGATGTGCAGAAGAATGGAAAAACAGGAACGCTAACAGAGGGATTAAGTGTTTGCAATTAAAGTGTAGTGTAGGAGTGTATATGTGACAGACAGGAGATGTTGAAAGAACAACTTCCTCAAGCCACAGAAGCAGCCAATTGTGCTAAAGTAGTATTTATTTTAAGGTTGCCCTCTGAGTCAGTCTGTTTCTTTCTGGAATTACAGAAATAGAACTGGGCTGATTTATAATACCTGAAGAATTGCCTGGGATTCTTCATGGGATTCATCCTCAGTACAGAGCTGCTACCTGTGGTGAAGTGTTCACCTCCGCTCATCACAGCACCAGCCAAGGTTTGGGGTGAGATCCTGTGTGGGGACCGTGCTGCACTGTCCCTGTCACTGCCAGGCAGCTCCAGCCAGTCCCTCTGTGCTGCAGCCTACTGGACCCCAGAGCCAGCTGTTCCAGGGAATGCTGAAATGAGACAGGGAATAACAAGGCTGGGCAGCTTTCAGCCACGCTGCAGAGTTCCTGCTGGTGTGCTTACACTGGGATTGTTCATCTTCCTGCTGGCATGGCTTAGTTTTGTCCTGGAATCGTGTCACTGTGCTGCTTCTGGCACGGCTGGAGCTGTTGCTTTGTTGTTCTGCTAGCACAGCCCCAGCAGTCAGAAGGTAAATAAATCCCCATAGGTGCAGAACAAGCACAGTGCAAGGTGCAAGAGACCTTTATGGCATGATGCAGCTGCAGCAGGTGTTGGGCTCTGCTCCCTGTGGGCCTTGGCCAGAGCCAGAGCCTGGTTAGGGACAGAGGAGGCCCCACTCAAACGCTCGAGTTCAGTGAGTCAGGAATGAGGAAGTGCCACAGCTCACGTTGAGAAAGATTTTCAGTGCCCTAGGTTTCTGCTGCTCCTGATCCCCTGTACTTTCCACCTATTTCAACATCTTGCATTTATGAAGGAAGTAGAACTAACTGAAAAAATAATCCCCTACACCATGCATCATCTGCTGCAAAGCTACAATAGCTGCTGAAAACATCCTGTTTTTTTCTATGAAGCTGTTCTGGGATTTAAGAAATCCCCTGGTGAGGATTGTGCAATCCGAGTTCAAAGCTCGATGACTCAGGGGTAGCAGCAAGCAGGGTGGTGCTGGTTGCAAGGTTTACCCAGTCTCTCCTCAATCTTGAGGGATCCTTAGATATAGGTACAGTAACAAAGCAACTGTGAGTTTGTGAAGTGAAAAGCTACAAACAAGGAAAAAAACTCTACCAAACCCTCAAATCCTGAGTGTTTTTATTATGAAAACAGTGCATGAATGCTTGAAAGCATTATGCCTTCCCTTGAAGAGCCCAAGTTTTTAGTCAGGGTTAGGATTCCTCAGTCCCACACCAAGTTTATGCACAGTGCTACAAGGCCTTGTGAGGAGTGGCTTGCAATGAAAATATGCTCACAGAGCAATTGGAGGAGTGAACATTTTCCTATAGAAGGAGTTGAGCTACTGGGCAGTAGGATGGCAGGTGAAATTTGGCAGAGGTTCATGATTTCCAGTGGGAAACCAATCATAATTCCAGTCATTTAGCAGCAGCCTGTAAAACCAGGATTGCTGAGCAGGGCCAATATGTCAGAATTATTACTGAATCATAGAATCATTAAGATTAGGAAAGACCTCCAAGATCATTGGCTTCAGTTGTACCAACCTCTCATTAAGTACTTCTCAGCTCCATGGTTGCCAGGAGTCAAAAAACTGTTATGGAAGAAGTGAAAAGGAAATATTTCCTGGCAGACCTGCACTTGGGAGTGTCACATGCAATTCCTGTGCCCAAAGGAAACAAGGACACACTGAGGCAGGGCACAGTTCCCATGGGCCAGGTGGTTGATTGGGGTGGTATTGCACTGGGAACATGAACAAACTGGTTTGTCACATGATTCCCTGCATGGCGCTTCAGTCTCATGGGGGACTGGGCAAGCACGTGAGGATCTGTGCTGGGCCACCACCGACACAAAGTGGTGGGGCCAGTGAGGGGACAGTGGCTCTGTCCAGTAGGGCCAGTGAGGGGGCAGTGGCTCTGGGACAAGGGGAGGGACAGTGGGTGCTGCTCCTGGTCTAGGTCCCCCCAAGCTGCAGAATCGCTCATCTCCCTGCCCTAGCAGTTATCAGCCTGTTGTGACCTGTTGCTGGTAGCCACACTGGGGATTCAGCCAGTGTAAAATCACCCCCTGGCCACATGCCAGGGTGTTCCCTCTGCACGGAAGCCTTAAGGGAGGCCCAGTGAGCACTGGGGCAAGGTCTGTTTGTTCCCCACCACCCTCCCAGGCTTGTTACACGTGGGGCAGGACATGGTACTGATTCACAGCTTGCAGAGCTCATGCCCTCAGTTTAGTTCAGCCTGACTGCACGGCCGTGCTCGAGTGCTCCAGGTGAGCACCCACAAGGGCTGAGGAACAGGTAACACACCCACCACGTTTTACCCAACTCACACAGATTTATCAAGCCACAGCCTTAAAGAAACTACACAATTTTTATTCAGAGAATCACAGTGAACTACTGAAACTCACAGCTGCTTGCCCTGGCATACCTTCCCAAACATTCCCGTGCAACTTTTGAAAACATCAGGCACACTTCAAGGATTTGGAAGATGCACCATCATAAGCAAAATCTGCACGAGACATTGGGATTTCTGCCAAAGCAGCGGGTCCCTGCAAGAAAAACAGCCAACAGCAAGGGCAAAGGGCAGAGAACTTTCTAGTCAACCTTCTGCAGAAGCATCTCAATGTCGTCCTGGATCTTGATGGTTTCGAAATGCCGGCTGTAGCGTTTGAAGGGCATGCCGTCGGGGCGAATGAGGAACTTCTCGAAGTTCCAGGCGATGTCATTGCGGCACACCGGGGACCAGATGATGTACTGCGGGTTGGTCATCAGCGACGAGGGGTCGTCGTGCGGGAAGGGCAGCGCCTCTTTCAGGAAGGTGAACAGAGGGTGCGCGTCCTTCCCGTTCACGTCGCACTTCTCGAACATCATGAAATTGGGCTTGAAGCCGTTGCCAGGACGAACGTGCTCGAGCATGGGAAGGATTTCTTCGTTGGTGCAGTTTTCCTAAGGAAACAAAGGTAAAATCGTGCCGAGAACGGCCCGTGAGAGCCCGGCCCGGGGGACGGCTCCCCTCCGCTCCCCTCCGCTCCCCGGCCCCGCCACCCGCCCTACCTGGTGACCGAACTGGTTGCAGGGGAAGCCGAGGACCTGGAGCCCGCGGGGACCGAAGCGCTGCTGCAGCTCGTTGAGCTGCTGGTAATCGCGCTTGGTCGTGCCTCAGAGCGACGCCACATTGACCACCAGCAGCACCTTGCCGTTCAGCGAGCCCAGCGACAGCGGCTCCGCCGCGCCCAGGGGCTTCGCCGACAGCTCCTCCAGCCTGGCCACACGCCCGCCCGCTCCTGCCGCCGCCATGGTGCGCAATGCTGAGGGAGCGGCTCCGCTCCCGCCGCTGCCTCGCTCCGCCCGCCCCGGCCCCGCCCCGAGCCGCCCCCGAGCGCTGCCCCGCCCGGACATCGCCCCCGCGCCGCCCGGGCTCGGCGGGGCCTGCGCTGAGGGGCTCGGGGGCCTGTGATCAGTGAAATGCGCAGAGCGGGGTGGCTTTAAACCCACAGCTAACAGGGTAGGGTCACCGATCCTCCGAAACGCTGTGGAAAAGCAGCAAAACACAGAATGGTCCCGGGAGTTGCAGCCTTCGTAGTGACAGGCGACCCGCACAGTGGTGGCACCAAGGCTGCAGCATTCTTCGAGAACACCGCTGCCAGTGAGCGTGGCCTTGGGGAGAGAAACACCTGCAGTTTGTGCTTCAGGAATGGGAAAGATGAAAGTTTGACAAGAAAGTCTCACAAATATGGATGCTTGGCAGAAAGATTTTTGAATGTAGAATCTGAAGAAGGAACGGAATTGAAAGCAAGTTTTGATATAGAAGGAAATAATTGCTGAGCCAGTCTTACTGGGTAACCAAGGAGGCAAAGGGTGTGTTAGTTAGAAGGGGTTTTTATGGCTTAGAGCAAAGGATAAACCCACCTCAAACAAGAAGGTGTTTTTACCAAGCAGAAAGACAGCACAGGCAAACAAGACTGCCGATGTTGCAAGTAGAAAAAAGGCCTCAGAATTTTCCACTGCAAGAAAACTGAAAAACAACTTCTAGCTTAAACTGTAACTGTAACGTACTAACATTTAGTGATTGGTGAACAGTAACATGAATATGGTGATTTTAGTAGCTATGATAGGCTATAGGTAAAAATTAAGGTATAGATTGGTCCTTCTGTTTTAAGGTGCTCAGCAAAGAAAAGTCTATAATGCATTGTAACCAAAACCAAAGGGTCTCCAGGCCTGCCTGCAGCTGGAGCTGACAGCTGTAGGCACAGGCTCTGTCACCCACAGTTCTGGGCTGCTGTAACATCTTGGATCTAACAAACTACATTATGAAGAGCTACCTGGAGTCCCACATCCCTCATTACAGCTCTTACAGAAGAACAGGAGGAGCACAAGAAAGAAGGGCAACAAATTCCCTTCTCCAGAGTCCTATAATTTTTCCACTTATTTGAGGGTGGTAAAGTCTACACACAGGATTACAGCTGGTATATCCTCACTAGATAAAGAGAAGTAAGCTCCTTTCTCAATTTCAGGGGTTGCTTTTTCCCATCCTTGCCTTTTCCATTTCTTGCCTAACTGCTTCAGTCTGTTTGCAGGAGTGTTATGCCATGCAGTATTGATTGCTCAGTTCCCCACAGACTGAAGGCAGCCCTAAGTGAGCTGGGCTGTTTCTTGTGCTCACACCAAGCAAGTGGCCCAGCTGTCCCTCCCAGGTCTTTGTGAGCCACTGCCCTCCCCCAGAGCACCCTGTGAAGAGGCAGGTCGGGGTCAGGCCTCGTGTCCATTCCATGGGTTGGACCAACAGGGACAGTGGAGCAGCACAGCCCAGCAGGAACAAAGAGCCAGGGCCTCAGCTCCAGTGCAGCTCCCAGGGGAAGCAGGGAGCCCCTGCTGAGCCTCCTGCCTGCATCTGTGCCAAGCGAGCTCCTTTCACAACAGCCCAAGGTCAGACAGCTGCTTATCAGCGCTGGCCAGCAGCCAAGGCAGCCGGGGCCCCCACGCGGGGGATGCGCTCAGCCCGCCCCGCTGTCTGCTCTCTTTTGTGCTTGGGAGCAGGGACTTGTCACGAAATGCCAGCTGTCACCAACAGGCACCACACAATGTGCCTCTCTGCTCTGGGTGCCCAGGTGACTGCAGGATCTGGGGGGCTGCTTTGAGCTGCTCTTGGCACCTGCCCCAGCGACTGGGAACTGGAATTATTCCAGTTCCCAGCTGTGGCAAGTTTTGGGGACTTTCCTGATTATCTTGCATCTTTGGGGACCCGCAGTGTGTTGCAGCAGTGATGGCAGGAGCCATGTCAAGTGTCCTGAGAGAGATTAGTGCTGAAAAATGGCTGATGAGCAGAGGCACATGATCCATGTTTGCTCTTGAAAAAAATGACAGTTGCAGTCACCACAGACTCCTCCTCGCCCACCCTGGGCATAGCGAGCCACAGCTCTGAACAAGAGGAATTTCCCTTCACAGTGACCTTTACGGTGGGGCCACATCTCTGCTGCCACTTTTGACCTCAGACTGGCACCTTCACTTTTTTGTCTGGTCCCACGGAATTACTCTGAAGTGGAGGAGTTTACTTCTGGGGCCCTGCCCTTTCCAGAGAAGCTCAGGTTAGGGCTTTCCCTTCCTTGATGAGCGAGTTTAAGGGTACGGAATGAACTTCCTTGTTGGCTCAGAGCTATGGCCTGTGCCTGGACACATTCTGTGCAGCCTCCTCAGCTGGGATCCAGAGGAGTGCCAGAATCTCCAGGGGGACCAGATGGGTTCAGGGGACCCCTTTTGGGCTGTGTGACAAGTGACAGTTGTCCTACACGGTCAAAAAATTACTGTTCAACAGCAACAGCAGCGAGTAATCACAAAGGCCACACCTTCTGGCCTCCTGCTTACATCATGTCCCCACTCCCGGTGGGGAACTCCCTCCCCTGCCCAGGGGGCTGGCACTTGGCTCCTGGCTTGGCTTTTCCCCTGCCTCTTCTATAGCTCCTTGCCTGCCTGGATCACTCTCCATTAATGCTGAGCTCTCATTCCCCAGGTCAGGTCTGGCCATCTGTGTCCTCAGCTCAGTTTCATCCAGAGCAAATGTGGCTTCACATTTGTCCAGAGGTGACAGATGTGGCAGAAAGCCAGAGGGAGCCAGGCTGCCAGCCCTCAAAGGCAGGAAAGCTGACTGATAACTAAGATGATGGTGTAAGTCAGCAAAAGCTTGGTCACACTGGGCTAACAGTCACTGCTGGGGTGAAAAAGAGCAGCAGACACACAGCCACAGGCTTTGAGGAACAGGCAACCTGACTCCAAACCCCTGTAAGAATTGTTCTGTAACTGTGGCCACAGCAGACTGCAACCCCACGTCCCTCCAAGACTGAAAACCCCCAGATTTGCTTAACTGCAACAACCCCCCCAGAAAAGGGAACTGCAAATGAGCCACTAAACTTATCAACAGGCCAGCAAATTAAATCCTCCCTGGCAGCCCCACGGCCACAGCTGAGAACTTCCTGCTCTGTTCAACCCAGTCACCCTGCAGGGGGAGGACAAACACCCAGGAGAGGAAGGAGGGAGGGGGGGGTGGGTGAGACACTGGGGCTGTCAGACAATTCACTCTGGGTGTCTGTGGCAGAAGAGGAAGGACAAGGACCAGAGGTACAGGGCATTGCTACGGCTGGGTCTGCTTCTCCTTTGCTGCAGGAAAAGCAATCAGGAATTGATCAAAAAAAGAAAAAAAAGTGACACAGGTGTTCTGTGTGCCATTATGGGATGCAGCCAGGTGCTCAGACATGGACTCCCTCCTACCCAGCCCAGCAAGGAGGCTCTCAGCTCAGCAGCAGCTGCTGTTCATACCAGTGTGAGCATGGAGATGCCCACTGCTGTTCATACCAGTGTGAGCATGGAGATGCCCACTGCTGTTCCCTGGCCTTTCCTCCCCAGGAGCAGCACAATCCTCTCTCCAGCATGGGTGCAGCACAGGGCCCACACCGTGAGCCCAGGCCTCCCTCATGCAATGCCATGGCAAACACCCTGCCTCGTGCAACCTCTGCCACTGCTCCAGTGCAGCCCAGCTGCTGCAAACCATTGCATGCTCCCACAGCAACACTGCACCTGCTCCTCCCTTCCTCCTGCACAGCCTCCTCCTGCTGCTCTAGTCCCATGCTCAGGACTGACAAACCCAACTCAAGTGATGCACTCCCATCTTTTGGTATCAAAAGCTCCTGGGAAGCTTTGCCGCTCCCTGTGGGGGCCAGGTGAGATACTGCAACTCGGCTCTGCTGCAGTGTTTGGAAAGCACCACAAGCAGCAGATGGGTGTCCCTTGCTGGGAAATAAAAATAAGTATTAAAGCACTTGCAACTGCTCAGCAAATTCTCTCTCAGCTTTATCAAAAATGCTATTTCTAATTCAGGCTGTCAGATGCTGGGACAAAAACCCAGAGTGAGGAATACAGACACCAGGATACAGGGAGCTTAGAAAACTGCCTTTATTCTATTAGTTCTTGGAAAAATGAAAATACAGAAAGAGTTTAGTTGGCTGCAGAACAGCAAGAAGTTCACAGGTTAGGAGTCTGATCACTACATGGTAACCAAACTTACACAAAAAGTTTCTTTTTTTTTTAAGTTTTGAAACTGGGTCCAGCAATGAATTTAAGGCAACTGAACAGTTCAGAAGCTTTGAGTGTGAGCAGGCTGTCTTTTCTCATCCCTACAGCACGTTATGAAAAAAACTTCTCCTGGGTGTGCAGACCACTCGTATCATTCAAATGGGTCAGACTCTTACAAATGAACAGGGGAAGAGGATCAGCTGCTTTCCACCGGACTTTATTTTCAAATACAGTTTCTTAAAAAACCCAGAACACCTTAACGCAGAGGTTACAAGTAACAGTATTAGGAAATCCAATTATACAAAAAATACTACATCTAAGCTGGGGTAAATAGATTTATTTTTGGTAACATACATTTAAACTGGCACTAATTACACAGTAACTAAAAGGTAACTAACATGAAACCACAGAACCCTCACTTTTCCTTAGCTGAATGGGACTTGGTCATTTCAGAGTGATCACATTTCCAAATTAATGTTTTACACCAAGCCATGAAAATCAGATCTTCCTAAATGTGATAGCACTGAAGCTACTCTTGATTCCATACAGCCATGTAACGGTTGTACTCAATTAGAATAGGACGTTAGTTATAAAGTAGTTACAGACCAATCCTCTGTGCTGACAGCTTTTTGTCTTTATAGAGACAAGAAAGAAGATAGAGAATTGTCTTCAATTAGCGCCTGGCATATCCTGTGAGTGCAGAAAAGGTTTGTTAGAGGAATGTTGAGGTTAACCTTGGGTGCACAGATGAATTTGATGCAGATTGTTATAAAAATCATGGTTGGCTTCTAAATACTGGTAGCAAGATGACTCGATTTTTAAATCTCTTAAGTAAATTATAGATAATGAAAAAGGCCAGTAATCATACACTAAGATTAATAAACAGCACTTCAAAATTACTCAAGTGCAGGGTGCTGCTTTGGCCATCTTCCTCTGGCCACGCTTTATAAGAGAAGGCACCCGGACTTTTTCTTGCCACGCCGGGCTTGCAAAGCAGCTCTAGTGGCCATTTCAAACACCTCCCTGACACCGTCTTTGGTCTTTGCCGAACACTCCATGTACCCGAATGCACCAATGCGGTTTGCCATGTCCCGGCCCTCCTCGGGTTTCACAGGCTCCTGCAACAGCACAAAAGCAGCAGGTGAGGACAGCCCAAAGCCACACTGCTCCTCCCCCTCCCACCCAGCTTCCCAACAAATGCAAAGAATTTCTGGATTAAGCACACATAATGAACTGGTTAGTTAAAAATCCAATGCCAGAGGACACGATCAGTTTTCTGATATCTCTGAGCTTGAAAGCTGCAAGCCTTATTAAAACAAGCAAGTGACTGCCTATTTCTGATGAAGCATTTATGCAATTCTTTGCCACCACTGTAAAAAAGCCTATGAACAAATCCCCAAATCAATGCCTCAGTCTTTGTATACAGGTGTTGATCAGACAGCCCACAGAAACCAGCAGCCAGCTGTGGGTGCCTGTTTAATGCTCTGCTGCAACCACCACACGCTTCTGTGTAATACAGCATTTATTGTAAGGCTCTGGAAGGAACCTGCCTGCTTCATTTTGGCCAGCTCTCGTCTTGTGTGCTCGTCATTCCTCAGGTCCTTCTTGTTTCCTACCAAGATGATAGGCACGTTGGGGCAGAAATGCTTCACCTCCGGGGTCCACTTCTCTGGGATGTTTTCTGAAGAAAATAAATTGAGGCGTGACTGTAAAAAAAATCCCACTTCTGAGGAGAGTTTTATTTTAAAGCTTTTACACTTGGATTGAGTCGTTGTAACTTGATAATCCACACTGATGCCCTTTTTTCTGCTCTTCATAAGGAAGCAAATAGAGCTGTTCTGGTGTTACCAAAAAAGACAAGCCTGTGTGTGGTAATTTGAAGGCTGAAGGACATGTAACATTTTGGCTTCTCTCAGCAGCTACCTGACAAGGGTTAGCACAAGAGACTTAAAGAACAGCATGCAGACTTCTGGACTGGAAAGTTATGGAATATTTTGCTTCAAGAGAAACATTTTATTTATCTCCAGAAGCTAGAGGTGGGCACAATAATGAAGCCTAAGTTTTAACCTCACTTCTTTTCCTAAAGCAACACAAAACAACCCCTCTCAGTTCTCCCCTTACTGCAGAGCTGTTCAACACACTAATTACACATACACAGAAACAAAGGCTTAGGGTAAGTAATTTTCAATCTGCCATTTCTCCCTACATGCAGCAAATGAATTTGTTCTCATATACAAGCAACCTCCTCCTCACATCGCTACGTGACTTTAGTTTTTTAGTGAAAGGAGGACTTGGGGGCTTTTGAAAGCAAAACCTTGACAAGTTCTGTACAGCAGGAAGTGCTGAACAGCCTAAAACATCTGGCTGTGCTTTCATAAGCTCTTAGACATTTGAGATTCACCAGTGGATGTACCTGCAGGCTGCATAACCACTTTTTATCTTCATGAAATTCCATTCAGCTTTTGAAGAGACATTCACTATTATGTAATATGGCATATTTTCTTGCTTGAAGGAACAACTTAAACAAGGGTTTTGAAGCCAGTTTTTGCACTACAGCCAAAATACCAATTCTGCAGCTGCACCTGGAGTGCTCAGGTGTGCTGGCCTCGAGATGCTGCACACCTGAAAAACTGCCTGGCAGTTCACTGCTCCCAGGGACCCTGGCACCCAGACACTGGTGGGCAGGAAGGGAGGAGAGGGAAGAGAATTGTTACAATCTGGGCAAACACAGAGTGAGTGCTGCTGCAGCTCTCAGTGTTGCTGCAGAATTCCCTAATGTCTGAAAACTACAAACTCAAAGCAGCAGCAATTCTGAAACTAGGAAAACCCCCCAAGGGAAAATGCATTCTACAGTGCAATTTCCAGGGGGAATACATTGATATAGCGAAGTGGTTCTGATTTGAGATCTACTTACCTAAACTATCAGGACTATCAATTGAAAAACACATAAGTATAACATCGGTATCTGGATAAGAAAGCGGTCTAAGTCGATCGTAGTCTTCCTGTCCTGCTGTATCCCACAAAGCCAACTCAACCTGCAAAGTTAACATAAGGGGTTAGTCAGATCACCAGGAAAGTTCTGATTCAGAAGCCAGGAACACAACAGGAGTGAATAAAATATTTCAGTCAGTACCACTCAAAAGGAGGAGACTGCAAGTTCTCCTTTGCCAGGAGAACTATTAGGAATTTTACATTCTGTAACTCCAAAAATCAACTTATTGCTGCTTATGAGTATTTTCTTTATACCTGTGACCACTAAAAGGACATAAAAGCTACCAGCAGGAAAGCCACAAAGAAGAATTGAAGGGAATCAGCTTCAAAGGGCTGGGAGCTCTCTGACAACCATCCCAGAAATACCAGTTTTCAGTGAAAGTGGACTAAGTATATGCTTTTTAGGATTATGCACATTTTCAATAGGTTTACAGATGGAACATTTAGTGACTAAGAATGTCAAGATCGTACTTATTTGTGCACAAATTTAACAAAACTGATTTGTGTGTAAAGCTTCTTGTTACTAAGAAGTAAAGTACTTAATGTTCTCAATTTTTCTACTTTTGCTGGAGCTAGGTGAGAACACCCCAATAGGATTGTTTAAAACTGTAGAAGGACTAGCCAACATTTAAAGCAAAGAACTTTAAAAACCTTAATCAAGCTCTTTAGGTACATATACTCTTGCTTAAGATTCTCTGATGAGTCTGCCTTCATAATGGACTGGGTGCCTTCTTTAAACCCTTGCATTCAAAAATTCCAGGAAAAAAGTCCACAGCAACTCAGACAAAGACAGATGGGCAGAACTGAGACCCAAATGTGAGCCTGCATGTGCAATACAACTGTCTGTTTGAACTGTGAACAAACAGAGCCTGGAGTGCACACATATACAAAAATAATCTTCTGTATTTCAGTCAGAAATACTCCTCCTCTCAGAATCACCTCTGCAGCTGCAAATGTGAATTTTGGGGCAAATGTTGATATTTTTAAAGTGATGTCTATGACACTGGAATCAGCTCCTAAAACACCACATCTCCTACCATCACCTCTTTGTCTTCATATGACTTCTGGACATTTCTGGGAATGCTTTTCTAGGAAGACAGAGGTAAGTGTCTGTCAAACAGAAGAGGTTTAAGCTCTCCTACAAACTTTTGTCATCAAATTTTCTGAAGACCAAGAGCTTAGGTAAAATATATCCTCTAGTAACAAAAATAAAATCAGCTGATACTGCTCAAGCTGCTGATGCTATTTTCCTTTAGCTACTGGCTGCATCTAGCTGATAGGGCATGACTCCCTGTTCTCCCATTCAGAGATGCAGAGATTCAGGCAGAAAGGAATGAGGAAGTTAGACTTGGTGATGAGACAGAGAAATGGATATCATACATATTTCAAACAATAGTCCTTAGAGTCTAAAATACAATATAGAAACTGTAGAACCTGTCACTTGAGGGAAAAACATGTCCTAATATTAGTCTAAAAGTAAATTTTCTTTTACTGATTCACATTATGGGAGAGGAAAGCTCTTTTTAGACTCAAGTAGCAAGAGCTATCATGACTAAATCCATAAATAACCCATCCCTGCAACACCAGGAAATCAAATTTAACATTAAGTCCAAAACTAGCTCAAAAACTTCTTTTTCTCCAGTCAGGATCGACAGTCACTGCATCTGAACTGGAATGGACTGAGCAATGTCCTGGCTGTAGCTGAGGCCAGAGCCAAGGCAATGTCCCACAGGGACAAACAGGGGAGCTCAGCACCAGCAGCACCAAGAGCTGCACATGCCTGAGCTGCAGTCCCATGGCAGAGTCGGCTCTGTGTGCTCACAGCACCCAAACAGACACAGGCTGTGCCTGCCTGGCAGGGTGTGGCAACAGCTGAGCTTTCAAGGTGTAAAGCTCCTGCTCTGTGTGCTTCTGGAGCATCCTGGAAAGTGACAATTTTGCACATCACCCAGCACCCTGCTGGCAGAACTGCAGAAGGCAATTTACCCAGGGATCAGCACCTACAGCTGCCCCTGGAGCGGGTGTGTGACATGTCTGCCTAACAAAAGGACTCAAGAGGTTCCCCTGATTAAAATCTGGTTTTCAAAATATTTAAAACTAAAATGAAATATTTTAAAAATTAGTTTACTGAAGTACAAGCTGAAGATGAAGCTCAGTGAGCTGTGGCTACACTTGGGTGCTAAGAATTGAGGTTCTTCAGACAAGCAGAACAGGTGATGCTGATGTACACTACAAAAATCAACCCCCTTATCAACCTGTCTGTCATCTGTTCTCAGAAGGATGCTGCATTTTGCCAGCAGCAGGTATTAAAAAAATCCTCTCAAGGAATTAGTCTTTATAATTACAATACCAGGTCCTTATTAAAGCAGGGACTCTGTTCCAAAGGCCAGGAGCCCCAAAGCCCTCAGCATCTTTGCATTGCTCCATCCCCTCCCACCTGCTGCAGCATTCTCCTCACACTGATTGCCTGGCTTTTAGAACCTCAGCTTGTGTACAGCTAGAAGCACCTTGTTAGACAGACACTGGATATGAGCACATTCTAGCAAGGCCAGTAATTTTTTTCCACAGGAACATCCTTAAATGAAGGAAGTGTGGAGATGTCCATGCTGTTCTGAACAAACACCAGTTCATTCTGGCTCTTAGGGAAGGGTTCACATACCTGCTTTCCATCCACTTCAATATCTGCTACGTAATTTTCAAAGACAGTGGGAACATACACTTCAGGGAACTGGTCTTTGCTAAATACAATCAGCAGACAGGTCTTTCCACAGGCACCATCTCCCACTATAACCAGCTTTTTTCGAATGGCTGCCATAGCTGAAAAACAAAACAATGACTTGTTAATTCAACTGATACAGCTTTTAACCGAGATGCTAATAATTAATAAACACCAAGTCTTCAATTAATAAGACCTTTTAAATTGGTTATACATGACTGTTAGAGAGACAGACATATCTGGACTTGGGTGCGTTCAGATTCCCATTCTTTTAAGAAAAAAACATTCCCCAGCACTTATAAACACACCAGTGAGCCCACTAATGCAAGAATAATAGAAAGGAGAAGAGATGGGCCTGGTTTAGCATTTATTGATCTGTCCTAAAGGCTGAGGTAGCAGCACCCAGAGACAATGAGTGTGTGAGCAGCACTGTCCCAGGGTACCCTCTCAGAAGTGGATTCCAGGTAATCATATACAGGATGCTTCAATTGAAGGGCATTTTCTTATCACACTGAGCTGTCTTAACCACAAAGTGCCAGTCAGCTGCACTGAGGAGCATCTGCTGCCACCTCAGAGCACCAACAGAAGGATCTCAACCAGTTCCTCAGATTACAACCACCACTCTGCAAAGGATTTTGGCAGGACACATCTCACTCCTCAACCCCCTTTCCTGGGCATTAACCTGCTCCCAGGTTAACAGAGCCTGCTGTCAGCTGGCAGTGAGAGAAGGGGGGACTCAGAAGTGGAGACCCCTGTGATACTCCATGCAGATCTCTGCTGTGCAATGAAATGATCAATGATTAATTGATTGGTCTGTATCAGGACCACACAAATCCATGTCCTGCTCATGAGCAAACCTGGCCTCAAAAAGACAGTACAAAAGCTTGGAAAGCTCTAAGGAAAGCCTGGAGTCAGGGTGGGGCCGAAGGAGATGGTTGTTTTGGATCTGGCAAAGCAAACAAAAGCAGCACTATGTATGTGCCTGCTCTCTCTTTCCTCCAGGTGTTAGCCAGGGATTCAGGGAGTGACCTGCCTGCAGCTGAGTGCACTGAGGACAGAGCCAGGAGGACTTTCCTCTCAGAACACAAAGGCACTTCAGGGGATGCCGCTTAGTCATCCCATGAAGCTTCCTGGAAATGGAGCAAACAGCAACCCCACCACAATACCTATGGCTGCATGACCAAAACAGCACAGAGGGAGCACCCTGTGAGGTCACTTTTGCCATGACAAACCCAGAACAAAGATCTGTGAGGATGATCATGGCTGCTGGCAAGGGGAGAAGGCCTCAAAGAAGCACAGGAGAGTTTTAAAGGACACAGTAAAAACATTTTACCCTTTTCACCTCTTCTTTTGCCTCATGAAATCAAGTAAAAAGGTAAAACTACCATCTAAAAGCAAACTTTGGTACTGTTAGGTGGTGAAGAAGCATTGGATATTACTGAGAGATTCTGTACTTCTGCTCCAGGTACAGAGAATGTTCCAGGTACGATTTCAACCCACCAAGCAGCAGGGCTCAAGGACAGCCCTGTCAGACACCACTGCTCAAGTGATCCAAATCCACGTCTCAAGTGAGTTTCTTTCACCTTGCAAACATGTATGTACACAAGTTTAAGTTATTTACCTTAGGGACTTGGGGCAATTTTTACATTTGTGGAAGGTTTTAAATGATCCAAGCCTTATAAAAGTTTTCCTTCCATTGTTTGAGATGATTTTGAATCCTTTCTAGCAATGGTAGTATTTGAATTTTACAGAACTGGAAATTATCTGTTGTATGTACCAACTCAAGATCAACTACTTGTAACATCTATTTAATGTCAGTTTTGGCTAATCTGCCCTTCAAGTCCTACAAAACCTCTGAAGTAATCTACTCATGTGCTCCACAACATTTACAAAGAGAAAATTTCCCTCAGTGTGTACCCTTGCCCTTCTTTGATGTAATATAAGCCCATTACTGTTTATGCTGGTTTTTGTGGCCATAAGGAAATTGATTATTCCCTTTCCCCAGTGCAGCTGAGAATACATGCCTTCATTTAGTCTTCTCTTCAGGGAAAACAATGCCAGTTTATTCAAGCCTCCTCTATAAATCATATTTCCTAGACTTTCCCATTGCTCCCTTCTGGGCAGAGTCCAACTGGCACAAATGTACCCAAGTGTGGAGCCCAAAAGCTGAATCCAGTATTTCTCCTAGGGCTCTGTGAAGAGTGCCCAGAGCTGAAGGAATAATTTCACTGATCTTCTGGGACACCCTGCTTAAACACCAATCTGGAATTATGTGTCTTTCTCTTCCTTCTTCCTCTCCCCTGAAGACAACACTGTTGATACAGTCAGCTTTTAATTCCTAATAGCTCACAGACTTTTTTTATTCAGATGTCTCTATAGTGAATAGTTCTCTCTTCACACAGCTGAGTATCCACTGCCACACTTTTATTTATCCTTACAGTGACTGATTGTTTATTCTACCTTCAGGTTCTAGCTCTGTCCTCCCGTTTAACCACGGTCTGTTGGATGCAAGTTTAATAGCAGTGATCCCCAGATAATTATCCAGGCCATTGATGAAACCACCCTGGAGACACAGTGGGTGGCTGACAAAGCCTGTCCTTCCCTGCCACCCTCCCTCCTTCTCCCTTCTGGGCCTGGCCTGGGATGCCTTGAGATCCCTGCAGGATCACCCAGGGTATGTGACCTTTTGGCATCACCTACAGATAACTGTATTTTTCAATGGAGTATCACATCAACTCTATCTTCTTCTAGATACTTCCATCACTCATTATTTTCAAAGTATTGCCAGTTAAATTTTATGTTTTGGCCTTCTACATACCTATGCCTAAGGTATACAAGAAAACTACAATTGTGTAAAAAAACTCCCACAAACCCATTATTTAATGTAGATCTTTCTAAAAATCCTTCCCCAAAAAAGCTTGGAAAATTTATGGATATATATTTATCAAAATTATTTCAGGAGCTTTAATTTATCTCCTTTGTTTTCCCTGAGAAAATCCTATCATGAAACTCTCTGCCTGAATGCTTCCTGAGATGTGCTGATATCATTTGGACCCAAGATGCCCTTCAGCAGTGTGTGCTCAACCACTTCCTTCCCACTGCTCAGCACCTGCCCCTCGAGGCTCTCCAGCTCACAGCTCTGTGCAGGACCATCACCAGGCCAGATCAAACCTGCCCTCAGTTCCCTCCATCTGGTACATTCAAAATCCAGGGAATTAAAATTCCCTCAGCATCAGCTTCTAGAAGATCCTTCTGGACCATCACATAAAGCCTCAACCACATTATCATTTTTTGGTGACCTATGGCATCCTTGTATTTTTTACTTTAGTTTCACCTTCCACAGCATTACCACAAAACAATTCTTTCTAGAACAAGTGTGTTGTATAAAGTTCAATTCAGGAGGCAAAGATCACCACTTAAAATCTCCAGTTTTCAGAAACAGCCCAGATTATAAATGCTGGGTAGATATAAACAGCTCAGGATGTCAGCTCTGATCACCTCCACCCACCTCGGAAGGAAGTCACCAAACATCACAACCACTTCTTTCTATTTATCATTATCAATGAACCATAGAAGGTTTGGGCTGGAAGGAACCTCCAAGATCATATAATTCCAACCCCTGACACAGGCAGGGACATCTTTCACTAGACCAGGCTGCTCAAAGCCTCATCCAACACTTTCTAATTTAGGAATTCCTTGAATTTCCTAATTTAGAGGATTCAGTGTACAGATCAGCATATTTCAGCTAGTTATTTTTAGCTAAAATAAATACACTCCTTTCCAGTGGACAGCTGTAAGGGGTTGTCAGGTCTGGCAAAGATTCAGAAAAACAACATCTTGGTAGCACAATAGAGAAAAAAATGGATTGTTGGAATGGAGCTGCATCTTAGTGGTGCATGTAGCAAGGACAACACTAACAGCATTCACAGCAGCTGGGTCTTTCTGCTGCACTCTGACATGCTCTGCTTTTCTTCTTCAAGTATTCTGAAACATGGAAATACATCAAATTTCTACCAGCAGTATGTGAGAATCAAAGCACTTTGTTGGCCTAAAGAGTTTCATTTAAGATGCACATTACACACAATTCACTATTTGCTGCATCACAGCTTTTCACCAGTGCTAAAAAACCTCTATGAGCTACCTGAGAGGCTGTAACAAACAGCTCCTACTGCCTCCTGTAACTGAATGAAAGTACATTCATCCTTTTACACAACACACAGAGCAGGGAGAGTCCAATAAACCCAGAAAGCTGCTGGAACTGCATCACTGATGATGCACACACAACATTGAGCAAGAAATAATTTATCCCAATTAGTGTAGCAGAATGGCTGCAGTGATCTTCTAGGAGAATCTGTGCTGTCTTCTGCAGCAAGGCAAGAGATCTGCAATTTTTCCTACTCTTAAATAAACCAATCTTCCCTCTTCCTTTGCATTTATAGGATTCTCAAAACCAGCTAGGCTGCTAGATTCAAAGTGGAAACTCTCACAACATGACTCAAGTGACTCATCTGAATGGAAGAGATTCAATTATGACATTTCCCCAGCCTCAGCCAGTGTCTTTCCCAGGTATTACAGGAGCTTTAGACATCATTTGCTCAATCCCACTAACATCACAGGAGGTTACAACACAAGGAGCTCCTGTTTGCAGAGTTGCCACACTAATATCCTTGTTACAGGAGGCTGCTGTTTCTAAGTGCAGTGAGGCTCCAAGACTCCTGCAGCATAAAGCCCTGCTTGTTAAGGGAATCCACCAAATACTCCAGAAGAATTAGAAATGAGGAAATTTTTTTTTTCATGTTTTAAACATACTCCCCCCAAGTATTACTCTTTACTGCAAGGGAATTTGCCTCTTCAGCATGCTATTTGTTTTTCCAAGGAACAACTTTTCTAGTGCCACCTCTCTGGCAGGTCCCAGGGCCACACAGCATGAGTGAGGATTGTGGACACTGTTGACATTATGAAGTTGGATAGGCTGACAACAAACATGCCAGGTTTGTCTGTCTCACTCTGGATCTCATCCTGGAAAAAGTAACTGATGGAAGAAACAGCCCTTTACCATCACATAGGTATCACAATTATATTTAATTTCAATTACCAATTAACTACTAGTAACTTTATGCTGCCTGCTATGCTATACAGGCAGACCCTTGGCATAAATACAGAATTTTGTAAAAACATAATTCTGGATTATTGGACGTCAGCAAGAACTCAGCAGATGCAGTTCAGAAGCAGTTCAGCATGCAGTAAGGATGCTGCAGGGGATGGGGGGAGAACATCCTTTAAATTCTTTCCCACTTAATCTTGCTGAAGTTCTTAAAACCAAAATGTTGGAAGGCAAAGGTTTTGAAATCTTAGAAAGACTGCCTTGCTGCTGACTCCTCTACACAGTACTGAAGCAGTTTGCTGCTGAGTGAATCACAGCCTGGCACCCTTCTCATTTGCTGTGTTTCCCTTCATTCAGTCAGCCCTGCCCTGGGCAGCAGGAGGAACAAGAGCTGGGCTGAGGGACCAGAAGAAGAAACCCTGCTCAAGTGTCTCCCACCCTGACCAGTGAGGCCCTGCCCTCTACCTACCACAGGGGAGAACCGACTGTCCCAGCCCTCAGCTGCTTCTGCCTCACTACCTGCATTTACTCCTAAAATATACTCACTTTTGTTCAAGTCTGAGGTGGACGAACGAAGAGTTGTCCCCAAAGACTCCAGGGATCAAGAGGGGGTGAGCAGGCTTCTCTCAGTTTTCTTCTGGCCATTTAGCAAGGCTGGGCATTAGCACTGAGAACTAGCAAAGCAGTTTGGAGCCCAAAGTAGATCAGCCCCAAAGCAACCAGGCCTGATTTTACAGCAGCTGTGTACAGTGAAGAAAGAGACTGAACACAGAGCATCTGAGTGGGTGAAGTGGCCCAAAGACTATGGCCAGGGAAGGGGTCAGACAAACAGGCCAGGAGGAAACAACAGAAGGATGTAAGCGCTCCTCTAGAGCACAATCCAGGATTCCCACATTTCCAACAGCAGGCAAGAGTCTCAATCTCCTCCTCCACTGAAGTCCCAATGGAGAATGCCAGCAACTATACATTCTATAATCCTTTTTTGCTGCTCACTTCTCATTAGTGAAAGCACATATAAACAAATACCAGAAATACTGCAGCTTGCTGCTGAAATACTAATCCTGCTACCTTAAATCAGCTTCCTTCAGCCTATGTAAGCCTATGGGTGCTACCTTGCCACTTTTCCCCACATAACCAACACAGGATGGCCCTGCTCTTCCATAGCAATAGTTGTGAAGTTAAAGAAGCTGTGACCCAAATTCACCTCTTAGAGAAGCTGCAAACTGGGAAATCAACAGCCTTGGGACTGAAATAAAAGTAAGAAAAAATTATGGAAAAACGTGACTCAATCACATAAAGGAGTCAGATACAACCCATGTTTCTGTTCCAGGGTTCCTAAAAGATCCTGGAAGATGCACATACCCCAAAACATGCAGCAAGTGACCACTTATTTATTGTCTGAACTGATCTGTACAGCCACACTGACAGTCAAGGCAGACACACTGAGCTCAGAGTGATCTGCTCTTCTGACACCATGAACAACCTGAAATCAAGCATTACTGGCATGGAACCTCAGTTCAATTCCAAGCCACCAGAATCATGAATATGGTCAATACATTTCATTGTAATAGTTGAGATTTTCTTAATTCTGTGCAAGTCTGCCTGTGGACACTTCCACTCATAAACCAAAAAGCCACATTATTTAAAGTGTTGCTAACAAGACCTTTGAGAAATAGCTATAATTATATTCCTTACTGCAGCCAGTACATAAAGCAGTTTGACAGTACTGCAAAACAGACCTATTTCTAACTACAGCACTATGTGGGAGCAGTTGGTGAGAAAAAGAGATCTGCTGGGGCTTTTGGGGAGGGTTACATATGAAATCTAACATTTGAAAAAAGTTCCAAAGGTGGCAAAGCATAGGGCAGGCTACTGATATTGCACATGGAATTTAACCCACAGAGAAACAGAATTTTTCTGTTGTAAGACTGAAGTACAATTGAAAAACTGACACAGAAGCTCAGCATAGTATCCAACAGGATTAAACACAAAACACAGGTCCTTGGGGAAGGTCTTTGGACAAGGCAAGCTGAGTGTTCAGCTTTCTGATAACAGTTCATTCAGCCTACATCAACCAGGCTCAAGTCTGGCATGTTTTACTAGCTTGGAAAAAAAGTCTTGCAAATAGAGCTGTACATTTCCAGAGGCAGCTTTAAATCCAGAGCAGCATAGCTGTGCTCAGCCCCAGCTAATAAACCTCCCCAGGTCTCAGCTAACTCCACAAATAACCAGCTCAAGCCTCTTTGTACTACATCACCAGAACTGGGAACAGGGTCAGCTTAACTGCATTAGGTCTTAGCAACACTGGTTGCCAGCCCCAGTGAACCCTTAATGACTGATTAATTTTATACAGTCATTAAGAGTTATCCAGAAGTACACAATAGGTGTTTTACAGGCATGGGCATACAGTGAATCTTCGTTAAGGACACAGAGTGTTGTTCATGCTGCCTCTGCAATGGCTGTGATGGGGCAGGAGGTTCCTCATGCAGAATAAAGCTGCCAATGCAATGTTTGGGAGGAAACCTGAATCAGCTGTCAGCACTAGATCCGTGCTGAGTGTCATGCGGACACAGCACGTCTAATCTGAGATATCATGTGAAGTCTCAAAGTAGGATTCATCCTATCAAATTACAGCCTTTGCCCTTGCCTTCCTCTTCAGGAAAAATCCTGTGTGACAACACACAATTCATCCTCCTCTCAGAGAAGAAAATTGTTTTGGATTCTAATAAATTTGCTTGAAAACATTTTGCTTTGCTCTCCTTCCCTGTACAGAGCACCTGCCCGTGCTTTACAGGAATGAGCCTCAGCACTGCCAAGTGCTCCCAGGAACACACAAACTATTTTCTGTGAAAACACCCAAATCATGACCTGGGCAACTCTCTACACCCAGCACTGTGTCCCACAGGCAGCTCCAACATGGACACTGACCACTGGACCAACTTGTTTCTGCACCTAAACTTACACCTAGAGACTCAAAGACCATCTGTTACTGCAGGTCTACACACATGGAAATGGGGACATGGACTTAGGGCTCTCCACCTCAGTGCCTGGCATTTCAGATAAACTCAGGACTGGATTCTTGCACTAAAGAAGAGGAAAAATGAACAAGAAGCTTCTCCCTGCATATTCTCCAGCCTTCAGCTCAGGAGCTTCTTGGGTCAGATGTGGTTCCCATGAATTTGGTAACCTCAAACAGATTTCTCCTCCATGAGCTTGTCCAGACTCCCTTTGAACCCATGTAAACTTCCAGCACACAAAACATCCTGTGGAGGGAGTTCCCACAATTTAATTACACATTGTCTAAAGCCACTTCCTTCAAATTCAAGATTGTCCCTATTAGTTTCTTTACTGCCTCCTAATTCCGAAATGGAAAGGGAGTGAACAATTTGCCTCGCTCACCCTCTTCCTGCTGCTCACATAACAGCCTTTCCAGACTGGAGCACCCTAACACACAGAACACAGAGCTGGTTGTTTGGTTTTTTTTTAATTACCTTTACACCTTTGACAGTAGTGCCTGTCTATTCCTGGCATAAGGAGAAACAAAGTGGTAGAGGTGTCACCATCCCACATTATCCATCCCAGCTCCAAACGCCTCAGGGCTGCAGCAGCCCAGCTCCAGGAGAGGAGCCTTAAACCCATTCACTCAGTATCAGAGAACACACCCTGAGATGCGTTTCAAGTGCAAACAAGCCACTGCTTGGTCATTCCCCAGCACATTTCACCCCATGCATTAATTCAAGTGCAGATCATCTTGACTTTAAAACAGCAGTAACAGAGAATGCCATACACCATGCTCCTCGCTCTAGCAGTCAGCTACATTTTCTGCATTATGATGAAGTCACTTCCTCACTTCTTCAGCCTCTGCAAATTTCCCATTACTGGCATTTTGCATTTCTTCCTGGTGACCATTCAAAAGCACAGCCCAAGAGTCCAACTCCTTCATGCTCTCACTACACACAGACTCACTTGAGCCTCCACTTGCCTTTCTACTAAATTTAATATGAACCATATTGATTTTATTCTGGATTCTTTTCTCACTGAAAATGACATGTAATTACTGTCAAGTACTAACTGAAGGTTAAGATGAACATTTGTACTTAAGAACCGAACTAAAACAATTAACACCTCTTGTTTCTATTTCCCCCAGTCCAGGCTGAGTGACACTGCCTTAATTCTTTCCTGAACACTTTGTTACTTATTCCATTATTGTACCTGGGATTGATGTCTTAAATCCGATGGGATTACAATCATTAAGACTGTCCTAGTTGTCTTTATTATTAGTGCATATTAGCATTCTTTCAAACTCAAACTGCTGCAGCATGTAAAGAGCTTTCCGGAAAAAAAACTACATTGCCCCCCTCAATTTCAGGCCAGAGATCTTCAGACCTAAGATATATATCAAAACAGGTGTCAATTACCAAATCTGGTCAGATTAGGTGTGCAATATCATTCAACGTTTTTCTTTTAAACTTAATGAGATAATCAGAATACCTGATTACACGGAAGTTCTCTGGGTATAGATAAATAAGTGCCAAAAGATAGGAAACCAGGCAGAAGGAAATGCTCAGCGCTCTCAGAAAAACACCCGTGGAACCTGCACAGCTCAACGTTCATAAATGACCTGAAAAAGTGAAGAAAAATAGCTATACAACAAAATTTACTGGTGATGTCAATAAAGGCAAGGGTTAATTGTGATGGATTTCAGAACTTTAACAGGCTCTGTGCCTTGGCAATAAAATTTGAAAGAGAGAAATGTGAAGTGATATGCAATATAAAAACCAGACTCAACTTTCTATACAAAATGATGGACTAGGAGCTGATCACTGCCACTCAAGGACAGCATTCAAAAGTGATATAGTTAATGCCTTTAAAATAAAAGCTCAATACTCCAAAGTGCCACAATTTTAAAGATTCCAGTATTAAGAACTAGGAGAAAAGGAACAAACCAGAAACCATTAAGATGCTGTTGGAATCCATCGCATGACTGCATCTTCTGATGTGTGCAGCTGTGATCCTCCCATGTCAAAAGGCTATAAATGAACTGGAAATGACTCAGAGCAGGGCACACGGATGATTAAACTACACAGCAGTGACCATATGAGGAACAACTACAGCAGGACTGGAAAAAGGACAGTCTGGAAGAGACACAGCCACAGAAGAAAACAACTGGATGCTTCTCTCAGACCCTAAAGAGCAGTGAGCAAAGCTGGGGCCTGAAACAAGGACAAGAGCACATGGGATGAGCCAGCTTGAAAGCAAAGGCAGGCAGGCCTCCCAGCAGGACACATGGCAAGGCCTCACCACATTTCTACTTTTTAGATCCACAATTTCATAGTTATTTGAGCTCCTTTTTCCTCCCAGTTACTTTCTACAATTTTGAGCTTCTGTTTTCTACTTTCTATGTTCAGTTACTACTTTTCTCTTATTTCATCTGTAGGGCTTTCTTGCACTTTTTTTTAAGTGTGAACAAAACAGATGCTTTCACTTCCTTTCCAAGCCAGGTTATTTAATTCACATTCAACACTTGGAAGGAAAAAAACACTGCAAAAGAAGGTTCCTGAAAGACCTTTTTAAAGCATGTTTAAGTCAACTTTTTTTAAAACTAAACCAGCAATATGTGCAAGCAAAACTCTGTCTTAACATTGTCAACATGCATCCTGTTTTGTTAACACCAAACTTAGCAGGGTGCTCCTGATAACTGCCTGCAAAGTTCACCCCTATGCTGTTCACCTCCCTACTGGTACATAATTAGTAAATTAACACCATTTCAGAACCCAGGGAAGAAGACTAATTTGAGCATTTCTCCCTTGTCTTCCTCTACCACGACAAGTCCCTCTCTGAGGCTGAAGGCAAAGTTTGGATTTTGGGGGCAGGAAGAAGGATTCTGTCCTCAGGATCTGTGGCTGCTGTTGCTGCCCTTGCTCCCCCATGGAACATTCTTGCTCATTTGCCCCCACTGACTCCATCTTTGCTGTCTGCAGGCACGACTTACGAGAGCACTTCTCTTATGCAATACCGAGTCCCAAGATTACTCTGCACAAAATGAGATTAGGGCTTAATATTGAGGTAATTATAGTAGATCTGTGGATTTCCATGCCTGTGTAATCTGCAAAAAGCTTTGCATTTCAGCCAGTTTTTTCTTGTTGTCCTCTCCTCCCAGACACCTGCTGCATGTCAGATGGGATGTGGGGCACCTCATGCTGAGCAAGGCAGGCTTCTGCTTGGGTGTGGTGGCTCTGTCTTCAGGTGCTGGCAGCAAAGCACATATGGACGAGAAAAACTAACACTAACTTCTCCAGACAGCCACTTGTACCCACAACTGACACTCACCTGTGCTCCTTCCTCCTCTTCTCCCACCACAAGACATCTGTTGAAACTGCACTGGTTCAGATCAAACACCCAGCAAGCCCAACACTGCCTGACACTGCAGGTATCTCAGAGTAAAAGAAGGAGCAAATGCACTGATACCACCACAAGTGTATCTTCTCAGCAGACAGCTTGGGGGTAATTATTTTTATTCTTTATGCCCAACATTTACAGTGTTTTCTGCTGTCATTCCACCTGTTTGGTTCTGGAGCTGTGTAAATCGCTGTCATTCAAAGCACTCTGTGGTCCCAGTGCAGACTGAGGGAGAGGCACCTCAGGTTTGATCTAGACCAGACTGCTTGGTCATGTCTTTGCCAAGCTAAGGAGTTCAAATCTCTTTAAGCATCCTTTGTATGGAATCCATTCCTTATCTCTGATCACTATTTCCAGCCTCATCTTTGCTTTTCCAGTTGCAATGTATCTCAAAGCACATCTTTCTCTGTGGCACCCCACTGTAATCAGTGTGTTGAAGACTAAGAGCCATGATGCCATCCCTGTTTTCCTTTTTTTATTCCTTTCCCAAAGCCCTTCATACAAACTCATATGATCACTGTTGAACACTAAACTTCCATTTTCACAGAATTATGGCAAGCTCTTCCTTCTAAGTGGCAATAATTAACTTTCACCCCATCAGTGCATAAACAAATTAAGACTATCCCCCTGCTTTGTATTTATCTGGAACAAATTTCATTTGGCATTTTGCTGCCTGTAATTCAGTGTGAGAAGGACAAGCTGCAATTCTTCCTAATCAGCTTTAGTCTTTTCCTCCCTCCATCCTCAACACCTTTCTCACCAGATCATTTATGCATATGCTGAACAGTAGAGATGTAACACAGATCCCTCTTCTTCTCCCAAACTTCCCTTCTTTGTGCTTCTCAAGTAATCACAAACCTCCAGCAGCTATGAGCTGCACCATTTCCTTTGCAAAAGCCACATTGGCTTTCTGCTACTCTTAAGTTGTTGGTCCATCTGGTTAGCTTTTTTTTTTTTTTGTTTTCTACTTTTTAAAAAGGCACTGAACTGTGATATCCTGCTGAACTATCTTTAAGAACTGCTACCACATAAATCCTCCTCTATTTCTGTGGCTTCAAGGTATTGAGAAGTTACACAGTGTAATTAGTAATTCGGTCATTTCAGGCCTGAGTTTCCTTTGGAACCCTTGGGCAAGCACCATCTGGTCTTGGCATCTTGTAACTGTATTTATTACTTTGCTCTATAAATTACTTTGCTGACAATTCAAGCAGAGACAGATCTTCCAATGAGTCCTGTTCTCCAGAATGAGAATATCTGGCACAGGGAACTCTTTGGACTCCTGGACTCCTCCACAGGAAACAGGAGTAAGTCATCTCCCTACTCATGGCTTCATCATCAAATATTTCTTTCACTTTTCCATCTATTGGCCCTCCAGAATCCTGAACCTTTCTTGTTTCTGATGAACTTGGATTTTTTTTTTTTAGTATGATGTTTCTCAGAGTCTCTCTGGCAGGTCCTTGCATCCTTGTATTTTTCATTTGACTTGCCAGACTTCACATTCTTATTTACTTTTCTGGTCAACTTCATGACTTAAACTTTCTGAAGGCTGTATTCTTATTTCTAATACTTTCTTTATCCCAAACTGCATGCTCATTCTCATCTGTCAACATTCCACAGTATAATTTAAAATCCTCCCAACAACATTTTCAATTTCAAGTGCAGAAGCCTAGTTCTGCTGTGGTTTACATGGAACCCAGCCTTTCCAAACAGCTCTTGGACTGAGGTTCAAAAAATGAGCCAATTCACTTGGTCAGCACCCAGTCAAGATCCCACTGTGAGACAGCCTTCTCACTTCACACAGTTTCACAGAGCAGACGGGAGGTGTAGGGTAAAGAATCTCCAGGTGTAAAATATAAGAAAAATGAAATGCTAGCAAAGAATGCAAACAGAGATAACTGGTACTTGGACAGCTGCTAGTTCTTCCAAATCACTGACACATGCAAAGACAATCTTTCTTAAAACTGTGAAGATGAGGAGGAGGAATCCCTTTGTACACATCCACACTAGCAACCTGCTCCAAATGTGACAGTTCAGGCCAGGTGAGACAGAACTATTTATGGTTGCAAAACACTGCTAATTAACTGAGCAGAGAGACTGAATTGAGCTCTGTTTCTGATTAAAAAACAACAATAAAAAAGCAAGCAGAAAACCCACAACTGTCAGAGCCTCAGGAAAGCAAAACCTCATATTTGGTGTACTGCCCAATTTTACTGGGTATACTTGTGACTCTCCATCTGTTTGTTTTACAAGGGACCTTGGTCATGAAAGGTGGTCACAGAAAGACAGCAAATCTTCTTCTGATTAGTTTAATTAGCTGACTCACTCAGAAGGACTGGCTGTTAGTTGTGTGGATGGCAAATATCTTAATTAAAAGGTGGCCTATAGATATTTTAGTTCAATTTTTATAGTCTCAAATGTCCTTTCCAAATGAAAATATGGTGATAGGAAAAGGACAGAAGAGAGGAGGGATAGGGCAGTGTCACTCTACCAACTCCAATTAGCCTTTGTTACTTTATTCACTGTTCAGAATGAGTGGGAACAGATCCCACCAAGACCAGAAGGCACCAGACACCAACAGGAGTGTAAAAGTAGTAGTAACTTCCCCAGTGTACCACAGGCAGTATTTTGGGATATTTTTGCTTATTTTTGAGATTTACCAAAAAGTAATAAGCAACTACCTCTTTCTATTTAGCTACCCACTATTTATAGCAGGAGAGGAATTATACCAAAAGGCAAGGAGCAGAGGATTTTCACCACGCACTCAGGTGTGTGCAGGTGCATAGCTGTACCCTGGGAATGGAATGAAGGTCAGCTGTCTTTTGGCACATTTATTTTGCATTGCACTGTTCTCTATTACAGAGTTTCACCCTTATTATGTGTTTTACTAGGACAAGCTCATCACGGATTAATTTAAAATTTCAAGGGCACACTTGCTGTACTTTATCAACATGCTCACTTCCTCAAACTCACCCAATTACACTTCTCCTCCACAGTTCAAACTGCATTTAAAGACACTTTGTAAGGCAACAGAGCAGAACAAGAGTGAGATGAGATTTAGTATTAAAGGTAAAAGATGGTGGCTGAGTGGAGACTTGGAAAGAACCTGAAGATGCCACAGCAGCAGGGAATAAAATGTTAGAGAAACTGAGAAGGCACACTTGACTAATGAAAAGGTAGCCAAGGTCAGAAATATCTAGCACAGAGCAGACCACAGACATGGTGTGAAGAAGAGCCCACAGGGTTCTGGGCAACTTAAATAAATTGAGAGAAAAAGATTAAGTGTAAAAAACCAGAAAACCCGAGAGTTACTGTCAGAAAAACAAGGAAAGATGATGATACTCCCAAGACCCCACCAAAAGGTTTTCATTTGGAATTTGCTTATCTGAAGAGCCATCCCCAGCCCTACATCCTGGTGGCAGTTAAGATCATTTAGGATGTTTTTACTGTCAATTCCTGGCTCGGAGAACTCCCCGCCTCTGGCGCTTGGCTGCTGTGGCACTCGGCCAGGGCCTGAGCCTGGCGAGCGAGGAGGGACAACACGGGAGCTGCTCAGCTCACTTCTGCTGGGACTGAATTTATTCTGCCCCTGGTGTGACGGTGCATTCACGCCTTGAAAAATTATTTTGGAAAAATCCGTGTATTCTAGTGTTAAATGATACAAAGCACCCAAATTTACGGGTGATTGTACAAATCATATAAATTTATGTCAAACATTTATGCTGAATATGCTGTTAAACATTCCAGTGAACTAATTAAAGTGAAATAAGGCTAACATTTTTCTTTTTTTAAACATGCAGCCTTGGTCCAAATCAGTGCCAGAATTAGACTCTATATTTGAATGAGAAATGCCAGTGCTGTGTGGCTGTGTGGAGACCTGGATAAGACCAGAAGAGTGCAGGGAGAAAGCACACATCTATCAGAAAAGCCTAAAGCAGCAAGCAAATATTTTCACAATCAATCTTTTAGGGGAGGGAAAGACTTAATGTTTCCATACTGGGAAAAAAATCTCCAAATAAAGCCATCAGAGAACTTAATACTTTGAGTCACAAACAATATTTAGGGCACATAAAATTAACTTTTGAGATTTCTGAGGTAAGAAGAAGATCAACAGAAGTCTGCTTCTGGGAGAAGTTCACCATTTCAAAGTCACACAGATGGCAGAATTGACACTTAGGCTAAGCTCTGGAGGGGGAGGAAAAGGCAACAACAAACTTAACATTACCTAGGGAGGGCTTAGTGTTTGATTTTCTCCAAATACCGTATCACACAGAGAAAGGGTGGGTGGGAACCACCGCTCCTGAAGGGTTCCCTGCAACAAACAGGTGAACTGTACCAGGAGAGAAACAAAAGCTGGATATGAGGCAGCAAATAAAAACAAACAAACGCCCGTTCCAGATATCTCTTAAAGGGATATCAAAGCAGATGTGGTATCATTGGACTGAACAATACTTCATCCTGAGGATCTGTAAGAACTAACTCTCCAGACCTCTGGGAGAAGTTTTTAGGTTCTATTTTTAAAACCCAAACAGTGGTCTCGAGGTTCCTCTCGCCCTCGAAGGAGTGGCTTTCCTGGCAGAAAAGCTTTGTGCAGATTTCGTTGAACACCGGGCAGTTCTCAGCCAGGTGAGTCTCTGGGGGCTCCGGCCGTGTCAAACCACCCCCGCCGTTTCCCGGCCTGTGCAGCCGCCCCACCGAAAAACACCGCCCAAACTTTCCAGTTTCGCTCCAAAGGCCGATTCCTCCCCAAGATAAAAGTTCAGCGGCTCACAGATCCCGGCAGCCCTTCCGCAGGGATCCCGGCCCGGCCCCGTGTGCCGCGGGGGGCCCGGCGCGACCCCCGCCTGCGACCCCCGGGGCGGGCGGGGCGCGGCCCGCCGCGGGTGACGTCACACAACGCCGCCACTCACCGGGGCAGCCCCGGTGCCGCCCGTGTCACCCCGCGGGGCCGGGGCAGCGCGGCCGCCGCCTCCCTCCGCGCCGCCCACGGCCGGGCGGCGGTACCGGGGCCCGGGCGGGGCGCGGGCGGCTCCCGCGGGAGAGCCCCGGGGCCGCGCCCCTTCCTCCCCTCCCCCGCTCCCGCGGCCCGGAAAAGGCCCCGTTACCGGCCCCGGGAACTCGCGGAGAGACCACCCCAGCCAGCCCTCCCCTTTTGTGCGCGGCGGTGGCGGCGAGAGGCCCGGCCGGGCCCGGCCGCCCCCGCCCGCAGGCCGCGGGCTCCCGGCGGGGGCGGGCGGGCCCCACCCGGCGACGGCGGCGGGAAGGGGGGAAGGGAGGAGAGAAACCGGCGATCCGCTCCCCCCCGCGCCCCCCGGTCGGCCGAGAGCCCCCCGGTACCTGCGGCCTGCGCTGGTCCGGCTCCCGCCGCCTCCTGCTCCACAGGCCCGAGCGCGAGCGGCGGCGGCGGCGGAAACGGGCGGGGCGGGGCGGGCCGTGCGCGCTCCCGGCCCCCCGCGCGCGCCGCGTTCTCGAGCCGCCCCGCCCGGCCGCGCGCGCCCGCCCGCCCCCCGGCCAATCGGCGCGGCCGCGCGCGGGGGCTGCCGGGAAGGGCCGCTATAAAAACGCCGGTGCTATTTACATCGCGCCAGTTGGGGAGCGGTGGGGTTAGGTTCTCGTCTTGTGTGCGCTCTATCAGGGGAGCTGCCTGCCTCCTTGCGGCCTCATGCGTGCCTACCGTGAGAGGAGCTCTCGATGCTGGGCACGGCCCCTCCGCACCTACTGGGGGAAAGGCGGCTGTGGTGGGGACCTGAATCGCGATGCCCAGTTGGCCTGTGGGTGGTTCGTTTCCCCCTTTCTTCCGGCGGAGTCTCACCGCAGGTCCCGTGCGTCCTTCTGGGCCCTCAGCTCAGAAGGATATTGAGGGGCTAGAGCAGGTCCAGAGAAGGGCAGAGAAGCTGGGGAGGGGTCTGGAGCACAAGTCCTGTCAGGAGCAGCTGGGGGTGTTTAGCCTGGAGAAAAGGAGGTTCAGGAATGACTCTGCACAACTCCTGGCAGAAAGCTGTGCCAGGTGGGAATTGGCCTCCCCTGCCTGGGACCTCATGATGGGGTGAGACGATGTAGTCTCAAACTGCTCCGTGCTGGACATCAGGAAGAATTTCTTCATAGCAGAGGTGATCAGACTTTGGAACAGGCTGCTCTGGGAGATGTGGGGTCACCGTCCCTGGGGATGTTCAAGGAAAGGCTGGCTGTGGCACTCTGCCATGGTCTGGCTCACATCCAGGAGTTTGGTCGGAGGTTGGATTTGATGACCTCAGGTCTTTTACAACCTAATTGATTCCGTTAAAAGTGGGTGGGGGCAGTGGTATCAAAGTGCCCTGTTTGTCTGTGGGCCTGTTTAATCCCGTGGAGCAGGTGAGCCCTGCTCCTAGAAGGCACTAAGCTGTGCTCTTGGGGCTGGAGAGAGCTGAGGGGCTCACAGGCAGCAAAAAGCAGGGCCTGGAAGGGTTGGACTCACTGACAGCATCTCTTGAGCATGTCTGTGGTGACCTTAGAGCCAAGGATTGCCCTCATCCCAAGGTGCATAGCCCTGTAGCTGATGCACTGGAGGAAGGGTACTACTTCATTGTTTCCTTCCTTGCCCACCTGAGAAGGTTCAACATGTGGAACTGGCCTCAGGGAACCTGGGGTGGGGACATCACTGCAGAAGGAATGTGTGCATGGAGAGGGTTGATGACAAACAGCCTCTGCTGTGTCTCAGGGCTCCCTTGTGAACAGGCACAGCGGCCTTCAGCTGGCACCTGGGGATGGCCTGTTTAACCTGGGCACTGTAACAAACTGGTGCTGTGCTGCCTCTGATGTGTGATCTGCAGTGTTTGTCCCCATTCCCTCATTTGAGAACATTTGCATTGCCAGCTAACTTTAGCCTGACCTTTTTATGTGCTATTCTGGTGCCTGTGGAGGAAAGGTGCTGCTTGGCTCCTCTCAGTAAGCAGCTCCCTGGGACTGGCTTGTTCTGGAAAGCATTGCAAGGAAGGTGACTTTTCCTTACCAAGCAGACATTTGATTCAATGGGGTAAATGGTTTTTACAGCTTGGTACTGACAGTGTGCACAGTCTGAGGCACATGATGGTTTATTCTGTGGCTGACCAGTACACCTCCACTTCTGATGCTGAGACAGAAGTTCATTTTCCTGAAGTCCATAGGGAAATTACCTGTGATTTGGACACTGGGTTGGTGAGGCTTGAACCAGAAATCAGTTATTTCTAGGCCATAGGTTCTTTTCATAATTGTTTTTTATTACTGTTTGATAGAGATCCTTGTGGCCTACTGGTTATTTTTCATGATCCATTGGGAATTTTGGCTTTGTTTACAAAACACTGTCAGGTGTTTTGATCACAGTGTGTGTGCTTCCCTTTGCTGGCAGTAGCTCCTTGCCCAAGGGAGAGCACTCACTGAATTTGGATGGTTCTGTGGCCCCAGGTCCTGCTCTCTCAGCTGGGTACTGTTTGGGCATGATGTTAATGAAAGTACTTCAGGAGCTCACTTTTCCCAGTTTGGTGAATAGGTAGCTCTTGATGGATTCAAAACTGCTTTTAATCAAGGTGGCCGACAAGCTCTACTGCCAGCAATGAGGATCCTCAGTCTAGCTCTCTGTAAACCACACCTTCTGAAGGTGTCTGTAGTGTGAGCTTGCCACCTTCTCTTGTCTTGTGTGTGTTATTGTTGAAAACAGTTTTCATCCTGACTTTCATGATGGCCATGACCCCAGTAAGTTTTTTGTGTCAAGGGTGAGAAAGTTGCAGACAAGCTGCAGAAGTGCAGCTCTTCTCATACAACATTTGGGGACTTTGTTTATGAATTAAAGGCAATGTATTCTGAAACTATTAGTTTGGTCATAAACATAAGTCCTTCCCTCTCTCCTCCCCTCAGTTTATTTTTTTTGCCAAGGTAAGGGCCCATACAGGGGGAAAAATGATTTATTAACTGAATAGCTAAAACACCCCTGAATATCTTTTGCAGATATTTTTATTGCAGAGATATCTTTTGCAATCAGTTCTGCTTAACTCAGACAGTCTTTCAAGTGTGTTTACAGCTATCAGGAAAAAAAAAAGCCAAAAACAAAGGCTGAGAAGAAATAATAGCATACAGTAGCTGATAAGTTTTTTTTCCCTTAGGGAATATACCATGGATTATATTTTTGGTCAAGCTATAGACTTGACTGAAGAGTAAATGTAATTTCTGTGCCAGGGAACTGAGAGCTTCCTCCAAACACCACAGCATTCACATGATTTACTAAGAATGCTTCCATAACTTACCCATTAGTTAATTGCATTATAATTTGGTTTTTAAAAGTCTTGTCAGAAACTGGGAGCAGTATCTAGAAGTGTTTGCCAACCAAACATGATGGTATGTCAATGTTGTCTTTGTTCTGGGGCTATAAGCTGAGCAGTGTAAAGCATCTTGTCTACCACAATAAAAATGTGGGATTGTGTCTGCTGTAGAAAAAACAAAACCAACCCAAAATCCCCAACACCTATCCTTTCCAGCTGATTTGGATATCCAGCTCCTACTGTCAAGAACTTTTATCTGAACCCAGGTGGCTCAGATTAATAAACAATGAAAATTAGCAGGTCAAGCCAAATATGCCAAGTGTCTTTCCTGTTTCCTCATATGTGGCCTAATTAAGCAAATGGGAACTTTCCCAATGGTGCCAATAAAAAATAAAAAAAGTAAAACCAGCAGAGTCCAAACCAACAGGAGATCTATTTCTTCTATGTAGGCCATCAGTCTTCCTCTCTGCATAGCCTACACCACATTTAGGCCAAGTGCAGGCCTTGATGGATTTAGTTTTTGATCTGCCTCACAGATAAAGAATCCTGAAGGGCAAGTCACCTGTCTGAAGTCCTAAAGGAAGTGGCCACCTTAAAAGCCAGTCCTTTAGCCTCCTCCTTCCCTGCTGCTGTAGCAATTAGCTCACTTGTGTCTGCCCATGGCTGGTAGTTTGCTGGGCCCACGGGTGCTTTGATGTGTTGCTGTCATGACAGACCTGATGAAGGGAGCAGTCCTGTGCTCTGGAGGGGATTTTAACAGAAGGAAATTTTACTGTTCACACAGATATGAATTCCAAAGCCTTTGATATGCAGAGGGAGAGCAGAAGCTCCAAACTTTGCTGGTCTCTAACAGTGGTTGGGGAAAGGATGCCCAGAGCTCCAGATCAGTGCTGCTGAAGTGTTGGGCATTGGCAGGTCCTGTTGCAGCAGGAGAAAGCAGCTCTGTGCTCCTGCTGAGAGAATCCTGGTGGGAAGGCCTTGAGGCTCAGAGGATCACCAGCCTCCTAAGGACTGTGTGTCTCCAAGCCCATCCTGTGCCTCCATGGGTGCAACCAGCACTCTCTAAAATCCTGCAGCCAAGGCATCAGAGCACTCTGGGGTTTGTGTTCCCTGTGCAAGTGTGGGTTCCTGCTGGTCTCCTCCTGTGAAGGAAGGTGATTTACTGCCTGAACTGAAAGTTGTTTTGTCCTTACCTGGGAATATGTATCCAGGAGGCTGCACCCCTCAGGGACCCTGGCTGGCCCTTGGGCTCAGCAGCTCCAGACTGCAGTGACTTGCACGAGCTCATCCCTTAATCCTGGTGTGACCCACCTTCCTGTGTTCCACAAATAGGCACAGGCTCCTCCTGCAGCTCTGAAAGCCTTTCCTATAGTCCACTATCATCTTGTTGCAAATCATTTATTTTTCTACACAATTCTTTTCAGCTTGTGTCTCAGTTGAAAGCTGAATAATGTAGTTTATTTCACACCAACACAGCAGCTTTGCTTTAAGCTTGTACATGGCATTTTGCTGTCTTTCAGTGAGCACTGGCTGCTGTGGCAAGAAAATGAAATGGCAGTAACTTTACTTTGTGGTATGTTCAGAGAAACTTAATTGAATTAAAAACCCTGTCAGAGAAGTGTAGTTTGACTAGCAGGCAGCAAACAAGACCAGTGGAGTTCAGTTTATGATCAAACCCAAAATAATTTCGGAACTTTGAGTTTGTAAATGGAGCAGAACAGAATAAATTCAGAGATGTTCAGTAGAATCCAGCAATAAGTGTATTAGACAAATATTAATGCTTTGTAAAACAAAAGAATATAGAATAGAAAGGGAATAGAATATTTCAATTGTACAGTAAGGCATTTAATATTAAAATCCTTCAGTGCACTTTGAGATAATTTGTTTTCTTCCTCTTTTCTAAATTTTGAAATATTTGGAAGGTCTCTAGTAAATTGTGCTAGAAATAAAAGTGAAGTAAAACCCCTTTCCCTTTTAGTTTTAAAGGGTAAACAGAAGAGAACATAATGATGCAACTTGATCCTGAAATAATTAGATTTCTACAACATTTTATTATGCCAAAGCTGGCTTTTCTGTGAAGTGCCCATGCTCCCCTTTTCCAGTTTTGTTTCAAGAACCAGCAAAAAACTGGTTAAGTGTGGGGCACAAACATTCAGCACATGCAACACTTGACATAATCCTAGCAGAGGGGGCACATCAGGGAAAACAGCTGAGTTTTCATATGTGATTTTGCCCTGCCATTAAATGCTCATTAAATCAAATATTTCCCTCACAGTCAGAAGCAAAGGACTGGTGGTACCCCCTCAATGTGAAGCAGTGGGAAGGACAGACAGACCTGCCAGTGACCACAGGAGCCTGAGCCTGTGCTCTGCTGTCTCCTGCTGCATCCTGGAGAAGCCAAAGCACAGCAGGAGCCCTGGCATGTGCTGACACAGCTGGAGGGCCTGGCCATGCCCTGCTGCTGTGGAAGGTTCCCCCTGATCAGCTGCAGCACGGCAGGATGGAGCTGAAGTTTTAAGAGCTGGTTGTGTTTGGCTGGGGAGTCCTGTACCACCGGGAAGCTGTTCTGGAGACTTCTCAGCCTGCATTCAAAAAATGGGAGAAAATGCATAATATCCTCGGGTATTCAGGTCCCCTGCTCCGAGGGACACTCGGACAGACTTCAGGCCGCTTGTATTACTTTCTGACAGAGGAGGGAGCTGTCAGCTCAGCATTGAGCATTTCAGCAGGCAGCGGTGCCCACCTGGGAGCTGCCTAAGCTGTCCGGGCCGCCCGCTGGAGGGACGTGTTCAGCTTGATGTGCAGGAGATGGAGCTAATTTGGAAGGGCTTAAATCTTCTGCTGTAAGTGCATGTATGGGGTGTTTGTGTCCCTGTGCAATGAAACCACAGCCGTGGGTCTGCAGGGACAGTGGGAGCAGTGGGGCTGAGAAGCTGTTTGGAGGTGGAACATTTGGCAGTGGGACCTTGCAGTTTCTGTGGCTGTAGCAGTGTCCCGTTCCATTGTACCAAGAGTCCCCAGAAACCTGGACAACACCTTCCTGACCAGAGCCAGAGCACCCTCCTCTGTGCCACAGCAATGCAAGCAGCCCTTTTAGCTGGGAGACCTGCCAGGCAGCAGAAACAGGCAAGGAAACAGCTGCATTAAACTGGTCTGAGGCTGGCTCAAGCCAACGTGGACTGGTCTGAAGTGGAATAACAACCTGATTCCATCTCCTGCTTCTCCTGGTACAACCCACAGCAGCCTTCCTGCCTCAGCCAGTGGCAGTGTTGCGAGGTATGGCTTAATTACAGCCCTGAAATAAAAAGAATTTCTTCATTAGATGTTGCTTTACAACTGCATCAGTCATCTCCTGTCCAGCTGCTGGTGGCAGGGCTCCAAGTGGGCTGGATGGGGCTGGTTTGGCAGGTATGTGGGGTTGGTTGGAGCGTGCAGCCAGGGCAGAGCAGGGTTAAGTCAGGAGCTCCCAGTGACGTTGCTAAATTCAGTTTGCCACAAAGATCTTTTTCTCCTTCGTGCTGGAGCTGTGTTTCTGCAGTCTTACTGCCTTCAGAAATGTGGCTCAGCCCCAGTTTCTGCGAGTCACAGGCGTTCACTTGCTGGCCCTTGGAAAAAGGGCAGTGAGGAAATGTGGTGTCTGTGTTTCATGTTTGGGACCTGTTTCCACCATGCTTGTCCTCTGGCAGCAGTTAGGTGACAAAGATTGAAAGCATGTCTTCCCACCCAGGGTATTGTCCTTTATTTCTCAAGCCACAGAGATAATCCCTGTCAGATGACTTCATTTTAAATTGCAGTGAGACCCTGAACTGATGATTTAGGAGCACACACTGTCTTTGTTGTGGTTCTGGGTTTGGTGTGTTGCTTTGTGCCCAAGAAAGATGGATTGTTACTCAGCCAAGGCCAAATGTGGAGGTAATACCAAACGCTGTAGGAAATGGAATCTCTTCCCAGCCCCAGTGAGTCCTCCAATCCCAAATCCTTCTTTCCCCAAGAAACTGGAGCTAGAAACCAGCAGCCTTTCCTCTGCCCCACTTAATGTACCAGCATCAGCTTAATGTTGTGATCTGGTCTGGATTAATGAAAAACGTTGTGTGTTGTGTACAGCAGGGACTGACTCACATCAGCTCACTTGATCACTTATTCCAGGAAAAATAACACTCAAGTTTGCCAGAGAACTGTCCCTGACACTCTGAAATATTTGTGAATTCAAAGCTTTTGCAACTCAGAATGACAATTTCTGGACATCTTCCTCTAAAATTGTTCATACTGAAATGTGAGGATTGTACAGAGAGTGTTGACAGACTCTTCAATTTTACAAGAGTTTAAAATGGATCACTTGAACCAGTAGGAGCCTTTGTTCTAGGTATTAGCTAGGTATCTAGCTCAGACTAATGGAGAGTTGCACAAAAATCTCCCAAGGAAAAACCAAAGTATAGACTTGAGATTTAATCTCTCAATTTCATGGAGAGGTTTTTTGAAGAATATTTTAGCCTCAGTAACCCAGGAAAGTACTGTATCTATCTGGAAAATATTGCTTTTCTCAGTGACAGACTTGATGTGGCCCTTTCATTGGGTATTTTTTTTTCTTTTTTTGGACAAGAGGAAAAAGTTACAGGAGCAAACACTCCACAGGCATAAAACTTCCCCTCTTGTATGCAAGGAGCAGAGGTTTCATAATTAAATGGAAAAAAGACTTGATTTTGGGCTTCTGAGTTTTGGCAGAAGCTCCTGTGGGATCTGGGTGACTCGCCCTCCCCAGCCTCTGCACAGTGTTGCATTTCTTTACAAAAATAGGACCTTTGCTGGTACTGGAGTAAACAGAGGAAAATGTAGGGGAAATGCACTGGGAAAGGGGGAGCAAACTGGGTGTGACATGTGGTGGATGGCTCTGAGTTAACTGCTGCAGCTCAGTACCAACTTTCAATTTCCTTACTTAGGCCATATCCCAAGGCTGGAGACCCTCCTGCACTCCCAAAGTGATTCTGTAAGGGTTGCTCAGATGTGGCTGACTGATCCTTGACTGGTAGCAGGACCAGAACCGCCTCATGAACTTCTAAAATCTTGGGAAATTGATTTACCTGCAAAAACAACAAAGAAAATCAAAATATGCAAAGTTGAGCCTGTCACTGTGACACTTGGAGGAGAGAAGGAGGTCACATTGAGGTGGAATAATGTCAGAAATCCTCTGTGTTTAGTAGTTTTATTATGAATGGTGTGTCCACTACACCATGAGGTAGTAGGAAAAGAAAGGGAAATATGAGAGTATAAATAATCAGGGTTTCTCAAAGTCCTTTTGGAAGCCTTCCCCCTCCTCAGATTCACAGCAGCTCTCCACAGATGTTCTGTAGTTGGAGGAGTCTCAGAAGTATTTTTGCAAGACAGTTTTTCTTTGCCAGAAAGGAGATGAAAATCTTATACCAAAAATGTCTTTTGACTTTAAATTTGGAGCTGTTGTTGCAATGTAATTCTTTAGAGAGCTGCCAGAGAGGTTTTAAAAAGCACTATTTATACATGTGCATTAAAAACAGGAGCACAACATGGCTATAAGAAATTAATTTTCTGGTTTTGAAGCTAGCAATTAAGGTTGGAACAAATGTTCCTGCTTGTTGTTTCTTCTGCAGTCACTCTTGTAAAACTAAAGGAGAGCCATTGACATGAAAGCTCTGTTGGTGTCGTTACTGCTGGGCTGCTTTGCTTTGTGGAGTGCCAGACTCTGGTTACAATGACATTGTGTAAGGCTCTTAAAATCCTGCTGAGATCCCTGAATCCTGTTAGGGGATTCCTCATTAAAAATTCTGGAAGACAGTTTAAATTGTCACTTGCTGTAGAGAATGAGCTTGTTGACAAGCCCACATTAAACCCAGCACTTTTTACGAGCACAGTTTGCAAACCCAGAGAGACAAAGTGTGGTGTGTTCCTGATTCCCTTCTTGGTTCTGTCTGGGTGGAAAATGGAAAAACACTCTGGGTAAACTATCTCATGTTTTCAGCAAGAAAAACACCCTAAACTTAATCTAGACTTCATGCACAAGAGAGGAGGTTAAGAAAAAAGAGGAAGGAAGGGCCTGGTTGGCCTGGTGTGTTAATGTGTATTCTGTAGCTCAAAGCCAATGGAAGATAATCCTCAGGGTAAAGAAGGAAGTACACAGTTGCTGCTAAGGCAATGCAAGTTGAAGGCATGTCACAGGAGGAGAAACAAGAGAATATTTCAATGCAGATGTCCCTGTAAAATACATTTTTCACCAGGAAAAGGTGTGGATAGCCCTGTGCTCTGTGTGTGTGTGACAGTGCAGTAGGAGGTAGCAGTATTCCCAGCATGGGCAAAGGGAGGTGCTGTGCTCTGGGTCAAACACAGGTGTCAGGGAGAAGCATTGTCACCAAGGTAAGAACAGATCCTCCCGAGCATGGCCCCTGCCTGGCACCTCAGGAGGAATTTGGCCAGACCTGTTTGGTCATGAGTCAAAGCTGTGCACCCAAGTTCCAAGTGACTGGAGCTATAAACAGCTTAAAATGATTTTCAGGGGAGTTCAAAGATGAATAATGCATCTCTTCAGGCTTGTAAGTGATCTTTTATTCACAGAAAATCAAAGCAATGTACAAAGGTAGTTGCTGGCCTTGGGGACAGGAGTCTGAATGACTCCTTGTCATTCACAGCAGCTACCAGAGATGATGTGACATCTGAAAGGAAGAGATGAAAGCTCCATTGCAATTTGTTAAATAAAAACCACCTCAGTATCTTGCTAAATAGATAATGATCAGAGGTGCAGAATTCCAATCTGCTATTTAGGGCTTTGGTAGCAAAAAGAGGAGCTCACAGGCTACAACCTACAGATGTTTTTATTCCATAACTTTATGGAAGTTTGCTTGTAGTATCCATGGAAATTCCCCATGACAGAATTACTTGTCCTGCCACTCTGTGTCATGGCATTACTGAGTGTTTTGCCTGTCACTGCCATCCATTCTGTTTGGTTTGGTGGCTAGTTTTGTTTTACTGGATCCTACAACACCCAAGTTTGTGTGGTTCAGGACTGGGATCTGAGCACAAGGTGAGAATCTAAACTTGACCCTTCTGGTTTCCAAAGGCAGGAGGTAGGAAAGGTTATGTGTCTGTCCTTCATACCTTAAAAACTGCATTTAATTATGAGACCATTTTTGCTAATAGATCCTGGGGGGACATAGTTTGCTGTTTAGCATTTGTGACCTAAATAGACAGTTAGCCATAAGAATAACTTGCATATTTCTTAACACATTTAAGTTTGTCTGAAAAGATGTGTGTGCCTTTTCTTACTCTGTAACACTGAAATTTTTATTCCTGTCATGAGAAAGAAACATTTCTGTCCTGCAGTGGGAAATGAATGTAAATCTGAGGGCAAGCCAATGGACCAACACTTAATCCATCAGTGCATCTCCTCTTTTGTGTTAGCAGAGGCACCAAAAGGTCAGGGGCTGAAGTGCTGCTGAGCTCTTCATGCTGTTTGCCTTTCACAGGCCTGGCCCTTATGAGATGCCAGGTTGTGTGTGAGCCCTTCCTGGTCTCACCTTGAGGTTTTCCCATCAACAGCAGCTGCATTTCAACAAAGGAATGATCTTTTAGAAAATGGATGGATTGTACAAGAAGCTCCATAGTGGCAAATATTAAAAGCTTATGTGTGAGTTCTGGGTGCTTAGAGGTGGGATCCGTTATGCAGAGGGGCAAACCTGTCCTGTCTTGTGCAGCCTTTGTGAGGGATTCCCAAGGAGCCTCCTGCTCCCAGCACCACTAACCCTGTGTTTAGGGAGGCCAGTGGCCAAAACCATACTGACTTGAGTGAGCCACACCCTGGTGCTGGCAGCCCCCAAACAGCCCTTTGTGCCCTCACTCTGTCCACACAGCCCAGTCCTGCCCTCTGCCAGCACAGTCCCTCCCTCTGCAATGTCTCTCCTCTGAAGGGGACCTACCAGGGAGCATTTCCATGTGCCTGTGCTGCCTTCCTTCCAGTTTTTCCCACAGCTGATGGTCTCCTTTGGTTGCAAGGAACGAAGTGCCAGTCTTGGTTCATCAACAGAAATGCAGAGTTGCTGTTAAGGATCTCCAGGAAGGACCTGGGAGTGGAGCCCATTTGTGTCTGTGCTGATGGAAATTCCTCAGGGCTGTGTGATCTGTTCTGGCCTCTTGCCTGCCCCTCTAGGGAGGGTATTTCCATGCAGAGTTAGTCAGAGCCCTTTGTGTTTTGCCATGTTCCCAGGGTGATCAGTATCCTTATCACATCTATTTGCTTACTGCACACCTCAAGTGACCTTTGCAAAGCTCAGCTCACCTTGTCCAGCAGGTGAAGGCAACTGAGAGAGGAAGGACAACGAAGAATCTTGTCCTGGAGCAGAGGACAGAGGGTCCAGCAGGTGTGAGCAGAACTGGAAAGCCAAGGACTGGGCCAAGGCTGAGCTGAATATCCCAGCACAGGTACCCTGCTGAGGCAATTGTGGAGTATTGCAGGAGTCAGATGAGGTCACTGCCCTATTAAACATCATTTCTGCCTGCTAATGCTGGGATGATGCTGGAGTCCCTCCATAGAGAGGCTACGGGAGATGGAGAAATGTTGGCTGGAGGTTGAGAGGTGGGGCAGCTCGCCCACATCTGCTTCTGCTCACAACCCACCTCCACTTCTGACTGCTGCTTAGCATTCAAATGAGAATGGGCTGATCTGCATCCCTGTTAGAGATGTTAGGGCTCAAACAAATCTGCTGAGACCTCTCCTGCCATGTGCTGGAGAGCACATTTTACCTGCCTCACCTCTCCCCAATGTACTGGCTCAGAGTGAAGGCACGGAGCTGTTAAATGAGACCCAAATTTTAGTGTTTGCTGTTGTAATGGATAAACATACATGTTATGTACTAAATGTGTGCAGATTTAAAGAACTTTAAGGCTGGAGGAAGGAGAGGTGTCTGATGGCCAGAGCTGGCAGCTGCAGAGCTTTTGAGTTCTGTTCCTCTTCTTGCCAGTGATTCACTGCATGGCTCCAGGCGAGACACGTAACCAAGCTGGAATATTTTCTTCCAGCTGCAAAAGAGTTATAATGCCAAATACAAGGAGGACCTCTGAGATTTAACTAATTTCAGGTTATGGAAAGCCTCGAGATCCTCACAAGGGTGCTGCTGGAGAAAGGCAAGTATTGAAGTACTGCAGTATTTCACACTGCTGTTCATAAATGAGCACATTGGTGAAAAGCAGTGGCTGGGCTCTCTCTGCAAACAAAACGAAAAAACCCAACCCCAGTGAAGGGGGTTGGGATGCAGGGAAATGGATGTGAAACCACAGCAGGAGAGGCCACAGCAAACTCCACTGCTCCTTGTTGCTGCATCTGGAGGTTGCTCGTGGACCAACATAGAGCAAACTTTCCCTCCTAGGAGGCTTGAAGAGACTGAAGACAGTTCAGAGGTGTGAAGTTTGCTTCTGTGCCCTGCTGGTGCTCCCCTTGGTGGGCACTGCTGTCTGAGATGTCTGGCTGATTTTCCTTCCAGCTGGGCAGTGGGAGAACCCCAGCACAGGCCAAGAAGCCAAGATGTTTCTGCCAGATTGCAACAGCCCCAGCGATGGAACCTGAGAGCAGCTGCTGAAAACCCTCTCAGGGTTTGTTGGGAAGGGTTTGGGTGCAGCAGAGCAGCTGTGCCCACTGCCCGCACCGGCCAGGCCGGGCCGTGTGCTCAGGGCCCTGACTCGGCTGCCGGCTCAGGGCCCCTGCTCGCCCAGCGCCCAGGGGAAGGAAGGAAGGAAGGGCCCGTTCACCGGGGGCTCCTCAGCAGGCCCGGGGAGCCTGAGGCGCGGCTCAGCCGGCAGGGACTTGCGGCAGGCTGCAGGACATGGCGTTGGTTGGCGATCAGCAGTGCCCTGGAGGGAGCAGAGCTGGGAGGGGAGGAGAGAGGAGAGCCCTCCATCCACAGCCCTCTTGCTCGGCGCAGGGAGGGGCTCCTGAGCGGCAGAGCTGGGCAGCCGGGGAGGCACTGGAGACCTCGGGGAGCAGCCGGGAGCTGTGAGGGGCCGTGCCGCCGCCCGTCCGCCAGAGGGCGCACTCCCCGCGGGGCGGACAAACCCTCGGGCTGCCCCGCCCAGGCTCCGCCCCCTCCGGAACCCCCGCCCCTCCCCCTGGTGCCGCGGCCCTACGCCCCGCCCATTCCGCCGACCCCGCCCCCAGGCCCGGCGCGCAGCCGCCCCCTGGCGGCGGGGCGGGGCGGGGCGGCGCCGGGATCGCTCCGGGCCGGCCGCGCCGGGAGCCCCGGTGAGAGCGCGGGGGGTGCCCGGGGACCCCGCCCGGCACCGCGGCGGGGGCGGCTCTGCGGGGATCCGCGGGGCCCGGCGGGCAGCGCCGTGCCGATCCGGTCCGGTCCCCCTAGGCTGCGGCCTGCTTGGAGCCGGAGGGCGCCGGCCGGGTCCCGCAGGGTTCCGGCGGTGGGCACGCCCGTCGCGGGGCTGTGCCGGTGCGAGGGACGCTGCCTGCGGGCAGGCGGGACCCAGGGCTGCGGCTCCCGGCAAGCAGGCCGGACTGCGGGGCCGCTCGGGGCAGACCTCCAGCCTCGGCCGGGCACGGGCACCGGGAGGGTCGGCATCCCGGGCCGAAAGGGGAGGTGACATCCCCGGCCCGTGAGGAGGGCTGGGGGGAACGGGCAGTGCCTGCCAGCGCCGGCGGGGAACGAGCCACGGGAACCGGGAAGAACGGCCAAAAATACCCTGCTCTCCTCTGGGGCGGCTGCCATCAGGGCCCCGGGGCTGGGCGTGGGGCTGGCAGCTCGGGGGAATCACCGGGCCGTGATTGGAGTGCCGGCTCTGTGTTGGTTACCGGGAGCAGCGGAGGCGCTGCGGGAGCGGCTGTGTCCCTCCGGGAGCTCTCCGCTGCCAGGGCACTCGGGAGCGGCTCCGGCCGAGGCTCCGGTGTCCCCGGGGGCGGCCGGGCTGGGACACCCAGCAGAGGCAGGACATCGTCCTCTTTCACCGTTCGTTCCCCGTTTCCACGTTTCTTGGTGCCCGTGCATTCAGCCGCAGAGTTTTGGGAAGAAACCTTGGCCTGCGAGGTCCTGCAGGAGCAGGTTCTCCTCGGGACACCCCTCCTGTGGGGAGCAGGTCGGAGGTGACCGGGCACCTTTCGGCTGCTCTGCCGCAGTTGTGTTGCCTTGGTCCCGTGAGTTTGAGAGGAAGCAATGATCCTTATTTTTTCCTGCTGCAGCGCCACAGATCCTGCACCCCAGTGGATCAGATGTCTTGAAGCGTTTCTGGGCTGAGCTGGTTTTTCAGGTGAGTGGGGTCATGGTGCGAGATGGTGCCTGGCCCAGGAGCGTGGCCCCAGTTTGGGCTCAGCAGGGTTTGGTTTTGCTGTGTATCTGCTTGCCGGGCCAAAGCAGAGCCGCCTGCGCTTCCTACCAGGATGTGGCTTTTCTCTTGTAAAGCTGAGTGAACAAGCAGCAGCCTCGGTGAACGACACTTTGTGGACAAAGTGTGTTTATAACACACAGAGGTAAAGGTGGATTGTTTACTTCAGCGCTCACTCCCAAACCTGCCTTCCGTGAAAGTCCCAGGGGAGCATCGCAACCGTTCCCTGTGTGACCAGAGCTCTGTCTCAAGGGAGTGTAAAACACAAACAACTCTTGGAATGGTTTGGATTGCAACTCCCCAGAGTGGTTGCATTTGGTGGGTGAAAACAAGCAGGAGGCATTCACCAGGCTACTGTGTCCCACAGTCAGCACAAGAGAAAATATGCCAAACAAAACAGGAAGCCTTTGTTGAAGTTATAAAAACTCTTTTAGTTTAAAAAAAGCCCTCTAAAAGAAATACCAGTAATTCATTGTACCTGAGTGTGTTGGAAATGCTTTTTCTAGCTGGGTTTTCAGCTTCCTCTGAACCTCTCTGAGTGCTTGGATCTGAACTGGTGTGGTCCATCATTTGGATCAGGCAGGAAGGTCTGGGCTTCTGGATGTATTGACACAGGGGCTGCCCTGCTTGGAGTGGGCCTTGTACCCATAAATGATAAATTATTTTATTATGGTTCCCTGATCCTTAGACCAGTGCTGTGTATTTGTTATCTGTTGTATGATGCAGGCTCCCAGGGTGGATTTTTGGTCTCTCCTGGATACAAAACTGGATTTGAACAGTTTTGAGGAGCTGGAGATGATGCCTCTCTGTCCTCCCTTCCAAACCACCTCATTCCCAAGTGGCACTGAAGCAATATAATTTGTACCTGGTGACCAATTGGAGCAGGCTGATGCAATGTATCACTAATATACAGCAGGCTTCTGGAGGACTTCCACTTTGTTAAGCTTCACACATAAGAAGAGAGTGCATTTTGCTGCAAATAAATCATTTTAGAAAGCAGTTCTTTGCCCAAGTGGTATCTTGACTGCCCTTCTTTTTCCCCTCTGCTCTTGCTGCAGTGCCAGAGGAGCCATGGTGCATCAGGTGTCCATCATGACCGACTGGGTGCTGCTGGGGCTGATCGCGGCGCTGGTTGTGCTGCTGCTGCTCACCGTCTTCGGCTTCGTCGTCTACTCGGGGCTCTTCACCGAGGTGGTTGTGAGTGCTGGCTCACCCCCTGTGGGCAGCATGACTCTGGCCTACAAGTTCAGGGTGGGCCCCTATGGAGAGTCCGGGCAGCTCTTCACGGATGGCTGCAGCATCTCCTCGAAGCTCTGCTCCATCGGCGTCTACTATGACAACCCTCACACGGTAAGATGTGCCCAGCACGCTCCTGGGATGCTCCCTAAATGTGCTTCAGGCACGTGCAACTCATTCTCTGTAGGTGAGCACTGGGGTTCACATGGTCTCCCAGATCTACAGAGCACCCTGTGTGGGGAAAAGCACCTGAAATTTGCATCAGGATTTGCATAATCCTGATTGAAAGGCATTGGGTGAGCAAAGCTTGGTGTCTTCTGATAGCCTCTGCTGAACAGGGTATCAGCAGGATAACAGAGCTGGTTATGGAACAGAAACCAGTGTTCACGACCCCAAGGTGAGGCATTCCTTGGCATGTTCCTTGGAAGTGCAGCCAAGGCTCCTTCTGGACTTGCAGCTCTGTGGTTGAAAGCAGATGGTCGCTTCTCAAAAGCTTGGTCTGTTCTCATCCATACTCCTTCTCTCGTTTCTAGTGTTCTCATGTGTTTCTGAGCTTCCCTGTAGTTCTTCCATCCTCTGAGAGTTCTTACTGAAAGCTCAGGTGCTGCGTGCTGAGGGCTCCTATCTGATGAAACAGTTGCTCCATGATGCTCCTGGGCTGAGAGGTGAGCAGAAAGCACGCTGCCTGGTGGCTGCCAGCCAGAGCCCAGTACTCCATGGGAACAGTTAGAGACAAGGAACAAACAAAAGTGCATCAGAACTTGCTGGGGGGGGGGGTGGAACCTGGCTGCTGATGCTGAATGACTCTGGGGTTTTCAAATAATGGCATGTGGGCATTTGTCTGGGGCAGACAGCCTGGCTCCCTGGTAATTCTGCAGTAGCTCGTGTGACCGTGGAGGAATCCATGGGGAGGAGGGACAAAAGAGTGGCCAGCAGCTGTTCATGTGTGCTTGGGCTCGTGTGCTGGGGGCTGGTGCAGGGCACAGGGCTTGGGCTGATAGCTCTCACCCAGTGCTTCTGCTCTGGGGGTGTCTGTCCTGTTTTAGAAACCTTGTTTTGTTGCTTGCAAGATGGTTCTCCCAAGGATTGAACTTGCTTTGAGGGAAGAACTTGTCCATGAAAACAGCGCTGAGTGAGATGTGACAGGAGGATATTGGAGGTGAGAAAGCACTGAGCTTGGCTGTGCACAGAGGAGCCTGCTGTGTCCAGCCTCCTTGTGTCCTGTGGTGCCCTGACTTGTCTCTACCTACCTGGATCATGGGAGGCAGAGAAAACACCATGGTGCCCCTTCCTGGCCTGGGAAGGATGATGGCAAGGGTGACTTCTTAGGATGAGCTGAGCAGAGGCAGGGTTTGGCTAGACGTGCTTGGACACTTTTGTCTGGAGGAATTGTCATGTTTGGAGCTGGAGCCATGGTGCCCATGTGGTCAGAGTGGCCATTTCATGGCCACTAATTTGTCTCCTTGTGTTGAGGGTCTCACCTGGAGCTGAGAACCCTGATGGTGCTGCTCGTTCTGCTGCGGTCTCTGGGCACAGAGCAGGCAGTCAGTGCTGGGAGGGGCTCAGTGTCCATTCCCACTGCTGTCCTGCTCCAGGGATATGATGTGCACATGCCTGTGGTTGCCCTGCAGCCTTTCAGCTGACATTGTATCAAGGGCCTTGGCTCTTTGTTTGCTAAAGCCTGGGCTAGTAAAAGCCTGTACTGTACTGGCTCATGGATACTGATAAGGCTGTTTGTGCTAACTCCTGCCCTGGCTGGCACAGGGAATGCTTTCTTTCCCTGCTAGCACCAGGTGAGGCTAGGAAGGAGTGACTCTGACCTGACCCTGAAAATTTGGGCTGTCAATGCACGGTCAAACTGCCTCCCCTTCCAGCTCTTGTCTTTTCTTCTCCTGTCCCTGCACCTGCTGCATCTCTGCTTTTACCCTGTATCTGGAGAAGGCAGTGGGGCTGCAGGCCTTGTCTCTGGTGGCCATCCAGGATTTTGGAAGCCAACTGTTCCTCCTTGTGCAAGAGTCTAACCTGCCCTCCTGGGCTTGGCAGGCCGCCCCACGGACCTTGCCCCTCTCTGTACCAGCGTCCTTTGCTCATGGCACTGAGCAGGTGACACTGGCCTGAGCCTCCTGTCCCTGTAGCCACTGTGGTGGCTGGGGCACAGGGGGGCTGTGCAGGATACAGCTGCAGTGCCTGCAGCTCTGCATAGTGACAGGAGCCTTGCCTGCCATCCATGAGCACAGTGGTGGGCACTGTGCTGGAGCAGCTGGGGTGCTGGTGGGACCTTCCACGTGCTGATCTTTGGTTCCCCACAGAGATCCACATCTCACCCACAGGCAGGTCAGGCCAGGCAGGGTGCTGGGAGTGAGAATGTGTTTGGGCAGGTGTTTCTCTTGCCTCTGGGCAGGTGAAGAAAGGGCCAGCTGTGGCTTGGTCTCTTGGGTGGAGACTGCAGTGCCTGTACGTGATGTGCTGGCTCAGGTGCAGACAGCCCAGTGTCCCGTGGGGCTCCCTGTGTGCTCCTCTCCACTGAGCCATGATGGCCTGGGAGATGCTGTGCACTGCTGGCTCCTCATTCCTGGAGGTTCCACTGGGTGGGATTGCTCACCCAGGCTGCCTTTCCCCTGGGAGGAAGAGATGATTTCCTCCTCTTCCTCCTCATTCTCAGTGCTCTGCTGACCTCGGTGAAGCACCCTCTGGCACAGCTGGCCCGCCCAGAGCTGGCCACTTGCCACGGATGTTGACTTGTCTCTAAAAATAGGCCTTTGTCATCAGGCAGCAGAAGGTGCTGGCTGAGTCCTGCGTCCTGTGGTGTCGGGGGTGGAGCACTGGGGGGCTCTGGCCATACATCCACCCCAGCCATGGCTCCTGGGGGGTTTGGTGCCCCCAGCACTGGGAAGGAAGGGGCTGGTGACCAGCAAGTGACAATTACTGTGCTGGTGGATTCGTGGTCAGAGGAAGCTCTGGCTAGGAGAAAGGGTGGGAATGCTGAGCTGGAGAGCAGCAGCAGCATGCTGCTCTTGGCTGAGAGTGGGGCTGGGGGAGCCCCATGGCCTGGAGCATGTGGGCTGCCTCAGGGTCATGCCAGTCCTCAGGGCAGCCACTGCCACCAGCGTCCCTGGGGCTCCCTGCTTACTCCTGCCTCTCCCAGCATTCACAAAAGGATGCTCCCCGAGTGCTTCCAGAACCCTGCCAGCCACGTTTATGTGTCTTAATGGACGAGATTAATATTAATTTAATCTTCTCTTTTTTTCCTTTTTATTTAATATTTAGCAGCCCAGAGGACTTCTCCCTCCTTTTCCCACCTCTGTCAGGAACAAAAATAACTCCCCAGCAAGGAGTGGATGTGGGGTGGGTTTGTGCTCAGCTCCAGCCAAGCTCCTGCTCACATATAGCTGTGGGCACATGCCAGGGACTTTTCCTGCAGTCCATGTGCTCAGCCACAAGCCCGTGCCCAAGTGTTGGATGGATAAGACCAAAATGCTCTGTGAATGCAGAAATAGGTTTTGTTCCAACTGGCAAAGCTGATGGATAGGTTAAGCAATAATTTCCAGAACTCTTCTGTCAGGGTGCTTGGGGGACCAGAGGCTTTGATCAGCACCTGTCTACTGGAATAGACAAATCTGTTAGGGGAAGGCTGATTTTAAATGGAGCCTTTTCCTTTTTTCCTTTTTTCCTTTTTTCCTTTTTTCCTTTTTTTCCTTTTTTTCCTTTTTTTCCTTTTTTTCCTTTTTTTCCTTTTTTTCCTTTTTTTCCTTTTTTTCCTTTTTTTCCTTTTTTTCCTTTTTTCCTTTTTTCCTTTTTTTCCTTTTTTTTCCTTTTTCTCCTTTTTTTCCTTTTTTTCCTTTTCCTTTTTTTCCTTTTTTCCTTTTCCTTTTCCTTTCTGTTCCATTCCAAGAAGGCAAATCTGCCTTGTTGCTACCCTTGGAAAGATGTCAGTGGAGCTACATGCTGTGAAAAGGAAAGGTAAAAGGAGGAGGGGGGAAGCAAACATGCCTGGCCTAGCATTGCTGCCCACTCCAGCAGCTCTGGTCCCTCTGACGGTTGCTCCAGGGCTGGGATTGAGCTGGTTTTGCTCAGGACATAAATGGAGATTGAATGTTTAAAGGAATTTAATCTAGATTTCCATATCTCCTCGTTTCATCTGGCTCTTTTCCCAGGGATGCCATTTATGGCTGCCTCTTGCTGTCTTTGGGGTGGATCTGCTTCTCCTTCCCTGCCCGGAGCAGTGATGGATGCTGGGCACAGCCCTGGTGCAGCTCCCTCTTGCAGCACAGGAGGGCAAGAGCGAGCTGTGAGACCGTCCCCAGCCTGGTGGGTGCTGCTCCACAGGCTGCTCTCCTCCTTCCACTCACATCTGCTCGTGTTCCCTCTGCAGTGGTCCTGCCCTGTGACATCAGAAGGTGTTTAAGGGAAAGGCAGGGCAGGGAGTGCAGAGAGGGTGGGCTTTAGTACTGCAAAGTTAGGGATGGGATCAGGGAGCACAGATCCCCTTGGGGTGTTGCATGGGGATGGGGACCTGTAAAACGCTGGCCTTGATGCATCCTCTGCTTCACATCGTCCCTGTGAGAGTTTTGTGACACCTTTGTGGCCCTAGGTTATATCAGGGAAAGTGGCTGGGTTGTCCAGCCCCCTCCCAAATTCCTGCTCAGGGCTGTGGGTAAGCTTGAACTCAAGTGGTGGGATTCTGTTGAAAACTGGAAATGGAAGTTGTGGCCTGGGTCAGCTTTGGTGTGGAGATGGCTGGAGTGCTGTGGGCCATCACTGTGCTGGTGGCAGGGCTTTGAGCACCCCCATTGCTGGGCTGCACCCCCTGTCTTAATGGGAGGCAACCTCAAATCTGTAAAGAGAGCATGCTCTGGGTTTTGTATGTTGTGGGGTTCAGGATAGAAATAAGTATATTTCTCTTTGTGTTATTACAAACAGCTGGGTGACTGCATGCAGGTTTTACCTGCCTCAGTTTCCCCACCCCAAAACTGCCATATTGAGTGTGCCTACTTTGGCAGGACCTGGGAGCATCTGGATTTCTCTCCAGCTTAGTGCCCGTGGCCCATGGTGGTTGGTGGCATGTGCACATGGCTGCCAGGGGACTTTCTCAGGAGTGGGATGGAGGCAAACTTGGCAAGCTGTGATCACATCTCTAAGCCCCCTCCCTGAGCTGCAGGGGTGTCCTGCAGAAGGGAATGGCTTTGACAAGTTGTTGACAGAAGGGTGTCTGATGTGAGATCAGGAGAGACACTTCCTGCAGGGACTGTCACCTGGGACAGGTTTGAGTGAGCAGCTTGGTGGGGTTTAGCTCTTCTCTGCTGCAAGTCCATCTACCCTCCAAGGAAAGGGGCAGCACCTTCCCCACTGGGCTGTGCATTTAGGCTGGGAGGAGTGTAGATGATTTAGGCCTGGATCAGCCTGGGTTAGGACTGGGCACCTGCTTTGGTGTGCCTGATCATGCTGGGCCATTGCTTTTACTGGTTTATGGTCATCTTCTGCCTCCAACCTCAGCAAGCTGAGGTTTTGGCCAGTTCCAAGCCTGTGTTTTCTTCTGACACTGTCTGTCTGTCCCCTTCCATCAGGTGTCTCCAGAGAAGTGCCGCTTCGCCATCGGCCGCATCCTGAGCGAGGGAGACGCGAAGCCGTCGGAGGAGCAGATCAAACGGTTCCAGAAGTATGGCTTCAAGATCTTCAGCTTCCCTGCTCCCAGCCACGTGGTCATGGCCACCTTCCCCTTCACTACACCGTTGTCCATCCATCTGGCAGTCAACCGTGTCCACCCAGCCCTTGACACTTACATCAAGGTAAGCGAGTGTGGCGTGAGGAGCATTGCCTGTGTTCAGTGGGCTGTCAGAGGCTTCTCTTCCTGACAGCTGATGGGGCTGCTCTGACGTGCCATGTCTTGATATTTTCCCTTGGGCACTGCCATCAAGATCTCCTCCTTTTGCAATCTGGCAGGTAGTTCCCCAGCAGGGATGTCCTTCCATTCGCTTGGTAGGCACAGGGGTGTCTTTTCTGCTGTTTCGTGTTTATTAGAAACAAGTTCTTGTCTAATAACTTGCTGTTTTTCTCCTTAACACAGAGATAAGAGCTGATTTTCCCCTTGAGTTTCTTTCTTGTTGTTAGGATCTGGCAGGTATGTGCCCTTCGGTGTAATGCTTCGTGCTGTGGAGCTTCTGTTTTGAGTGCCAGCCTCACCAGTGGGGCAGCTTGTCTTCTTCAGGAACAGGAGGAGAAGTTAGAAACTTTCTGGCCTGCAGGCTTATGAAAACTTTCTTTCAAGCAATACATTGAAATCTGTGGGCCTTGGCCCTGGCTGGGCAGCTGGCTGCTGTGGGCTGTGTTTGCCCTTGCCCCGAGTGGCCATCCCTGCTGCTTGTGGTCCTTTTGAAGCCAGCTCTGCTGCCTTGCTCTGGCTGCCAGTGTAGCTGGGGCAGGGGTGTTCCCAAGCAGCACATCTGCCACAGACACCTCCAGATGCAGGCTTTCCAGAGAGCAAGGAAGGTCCTGGCTAGCTGGATGCTGGAGGGAAGGGACTGTCCTTCCCAGTGGGGGAGGATGCTGTGGAGGGGCCACGCTCAGCCCTTGGCTTATCTGACTGTCGAGTTCTGACGCTTTGGTTTGTTCGTGTTGAAACACACTATTTATAAACTTGCTTTTCCTGGCGAAACTCCCAGCCTTGTGGGGGAACCGTGTGAATCCCTCCAGCCTGCGCTGTGCTGCAGCATGGCTGCCTGGGTGCCAATCCTGGAACTTCAGCTGGGGGCTCTCTGCCGAGCCTCTTGTCCACCCTGGCCGCAGGGAGCTGCCCGCTGCTCCTGGGGGAACGTGCATTAGTGCTGGCAGTAGGTGACACCAGCACTGCTGTTCCCCCATTGTGGAAAGCAGAACCCCCTGTTCTCATGCTGTGTGTCTCCTGCTGGAGCTGTGCCCGTTTCTCTGTGGGGGCACCAGGCAGAGCTGCCAGCCCTGTGGCGGGCGTGCACGGAGGGGGCTGAGCGGGCGGGAGCGCTCGGAGACACCGGGCTGAGGCTGCCTGAGCTGGGGAAGGGCCCAGCAGCACATCTGTCACAGGAGAGATGGAGCTGTGAGAGCTCAAAAGGGAACACAGGCTGCTCTGGGAGCACCTGGCAGTGTGTAATTGGAGTGGTCCATTTCCATTTACAATAACTGAAATCATAGGGAAACAGACACCCACTGGCACTTGCAGAGGGAGGGGACACATTCTGATCTTGGCCCAGTCCCAGCAGCACGGGGGTCAGGGTGCCTGTGTCTGTCTGAATGTCCTGCAGCAGAACAGGATCAGGACTCAGGATCAGCCCCCTGCCCATCTGGCACTGACCATGGGGACATGGGCAGAGGGAGGGTGGGTTTGCCATGCTGGGAGGGGCAGAGGGCAGTGGGTGCTGCTGCTCCCTGCACGCTGCACCCTGGGGATGCCCTGCCTTTCCCCAGTGTGGCACAGGGCACTCAGGAGACTGTTTGCAGCCCTGCCAGCAGCATCCCTGCCACTTCTCCCTCAGCGTGGACTGTCTGCACCCCTGGGGCTGTGCTGGCACTTCCTGGGATGGAGGGATGGGGAGGGAAGGGGGAAACTTTCATGGAAACAGGTGACCTGTGCCCGCTCAGTGGTGGGAATGGGGGTTGCCATGGAAACAGCTTCTCCAAATAGCATCCTTCATCCCACCCCCAGAGCCCAACTCCCTTAAGCAACCCGAGAGAGCAGCGAGACAGATTTGCTTTATTTATTTATTTATTTATTTATTTCCTGTGTGCCTGCTTTGGGGAAGGTGCTGTTAATGACAGCTGGGGGTCAGGCCTGCCAAGAGCTGGTCCCTCACAGCTATCCCATCTCAGGAGGTTGGAAGGCAAAAGCCATGAGGCATGAAAGGGGACTCAGTGGCAGGGATGAAATACTGGCTCCCATGGAGAGAGGGAATTAGCTGAAGTGGAGGGAGGATGACATGGCTGCCTAGTCCTAGAAAGAAGGTGTGGGAGAGCTGGGGATGGAGAGGGAGCTGAAGGAGGCAGGAAGAAAGTTGCAAGGTGGGGAGGGAGAGTGGAGAAAGCTGTGGAGATGCTGAAAATAGAGAAGAGGAATGGGAGGAGAAGGGAACTGGAGGGGGTTATGTTGGGCAAAGGAACTGAGGGTTTGGGGTCCAGCTTTGGGATCAGGGCAGCGAGAGCTGGGGAGGAACTCTGGGCCAGAGTTGAAAGAAGCCTTAGCACAGATGGCATTCCAGCAGCCTTCCCATGGCATCTGTGGGGTTAACTTGGGGACATCCAGTCCCAAAGGCTGCTGGATGAGACCTGTGGCTCCCTCTGGGCTTGCTGCTGCTGTGCAGAAGTTACCAGGAGTGTTTGTGGCTCGTGTTTCCCAAGCAGTGAGGGTGCAGTGGTGCTGGCTTTTGGCAGTCTGAACTTTGTGTTTCCCAGTCTGCCATGGCTTTAGAGGGAAAGAAAAGTTAAAAACAAATTTATAACAAGAATTAAAGAAGAGCAGTAGGGTGACAGTCTCCTTTCATTAAGGGTGGGAGGGAGATGAGCTGGCATGGAGCAGGAGGTCTCATGTCCAGGCTGTCCTTGCAGCCTGCATCTCTGCCCCCCTGGCTCTTGTGAGCACAGGAGCTGGTGTTTCTGTGAGACTTTTGGTGCAGGCCTGGCTTTTGGGAGCTGTGGGGAAATGGCTGCAGGTAAGAGGACATCCTTCCCCTGGGATAGCAGTGAGTTACTGGCTAGAGTTGCCTTCTAAGGAGCCCAGGAGGGGCTGCTGGCTCATTACTCTGAACATGGGTTATTTAAGGCATAGGCTGGGGTTATTTAGTGTCCCTTGAAAGCATTTCCTCCCTAATAACCTCTGATGTTGCTTCTCTCTGCCTCCAGGCAGGTATGTCCTGCTTTCCTGGGATGTGCACTCCTGGCCCACAACCCAGCTGCCTGTCAGACCAGGCACTCCCAGCTCCTGGGAGCAAAGGAGAGAGCTCTTCTCTGGTGGGGACCCTTTCTGACAGCTCTGGGAGCAGCTTATTCCCCTGCAACCTCCTGCCATTTCAAGGAGTGTTTCTCCTGCTTTAGCTATAATGAGCTCTCTGTGGTGGGCTGTGTGTCCCTGCTTTTCTCTGCATCCATTCTGGCACCTGCTGGGCCCTCCTGGCTGTTGGTCTTCTTTGGCATAGAGAGGTGGCTAATTGCATCCCAGGCAGAGCTGGCAGGTGTCTCCCACTACAGCCCTAGAAGTGCCTGCTTCAACATGGCCTTTTTTTGTGATTTTTTTGGGTCAGTTTTGTGGTCTTCAGCCAAGGCAGATGTGGAAGTGGATGCCAGCATCATTCTGACTGCTTTGCACCCTCCAGAGCACCAGCTGACTGACCTCAAAGTCTGACTGCCTAACTTGGAACACTGGGGTTTCATCTCTTTAGATGGTCTTTTAAAGGTATCCTCCAAGTTCAGCTAAACCCCCAGCTTTTTTCCTTCCCCTGGTCTCTGTAATCACAAGTTTCCCACTTCCATGGGCTTGTGAATCACTCCTTTACAACGCAGATCTCAGGCAAGAATGGCTGGCATGGACTCTGTGATGCCAGGAGATATTTGGGAACTGTCAGGTTGGCTCCTGCCTGACAGAGGCTGTCGTGCTCCTCCACACCTCAGCTCCCCATAAAAGGAGCTCCACAAGGTGCTGGAAAGATGTGGCTTGTTCCTGTTTACAGCCAGGGAAATGTGTTATTCCTTGGACCATCAGCTTGGAGCAAGCTTTTGTCCCCTTGTCAGCTATGGCAGTTTAGGATGTGGTCACCTCTTGCCTCTCTCTTTGCTAAGCTAAATACAAAAACCTTTTAAAGTTCCCACATTTTCCAATGTTTTCCATATTTTCTGACCCTAATTTCCAGTTTCTTTTTTGGACCTATTTTGAGCTTAAAAAGTTCTATGACTTGTCAGTAGCTCAGGCAGATACTTTTATTTCAGCAATGGTTATATTGCTGTAGCACATGAATCTCTGGTGGAGGCCTTGTCCCCTGCCACAGCCCCCCTGTCCTGGGTTTGATCTGAGCCAGCTAATAGCAACCTCAGACACGTGCCTCTGCCCTTTGATGGAGTTGTGGTTCCTCAGTTAAAGATGGGAAATGATGCCAAGTCCTGCATCTCCTCTGAGCTGGATTGAATGGCACAAATGCTGGTTTGTTTATCAGTAAAGCCCTCCCTCCCCACTAAAACAAATCCTGTTTGCCAACAGGATCTGACAGCTGTAAACGAGTGTTGGTTGGCATTAATTATGCTGATCTCCTTTGCTTCCTGGTGATCTGGCCCAGTTGCAGCCATCCGTGTATTTTGTCTTGGCTGGCTTTGCCTGGGCAGTCTGTGCTTGTTCAAGTCAGTTATTTACCCATTGAATGTTGGCAGGTACAGGCTGCTGTCTCTCCTGGGACTTTTTAGCATCTCCAGCTGGCCAGAGATCACCCTTTGACATGTGGACAGCTTGTCAGCAGGGAGTTCAGCATGTTGAAATGTGTGTTATCTGGGCCTGCGAGCCATGTGTTTTATCTTGTCATGAAGAACAAACATTTCACCCGCATCCTCTGCCCATGTCGTCTGACTCTGTCCTAATTTCAGTGCAGAAATACTCAGTGAACACTCCTCCCTTCTCACTGGTGCTGCTGAGGTTTCCCCTGGCTGACCTATCCAGGGTCTGTGCCATCCTTCAGACATTTCTCCCCTACCTAGTGCCCCAAACAGCTCCAGAGCATGGATACCTCTGTCTGGGGGGAGCTGGGAGCTTAAATGATCCTTTATGGCAGCTGAGCCTCAGCACCCTTGCGAGGCTGCACCTCATCTTTCCCCTCTGGCTCAGCTGACCACGCTGCTGAGCCTGCTGCCTTTGCTCAGATCTGTTGAAAATCCTTTTCTCCCAGCAGTTTTAAATGAAGGTCTGTGGAGCTGTGTTCCCATCCCAGGTGGTCTGTGCTTTAAAGGCCATCCTTTTGCTTAGCTGTGTTGGGAGGCTGGGATTGGGGGTTGGGAGCTGATAAAACATTTACAAAAAGGGCTCAATTATTGGGATGTTTTTCCACTTAAATTCTTTCTCCTGGATGATTTAGTTTATTTATTCCGGGCTCTGTGCATGAAGCATTTTTAAATGCCAGCTTGTCGTGTGTGAGCAGCTCAGGCTTCAGTCTGCACGTGCGTGAGAGCTGATCGCAGTGGCAGCTTCAGCCAATCAACTGCTGCCTGAATTTTCCTCCAGAGGTCCAGGAATTACTAACAGATGCTCAGTCCTGTGTTCTTGGACCACAGCTTCATTTGTCCTCGTGAGCTCCTTGGCTCTCCTGCAAGCCCTGGGGACCAGAGGCTGAAGACTGCTGCCCAAGGTGGAGCCCTTGCTGAGCCAGGGCCACTCAAAGCCACATATCCACATCTCTAGAGAGAAGGAGGAGCAGGATACCTTTATCCAAACTTAGCACCTCTAACCTGGGGCTTTGCTGCCCTCAGTGTCTCATCATGTGGGTCTGGCAAGACTCATCCAGTTGATGTTCTTCCTCTTTGCATCAGTGGGTTACTCTTCAGAATGTGCCAGTGAATTTCTGGGAGATGGAGCCCTGGATCCTTCTCCTGCCTTTTTCCCGCATGACTGTGGGAATTGATTTGTTTAAAGAGGGTGCTGGGGTTAGGAGTGGTGGCTCAGCTGCTTGGCTGGGTGGGATAACCCTCAGTTTAAGCCCGTGTGCTCATGGGTGTAGGTCTTTAGGGTTCCCAGGAAAACAGGAGGTTACCTGACACTGCTGGGAAATGATCCTCACACATCAAATAATAATGGGCAAAAAATCCTAGAGAGTCATAGAGGATTTGATGTGTCCATCTTCTGTTGATGTCAGGGACGAGACCAGAGCTGACAGTGTGACAGGCTGTTTGGCTGTGGGCTGTCATATATTTGGAGTAAGGATAGAGGCTCCAGGGAAAGTGTTTTGGGAGCCTTTGCATGGTCCCAAGCTGGGCTGTAGGTCATGTCACATGTGGCTTGTGCACTATTCATGGACCCTTCTTGGCTGATGTTGAAGACAAGGACCAGAGTGGCTTGTGCAGTGCTGGAGAGCACCCTTGGCTGGTGTGTGCTATCTGCCAGGAGCAGTGAAGCTCTGGATCTCAGGCTGGGCAGGAGGAGCAGGTGAAGGGTGGGCACTGTGATGTTCCAGCCTGTCCCAAAGGTGACATGGAACGGCAGGGAGTGCAGAGGGACCCCGGGGTGTCTGTGCCTGTGCGGGCGCCTTCATCTCTCGCTGACCTGCACTGACAGCTGGTTTTCAGTGGCCTCTCTGCAGCACAGCCTGCTCACTGCTGGTTGGCACCCCCCAGCTGGATGTCACATCACATCAGTTCTCACGTTCGCAGCAGCTTTTAGTTATTAAATATTTTTAGCGACAAAACAAAACCACCCAAAGATGTTTCAGTCCCACGAGCGTGAGCGACCTCGCCCTCAGCGTGGAGCGGGCAGGGGAGGGCAGGATGCCCACGAGGTCAGGCTGGGGGCTGAGCCAGGTGGAGGGGCTTTGGTGGGCAGGGTTGTGCAGTGCTTCGGAGCAGCTCTGTTTAACCTGTGTCTGCAGGGACTGCACTCCTCCTGTGCAGCTAATGGAACATATGGGGCCCGGGGCTCTGCGTCACGGCTCCTGCCACCCGCAGCAGGCAGCCCCACTGTCCCTTCCCCAGGGGAATGTGGCAGCCCCACGCCACTACTCATCTGCTGTCACCTTCTCCCTGGTCCTTGTGGGCAGGCTGTGAATTAACACTGACCATGCTTCATGTTCAGTGCTGCCTGTGCCAGGCACGTCGGTGTGCACCAGTCAGTGTGTGCTGGTTTCCCAGCCTGTGCTGGTGCCATTCCTGCTGCCTGTGCCTGCACACACCTTTCCTCCTGCAAGCGAACTGTGCAGCTTCTGTTTCAGCTCTGCTATTCGGCTCCTGCACGGGAGCAGGTGCAAACTGCAGCTCTGACAGCATTGCTGCTTTGAGCAGGAGAGGTTTGCTGACCAGCTTTGAGTTTTGGTAGTTAAAAAGACTCCTTCCCTGCCTCTGCAGCTTGTGGCATGTGTGAAATCACCCAGGTTTTCCTCAACTTTTTGTTGACTCTGTGCAAGAGTCTGTCCTAGCAGCAGGCAGGGGAGTCCTGATTCTAGGGAAGCAGGGTGTGGGATGCACATGTGTGGGATGCAGGCTCCTGCCTCCATGGCCTCCCAGTTCTAATTGATCACAAAATGGGAACAGACCAGGTTGGAAGGGGCTTGCAAAGAGAGTCTGGTACAGCCTTTTATAGGAAAAGGAGTGTGGTTATGTAGCACAGAATTGCACCTTGAAAGCCTCTGGCTATGGGGCCTCCACCACATTCCTGTGGAGGTTTCTCCAGCTGGCAGCTCAGCCCCAGATTGCTGCCACAGTGGGCACTTTCCTGTGACATCCAGCATTTTGAGCCTATTGCTATCCCAGCTCCTTTTTCAGGAACATTTCCAAAGGCAGCTCCTGGGAGAAGAGTGAACTTCCAGTGCCTGCCCTCCCATGCATGCCAAACTGTGTGGGCATCCCTGATGGCCTGGCAGCCAAAAGGCTGGACCCCTGTTGGCTGTCACTCAGTGGTCCTGTTTGGAGGCATTTTGGTCCCAGGAGGGAGTAGGAAGCCACCTCACCTTCCCAAGCTGCTGCTTTGGGAAGTTGGGAGAGCTGCCTTGGAATGACTTGCTCAACCTTGCAAGATTCTCACAGAGATGAATCTTCTCAGACAAAAGATTTGCTTCCCCCTCTTTGCAGCGAGGATTAATGATCACAGGAGAAGCCAGGGATATTTCATACGGCTGTCCAAGGAAGAGAAAGAACTGAAATGGTTTGCCTTGGGCAAGGAGGGAGAGTAAAACACTACAGTGCTTTTCTGTCAGATCTCTTTATCGACTTGATCTGTACGTGTGCTCTCCCCAGATGTATTTATAGAGAATCCCAGAGGATGCAATCGGTTCGAAAGGTTTTCTTTGTCAGGCATTGGAGACGTGTCCAGCTCTTTCCAGCAGCGACAGTGTCCTGAACCTTGGGGTCTTCCCTTCTGGACAGCTAGTCAATTAATTCAAGGATGAGATTGATTTGCCTCTCTGCAATTATTTTAGCTGAGTCCTAATGAGTTTTGTCTGGACAGGTTCTTCCCCATAGCCCTCTGAGCCAGACCTTGCCAGCTGTGCCAGGCTTAAGAAATAGGAAAATGAACCCGATCAAATGAGAAACATCTTCATAGAAATTTTGCTCTTTTCCAACAAATGCTGTTGGCCCAGTTTCCCTGGCTGTGAAGCTCCCACTTTGAAACCTGTGGAGCAGGCAGATAATACACTTGAAAGCAGTGGCATTTTTACCTCCAGAAAAGGGACCATTGTGCTATGACTAACTTGCACTTTTTCAATTCTAGTTAGGTATAAAACGGTAGGAAAGGCCCCGCTTTGGGGAGGGCAGGAGAGTGAAAACATTTCTCTTCTGCAGTGAGTCAAAATATGGATGGATGAGTCGCGAGGCTGGGTGGTGATCAGATCACAGGGATGAAAGAACAAAATCAGTTCTTCCTCCTCCTCCTGCCTAGAGCCTGTGTGCCATAGGCAAGGCACAGCTTTGGGGCTGCACCAGAGGCTGGGGCACCAGCGAGGTGGCAGAGCCCAGCTGTTTGCTCTGAAGCAAAGGGTCACACTGGGAGTCCCTCAGGGTCTCTTTGTTTGACAGGGAGATACACAAGAGATACACACACACATACACACAGCTCTGTCAGCTCTGCCTGCCTGCAGCAGCTGCTGCCCTGTGGATGCTGTTTGAATTGATGCTGCTGTGTGCTGGTGGCCCTGGGCAGAGGCAGCAGGCTGGAGGTGTCCAGAGTGGCCGCTCCTCATGACAGTGACAGGTGTGGAGTTCTGTGGAGCTGCTCACATCCTGGGGAGGCCTTCATGGGCTCAGGATGTGCTTTCCTCTCTCTGTGCTATTGCCTGCTGGCTGTCACTCTGCCTGGACCCACAGGGCCTCAGGGCCTTTGGGGAGTGGGTGCAGGGTGTGGAGAGGTGTATGGTTCAGGGCAGACCTACACACAGCCAGTATATCCCACCCTGCTTTGAGGAGCAAACACCCACTGCCTGTTTATTGTCAGGACAACTTGGATTGTCCCAGTAGGCTGCCAAATCCTGGCCCTCTGAACTCCTCTGGATTTGCCAGGACTGGGTTCATCTTCACAGTATCCAGCTGCCTCAGCTGTTGAGGGCTCCAGAGCAGTTTGCAGACTGGTCTATGAGCTCCTTGAAAGAGGAAGGTTGAGCTATGCTTAATTATTGGCTTGCAGGCTTTTGGAGAGTGCCTGTGAGCCCTCAGTCTAGGACTCCTTCTGTGTCTTTCCTTTTCCAGCATGTGGCAGTTGATTTCAGCCTGTGCTCCAGCCACACCAGGGAAAATCAGAGCCTGTAATAGAAATGTTGACAGTTTCTAACTCCACCACTCATGCCTGGGGCTGGAAGGGATTACTCCAGATCAGAGCTGCCCTGAGGCAGCTGATGGAGGTCTGCAGCATGGCAGGATGTCCAGGCTTCCTGAGCTGCTTCCCCTGCTCCATCCCAAGTGAGCAACATGTCATGGCAGCTCTCTTTGCCTTCATGGCCCTTGTGCTGGGTGGGTCACCTGGCACCTCTCTGAGTGCATGGCAACAAGGAAAGGCATTTGTTCCCCTGTTGTCAGACCACAGTGGGCAGAGGGGCTTGTCCTCTGTCACCCTTGAGCTGATTTCTCTCAGGATCCAGTGCAGTGCCTGGTGTTGGTAAGAGATGGAAGGTGCCTGTTACCCTCAAGAGTGATCAGCAGCACCTGATGGTGCCTCTAGTCCAACCCATTTCTTTGTCCCCAGCCCACCCAACATTCACCTTTCTTGAGCTCCTCAGTGCTGTGGTGAGTGTGAGGAGGCAGAGGCTCACACCTGGCTTGAGCAGATGCATTTCTGCTGGGTTTCTCAGAGACAAGCTCTCCCTTAGGTGAGATGCCTCTGCCCTGCCAGGTCAGCTAGGCTGGGTGCATAATCCGAAAAAGAATGTGCTTCCAGTGTGGAGGAGAGGAGCAAACCTTCCTCAGCGGGGAGATGGTGATGGGAAGTCAGCTCTCCTGGGTACCAGAGAGAAACTAGTACTGATTTGGAGAAAAGACTCAATACAGCTTTAAGGACAGAGTCAGCCTCCTCTGGCACTGGGATGGCAAAAGAGAGATGCTGGGGCCATGAAATGGAGTTACTGATGAAGCTTGGAGTGTGCTTGTCTTCCAGGCCACTGACATCTGAATCTTGCACATGTATATTTTGCATGGCTGCCTCCTCCTAAAGCTCAGCAAGGCTCTGCTGATCTGAGGCTGAGCTCCAAATTAAATGACACCAAACAGCATGGCTTTACATTTCAAAGGCTCAGAGCAGAAGGATGCCTGGGACTTGCTGTCGCTATGGAGTAATTGGAATGATTTTTTTTTTTTTGGCGGCTTGTACAATGACCACCGGGTGCTTGCTCCACAGACAGATGGTTTTACCTGCATCTTCTGCTAATGGGAGGAATTATAACAACCCTGCAGGGATGAAGAGGAGTGACAGAGCTGAGTACAGTGGAGACAGCAAGTTAGTAGCTGCTCTGAGTCCCTGGCTCTGGCTGCTTATCACAGTGGTAACTTGTGGATGGGCACATTTGCATCACACAACCCCTGGAAATTTCTGCTTCTGTTCCCCCATTCCACACACTACCAACCAGAAAATCTCCTAGTACATTTTAAATTGCTACTGTGTCTCTTTCCCTTATCTTCACAGGGATGGACTCAGCAAAGGGGCTGCTCGAAGGTCAGAGGTGGAGGTCTAAGGCAGCTGGGAGAGTGGTTGGTCTGGGAGCCCCAGTCCCAGCACTGGGGGCTGTTGCCTTTCAAATGAAACCTGAAGGGGTGTCCTGGCCCTGGGGGAGGAAGAGAATGTGCCATGGCTGATCACAGAGTGGCCCTGTCTGCAGCTGCCTGTTGGCTTCATTCAGCATTGCTGACAGGCTCTGTTCCCACTCTGTAGGGCTGTAACATAACAGCACTCTGGGAGGGAAACAATGGCCTCATTCCCACTGTGGACACCTGCATTTTTCCCTGCTCCTTGATGGCCGGTTGCTGTCATTAACTCAGGGGTTTATTTCTGCCTGGAGCTGCTGGCAGGTCCTTGACATGCAGGAAGGTAGATATCTATCATCTGCTGGGGCCAGCTGCTCTGCTCTTCATGCTGTGCAGATTCACAGCTTGGGGTAAGGTCCTCCCAGTGATTCAGTAGCCAGCCCGTGAGTTGGCAAAAGCTTATCAGGAGGTCAGTGTGGAGAAAGACTTGCTCAGGTACTTCTCAGTACAGGAATGAGCAAAGCAGAGTGGTGCTGTGCCTGCAGGAGCTGCCAGATGTTGTGGGCTCACAGTGGAGGAACACAGCCATCAGCTCCTCTCTGTTCTTGCATCTTCCTCCTCCTCTCTTATGTGCATCTCTAGGTGCCAGCCAAGTCCACTTGTCCCACCCAGGTCCTGCCACCCCAAGAAGCCACTGCCTTCATCTCCCAGCAGTTCCCCTCAAAGCTGTGTCTCCTGGGGGGAGCTACTTTGGGACCCATAGCATTGGCTCAGCTCTGGCTTTCTGCTGTGTCCTGGGACAGAGCTGCCCAGGCAGAGCACGCTGCCTGCCCATGGCAAGCTGTGGCTGCTTGGGGAAGGGCACAATGGGACAGAGGTGTAGATATGCTTCCCCAAAAGCCTCCCCATCCTCCAGGTGCCCAGAGTTTAAGGAGGGGCATCAGCACTGGGAAGAGGAGGGATGTCCTCCAGGTCTCAGGGCACTAATGAGGATGTGGGGCAGCTCTGGTGGCTGCAGCTTTGGCTGCTTGCTTCCGTCAGTGGTGTTACACAGGGCTGTGTATGTTTGGGGTACCTGAGAGGGCAGAGCAGCGGTACAGATGGGGAGTTGGCTTCCCAGGATAGAAAGATCTGGAAAGCTGAGTGGTTTGATGCATCTCCAGAGCATTACCAGCTCATGGAGCACATCTGGGAACATATGGGATCCTTGTGGAAGGACAGAGTCAGGCTGGGCTCTGTCCTTGCCTAACTGCTTTGATTTCTCCTCCTGATTGATCTGCACAGTCAAACTCACGATCCTGTGCTGGCAGAGGAGCAGTTGCCAGCCTGCAAAGGTCGCTGGAAGCAGCTGCTCCCCTCCCTCCCCTGCTGCCCGTGCTGCGGGCAGCAGAGCCCGGGCTGGAGGCGCTCAGCTTGTGTCCCTGCTGGCCCCCAGCCGCTGCCTCCCTGCACTGTGCTGCTCAGCGGGTGCTCTGCTCTCCACACCAAGGTAATGAGCCCGCTGGAACTGCACAGGGTCCCTGGTGGGCCAGGGAGGAGGAGGTGAAAGCTGCGGAGGAAAGGCAGCCTCGCCTCGCCTCGCCTCGCCTTGCCTTGCCTTGCCATGCCCGCTCGCAGCGGGGCCGATGGAGAAGTGCGGCCAGCACGTATGGCCGCTGAAATGGCGTGTGTGGGGACACCTGGAGCTGCCCCTGGTGAATCTGCCTGGTGCCGGGGTTGGCCTCCCTCACACCCCCTGCTCGCCGGCTCGTCCCGCATTGCAGCAGCCTCAGCCCGCCCGGCTGTGTTCGCTCCGTGTTCGCTCCGTGTTCGCTCCGTGCCGCCGGCGCTGTGGGTGCGCTGGGGATTTCCCCGGGCAATCGGTACCGCCCGCGGCTGCAGCGCCGAGGGCTCCGGGGGCTTCATTAGCCCAGCTCACCCGGGGATTGTCAGCACGGAATTGTCAGCACACAGGAGCCCGCCGCTGTCGCTGTCTCTCTGCCCTTTGTCAGGTTTTTGGGGAAGAGAGGTGCAAGCTCTTGGATGTGGGGGTTTGAAGGTGTCTTTGCTGGAAGCCTCCAGGGAAATGCCTCTTGTTCATTTGTAAGCATTCAGGAAGGAACTTGTTCCAAGCCCTGGCTTGCATTTAAAACGTGGAGATAGCTGTCGCTGGGGCAAGGGAAGGAGGAGCAGGAGGGGCAGTGAGCCAAAGGTAACCAATGGCCCATGGGTGTCTGCCCTACAGAGAGCCTGGTTGGGATCCCTGTCACCCAAGACAAGCCTGTGAGTGCAGGGTTTCCCTAATCCAGAGCTCAAACAATCTTTCTGCATAGTTGGCTGCACATAACTGATAGCTTTGAAGATCCCTCTGTCCTGGAAACTTGCTTTCTGACTTCAGATTTGTCAATGTGTTGTAATTGAGATGTGCTTAGGGATGTCGTGATTAGCTTGCCTATTCCTCCTCAGTAAACCAGGCTGAAACCCACTTGATCTCTTCCTCTGGATCTTCCTTGCCTTCCAAATGAGGCCAGCAAGCCTGACAGTAAGTCCCTGTGGGTGGGGAGGGAGGACTATTTTGTCTGGGAATCAGGCAGTTGCATCGTGGCTTTGCCCTGGGCTGCTGGTGGCTTTATCTGTGCAAGTTCAACAAGGTTAAGTTCTTCAGCTTCCCTTTTTGGCTTTCTCAGCTGTGAAGGGATGGTGTGAGGCTGAGCTTAGCTCATCGTGAAATATATTCCATGAAGCCTGGGAGCTGGGGGCGTTGCAGAAAGACAAGGTTGTTCAAGGAGGTAGGAAGGGACAGGGAGGGTATTTATTCCACTCGACCATTTTCCTCCTGGGGCCATTGGTGTGACACCAGAGTTTGTCCTGGTGATTGAGGCGGTGGAAGAACAACTAGAGATGCCTGCAATCCAAAGAGTAAAGGGTTGAGGTTTGGAAGGGGCAGCTCAGAGCTTGTCTCAGGAGACTGAGAGCCCCCACGTGCTGTGGGCACAGACACTGCTGCTCCCGCTCCATGGCTGTTGCTTTGGCTTTCCTGCAAGAGGATTTCATGGCAGGACTTGTTGCAGGTGAGGACATGTGTGAGAAGGCTGTGAACCACAAGCCTCCAGCCTGTCTGGACATTCTTGTTGCAGAAGGGCAGCTACTCAAGTGAATGGTGGCCCAGGAGGGAAAGCCATCAAGGTGGGTTGGGAATGTCCACCTGGATGAGGAGCTCTCCAGGCTATCCATGGAAGAAGATCTGTCACCACAAGAGTCTCATGGCAGGGTGGGGCATGTCACTCTAGGTTAGGAGTTACTCTCCCTGTGAGGAACATGACAAAGACACAAGTTTTGGAGAGCCTCTTTTTACCTGTGTGGTGTCCCATGCTGGGTGGGAGGCTGCAGTGCAGTGAGCTGCCTGGCTGAGGTAAAACAACAGGACATGATCTTGGATGATGATCCCTTTCCTGAAAGGCCCTATCTTGAGAGGAGACAGAGAAATTGCCACAGCTGCTGCTCCTGGCAGCCTTGCCAAGGCAGCAGAGCAGGCAAAGCGATTTAGCATTGCTCCAGTCATCCGTGGTGGCAGAGATCATTGCATCAACCCCTTCAGCATTGTGATTAATGCTGGAGAAGCATCCTGTGAGGGCTGGGAGGAGTGTGTTGGTCCCTGGAGATCCTCTCTCTGAAGCAGAGGCAGCCCTCTCCAGCTGTGGTCCTCCTCTCCCACAGTCTCTTCCTCCTCCTTTCGTGTGCAGCTGTTGATCCATGTGCTCCCATAGTGATGGAGTTCCTGGGAACTGGGACAGGAACCCAGCACTGGTTCCTCAGGAGAGGAGAGATTATGTGGATTTACACAGATTCCTTGTCTTGTGATGAAAATCTGGTGTTTGAGCTTCAGGATGGTTAAAATCAAAGTCCCCTTCAGAGAGCTTGTGCATGGCTGTGATGGGGAAGGAGGAGGAGAAGATGGGAGGTGGTGGGGTCGGGTAGGAGGAAGAGTGTGAGAACGTTATTATGGAGCTCTGGGAAGCTGGTGAGTACCATCTCCCCATCTGGTATTTTATCCATTGTGGGTACAGGAGCAAGGCAGAACTTGGGAAAGTGGAAAGCACTGAGTCTTTAGGAAAACGAACTTTTTTTAATGCAAAAGTTTCCTTTACTTCTGCAACTTTCTGCCTCAGGACTAATTACCAACAAATAACCGTAACACCAGGGGGGACCCAAGCCCCATGAATTGTGTTTGTTTGCACCATCTGCTCTTTATTCTGCAGGTGACATTCCCATAGTTGGGGGCAGTACTGTCCATCCCTGCAAGCACACGGATTGATGTACCTGAACGTGTCTGGGCTGGCAGTTTGTCCAAGGCTTGTCCTGCCCCCACTGGGGGCTCTGACTGCCTGTGGCTACTTTCTGAGAGATTTTGTCTTGCTGGGACTTGCTACCTGGCTCATCTCTGTAGATGATGGATGCCTCTTTGTGTGCTGCAGGATTCCTCTTGCAGCTCAAGTGGGTGCTGGAAGAGGAGAAGGTCCAGAGTGTGTTAGGGCCTCTAGTGAAGTAGGGCTGGAGCATATTCCCTTTTGCTGGAGAAGAGGATGGAATCTCCATCCCAGGGAGGAGAACAGTGTTCATGATTCCCACAGTAGCTGCCAGCATGACCTGAGAGCCTGTGCCTGGTCCCTGCCAGCTGTCCCAGGGTGCTGGGATCTCCTGCACCCACCAACTGCCCCAGACTCACTCCTTTAGCTCTCAGTTTGTCCGTGCCTGGCAGCTGCCACTCTGCAGGTGCTGCCTGGAGGAGCCCTGGGAGCAGCTGGGTGGCTGGGCCTGGGAAGCGCGGGCGAGCAAGGTGTAAATTGCATGGCGGGCTGCCTTCACTGAGGTGAAAATGAAAAACTCTCCCAAGCTATCAAGCTCAGGGTTTCACAGCTCCCACGGTCCAAATGCCCTCCCACTCCCTGTCACTGCTGCAGGGAGGATCTCGGGGGCTGGTTCTCTCCTGCCTCTCCTGGAGCCATGGCACTGCCACATCTGCAGGGCGGGGTGTCCTGGTGGCAGGCAGGACGGGGGGCCTGCTGTGGGAAGGGGAAGTGTGCTGAGGGCAGGCAAGGATGCTGATGCTGTGGGAGGTGCTAATTGCCAGGCTCTGCATTCTGCTACCTGGAGGATTTGTTATCCTTTGGCGAGACTTTGTTTTCCGCTGCCGTAGTGCTGGTGGTGGCACTCGTTCTTCCTGCTGCCTGATGGAAACGGCCTTTTCCTGATTGCAATAATATCACCTTCTGTTTCTGAAACACCTCGCAGCCCAGAGGATTTGAAAGTAAAGTGCACGTGCGTGGGAGCAGTCTCACCAGCCCTGAAGTGTGAGTTTTTCCAAGCTGGGAGGCAGCAGCTGTTCCCCAGCCCTTGGCAGCCTGGTGCTGCTGTGCCATGTGCTGGAGCTGGCTCTGGCCTGCCTAGCTCCATGTGCACCCTGCTGGAGCTGCTAGCTGAGATGTTGGGGTTTCCTTGATGTTTGAGGTATTACTGGTGTAAAGCATGTCTGCCTGCCTCTCCCTCCAGCAGTTTGTCTTTGCTTCTGCCCAGCCATCTCTGGGGCCAATGGCTCTGCCCCAGCCTCTGGCTGCCCTTCATTGAACAGCCCTGAGCACCCAGGCTTCATGCCTGTCTCCCATTGGTAGGCTTTAGGCTGTGGCCCAGCAGAGAGGACCAGAATCTGGGTTGGGTTTGGAAGGGACATTTAAAGGTCATCCAGTCCAGCCCCCCTGCAGTAGGCAGGGACATCTTTCACTAGCACAGTTTGCTTAAAGCCCCGTCCAGCCTGGCCTTGAACTCCTGGCTATGTCCAGGGATGGGGCATCCACAGCTTCTCTGGGCAGCCTGTTCCAGTGCCTAACAACCTTCAGCACAAGGCATTTTATGTCCAGTCTAACCTGCTAGCTTTTTCTTTAAACCCAAGGCCCCTTGCCCTGTCACAACAGGCCCTGGTAAAAAATCTACATCTCTTACAAGCGCACTTCAGGGCTCCTCAAAGGCTTCTCCTCTCCAGGCTGAACAACCACAACTCTCTCAGCCTGTCTCCATGGCAGAGTTGTTCCAGCCCTTGGACTGTTTCTGTGGCCTCCTGTGGACCTGCCCTGGCATGTCCATGGCTGTCTCATGCAGGGGTCCCCAGAGCTGGAGGCAATATTCCAGGTGGAATTACAAGAGCAGAACTGAGGGGAAACATCCCCCTCAGGCTGCTGTCCACACCACTTGCAGTGCAGCCCAGGAGACCCTTCACCCCAGGGGGAAGGGGTGCCTCTGTTTCTTTGCTTTCATCAGCTCACATGGATGACTTGAAGCAATGTCTAACCTCAAGCTGCTGTCTGAGCAAAGAGGAATGGAAACAGGGACATTCCCAGTCTGAGCCTGGGACAGAAGGATGGCCCAGCAAGGAGGAGAACACCAAAGGGGGCTGAGTGCTGTGCAAATGAATTGCAAAGCCTCTCAGGACTACCTAGCACCCGTGTTCTAAGATAAGCAGGGATGACACACCGAGCATGGAGCGTGTGAGGAAGCGAGGAGGATGTGGCACACAGCACAGCTCCCCCCAGTCCTAGCTGGTGGCTCAGTTTCAGCTTTTAATTTTAGCAACTGATTTAGGGCCGTTCAGCTCCACGCAGTTTTGTTGTTCCTTTAAAATCCCTGGGACTGGAGCGTGCGACTCCATCGCTGGGAGATGGAGAGGATGGCTGCCTCCAGCTGGAAGGAAGGTGTGGGGGAGTTGTGTTGTCTGGCATGTGAGGACAGGGCTGGTGGGTCTCCTGGGGGTCTCCCCACACTCTCCCAGGTGCCAGCTGACTTGCTGGCAGTGCCCAGAGCAGCCCCAGTGTCAGCAGCACAGGCAAGGGGAGCCTTGTGGCACTGAGGCTGTGGTGGTGCCCTGGCTGGCTGGGGGGATGCTGGTGAGCCCCCCCAACAGGGAGCAATCCGCAACGGTGGTCACAAGCCCCCTGTGTGTTTGCACCCTCCATCTATCCCTTCTTTAGGTGTGGCAGCATAGTAAAGGGAAGGGACTGAGCCCAGCTGCCTGTGGAAAAGCTCTTCATGTGGTTGGTGTTGCTCCAGTGTCACAGCAGGATGTGGATGGAACAGCTCCATGTGCCCTTCTGCTTCCCTGCAATGGCAGCAGCACATCCTCTCACAACAGGAGCAAGGGTTCTAGGCACAGTTGCACTGACTTGCTGGCACACTGTGCCAAAATGAAGTTTAGACAATCCCTGTGAACAACTCACAGCTTCTCCTTGAGTCTGGCCCTCCTGGCCATGTGTCCATTGGCCCCTCTGGGAAGTTCTCTGGACTGGCTCTGTGCAGAGAGCAGGCAATGCTGAGGCTGCACCCTGCACTGTCAGCACTGTTGGCTTTCCCAGTGCCTCCAGCTCGGGGCTGCCTGGTTCCCCTAAGGGAGAAGAGGGTTTTTATCTGCTGGGTGACCAGCTGCTTGCTCCCCTGGTTTCCCAGTCCTGGCTGGGCTTTAACAGGCACGTTTTCACATGTTGCAGGCAGAAGGTGCTCTGGCAGGGATGGGTGCCAGGCACAAGCAATGGCTGTGTTCCTGTGGCACACAGGTGGCTGGAACATGAAGTGGACATCTCTGCAGTGGAGCCAGGAGCTGCTGGGCAGCATGAACAGCTCAGCCTCCAGCTCTGCTCCAGCAGGAAGCTTAGTGGTGGCGTGAAAAACCTCTCCTCAGCTGCTCCTACAGCATCAGTCCTGAAACAGGGACTCTGCAGGCTGGTGTGACTTAACCATCACCTTGTAAGTGATTCCAGGAGGTCGCAGTAAGGAGTCAAGGGTGACAGGGAGCTTGTGGGGTGAAGTGGGATGAGGACAGCAGCTGCCTCCCCACTGCCTTCCTGGCAACACTAGAAGTGTTGTGGGTTCAGCTGGAGCCTGATTGCCAGCGTGCCCGTGCATGGCGAGGATCCAGAGAGCATCCACAAGGCTCGTTTGTGGTCTCCGAACAAGATGAATTCTTGCAGCAGTGGGAGATGAAGCAAATCCAGTTGGTGACATTTGAATTCCTGAGCAGTTGAACCTGGCAGAGTGACAGAGACAGTCCCTGCAGTGCCCCAGCTCATCTTCTGCTTCCCAGCAGGTGCTGAGGGCCATGGTGTGACACGAGCACCCTGCCACCTCCTTCTGCCTTTGCACAATTCTGCTGGGGTATTAATGACTGCAGGTCATGGCTCGGACACCCTGTCATGTCCTCTGCAGCCCTGGGATTGCTCACGTGCTCACCCAGGAAAGTGAGGGCATCTTCCCTCTGGGAGGCTGTGCCCAAGCCATATCATGAGCACACATTGAGACCTTATGGACAAGTAGGGGGAGGAGGATTTGTGCTGATGAATAGCTGGCACCTCCTGCTGCTTGGGAAGGTCTCCCAAAACTCTAGTCATTGCATAATGCTGTCCTTTCTGATGCATGAGGCATGGGGATGCTCCATTCCTAGCAGGATGAGAGTGACCTGGAGGAAATCCTGCAGTCAGTACGTGGTGGGAGGTGATATGGAACCCGAGGTTAAAGATTGGGCGAGGTGCTGTTCCATCTGGGAAAGAGGAGGGCAAGAGTCTTCCCTTACGTAACGCCTTGCTCCCGAGAAGGTGGTGAGCAGCACCCTACCACGTTCCTCAGATGGGCTGAGAAGGAGTTGGCTTCATGGGAAGCATGGATCTGATGTGGCAGGAGTATGCTGGAGCTGCTCTTCTGTCAGAACTGAGCTTGTGGACTCTGGGTGCATTTGTGTGTGTAGATGGGCTGCATGGATTATGTGTAACGAATCAATCCCCTGTTTCAGGTGCCACGGGGAGGGTCCTGCACAGAAATGAGCCCTGAATGCTGCACTGCTGCCTCTGCCTTTGCTGGCCATGGGAAGGGAGAGCTGCTGGCAGAGGCTGAGGAGGGAGGTGGCACTGCACGACCTTGCAAAGGGACAAGTCCTCTTTCCTGCCCCACTTACTGGTCCTGTTGTCACAGCCAGCAGCCTGACACTGACAGTGTCCCACTGTTCAGCTCTCGCTGAGCTCCTCCACCCGTGTGAGACTGCTTTGGATTTGACTGGAGGGCTCTGCCTTGCAAACTCCACATTCCCCTTGCTGCTCCATCTGTTGGCTTGGTGGCACAGCCAGCCAGGGGCTCCCTTCTCAGTGGCAGTGCTATACTGCCTGTTGAGCCTTTCTGTTGTTTTGCCATGTTGTTGAGCCTTTGCTAATTCGCTCTCTTCCCACACCTCTGCCTTTGGCCTCTGCTCTCCAGTCTCTCTGGGTTGCTTCTTTTCATTGCAGTGTTTCTCTCCGTGGGGATAATCCCAAACTCACTTTGTCACCAGCCTTTTTTGCACTTTGCTGCACTATTCTTGCCTGGCCTCTGCCTGCTTCCTAATCTCCTTTGGTATGATCACAAGGCTGATATCCCACCCCCTTTAGATGATCCCCTTATCCATTTCCATTGTCATGGCTCCCCACATCATTGCCTGTGCCCATTTCTCAAGTCTTTATGCAGCCTCATCCAGGCTGGACAGGACAGCATCCCCAGGTGCAACATCCTTGCTCCTCCTTGGGGACATTGTCCTCTCCTGAGCCCACCTGCCAGTGCTGAGCTCTGCAGCAGCCCTGCCACAGGCTGGGTTTCTCTGGGAAGAAGCACAGAAGCAGAGGCCAGCTCACTGGCCTGGCTTCCAGCTTAATTTGTACAGACATAAACTAGCACTCTCAGGCTTTGATTTCCCTCCATTTCATTTTGGGAAAACCCTGGATGAACGAGGAAGAAATCAAGTATTGTATCTGTCCCTAATGAGGCAGGCATGGGTATTGACGGTGAGTGTCCAGCCACTTTGGCATGGTCCCACCATGGTCCACAGCCATGGGCTTTGGGCTGCACACCTGGGCTCCTCTGGCTTCAGGGACACAGAGCTGCTCCTGGCAGGGTGGAACATCCTTGTCTCTCTTGTAGGATAATCTTGAGTGTGAAGCAGCATTTGGCTTAAGAGACAGTCCTGCTCTTCATTCATGTGCACATTTTTATTCCTTAAAAAGCCAAGATTCCCACATTTTGTATGGGCAGAGAGGGTGTTGTTTTGTTTTGGGGAAGCCACTTCTATGTCTGTGTAACTGGAAGTTGTAGCAGCCTAGAGTAGATTGTATGAAGAGGGTATGTCCCAGATCCACTCTTTTGGAACCTTAGGAGAGGCTTTGGGAAGTCAGCATGGGATGTCTTGAAGACAAGACTGGAGCCCTGAGGATCTGGACTGGTCGGAGATCTCACATAAAGTTAATGAAGGTCTCTTTGCTCTAAGATCCTTTGAGTTGTCCTTGTGTGCAAGAAGTAATGGAGGGCCAGCTGGATTTGTCAAAAAAACCCTGCAAATCCTGGAGGACACCTATCTCTGGTGTGTGTTGCAGTAACCTAAATTAGGGAGCTGAGCTGGGGGTTGGTGGATGGGCTTGTGGTTGGCAGAGCAAGGGGCAGAGCGGCGGGGAGGGCTCCTGTCTGCCTTGCTGCTGAAAAAGCAGCAGTGATATGAGCCGCCTCTGCTCTGCTGCTAAAAACAACCCAGCTTGTTGTTATTTAATGCAGTTTTGATCTGCAGGCCCCAGTGTTTCACCTGCCTGCAAGTGGGAACTCCAAACTTTAAGTGCCTTGGAAGCCCGCCTGCGTCCCTGTGTGTCCCTGCAGCATGGGACAGGAAATGTGGTTCCTCCTCGGCTGGAGGAGGCACTGCTGAAATTCAGGCTGGGAGGCATTGGGATGGGACAGGTGAAGCTTCTCTTGGGGTCATGTTTCTGCCACTGAGATGTTTCTGGGTAAACTGGGCCTCTGCATTGCCAGATCCTGCAGGCTTTTCCAGGAAAATGGACCCAAAAACTGCTCCTGTGGGATTTCTGCCTGTATTTCTGGTACAGCATCCTGGCAGTGTGAAGGTGGCTCTTCAGGTGGTACAGCTGCCAGCACCAGGAGAGGGTCAGTGTTGGCTCATGTCTGTTGTGGATCCTGCCTGGTGCCAGCATTAGTCTGGGAAATAAATGGTTCTTAAATCACATTGGTCCATCCCCAGGGCTGAAAGGAGTCAGGTTTTTGTAAGGTCATGATTGATGTGTCCGTAGAGCTCATTCTTGGTGTGGGGCCAGCTCTGGCAACAGAGAGCCCCAGAGGGATGTGGACCCTGCTGGAGGATGTGCAAACAAGCCACACCAACAGGCCATGACAGAGGAGAATAGTTGAGGCAGAGAGGAAAATCACTGGGTCAAGGAAGAAGAAGCAGATAATCAGGGCACGAGGGAGGAAGAGAATAGCTGGGGCAGGGAGGAGGAGGAGCAGGAGGAGGAGGATGTTAACCAAGGTGGTTGCAGGGTTAAATAAAAGCTGTCAGTGATTTGAAAAGGGGAAAGAAAGAAAAAGAAAACCCGCTAAAGAGACACTCTCCTTTCTCACCCGGCTTGTAATCAGCCGCCCCCTCTGCCAGCGAGCAGCTGGCGGGCGGGCGGGCAAGGAGGGGGTGGCAGGAGGGTCCAGCTGCTCCTCACCCAGCCCTGGCACCCCAGGAGTCCCCAGAGCCCCGGCTCAGCCCCTGCCATGGGGCCCTGACAGCCTGGGGTCTTGAGGGGCTCTGCCAGGGGGAGCTGGGGTGAGGAAAAGGAGGAGGGAGACTTGTCTGAAGTGCCAGGGATTCATCTCCCACTCCCCCTGCCCTCGTGGTTCTTAAAGGAGCTGCTTGAGCTGTCAGCTCTGGATTATATTAATTTGCAGAGAAGTGCCTGTTCATGGGGCTGTGCTGCTCATGGGGCTGTGCTGTTTGTGGGGCTGTGCTGCCAGCAGGAATTGGAGATCTGGCAGGTCTGTGTGAAGCAGCTGCCTGGCTCCCCAAAACCTCTCACTCCAGCCCAAAATAAGCACATCAAAACCAAGGCTGAGCTGGGGGTCTTCAACATCACCTCCTGGAGCCCAGCTGGCTGCTCATCTTCTGGGCCTAACCTGCCTGCCCTGGTACCTGGGGCTGCTGTGGTAGGGAAAGCAGCACTGTGGTTTGGGATGGCACCCTCTGCTCCTCACTAGGCCTCCACACCTATGGGCAAAGAGGACCAGGCTGACCTGGCTGGCAGGTCAGTGTGGTGGGGGATCTGCTGGGCTGGGGGGTGAGGACACATCCCTGCCCATGGCTGCTTTGTGTCTTCCAGGAGAGGAAGCTGTGTGCCCACCCCCGGATCGAGATCTACAAGCAGGACCGCATCTACTTTGTGTGTCCTCTTGCCCGCCAAGGAGACTTCTATGTGCCTGAAATGAAAGAACTGGAGAGGAAGAGCAGGGCTGCTGCAGCTGTGGCTGAGGACGCCCAGACAGACATCACAGGTACCCATGGCTTGTGCACAGGCTCCTTCTTCATCAGCCCCCACAGAGGTGGGGTCCTGGTATTCCCAATCCTGCTGCCTGGGCAGAGAGGGACTGGCCTGTGCCCACCTGGTACCCAACCAGAGTCTCAGCACACCTTTTCCCGTCACCCTGGGATCTGAGATATCATGGCATGTCTTGGGGAGCACCCAGGAACCCTTGCAGTTTTGGGTTAAGCCACTGTTGTTAGCACAGAGCTGGATCTCACAGCTTTTAGTTGCAGCTGGGCTTGTTTTTCTCTTTGTCATATACATCTTCCTTGATCTCATCTTCATCTGTTACATGTTGGGATTGCAAAGAGCTTAAATACCAGGTTGCTGTAGCTCGTGGTGGAGTTGCCTGGGAGCATCTGCTCAGCAAGATTTGTTGGAGCCTGGATGTATTCATACAGGAAGGGACCACAATGGCTGTAGGCGCAGAGCAGCAGTGCTATAGTAACCCAAAATGCTGCTTGCCTTCAGCAGCCCACATGCTCCCGTGCCTGTGAGATGTAAGAGCTGGCTGTCCAAGCACTCCCAGGCACTGGACAGCACATCTGAGCTGGCTGCTCGCAGGGGCCTCCCTCCTGCCCCACGGGTTGCCCACGCTTGTGTAATGGGCATGAAAAAACCATGAGGGCTGTGCTCGCCTCACGGGCACTTGGGTCATTTGCTTCAGCACATCTCCAGGTTTGGGTCGCTTTAATTCTTAATCACATAAAAGCAAGCCTGGGAATTGCTTTCTGGGAGCTGTGTCCATTTAGTGTTGCAATGAGGAGCCTAATTGGAGCTGTTTCCCAGCCCCTGCAGGGCCCCTGTTAGCACGGTGCTCACTTGGCTCTTCTCCTCTTTGTCTGCCTTGTGTTGGGGCAGCACCAGCCCTGCTTGGGCAGAGGTGCCCAAAGCCCACTCCCTCTGACAGCTTTCCCTTGGTTTGGAGAGGGATGGCAGGATCCATGGGAGCAAAAGCAGCTCGAGGGTGGTGCCTCCATAGCTGTGTGTGCTCATGTGCCTGCTCAGGGGGTGCAAGGTCCCACAGCACAGCCAGGGGTGCTCAGAGAAGCCACTGCCCTGTGGCTCTCACTGCTTTCTCTGGGGTGCCACTGCCAGCATGCCCACAGTGGGGGAGTCCCCTGACCTGCTGGAAGAAGGGCTAGGAAGATCTTCCCAGTTTTAGAAGGAAAATTACACTGGACTTTCTCACTCTGGGCTGGGCTCTCCAGCAGCAGCTCTGGGCCAGCTCCTCCACCACCCCTTCCCTTCCAGGCACAAAGATGAACTTTTGTCAGTGCAATCTGATGCAGTGCCATCTGCTGAGTCTGCACAAAACCAACTTCAAATAATAATACCTATGAGGTTGGACCTGCCTGTGAGACTGCAGAGCTGGGCTTGGATGTTGCACTGTGATTGTCACTGCTGGGCACAGTGGCACAACCACATGTGATGGGGTGTCACATCCTTGCTCTGGCAAGCCTATGGGTGGCTTGTGCAGCTCCTGCCTGAGTGCTTTGGTGGTCCCATGAAGATTACACCTTATGGAATGAGATTGGTCCTCCCTTCCCAACGATTTTATGTGCTGGGATCTGTGCAATCACCCCTGAGTTGGAGAAAGAGAAGCCTCTTTTCCCATCGTTTTTAGCCTTCCTCCCTGGGCAGGAAGCAGGCTCCACTTAGTCACAGCCCCTTCAACAGGCATGATGGACATGAGATCTTGGTGACCCAGGAGATCCCAGGATGTCTATGACAGCTTTCAAGCTTTCCTCTGCCAGCTGGAGGGTGGGCACAGCAATGTCCCCATCTGCCTGTCAGCATGATCTCTGCTCAACCCCAGTTGCTTGTATTTGGGTTATTTCTTGATCCTTCTCAGGTTTGAATGGATGTTTCAAATGGTCCTGCTCTGCTGGAGGCTCAGGAAGTGCTCCTGGGACAGTGGGGGCAAGTGGCAGTCCCTGATGGTGGCTCTCAGATCCTCTGGCTGTGTCAGAGCTGCACATATCCAGGTGTAGGGCCTTGATACCCAGTTGTGCCTTAATGGATAAAGAGACTGGGAAGGTTCTGAGCCCCATTTCCTCTCCCAAAGGCAGCTGAGGCTGCTCTGTGCACAGAAGCTTTGGCCTGTGTGTCCTCATGTGGTAGCAAAGGAAGCCTCCTCTTTCCCCCTCCCAAAATACTGAGATAAGGGCACTGAGTGTGATTTCAGCAAGGACATCATGTTGAGTAACACTCTGTGTGAGCACACCACTGGTCACTCACAGCTCAAGAAACTCCCCACCAGCAGCTGGATTTTGCTTTCTTTGAATTAAAGACTTGAGAAGTTTCCAGTGGAAGGTGTTGCCATTTCTCCTCACCTGTCACTGTGGCTGGTGCCAGACGCTACCAAGCGACTTGGAAGTGTAAGAAAAGCTTGGATTTGTTTTCTCAAGCCTCCTGACCTTGGAGCACATCTCTCCATTTAGGCTGTCACCTGCTGTCCTTGCTCCTGAGCTCACCCTGGGAGGTGCTGGGTGCCTGTGGCTGTGAGCAGGTGGCACAAAGGCTGCGGGACATGGTCTGGGCTCTTGCTTTCTGTGCCAGGGTGCTGCCAGCTCTGCTGAGGACACACACACTCAACACTCAGGGAAGGGGCCAGGGCTGTGGCTGCCCCTGCACCAATTCCGTCCCTTCTTCAGCATGGTCAGGGTTGTTGGAAAGACAGGGAGCGTTTTAGGAAGGCGGCTGATGGGTCTGCAGGGGGCAGTGTCAATCAGGATCAGTTGTTTTGTATTTAATTGTTTTCTGGGGCGGGTCCCGGCTGCCGGCTCCCTCCCGGCGCTCTGCACTGACCCCGCTGCTGCGCTGCAAGGTGGAAGCAAAAAAAAGCAGCCTCTCCACACGGGGTGGCATGAACACAGATGGTTCCCGAGCATGTGGCTCTGCCCAGAACCTCAGGTGCTCATTTTCATGGAGCAGAGTCTGTCCCACGGCATTCAGGTACAACTGATGGCATCACATGCTGAGCTCCAGTGCCACAGAGGAGCAACTTTCCTGGTGTGTTCTGCCTCATCCTTGCTTGCTTCCATCCTTGAGAGCCCTGCCTGTTCCTGCCTGCCTCTGCATCCTGGGAAGGGCCCCAGTCCCTCTCCTGGTGGCTTGTGTGTGAGCTTCAGCAGTCATGGATAAGCTGTGCCCCCTGGCAGCACACTGTATTAGGGGTGATGGATGTTTGATGGAATGAGGGGAAGGAAAGGGCCCAGGAGCACCAGGAGTGGGGCACTGCTCAGGCATCACTGTGGCACAGGATGGTGCTTGCCCTCATTCTGGATTTGGGAATATCAGCTCTAGTATGGCACAGGGCTGAGCTGTCTGGGGAGGCAGCTCCCCTCCAGGCTCGTTGGCAGCGTGGGGTGAGTGGTTCCCATTGCACCCATCCCTGGCTGGTCTCTTGGAGCTTGGTCTCTTGGCTGCTTGATATCCCTTCTTCCTGGCTTTTGGGGACTCCTTAACACCCTGCCATGGCTTCAGCCCAGGCTGTGCCTGTTTCCCACATGAAAACTCCTGGGTCCCATGTTCCTGCTGAGTGAAAGTGCAGTGGGATGGCTGTGCCATCCTTGAGGGAGCAAGGTCAGGGGTGAGTTTCAGTGGATGGCTGCTGCCTCACAGTGTGCCAGAGGGAACAGCCATGCTGGATCAGGGTGCTGGACTGGTTCCTGGTGTAAGGACCAGCCTTGGGAAGGTGGATGCAAGGAATGGGTCATGGGAGGACCAGACAAGGTGTGTGTGAGGATGGACAAGTGGGTGTAGCAGCTGCTGGAAGGGTGTGCCTGTGAGATGGGGGCTGGATCCCTGCCTGCCCTCCCCCAGGGCTCTGGTTGCCCTCTCAGAGCCCCTTGCCCTGCCTGCCTGGCCTCCCTGTTAGGACAGCTGGGTGTTGCTGCCACGTTCCCCTGGCAGAGCTGGCCCTACACGGTCCCTGGCAGCAGCAGCCCTGCTGCCCTGCCCACCCCAGACATTTATCCTGGAGCTCTGCTGCCCTGCCCACCCCAGACATTTATCGTGGCCAGGCTGAGGGGCCGTGCCAGAGCCACCCTTTCCTGTGCAGAGGAGAGCGAGGCTGCTGAACTGGGCAGATTTGCCTGCTGAGGCTGCTCGAACATGATCAGAAGTGACAGAGCAGTGACAAAGTGCCTGGCTGAAGGGAAACAGGACTGGATTTATTGTCACCCTTGGAGCAAGGGAGAGGAAGGTGGCCATGAGAGCAAGGACAGCAGTGCTTTCCCACAGTGGTGGCTTGGAGCAGTGTGCAGGTCAGCTTCACCCCTGTCTTCTTCTTCTTCTCCCTGAGCTGCTGCTCCTCTCCTCAGGAGCTTCTTTGCTCTGTGTCATGGGGTTTCATGACAAATTCTGAGCCAAAATGTTCCCTGGGGTGCCAGGGGAGAGGTGCTGAGCAGGAAGGGCACTGCTTGGGGGGCTGGTGTCACTCCTGTCCCCTGGGATCTTAGAGAGACACAAGATGGCCACACATGACATGAGCTGTCATGAAGCTATGGTGGGAACATGTCCATGTCACCTCAGGCCACCAATTTGGCCAAATCAGATTATTTCTTCTTTTCAGATGACCACTAAAGACCTTGCAAACCCTAATTTGTCTTCAAGGCTCAGGGTCTTCATCTCCCTTTCATCCCCCACAGCTCTCAGTCTTCCCAGAGGCTCCCTGCTGACCCAGTGCCCTGCTGAGCTCCTGTCAGGTGGGACAGGACAGCATCTCCCACCTTCCTGCTGCCCACTCAGTGGCTGCTGTCCCCTTCAGCGAGCACAACATCCTTTTTAACTTAGAGTAAATGTAGTTTCCATGTCAGCTGCTCCCTGATGCTGCAGCAAAGGCAATGTGTGTCAGTGGGCAGTGGATTTTTCCTCCTTTCCATGGGAGGGGTCACCTGGCATTGCCTGGGGAGGGGCTGAGGGCTCAGTTTGTGCCAGCTGCCCAAAGCATTGCCAAGGTGAGAGGGTGAGGTTCAGGTTCCTTTCCAGGATGAAGCCATCCAGGTGGGATGAAGCACTGTGTCTGTGGATCGTTTCTGGCTGCCCCTCATCGTGCTGCCACTGCTGGGTCCTGGGAGCAGCCGTCACTCAGGCGGCTCTCAGGGCCGTGGGATGATGATGCTGCTGCTCAGGAGGCAGAGTTCTGCCATTTACAAGCAGCTCTGCTGGCAGCTGCCCAGGCTGGGAAGAAAAACAGCGCAGAAAAAGGATTCAAGGATGTTTGGAAGGAAAGTTCCCTCCTTGGTGAATCTCCTTCAGGAGATCAGTGGCTGCCACACAGCTGCAGGAGAGCAAGCAGCCCAGCCTTGGGCAGCCTGGCTGCAGGAGCTGGGGGAGGCTGGAAACGCCTGTGGGAGCCCAAGGCAGCCCCATGGCAGCAGCTGAGGATGGAGCTGCACCTGCAGGAGACAGTGTGGACAAGGGGGCTCTTCTCTCCCACCTAGGATGGTGATGCTCCCCTTTGCCACTTTCCAGCCCTGCTGGTGGCAGGCCCCAATCCTCCAGGAGTGCTGCTGCTCCTCCTGGTTTCCCTCTTGGTGTGGGGCACGATCCTGATGTTCAGTCCAGCATGGATGGAGGTGCTGGGAAGTGACAGAGCCTGGCACTCACTTCCCACTGATGCAAGGCAGGCAGGGAGGAGATAGAGCAGGCAGGGCCATGATGGAAGCCTGTATCGTAATTAACAATGAGGATCTGTGATGTCATAATAAACCTCGTGGATCTGTGATGTCATAATTAACAATAATTAATGTTTAACAGGAGGGTTTTGTCTCCTGTCTGGTTGCTCTGGCAACAGCACCGAGCTGCTGGTCTCAATCTGACACATTCCTCTCCTTGTGGACTCCTTAATTGTGTTGTCGATGGAGCTAATGAGGCAGGGATCTGGGGAGGGGGAGCTGGGCCAAGGGCCCCACCTGGGCAGGCAGGGAGAGCCCCGGGGGCCTGGCCATGGGATGGGGTGTGGCTGGCAGCCAGGTCATGTGCAGAAGCACAGAATGAGCTGGGAAGGCTCCCCCTGTCCTCTGGCACCCCGAGACCTGCCTGCTGGTCCCCTGCCTGTCTTCACACTGCTGCCAGGGCTGCCGGCTCTGGGGGAGCCATGGAGGGAGTGGGAGCAGCCTGTCAGGTGCTGGAGGCACCAGGATGCCCTGGCATGAGGATGGACATCGATACCTGCTTCTGACAGCAGGACATCTGAGTATTTGCACTTGTACCATCATCCCTTTGGGTGCTTAAACAATGCTGCAGCTCCATACCACCCTCACAGCACAGTGTCCTTCCTGCTCTTTGTCTCATTGCTGATGCCATTCCAGAGACAGACTTGCATTCTCCCCAAGGAAGGGCTTGGCAGGTCCTTGCTGTGTGCATGAGGAGCAGCTGTGGGGCCGTGGTGTGGCCAGGTCAGGGTATGGCTGGAAGCTGGTGCTTGTTTGGGGGTTCCTGATTTCAGGGTGCAGTTTGAGCTCAGCCCATGCTTGACTTGGTTATGTCTCAAAGGCATAGGAGGGACAAGAGGTAGGAGCTGGTCTCTGATATCTCAGAGGCTTCTGGTGGCTTTGAAGGCTGTGGCCCCATCCCCACTGCCTCCTTCCCACAGCACTCACTGTTCCCCATTCTCTCTCCATCCCAGGGGTCGACACCATGAGCGAGACGAGCTCCATCAGCGTGGAGGCCACAACTGACAGCAGGGACACGTCGGTGGCCACGTCCATCCTGCTGCCCCTGGCCGGCAGCCGCGGCCGGGAGGAGGCGGACACGCGCAGCGAGCACAGCTACAGCGAGTCGGGAGCCAGCGGCTCCTCCTTCGAGGAGCTGGACCTGGAGGCTGCCGGCGACGGGGAGGGAGCCCCGGGGCTGCTGCCTGACGTGGGCAGCCAGGAGCTCACAGACAAGTGGACCAAGGAGCCCATTGCTGCTGAGAGAGGAGAGGAGTGAAGAGAGACCCGGCTGCCTCACCTCCCACCGGGGTCTGAGTTATGGGAACCAGTTGCCTTTCCCACCTCCTTCCTCTCCAGCCAAGAGATTTTGGCTGCTGATTCCCCCCAGGACCTGCTCTCCCTCTTTGCAGAAAGGGTGTTTGACTGTTTTTGGGGGTGCTGGGAGGTGGGGGGGGATTTCTGTGGTGCTTGGTGGCGCAGGGCTAGGTGCAGGCTGGGGGGACATGAAATGCATTTGCTGTGTGTGTGTGTGTGTGTGTCCAGGCACGTGGCAGGATCCTTGCAGGTGTCTGGGGGATGGTGATGGATGTCAGAGATGTCCCCCCTCGTCTCTGCTGGTGCCCCTCTCTCCCACAGCTTCTCTCTGCTGCACCACCACGTTTTCTAGCACCAAAGAGCTGTGAGTTGGGTCAGTTGGGTTTGTTCCCCTCTTCTCTTCCCCTTGCTGAGCAATGGAAACATCCTGTGTAAATGTGGTCCTCCTGGCACTGCCACGGGCGCTTTGAGATCTGTAATAAAGTGGATGCTTTTCCTCACTGGTGGCTGGTGCATTGCTGACTTGTCCTTTGGCCAATTGTGCCATCCTGTCCCATGGTGGGGAGTGGGCTGTGGATGGGAGCTGCCCCCACAGCCCTCAGCTGAGCCAAAGAGCTGCCCAGGGGCTCTGCCTCCCTGCTGCTCAGGCTTTCTCCCTGCCTGGGCAACCCAGCAGGGCATGGGCTCTGTGCCCAGCTTGTGCCAGCTGCAGGGGAAGGGGGGAAGGAGGGTCCTATCTGCCCTGCTGAGCTGGGCAGAGCTGGAGGGAGGTGGTATCCCCACTCCTCCTGGGAACATGTGGAGAGTAAAACCAGTATAAAGCCAGATATAAAGCTGCTGCTGGGCCTCCTCCTGTGGCAGGGGACACCAGGTTGTCTGCACTGTGCCTTCCTGACATCCCATCTGTCTGTCCTGCTGCTGTGGAATGCAGGCAGGGAGGGCTGCCTGGGGTGGTCCCTGTTCCCTGTCTCAACTTGGGGCAAGGGAGCAGCCTGGACACCATGGTCACGGTGCCACGGGGCAATGCCAGGTGCCAGAGCACCTTCTGAGTGCCCTGGGTGCCTCCAGCAGCCCAGGGATTGTTCCTGGTGGTCAAATGTGGCAGCCCAGAACTGGGACTTGGGGTGGGGGTGTCAGGGCCAGGGGAGGTGTGACTGTCTCTCCATGGTGGGAATGTGTCCTCCCTGGCTTGGAAAGGTCATGATTAGTCCTCAGCCAGTGATTGACATGGGATTGTTCATAAATATTTTGTGCTCTGAGTGATAAAATATTAAACTCCTCCAGCCCACATGGAAAAATATTGCTCTTCCCGGTGTTTATCTTTGTTGCTGGTTATTACAAAACTGCCAAGCCCCCTGAAATATTTATGCTTGGCTGAGGCTCCCGGGGGATTGGAGCCAGGCAGTGGATGGATACTGACGGTGCTTATCCCCTAACCCCCCTGAAGCTGGGCACCAGGGGCTTTGCCATCGTTCTGGAGCAGCAGCCAGTGCCGAGGTGTGTGTGAGGCTGGAGCCAGCACCCACCTGCTGGGGGGAGGTGGGACCACGGCAGTGCCACATCCCTTGGCACAGCACACCTCCAGTCCTCCTCACCACCTCTGCCCACCCCGGCCTGCAGTGGTGAGCTGCCCCAGCCCAGGCACCCTGCTCTGCCCAGTGTCCCACTCTGTGCCAACAGTCCTGAAAGGACAGGGCTGGTGTGGTCTGGGGTCCTTGCCACGGATGTTCTGAGTTATCCCTCCCCAAACCAGGATTGCTGGAGGGAAGGGGGTCCAGCAGTGTCTGACTCACTGCAGTGCCCTTCACCCAGAGCCTGCGAGTGCAGAAGCTGGCAGAGGGGAAACTGAGGCACACGATGGTGAGGTGGTTACTCGGGGCAGTGCAGAGAAGGACCCTTGTCCCCTGTCCCGTTCTTGTCTCTGAGTGATGGAGCTCTGGGGATGCAGTGCTGCAGGATCCTGGGCAGCTGAACGGCTCTAGGAGGAGTTTGGGCAATTGGTGGAGATCTGGGGCACAGCCCTGCCCTGCCCGTGCCTCTTTTTATATGGTCCAGAGCCGTTCCCAGCCGGGTGCTTGGGCTGCCAGGGAGCGCTGGGGCTGTGTGGAATGCAGAGCCGGGCAGTGGGGTAATGCCGGGCGCCTCAAACCCTCACAAGGACTTGGGGAGCTGGGCACAGGCCAGGCAAGGGGGGAACAAACCCTGGGGCACCGGCTTGTGGCTGTGGGATTGGTTTGGGGCTGGGTCCCCTCTCACTGTCTGGGAATGAGCTGGGGGCTCTGAGGCCGGGGGAGCAGGTGCTGAGCTGTGCCCTGCCAGGTCTGCCGGCGTGCAGAGCAGCTCCTGCCTGCTCTGCCCGTGTTCTGCCTGCTCTGGCCGTGTCCTGCCTGCTCTGCCCGTGTCCTGCCTGCTCTGGCCATGTCCTGCCTGCATCCTGACGGTGCTGTGGCTCAGTCTGACCATCCCTTGCTGGACCTGGCTGTGTCTTGCCTGTGTTTTATCTTCTCTGTCCATGTCCTGCCTGTGCTCTGCCCGGACCCGGCCACCTGCCCCCGGCTTTGCCCCAGCCCCGGCCGTGCCCTACCCGGCTCGGCCGGTGCCGGAGCGAGCGGGGGGCAGTCGGGGCGGCCCCGGGGGTGCCGCTGCCCACCGGGCCGGGCCGGGGCGGGGGCCGGGGCCGGGCCGGGCGGGGGGCGGAGCGGCTCCGCTCTGCTAGGGCTGGCGGAGTGTCAGAGGCGGCGGCGGGAGGCGGTGGCAGCCGCAGCTCCGAGACAGCCGCGGCATCGGCACCGGCACCGGCTCCCGGCACAGTCCGCCGGGCACAGGTAAGGGCTGCGCTCCCACCCCGGCGCTCCCATCGCCGTGACCTCGGTTCGCGTCGTGCCCCGGCGGCGCGTCTCCGTCTCCACAGCCCCGGTGCCGGCGGTGGAGCCGCACGGAGACCGGCGACATCCCGCTGCCGTCGGGGTCGCGCCACGGCGGAGCTCGGAGCCCGGTGCCCGGTGCCAGGGCTCCCAGAGCTGCGGGACGAGAGCAGAGCACGGGCACGGGCACCGGCACAGGCGGGGCCGGGGATGCGGGCGGTCGGGGTGGCACCGGGGCTGCTCCCGCCGCTCACCCTTGCCCGACGCAAGACGCGGCGCCCCGGGAGAGCGGCATGGGGGGTTCTGGTCCCCCGGTGATCCGGCAGCCCCGAGCCCGCAGTGGTGCTCAGCAGGACCCGCCGCTCCCGGCCGGGGCTGCCCGCCGGCACCGGGGCAGGGACGCGGGGTCACCGACCGGCCCGGCGGGGACAGACCCCGGTCCCTGCTGTTCCTCCGATCTCCGGTCCGTCTGTGCGGGCCGGGAAGATCCGGGGCTTTGAGGGGGCTGTGAGGGGGCAGCCGGATCTCGGGGCGCGCTCGGGACGGGATGCAGGGCGGCCGCGGGCCGGGGGAGCGCCCTGGAGAAGCGGTTCTGCCCCGCGGGGTCTCGGGGCTGGCAGTCCTTGAGCAGGGGACAGCCGAGGGCTCCTGGCAGAACTCGGTGGCCGTGGGACCTCCGGGACCTCCGCGGGAGGCGACACTGTCCCTGCGCCCCCGCAGCCCCGCCGCTCTCGCACACGGCCCAGGTGTCGCACAGCCCTGGGATGCGGTGTCCCCCAGGTGTCGCACAGCCCCTGGGATGCGGTGTCGGCGGGATCGGGGCTCCTGGCACGAGTGGGAAGCGCTCCGATCACGGAGAAGTCGCGGCCCCTTCTCACCCACCCCGCTCACGGTGCGAGGGGAGGCTGCCCGCTGGAGCTTCCCGCCGTTCCGTGGCTGTCGGGCTGGACTTGGCTCTGCCCTGCCCCGTGCTTCCATTCCCCGGGCGTTCTCCAGCGGCTCCCGCGGGCTGTCAAACCCCCGGCACTGAACCAGCCGAGGGGAGCAGCCGCGGGAATGGCGGGAGCCCTGCTCGCTGCCCATCGTGGCTCGCTGCCGGCGGATGCTGGTTTGCCCTTCACAGGAGCTTGGCCTGAAGGTGCCTTTCATCTGGTGGGTCCTGTCACCTGCCCCAGACGATCTGGATCACAGGGACCCGGGTTCCCAGTACCACCAGACCCCTGTGCCAGGCTCAGCCTGCCACTGATGGGGTCCATCAATAATCCATGTGCCTGTGGCCTCTCCCCTGCCTGAGGGAACCCCGAGTCCCTTAGAAGCATTTATTCCTGAAATAAGGCAGGGACCCTTCCTTCTCTCATCTCCAAAGTCCTTCACACTGCGGGGTCAGGTAGGAGATGCTCTGAGACAGATGGGGACTCAGCAGCAGCAGACAGCACCTGAGAATATGCACTTAGGGGCATGGAGGAAGAGGAGGAGGTTTGCATGTGTCACCCCACCCCACCCCTTTAGGCTCTGTGCCACACTGCTGCCTGCAGCCCCCTGGGCATCACTGCCAGCTCTGGCTGCTTGCCCGAGGGCTCCCCAGCACAGCCATCACCTGTCTGGGAGCAGCATGGGGGCATCAGGGGGTCCCCTCCTGCTGCTCAGGGAGAGCAGCCTCAGTATGGCTGCAGGGAACTACAGGGGGGCAGCACTCCCTGGCATCCCCCTCCCACCCTCTGTGCCCCCATAAGCACTGCTGGGCTGTGGAAGAGGCCGTGGTCCAGTCACAGCATCAGCAGCTTCCCATTCCAGAGCAGCCTGAGGCTTCTGGACTGCCAAGGGGTCTCCTTCTCCCGTGGTCTCTGAAATGCCAGCCCCGAGGGATTTCAGCAGTCAGTTTCAAATGGGAAACAAATCTCTCCTGTGATTTGGGAAAAGACAACCAATCTCGGAGGGGACTGCATCCTCTGCCAAAACAAGGCCTGCCTGCTGCAAAAGCCTTTGATTCCCCCGCGCCTCCGTGCTTTCTGCAGAAGGAGTCAGCAAACCTGGCTCTTACTTTTACTGAAATCTCTGAATTTAGTATACAGGGAAGGAAGGGGCGGTGGTGAGAGAACAGACTCTGAAGCACCGCGGCTGCCAGAACCTGCGCCTTGCTGTGTGAGAGTGAAGCCAGTGGAGGGTCCCTGCTCCAGCCCGGTGCCACGGACATCTCTGGGGGCAGCAGCAGCCTCATGGCTGTGGGATGGAGATGAAAATACTGTGGGCACTGGGTGCTGTGGGGACTGTGGGCTCCTGGCTGGCTGCTTTTGGCAGTGCTCTCAGCTGGAGGGTGGGATCTGTCAGCACCCCTGATGCTGCTGCGTGGGTCGGGGGCTCGGCTTGGAGCCGGCCTTGGCTCTGTGTGCCCAGCCTGGTCTGCCTGTGCCAGGTGACATCCCTGGCTCTTTCCCCCTGTGTGATATTTTAGGGCTGTCAAGCTGTCCCCCTGCAGGCTGTTCTGCCCGATGCTGCCAGAGGGGCCAGCTCTGTGCCCACCCTATGCCAGTGTGTCCCTGGGAGTGCTGTGGGGAGGCTTGTTCCTGTGTCCCTCCATGTGCCCTGGGATCTGTGTCACTTGTGTGTGTCCTGGGGGTTCTGGGTCACTGTGGGAGCTATTGCACCTCTTTATCTTGCCTTTCTGCAGGGGATTTCTTCCTAAGGGCTCCCCAGGTGGGGGGCACAGGCAGGCTCATGGCCTGGCTCTCCCGTGCAGCACTGACTGTCCCTGTCCCTGTCATGCCTTGCATCCCACAGACCCAGCAGCTTTTCCCTTTGCTTTTCCAGGTGCCGAGGGCTCTGCTGGGGTGACACCACCTCTCTCCCTCCGACACCACGCCGTGCCACCCCCCACCACCCAATGCCTGGGGACTGCCCACCCTCGCCTTGACGGGTGGCAGCGGGTGACGCGGGGTGGCGTGGGTCCCCCAGCCAGCACCAGCGCCCCCCATGGCGGTGCCCCTGGCCGCCTGGCTGGGGCTGATGCACCTGGCCACCTGTCTGGCTGCTGGGCACGGCATGGCTGGCAAGAAGGAGATCAGCATGGATGGGGACCTGGTGATTGGGGGCCTCTTCCCCGTGCATGAGAAAGGAGTGGGGAGCGAAGACTGCGGCAAGATAAACGAGCACCGGGGCATCCAGCGCCTGGAGGCCATGCTCTTCGCCCTGGACGAGATCAACAGGGACGGGAGCATCCTGCCGGGGGTGAAGCTGGGTGCTCACATCCTGGACACCTGCTCCAAGGACACCTATGCCCTAGAGCAGTCCCTTGACTTCGTGCGTGCCTCCCTGACCAGGGTGGATGGTTCTGAGCACATCTGCCCTGATGGCTCCTACGCCGTCCACGATGACGTTCCCACTGCCATCACCGGCGTCATCGGCGGCTCCTACAGCGACGTGTCCATCCAGGTACCTCCCTGAGGGGCAGCAGGAGCTCGCATGGGGCTGGGGCTTTGAAGTGGGGGAGAGGGGTAAAACCCTGGCAGCAGTGCAGTGATGCCACTGCCAGTGTGGCACAGGGAAGCTCACTCTGCCCTCACAGTGATGCTCTGCCCCTTCCTCCAGTGGGGAGGGAATGCTAGGTGGGCATCTGAATGAGCCATACCTCTGTGATTGTGGGGGATGTGCCTGGGGGTCCCCTGGGGGGGCTGCATGAATCCCCCAACACTCCATTAGCCGTAGGAGCCAAGCCTCACATGGGGACAGGTGTTTATTCCTCTCCTGGGTTCAAGATGGCAAGTGCAGCCCAGCTCATGTCTGGACTGTGCCAGTCAGGGCAGACCAGTGTGAGGGGGCACTGTCCCCCTTTCCCTCCCAAAGGTCAGCCCATGAGGTGCTGCAAGGGACATGCACCTCTGAGGGGCTCAGCCATAGGGCTGCCTGGCTAAGGCAGGCTGTGCTCAGAGGATGAGTGCCCCTGTGTCCCCAGTGATCCCACAGGCACCTCAAGCTTCAGGCCTGGCTGTGACCCTGCCTGGGGTGCATCTCAGTCCCCAAACCCACGCCTCTGTGGACCTGGAGGCTGGTTTCAGCAGGGAGAAGAGCATCCCCTGAGGACGCAGGACTCAGTAGGACCAGCTGAGTCACAGGGGTGGCCGGTGGGCCACATGCTTGCTGAGATTTAATGAGTCCCCAACATGTGCCAGACTGTGTGTCCTGGTCCCTGGAGTCCCTGCATCCCCCAGCATGGGGTGGAAAAAGCTGGGACTGTGTGATGGAGGCAGCATCCCAGCCCACCTGGGCACTTGTCCCTTGCCTTGCTGGGAGCCCAGCACGTCCCCATGTCCCAGTTCTGGGCAGGCAGGGTGAGCAGGGGCAGAATGTGGGCTGGCTGGGCAGCTCAAGGGGCACTGGAGGGGCATGGCAGGCTGGCAGCTCCCATGCATGGTGAGGACAGGCAGCATCACTGCACTCAGGGACACTCTTGCCATTAGGGGAATTTGTCGTCAGGATCATTTGTCCACGTTAATTAAGCCACGTCTCCTGCCTGGGGGGCAGTGAGATGTGGGCAGTCTTGGCAGCCCCGCTGGCACACCCGAGGTCCCCTTGCTGCCCCCAGAGCCTGGGTTTAACAGCCTCATTAGTGGGGATTTTTCCCCTTTGAAGCTAACGAGGATTCTGCTGAGTGCTGGAAGGTGCCAGTCCCACTGAGCTGCTGATGTGGGATGCGCAGGCGCCGCTCCCCTGACCCACTTCTGCAGCATCCCCCAGCCTGGTGGGGGACTCTGCCCTGGCTCCCAGCCCCTAGAACCCTTTCCCCTGTGCTGTAGGGCTGCCAGGCATCCTGGCTTTCTCCTTGCCATTGAGAATCTCCCACAGGTCACTTATGGCAGACTTTCTGCTTTTGTCCCATCCCCAGACCACAATTTCAAAGTGTAGTGCTTGAAACACTAAAAAAAAAATAAAAATAAAGATTAATGAGCATGTCTGAGGGCTCAGGCACTCTGTGAATGTGCCATCCATTCTTCTCCAGTCCCTCCACAGATCAGGATGCTCTGGGATGGGATGGGCTGCTCCTCAGCCCAATGGTTGTGTTTGGGAGCATCGTGCAGCATTGGGTACAGGGCGGGGGTCCCCCCACAGGAATGTCCCTTGCTGGCCACCCCTTCAGGCACTCACCTCTTCTCCTGCATGCAGGTGGCCAACCTGCTGCGGCTCTTCCAGATCCCGCAGATCAGCTATGCCTCCACCAGCGCCAAGCTCAGCGACAAGTCCCGCTATGACTACTTCGCCCGCACCGTCCCTCCAGACTTCTACCAAGCCAAGGCCATGGCAGAGATCCTCCGCTTCTTCAACTGGACCTACGTCTCCACTGTGGCCTCCGAGGGCGACTACGGCGAGACGGGGATCGAGGCCTTTGAGCAGGAAGCCCGCATGCGCAACATCTGCATCGCCACCTCCGAGAAGGTGGGGCGCTCCATGAACAAGAAGACCTACGATGGGGTGGTGCGGGCTCTGCTGCAGAAGCCCAATGCCAGAGTGGTCGTGCTGTTCACCCGCAGCGAAGATGCCCGGGAGCTGCTGGCAGCTGCCCAGAGAGCCAACGTGTCCTTCATGTGGGTGGCCAGTGATGGGTGGGGAGCCCTGGAGAGCGTGGTGGCCGGGAGTGAAGCGGTGGCAGAGGGAGCCATCACCATTGAACTGGCAGCCTACCCCATCAAGGAGTTTGCTTCCTACTTCCTTAGCCTCCACCCCTACAATAACAGCCGAAATCCCTGGTTCCGAGAGTTTTGGGAGCAGAAGTTCAGGTGCAGCTTCCACACGCAGGACTGTAGCCGGTACTCTCTCAAGACAGGCAAGTTTGAGCCAGAGTCCAAGATCACGTTTGTGGTCAATGCAGTCTATGCCATGGCTCACTCTCTGCACAACATGCACCGGACACTGTGCCCCAACTCCACCAAGCTCTGTGATGCCATGAAGCCTGTCAATGGCAAGAGGTTTTACAAGGACTTTATACTCAATGTTAATTTTGACGGTGAGTCCAAAGCGGAGATGGGGTTTGGCTGCCAAACTGGAAAGGGATAGGTGAAGAATAGGAAACAAGGAGGCCCAAATTTGACCCAAAACCCTCCAGTTCCTCCAGCCTGCCCATGCCCAGGGCTGTGGTTGTCCTGAGGTGCCAACGGCCAGCCCACCATCATCCTTGGGAGGCAAGGCCTTCTATTCCCAGTGGAAATGTGTGGAGGAGCTGTGGACCAGCCCCACCCAGCCCCAGAGACCCTTGAGAACAAGGTCCTTCCAACCATCATGATTTATTTACATTTCAGGGATTAGACTGGTAGGATACCCTTGATCAGGGATCCATGTAGTTTGGAGTGATTAGAAGCATGTCCTCTGTGACTTAGGCTGAGGATGTCTTGGCTCCCAGGAGTCACTGAGAGCCATGGAGGCTGCACAACTGCCCTCTGTCCCTGCAGAGCTGGCTGGGGCTCACAGGTTCTCAGGCAAGTGGGTGATTCTTCACCTTTGCTTTCCTGCCTCTAACATGTGCACAGGCAGCAAGGATGGGAATGAAGGCAGGAACCAGGCTGGGCATTTTCCTGTGGCCATGGTGGGATGTGACCCTTTGGATGAGCCCTGCCTCGAGGCTGGAGTGAGTGTTCTCCTGCCCTGGGGCAGTGACTGTCTCCCCCTCTCCTCCCTGCAGCTCCTTTCAGGCCAGCGGACACGGAGAGTGTCGTTCGGTTTGACCGCTACGGCGACGGCATCGGGCGCTACAACATCTTCAACTACCACCACATGGACGGGCGGTACCGGTACCAGAAAGTGGGCTACTGGGCAGAGGGGCTCATGCTGGACACCAGCCTCATCCCCTGGGCCGAGACTTCCATTCCCGTGTCCCAGTGCAGCGACCCCTGCAAGAAAAATGAGATCAAGAGCATGCAGCCGGGAGACATTTGCTGCTGGATCTGCATCCCCTGCCAGCCCTACGAGTACCTGCTGGACGAGTTCACCTGCATGGACTGCGGCCTTGGTTACTGGCCCAACGAGACCCTGAACGGCTGCTACGAGCTGCCCCAGGAGTACATCCGGTGGAAAGACGTCTGGGCCATCGGTCCCGTCACTATCTCCTGCCTGGGCTTTATCTCCACCCTCTTCGTTATCGGGGTCTTCGTGAAGAACAACGACACTCCCATCGTGAAGGCCTCTGGACGAGAGCTGTGCTACATTCTGCTGACTGGGGTGCTCATGTGCTACAGCATGACCTTCATCTTCATCGCCAAGCCCTCCACGGGGGTGTGCACACTGCGGCGCCTGGGGCTGGGCACCTCCTTTGCTGTCTGCTACTCGGCCCTCCTGACCAAGACGAATCGCATCGCCAGGATCTTCAGCGGGGTGAAGGAGGGCGTCCAGCGGCCCCGCTTCATCAGCCCGACATCACAGGTGGTCATCTGCATGGCCCTCATCTCCTGCCAGCTGATCATCGTCATCATCTGGCTGCTGGTGGAGACCCCTGGCACAGGCAAGGAGACTGAGCCTGACAAGAGGTACATTGTCACCCTCAAGTGCAACAACCGTGACTCCAACATGCTCATTTCGCTCACCTATAATGTCCTCTTGATTGTCCTCTGCACGGTCTACGCCTTCAAGACACGGAAATGTCCCGAAAACTTCAACGAGGCCAAGTTCATTGGGTTCACCATGTACACGACCTGCATCATCTGGCTGGCCTTCCTGCCCATCTTCTACGTGACCTCCAGCGACTACCGTGTAAGAGCTGGAGCTCTGAGGGGCTCTGACAGGGCTTGATCTAAGTGGTCCTGGAGATCCGGGCCACGCAGGGTCCATGATTAGGAGATGCATGGGCTTGGGGAACGGTCTGCATCCACACACCTGATGATGGTCACCTTTGCACTGGGTAATTCAGGACCAGGGCTGAAGGGCTGTGGCTAATGGGGCAATAAGTCCTGGAGAGAGGACCTGCCCCCCTCCCTCCTTTGCTAGGATGAGGATGGGAAATGCCCTGAGACCTCCAGAGATCCCCCATAGCCATGACTGTCATGGAGCAATGATAGTCATCCTTCAGCCTGGTGACACAACAGCATGAGACAGCCCCTGGCTCACCCAGAGCCCAGGGCATGAGTGCCAGCCCCAGGGCGAGCCTGGTACCTGGGCTGGAAGCAGTGCCAGGAACTGGGTAGCATGTGGCACATCCTGGCACGGACAACCAAACACGTTCTTGATGGGCCTTGAGGAGTTGGTGGGGCAGTTAGTCAGGGGCTCCCAGAGAGGACCTGCACCCCCAGAGAGAGTGGGCACTGGGGTGGGGGAGTGCGGGTTCTGGCCCTGGGCAGTGCCACAGAGCAGCATGCGGGCAGGGCTGGGGTGTTCCTGCTTTGCAGGGGCAACTCGTCCCCACCAGGGCAGTGTCCATACTCTGCCCATGGGTCTCCTGCAGGACCACCCTGACAGAGGGATGTGGTGTGGGGTGGAATGTGCCTGCAGGGTGCAGCCTGTGCCCAGTGGGGCTGGCCGGCGCCACAGCATGGGCTTCATCCTGCCCTGCTTGGGGCAGAGGGCTGACAGGTGGAGCACCTGATGCCCACCCCTGTCTCCAGGTCCAGACCACCACCATGTGCATCTCGGTGAGCCTCAGCGGCACCGTGGTCCTCGGCTGCCTCTTCACCCCCAAGCTGCACATCATCCTCTTCCAGCCGCAGAAGAACGTGGCCAGCCACCGCGTGGGCACCGCCCGCTTCAGCGTGGCAGCCGCCAGCTCCAGCCAGTCCCACGGTGAGCACGCTGGGGCTGGGGCAGGGCCGGGGGACAGCACCCCTGTCCTGCTGGGGAGGGGGGGGTGTGGGCACCCCAGCATGGGCTCTTGAAGAAAGGTGGGCTGTGGGGGAAATGGCAGGGGAAAATGGTGGATGTGTCCCCAGGGGCTCTTCCCTGTCCTCTGTCCCTCATCTCCCAGCACAGCACAGCTGCCAGAGGGACTCTGCTCCTGGGGGGCCCTCATTGCTCTGAGGGGACACTCTCCACCCCACACAGGGGGTTCAGCTGCCCCCATGTTCCTGTCACTACCCGAGGCACTCTCCCCTTTAGCTCCAGGGAATATAACCACCCTGGGCACCCGGGGGGATATGGCCATCCTGGGCACCCTCCACCCCAACTCCCTGGGCACCACTGCTACAGGATGCTGAGCAGAGCTGCTGCCAGACCCCAATCCAGCCCTGACTGCTGCCTTCCTGTGCAGGCTCAGCCTCGCCGTACGTGCCCACGGTGTGCAATGGCCGTGAGGTGGTGGATTCCACAACGTCATCCTTGTGAAGGACGGGGGCCAGGCTGTGGTGCTGCCACACAGCACCCCCAATGCTCCCCAGGGAGGGCAGTGCCCACAGCACGGCCTGCTGAGGTGCCAGGTGCAGCCAGGAGGCTCAGTCCCTGCCCCAGCACGAGCTACACATCCCACATGTCGGGTCATGGTACGTGTCACCCTCCCCTTGCACTGAGCCACCTTACATGTACCCTGTCCTCCACACCCTGCACTGAGCCATGATGAACACCCCCTCCCCGAGCTGAGCCACGGCGCACGTCCCCAGGTCCCCAGCACTGAGCCATGGCACATCCCTCTGTGTCACCTGCACTGAGCCATGTGCCCCCACAGCCCTGCACTGAGCCATGGTGAACGTCCCCATGTCCCCCAGCCCCACACTGAGCCGTGGTGCACACGGCACGGACCTCGCACTGAGCTGTGCACAAATACCCCGTCCCTGTCCCTTGCACTGAGCCCTGGTGCAGACACAGCCCCTGCCCCTTGTCCCCAGCCCTGGGCACACTTCTCTCCCTCTCCAGCCACGTTCCACCTCCTGCTTTTGGCTTGCACCAATCCCACTTCCACTGCGGTGCCACACACTGCCTGTGCCCCAAAGCCCACCCCAGCTTCCCAGGGATGCCTTTGCCATCAAATTCTGTGCCAAGCCTTGGACCACGTCACCCTTTCCACAGTGCTTTGCATTTTCATGTTTTCCTCCTGGTTTTGGCCTCAGGAGAGCCGCCGAGCGTGGCTGGGCTGGGCCTAAGCCTCCCCTATCGCTTCCCTCACTGGGTGTGGCGCTTCTCATCCCTCACTGGGAGACTGGCACCAGTGGGGGCAGACAAATTCCTGCTGACCCCAGCCCCTGCAGAGCCCAGGGGGCATTGGAGGCTCAGGGCAAGTAACAGGACCCAGGTATTTGAGCCCATCCAAGTTTTTAACAGTAGACTTTTTTTGTGAACAAAAGTGTGATTTTTTTTTGTAATTTATGTAAATAAAGTGGTTTTGGTGTTGTTTTTTTTTTACAAAATGGATTGTTCCAGAGCTCAGGTACAGCCAAACCTGAGAGAAGGGAACAGACCCTCGCAGAGGGCAGAGCCACATCAAGACATGGGGGCCAGCAGAATCGGGGCCGTGTGACAACCCCCACTCACATCCTGCTGAGCACGGTGGTGGCTGCACCAGGGATGGGGGGCACAGCTCCAGGGACAGAGTGACCTGCTCCAGTGGCTCCAGGGACAGAGGGCTAGGAGCTGCCCGGGGATTCAGGGCTGGAGGCTGTGGTCTTCTGTTTCAGGGGGATGATGCAGACACTGTTTTTGGCTTCTTTGATTCTCCACCACCGTCCCAGCCTGTGGGTGAGAGAGATGAGGGGGTCACCATCCAACAAGACCCCAAGGAGGGGGAAGCTGCACCCGCAGGCAGCACCAGGGAGGGGGGACAATACCGGTGCTCCTGCCCGATGCCAGCCACCAGGAAGTCACCAGCTGCTGAGAACTTGAGGCTATTGACAAAACCCACCTGGAGGGAACAGCGCAGGGTAAAAGGACAGGGCAGGGTGAGGGGCTCCCATGGGCTTCTCCTGCTGCCCAAGAAGGGGAGCCCCTGCTCAGAGACCCTCCAGTCCAGCTCCAGAATTCCCAGCCCGCCCATCCATCCATACCAAGGGGATGTCCAAGAGGTGCTCCAGTTTCCGAAATCCCTCACCACACTTCCAGAGCTTCACACTGCCACTGTGGGACCCTGAGGCGCAGAGAAGAGCCTGTCATGCACCCAGCCCAGGTGTGGGAGCAGGACTGGTGTCCCCCCAGGCTGCCACCCCACACACCTGTGGCCAGGAGGTCACTGTTGCGCAGGGCAGCCACGGTTGAGACCCAGCAGGGCTGCTGCAGGCCCTCGGTGCCGTGCTCGCCGTGCGCCTGCCGAGCCAGCGCCAGCGGTTTCTTCTTCGTCAGCCCCCACAGGGCTACAGACCTGCGGGGATGGGAGGGATGAGGGGGCTGAGGGGGCACCCTGCCCACCCAGGCATCATCCTGGCCCCGTGCTCACCCATCATCTGCACCAGACACCATGTGCTCCTCGTTGATGAGCTGGATACAGTCGATGGAGCCCCTGCGAAGAGAAGAGGCAAGTGCCAGCAGTTACAGGTGTGCTCTGGGATCCTGCAGGGCTCCTGGCACCCACACAGCATTGCCCCCGCTGGACACACCTGCCCACAGCCCCCTCTGCCACCCCAGACCTACTGGTGCCCAGAGAAGACGAGCTGTGACTCCTCAGGGATCTTCCAGAGCCGCACGGTGCCATCCCGTCCCCCCGCGGTCACACAGCACTCCCGGCTCAGGCTGTCCAGCCCTGTGATGACGTCCTGGTGTCCAAACCTGCACAAGGAGATGATGACAAACAGCTCTGGCAAGCAGGGCCCTCTACCCCTCACTCCCCAGGGCTGCTGGGCACTCCCTGGAGGGGTCAGTGGGATTTCCCCAGGTCTTACAGGGTCTCCACGTATGCGTTCTCAGCCACGTCCCAGACCTTGACGCAGCGGTCGTGGGAAGCGCTGTACAGCTGGTGCGTGCCCTTTCGGAAGGACAGGCCCTGGGACAGACAGACAGACACAGCACAGCAGTGAGGGATGCCGAGCAGGACACAGCTGCCTGGCCCCACAACACTGTGCCCAAAACACCCCCAGCTCACCGAGACGGCGTCGCGGTGCCCTGTGAAGATGTGCAGGCGCTTGCAGGTGGCGGCATCCCAGATCATGATCAGCTTGTTCCTGTCTCCTGTAGCCTGGCAGGCAGCAGGGGACACCTGACACTTGCACCCTAGAGACCCACAGCCCACCCCTGCCTCCACCCCCACTCCATGGGCTGTGGCTGTCCCAGGGACCCATTCCTGACCCAGCAGGGGATAGGGGCTGCTTTAACCCAGCAAGGCACATCTGAGCATGAGGCTGTGCCCCCAGAACCCAGGGAGAACACTCCCCAGGGTCATCTCTCCCCCCCGTGCCCGTACCAGGTACTTGCCGTCCGATGAAATGGCCATGCAAAGGACCTGGGACGCGTGCCCCATGTGCCGCTCCTCCGTGCCCTTCTTCCCCCCGGGCACCACGCACAGCCTCTTCCCACTGTCCACCTCCCCTGCGGGAAAATCGTCACAATCACCCTCTGGGAGCCTCCCACCACTCCCAAAAGTGTCAATGAGCCTTCCACACAGCCTGGAATCATGCACAATCCAAGAATAGTCAAGGGCCAAGCCACCTCAGAGGGCACCTGGGTCCCTGCAGGGGTTGGGCTTGGCAACAGCCAGTCACAGCCCCAGGTGAACACTTGCATTTGATGAGGGAGCCATCCTTGGAAGCAGAAAAAATGAATTTGTCATCAGGAGAGATGACGAGGCAGGTAACGGGCAGCTGGTGTCCCCGCAGCACACGGATCCTGGCTGGATCTGGGGGCTGTACCTGCAGGAAGAGCAGGATGTGAGCTGGGCTGCCCAGGACCCCTCCCCAGGCACAGCAGCACCCCCGCACCGCACTCTGACTGCTCCAGGGACAAAGGCTGCACTGTGCTGGCCGTGCCCTAGTGTCCCCGAGGCTGGCACTGGCAGTCTGGCACCCCGGCACTCACATCTTTGGCGACCAGGCGCTGCAGCCGGCCTCTCTGCTCCAGCTGGGGAAGAAGGGGCACGTTCAGCCGAGGGGGCGGCCTCAGTCCCGGTCCCGCGGGAAGGGGACCGAGATGCCGCGCCCGCCTCCCCGCTCACCACGTCCTCCTTCAGGCGGTCGCCGATGAGATCCGCCGGCTCCAGCTCCTCCTCGTCCTCCGCCCGCTCCTCCTCTGCGGCGGGACAGTGCGTGAGGCTCGGGCTCAGCGCCCGGGGCCGCCCCGCGGGGCACCGGTACCGGGCGGGACTCACCGAGCTGCCGGAGCTCCTCCAGGTACTGCTTGGCCAAGCGCAGCTTCTTCTCCTGCGGCGTCTCCTCCACCTCCTCCTCCGCTGCCTCTCGCCGCCGCCGCCCCAACAACGGGCTGCGGGGACACGTGTGCGTGAGTATCGGTACCGGCACCCCACCAGTACCGGCACACCTTCGGTACACGCATCCCCCGGTCCGGGATGTCTCCGGTACAGGCATCCCCCGATCCGACACCCCCTCTACAGGCATCCCCGGTCAGACACCCCCTCCGGTACAGGCATCCCCCGGCCCGGCATCTCTCCGGTACAGGCATCCCCCGATGCCGACGCCCCGCTGCGGTAGCGGCACTGCCCAGGCGCAGCACTTACCTCTCTGTCTCGGAATCACTGGACACTTCCTCGTCGGCGGGCCGACCGGCCGTCGCACGCGGTCTCCCATCGGCGCCCGGTGCCTGCGGAACAAAATGGGGCGATCGACGGGACGGGAATGGGGATGGGGACGGGCGCAGCGAAAGCCCCACGGCTTTCTCGGGACCCCCGCGAGGCAGCCCTTCCTCGCCGGCCTCGCTATCTCCCTCCGGCCCGGCCCTTACCGCCGGCCGCGGCCGCCGCCGCGCCGCCGCCCCGCGCGGGGCCTTGGCCCGCCTGCCGCCCGCCGCCGCCGCCATGCTGCCGCCGCACGTGGGCGCCCCCGGCCGCCACGGGGGCCCAGGCCACGCCCCCGACAGAGCCTATTGGCTGTGGCCGGCAGGATCCCGCCTTCCATTGGCCCCGCGGTACCGCCTCCCGGTCCCGGAAGCGCGCCCTGCCCTGTCCCGGTCCGACGGCCGCGCTGTCACTAGAGAGTGACGTCACGCATCAGCCCCGCCCTCTGCCCGTAGCCACTCCCCCTTGTTTGACTACGCTCCCTGCCTCTCCAGTGCCAGTGCCGGGGTCCCTGCGGCCGGACCGGCCACTCGTGCCGGGGACCCGCAGCCCGGAGCAGCTGTCAGAGCCCCCGGGCCCCCGGGCTGCCTCCTCTGCCCCCATGGCCCTTCGGGCGCCGTCCCGCAGCTGGCAGCCCCCGTGGTGACAGTGACAGTGGGTTGGTGCTTCCGAAACCATGGTCAGCTCGTCCTGCCCCTCAGGGACCCTTAACCAGCCTCCACTGCCGGGCATGGCCTCTGCTCCCTTCCCATGTCCTTTGTGGAGTGCCAGGGACCCGTCCTTGGCCATGCTGGGGTAGCGTTTCTCTGTCGGGGACGGATAGTGCTCTGAAGAGCTAAAAACTGCTTTTGTGCAGAAATTTTATTATGTGCAAACAATCTCTTTTCTCTTTGGCACAGGGGGAGTCAGGGAAGGACAGTGGGAACGTCCTGCACTGGTAACAGGCAACAGGCCTAGGGAGAGCTTGTCCCAGCCTGTGCAATGGATGCACCAGTGGGGACTGATGCTGCCCCCAGGCTCAGCACCCCAGGGCATTACAAGAGGAGCCACCGTCTCTGGCTGGAAGCCTGTCCAGACTATGGAATTTTGGTCTTGGTGGCCCCAGGCTGCTGTGGAGCTGCTGCTCAGGCTCTGAGGCTGAAGGAACCCATGCCAAGGGCAGTGCAGAAGGGGGCACGGACCGTGCGCCCTCCAGCCGCCAGAGGGCGCGGGCGGGCCGGGCCGGGCCAAGGAAGTGACGGCGGCGGCGGGGCCGGAGAGCGGTACGGGCGAGACCGGGCTGAGCAGGGACAGAGCGGGGAGACGGGCAGGGACAGGGGCTCGGCCGTGCCCCAGGGACGGGCCAGTGATGGGTCAGTGCTGGGGTCACTGCTAGGGTCAGTGACGGGTTGGTGGGGGGTCAGTGCTGGGTCAATGCTGGGGTCAATGACGGGTTGGTGGGGGCTCACTGATGCGCCAGTGATGGGTGAGCGTGGGGTCAGTGATGGGGTCAGTGATGGGTCAATGCTGCGGTCACTGACAGGGTCAATGACAGGTTGGTGGAGGGTCAGTGATGGTTCAGTGAGGGGGTCAGTGATGGGTCAGTGCTGCGGTCACTGATAGGGTCAATGATAGGGTCAATGATGAGTTGGTGGGGGGTCACTGGTGGGATGAGCGATGGGGTCAATGGCAGGTCAAACGACAGGTCAGTAATGAGGTGAGTGTTGGCTCTGTGGTGGTCGGTGAGGATCAGTGGTGGGGTGGGGACCCGTGTTCAGGAGATGCAGCCATGCAGTGGGAGCAGCGATCAGCTGCTGTGTCTGTGTGTGAGTGCAGTGTGGTTTGGAGCAATCAGGGTGCAGGCAGGCTGAGTGTCCCGTGTGGGGGTGCAGCGTGGGAAGTGGGGGGTGCTGTGTGGGGCCCTGGACAGACGTGTCATTCACACCGGGGAAGCAGAATGAGGCGCTGTGGTTGGTCATGAGCCTGGGCTGCTTCCTGCTGCGCTGGCAGCTGGGGCAAAGGAGCCAGCAGCAGCGGGCAGGGTGAGTGTGAGCAGGGTGAGCGTGAGCAGGGTGGGTGTGAGCAGTGACTGAGCAGGGTGAATGTGAGCAGGGTGGGTGCAGACAGGGTGGGTGGGTGAAGGCAGGGTGATGTGGGCAGGTGGGTGGCAGGCAGATGCTGTTGAGGTCATGGCGTGGCTTTGCTGGGCAGGCAGAAGGAAACCATCACCTCCTCAGGAGTGCTGGTGGGGTTTGGCCTCTGAAGGGGACAGTGCAGGCTGGGCTGTGAGTCAGGAGTCTTGGAGCTAGGGGGGTGACCCCACCATGTCTCCTAGAAGAACCTCGGGTGTGGGAGGGCAGACTGAGTCCCTCCCCAACCCCCAGAGAGGAAGTGGAGCAGTTTGCTCAATCCTAGTTAATCAACTGGCGTGATGGTTGCTTCTGCCTGTGGCTTGTTTGCAAGGGGAACTGCCAGGCTGAGGGAGGTGACCCCATGGCATGGTGTAGGATAGGGGATTTCTGACCCCTCAGAGGCTATTTGGGCTTCTCAGAACCGTGACCGAGGACATGTGTGATGAGCTAGCTGGTCTGATGGGTGCCAAGGTGGCAGGAGCTGGTGGCAGGGACTGGGGAGGAAGCACTGTGCCTCCTGCCCCTCCGCTGATTTGGCAGTGCTAGACCTTTCTGTAGGTCTCATGACATGATTTCCTGGAGCTGGCACCATGTGCCACTTCCCTGCCATGAGTCTCTTGTTTGTCCTTGGACCTGCCAAACCTCCATGAACTCATCTGGCTGTGCTGCTGGGGCACCGTGCCTGTACTGGGGCCAGTGGCGGGCTGGGGGGAGCACACACACGCACTGTCTGTGCCTTACTGCCTCTAAGCTGTGACCTGCTTGGTTTCCCGTCAGTGAGAAGAATGGGTTCTGTGTCAGAGGAGCTCACCTTGGTCCCCTTGCACCAGAGGCCGGAGCTGCTGGAAGCCTGTGCAGAGCTGCTGGGCGAGGAGTGGGGGAAGAGCCGTGCGTCGCGGCTGCACTCGCTGCAGCGCTCCTCGGACGCCTTTCCCACCTGCCTGCTGCTGCTGCGGAGCCGCGGCCTCAGCGACAGCCCTGCCACCCCCCGGCAGGGGCCCTGCGAGCTCGTGGGCCACGTGCGACTGTCCCGCGTGCTCAGCCGTCCCCATGACCTCTTCGTGGAGAGCGTGGTGGTGGCGCGGGCGCTGCGGGGCCGGGGCTACGGGCGCCGGCTGATGGAGGCCGCTGAGCAGTGGGCCCGGGCCCGGGGCTTTCGCTGCCTGCGCCTCACCACCCACGACAAGCAGCATTTCTATGCGCACCTGGGCTATGTCCTGGGCGAGCCGGTGCAGAGCGTGGCCTTTCTCAGCCCGGCGATATCTTCTGAGGTGCTGCGGCTCTTCTCCGCCCCTTCTGGGGCTGCCGCTGCCACCAGCACCAGGCCGTGGGTACCCGCGGTCCCCCCGCCGCCCCCGCCGCCCCTCGCTGTGCCCCCACCGCCTCCCCCACCCACTGTGATCTGGGCGAGGGGTGTCCTGGCTGAGGAGGGCGAGCAGCAGAGCCTCCTGCAGACCTCGCACCGCGATGCCAAAGGGCTCCCCATCTTCTGGATGAAGAAGGACATCTGAGGGGCCCCGAGCAGTGATTAAAGCAGTGCGGGTGGGAGCTGCCCGCCGCAGCCCTGCCTGACTGCTGCCATTCTTCAGGGCTGGCACCAGCTCCCCCAGCCTCCGTGGATCACCCTGGCCCCATTGCTGGGGCAGGGAATGGGCAGAGTTCCCGTACCCTGCCCTACCTGGGCACGCTGCCTCTGCTCCTGCCTGGCCCCCAGCTTGCCTGGCTGGGGCTCTGGGACCACCAGCATGGTGGGGAGCCAGGCCCACCGCAGGCTGTGGCATTGGCACTAGTCCCCAGGAGCACTGCCCAGTCCCGCTAGTTGTGTCCTCCACTCAGGATTCACTGAGTGGGGCAGCTGGGGCTGATGGAAGTGGTGGCCTCCAGCATGGCCACAGCTGTCCTCACTGAGCAGTCTGGGGAAACTGAGGCACAGGATGGCTGGGGGGGGCACTGTGGGAGTAGGGCATGGTGGTGGGGCTGCAGAATCGGGTCCCCTGCACTGCACAGCGAGGGGGGCAGGTGGCCAAGCCCCCCTGAGGCAGCTGGTGTCAGGCATGGGAGGGACATGTATGGGAGTGGGAAGGTCAGAGAGAGCGTCCGGCCTGGCAGCGAGGGATTAGCGCTGTCCTTGCTGTGTCACGCGGCCCTGGGCCCATTCCCCGCCTAATCCCCTCATTCTGGGCAGCTGGCCAGTGCTGGGCAGGGGCACCAGACCCCTCTGGCCCTGCCTGGGCTATGAGGGACAGAGCTGTCCCTTTGGCCCCACACCATGCCTCTTGGTCGGACTCTGTCCTTCAGCAGGTCACCCAGCCTGGCTCAGCACTGTGCTGAAATGGGGACCAGGAAGTCTTGGTGCCTCCACTACAGGCAGGACTGGGAGCCAGCAGGGAAATTGAGGCACCAGGATCAGTGGCTTACAGTGCCACTCCAGAGCTGTGCCATGGCTGTGGTGGTGCAAGTAGGATCACAGCACCAGAGAGCAGCAGGCATAGGGTAACACTGGCAGTGCTGAGGCAGGAGGGATCTCAAAGCCCCAGTCCTGTCAGGTTTTGGGGTGGGCAGCATGTGCTTGCAGGACAGCCCAGCCCCTGTGGCCAGTCCTAGTCCACCATGTGCCGGGGGGCAGTGCCTGCATTGCTGGAATGCCCCCTGCATCCCACAGCCTCATCCCCACGGCTCTCCTTTCCTCGCAGGGTGCCGGCCCCGCGAGCAGCTGGTGAGGCGGGATGGTGCTGGTGCTGGCACTGTGGGCCTGCCTGGCACTGGGCACAGCCAGCGAGGAGAGCCCGGCACCCGAGCCCCTGGCAGGCGGGCAGCCCTTTGCCGTGGTGTGGAACGTCCCCACCGAGCGCTGCCAGCGCCGCTTTGGCATAGGGCTGCCCCTCGGCGACTACGGCATCGTGGAGAACCAGGGTGGCCACTTTGCTGGCCAGAACATCACCATCTTCTACAAGAACAAGTTTGGGCTGTACCCCTATCTGTCACAGCACGGTGTGCCCCATAACGGGGGCCTCCCCCAGCGTGTCTCCCTCGATGCCCACATCAACAGGGTGGCTGAGGACATCCGCCTCCTCCTGCGACCTGCTTTCCATGGCCTGGCCGTGGTGGACTGGGAGGAGTGGAGGCCCTTGTGGGCCCAGAACTGGGGAGCCAAAAGGATATACCGGACAGCCTCGGAGCAGTGGGTGCGGGAGCAGCACGGCTTCCTGCCGGCACGGCAGCAGCTCCGGCTGGCCCAGCTGGAGTTTGAGCGGGCGGCACAGGCTCTGATGGAGGAGACGCTTCTGGTGGGCCGAGCCCTGCGCCCCGGGGGGCTCTGGGGTTTCTATCGCTTTCCCGACTGCCTCAACAGCAACTGGGCCAAGGAGGCAAACTACACCGGGCGGTGCCAGCCGGCCGAGGTGCAGCGGAACAACCGTCTGGGCTGGCTCTGGGCCGCCTCTTCTGCCCTGTACCCCAGCATCTACCTGCCGCTGGCGCTGCCGCCCGCGCTGCGCTGCCGCTTCGTGCACCACCGGCTGCGCGAGGCGCTGCGCGTGGCCGCCCGCGGGGCCCACGGCCTCCTGCCCGTGATCCCCTACTCCCGCCTCTCCTTCCGCCGCTCCTCGCGCTTCCTGCAGCTGGTGAGCACTGTGGGGCTGGAGCTGGCTGCAGGTGCCAGCACGCGGGGGTTCTGGTTGGCACAGGGACACAGGCTGTGTCCCCCAGATGGGTCACATCTGTGTTCCTGGCAGGCTGACCTGGTGCACACCATCGGGGAGAGCGCGGCGCTGGGAGCGGCTGGAGTCGTGCTCTGGGGAGACCTGTCCTACTCCCACTCGGCTGTGAGTATGGCCCCTGCAGCACCAGAGGCTGTGGGATGTACGGGGTGGCCACATTGCCTGTGCCCACCAGGGAGGGCTGGCCAGGTCTCTGTGGTTGGGATGCGTTCTCACTGGTGCTTCCTCCCCAGGAAAGCTGTGCCAGCCTGCACCACTACCTCGTGTCCACCCTGGGTCCCTACGTGGCCAACGTGACGGCAGCAGCCCGAGAGTGCAGCTACGGGCAGTGCCACGGGCACGGGCGCTGTGTGCGCCGGCAGCCCCATGAGCTGGGCACCCTCCTGCACCTCGGCCCCGGTGCCAGCCCGTGGGCTGCTTTCCGCTGCCACTGCTACCGTGGCTGGGCAGGGGAGGGCTGTGCCCAGCGGGTATGGCTCAGCCCTGCCACCTCCTGCCAGGTGCCCGCCCACTCTCACAGCCTCTATGGGCACAAGGATCTCACATCCTCTGACACCTGCTTGCCACAGGGCACGTGGGGCTGGTGACAAAGGCCAGGGACCGCCACGGTCTCCTACCCCAGCAGTGCTGCTGCTGGCACTTCCTATGGTCTCATTAACCTAAATAAATTCTCCTGGCACAGCTGGCATGGTCTTTGTGGGCAAAGCTGGGGGACTCTGTGGTGTCGCCATGCTGGGCACAGTTGCCATTGCTGCTGAGAGGCAGCACAGACCCCAGTTTGGCTCTGGATGGGTCCAACAGTGCATGAGTTTTCCTGCATGGGCTCTGCCCTGATCCTGTGAGCTGGCAGCAGCTTTACCCTGGGAAAGGGGGCATGGGGCACTGCCACAACCTGCTGTCCCTTTGCCACTGGCACTGTGCTGCCCGCAGCCCTGTCCACGCCACCAGGCCCCCCTCCCCACAGCTATTTTTATCGCCCCCCAACCGTGTTTCTCACTGTCCTATTTTAAGCGGCGCAGTTGGCGCACCGGGAGCCCAGTGCCCAGCTCCTGGGGGCCCTGCACCACCTCACTGCCCGCTCACGCTGCCCAGCACAGGCAGCCATGCCCAGGGAGGCTGCAGAAGGTACTCTGGGGAGTGGGCTTGGGGCTGGCGGGGGCTCTGGCACCCCAGGGGATACCGGGCAATGCAAGGCTGTGGGGTTGGGATGGGAGCAGTGGACAGATGGTGCCCTCTGCCATGGGGGCTGCGGACAGAGATGCCTGCCCAGGGAAGAAGGGGGTCCTGGAGGGCTGCAGGTGTAGGGCAGCAGGGTTTGGGGAGGGTACAGGCAGCTGGCACACACAGCCCCCTGCAGCGAACCTATGTGACCAGCTGTGCCCCCATACCTGGGGCAAGTGGGTGCAGGGGTGATGTGGGTATGTGTGCAGCAGTCCCTGGCCAAGGGTAGGGCTGTGGGGAGGGTCTGAGGGGGCCCTGGATACCGGCTGAGGCCCCCCAACCCTGATGCCTGCCAGCCTGTGGGTGACACACAGTCTGGACAGCAGCAGCACGGCGCCACGCTGCCCTGCGACACGCCACTGACCCCGGGAGGGATTGGGGGTGGGCACACTGCCAGCCTGCCATGCTCTGCCAAGGGCACAGTGCGTGGGCCCTGCACACTGCTCAAAAATACACAAACACCTAGAAAATAGTCTTTTCCCTCTACCCCAATGCAGGCATGGTTGCTTCCCAAAACAGTGCTGGAGCAATGCCTACTTCCGAAAAGCCCTCTCAGTCCCGTGTGACATGCTCACTAGGGCAATGGGCACCAGGGCCCCCTGGCACAGCATGCACCCCCCATCTCCATCTGTGCACCCCAAGCAGCACAGGTACCTGCAGGGCAAGCCGGGCCACGTGGCAGACTGGCACTGCCCTGCACCTGCCCACCAGCTTCCAGCTGGCCCTTGGAGCCCCAGCCAGTCCCACAGTGCCTGGGCTATCCTGGCTGGGGGGTGGCACATTCCTGCCCCCAAGCCAGGGCCAGATTCCAGCCCCACTAACAAGGCTCCGGGATCGTGGCCACCAGGCACCCGCTAACTGCTGCGATGACAGTGGTGGGGCCGGGGGGGCACAGCCAGGGCTTGCCCACGGTGGCTGCAGGGCTGGGCCAAGGGAGCACCAGCCTTGGCTGCCTGCCCTGTGCAGCCGTGGCTGAGATCCCCCCAGCAGGGCTCTGGTCCCACAGGGGTGCCCAGGGCAGGGCACAGGCCGACCCTTTGCCTCTGTTCCAGCAGACACCATGGGAAGGGCTGAGGGTGCTGCACCAGCAGAGCCTGGGGACCCCGACAGCAGTGAGTCTGGAGCCATCAGCCTGCGCCCCGTGGAGTCCATCAGCGACCTGTACTGGGCCTCAGGCGGGCACAAGGGCACAGAGGGTGAGAGGAGGGGCAGGGGGGCTGTGCAAGGCCCGGCTGTGCCCGTGGCCAGGCTCTGACCCCTTCTCTTCCCTGCTGCAGGCAACGGCCCGGCTCCCTCCAGCAGCCTGCACCGGCCCCCAGCTCGGCCCGTGTCCCCCGTGCCCCCGCCGCTCCTGCCCACCCTGCGCCCCGTGCCCCCCGCCAGCCCCTGCCCCTGCCTCGGCCCTGGCCACCCCCTGCTGCTGGCCCTGCTGGCGCTCCTGGCACTGTCTAGCCTGGTCCTGGCCACGCTGGCCATCTACCTGAGTGGTACGTGGCACTGGCAGGGTGGGAGATGGGGCATGTGGGGGACCAAAGTGCCCCCGCTGAGCACGCTCCCGTCCTGTCCCCGCAGTCCTGCAGAGCCAGTCGGTGCGGGCGCTGGCCCAGTGGCTGCAGAGCCAGGAGGACGCTGTGCACCAGCTGCGGGCAGCCAGCAGGCAGCTCTGGGCTCGCCTCAACGCCAGTGCCCAGCCGGGTGGGCACCGCTGAGCTGCCCCTGGCCCCACCACGGGCTCTGGGCCGCCACGGGAAGGGGCACCGAAGGGCAGGAGGGGGGAGCAGCAGCCTTACCCACTGAGACCTGGCAGCATTGTCCCTTGGAACACAGGGGCAATCCCAGACCCTGTCCCAGGCTGTGAGAGAAAGAAACCAGGCTGGTAAGGACCTGCATCCGCCCCAGTGACAGCCCTTCCTCTTAACAAGGCAGAAGGCAAACTTTATTTAGCCTTTTAATTACCTCTTACAATCAAAGTCTTAGAAAATCACCATGATAGATACATTCCCAGGGTGGCAGGCACTGCCAACTGGCATGGCCCCATGTCCGCCTGGGCAGTGGCCCCCCCGTAATTAATTTCCCACAAGATTACTATTTCATATAAAGCATTTGGCTGCAAAAGGATTGAGAGTAGGCAGCTGGCAGGACTGGGCAGAGCTTCCCACTCCACACTGCTCTGCCACCATCACTGATGCCAGGCTGGCTGGGGAGGCAGGGGCTGTACCCAGCATGGCAGGGTGGGGAGAACGCTCCTGCCACAGGCACAGACACCAGGACCAGCTGCTCTGCAGCCCTGCACAGCTCTGCCCTCCCACCCACTCTTCAGGCTGTGCCAGGCCACCCTGGTGCCCCTGCAGGACTAGGGAGGGTATACACAAGCCCTGCCACTGAAAGTGGCTGCAGAAGCCTGGGTGAGACCCCCTCCCACTGTGCCACATGCATGTCCAGCCACAGAGCAGGCACATGGCAGCACGCCACCACCTCCCCCTGCTCTTCTTTTATCCTTCCTATTTTTTGGTTAAAAAAATAAAAGAGGGGGCAGCCCCCCCTTGGGGCAGCTCCAGGCATTAAATACTCTGCTGTACATGAATAAAAGCCCGAGGGCTGGGGGCACCTGCCCCTCACAGTGCAGGGTCTGCAGTCCAGGTGGGCTGGGGGCTCTGCCCCCCGTGCCCATCACAGCACATCCGCCCGCTTGTCCCGCACGCGGCTCCGCGCTTTTGTGCGCGCTTTGAAGGCAGCTGAGTTGTAGAGGTGCTGCAAGGAGAGAGAAGGAGAGATTAGGGCAGGGGATGCCCCTCTGCTCACCTCCCCAGCAGCACCCACCACACTCAGCTGGAGCCCCTGGTGGCAGAGGAGGGGACTGTGGGCACAAATGTGGGAGGTGGCACCCACCTTCTCAAAGCGGGAGACTTTGCTGGCTTTCAGAGCAGCCGGATCCAGCACCAAGGGGGGCCCGAGGCCGAAGATCTCCCGTAGCAGCTCATTGTTCTGTGAAAGCAGGGGTCTGTCAATGCCCACAGCACCAGCCCAGCACTCCCTGGTGCATCTGCCAGCCCATACCTGTAGGTGGTGGTGGATGCCGGAGCCCAGCACCTCCTTAAAGGCTTGGTAGGTGCGCTGGCGTGCCCAGCTGTCCAGGTACATGCACTCCAGGCCAAATCGGACGGTCTCCTCCTGGTACTCTCCAGTCTGAGCAGAGAGAGGGGCATCAGCAATAACCTGGGCACCAGCCCTGTGTGTCCCCTGGCTCTCTAGAGAGGAATCATCAGGCAGCTGGGAAGCAGGGGCAGAGCAGGGCAGCCCCAGGCTCCGGTACCTCGATGAAACGCAGGATGTCACGGAAGATGGATCGCTGCCTCCGTCGGTCTGTCTTGGCTCGGTACTTGTTGCTCTCAGTAGCCAGGACCTTGAGCTGGGTACACAGGAACTCTGTATCTTGGTGGCACAAGTCCTCCTGGCAAAAAGCAGGGGATTTAGAGGGATGACCTCCAGGCACTGCCCACTGCCATGGCCAGCAGTGGCTGGCCACTGGGGCCAGCCCCTCTGCCTGGGTGCCTGCTGGTCAATGCCAGCTCAGCCGGGGCACGTCAGGGTGTCACAGCAGCTCCCTCCCTGCTGCCTGCTTAGTGCCCACCCACTGCTCCATGCCACAGCCCATGCCTTACCTCCAGGTCCTGGGCCAGCTCGAAGAGCAGCGCAATGGTTTCCCCAGCCAGGATGCGCAGGGCAACACTGCTGCTGGTCAGCAGTGGGGGCAGCTGCAGCCAGCGACTGGGACAGGGAGGGAAGAGGGCATCAGAGAGGCCAAGCACGGCACCAAGGGCTCTGTGCTCCACAGCTGGCTGCCCCACACTAGCCTCCACTCAGTTCACACCCCACTCACTTGTCCAAAATGCTCCTGAGGTGGGAGGGGGGGCAGATGGTGAGGAGCAGGGACCATGACTGGAGCGCGCTGCAGTGCAGAGGCCCGTGCTGGGCAGGTGCTGTGCCCCCTTCGCCTGTGCTGGGGGTGCTGAAGATGCCCTCCAAGCAGGACAGGCATGAAACCAGGTCCTGGAGGAGAGAAGCTGTGCCAGTCAGACCACAGCTGCCATGGAGATGCCACACTGAGCTGTGCACTGGGGACCAAAAGGGGACACACTATACCAAGAGGTGCCAGGAGCCCCTTGGGACAGGGGAGGCTACTCCACCCACAACACCCCCCCAGCTGGTTGCCCCCAGCTCAGCTCCAGGCTGCCCAGGGAAGGGGGCTGGGCTGTCACTCATGTCCCCGTACCCCTCCTCCAGCTCAGCTCCAGGCTGCTCTGGCACTGTGGGCTGAGGGCAGGTGGCATGGCAGCCCCAGGGTGCCCTCTTGCAGGGGGTACAGACGACACCCAGGCGCAGTTACCTCGAGGTCACCAGCAGCAATGTAGCAGCACATGCCCAGGGCTGTGGCACACTGGCAAGAGAAGTTAGGGAAACAGTTAGATGCAAGGCCTGATCCAGCACCCAGCCAAGGGGCAGCCGGGTTGGGGTGCCCCTGCTTTGCCCCAGCACACTCCACAGCACCCAATCCTGTCACCCTCCCGGGACTGCAGGGGCTCCCAAAGACATTGCATGGGCTCTCCCCAGCACGGAGGTGTCCCCAGGAGGAAAGGGGCCAGGCTTACGCTCTGCCGGGTGCTGGGGCTGGCTGTGCTGTCTGTCAGGACGCTGACGAGCAGCGGCTTCAGGCTGCGGAACACCTCTTCTCCCTCCGGGCCGGAGCCCATCTGGAGGCAGAGGAGGGTGAGGACGCTGCCTGCCAGCGCCTGTTCTTCCCCTTTACCTGTGGGCAGCACCAGAGACCAGCCTCAGACACGGCCCAGCGGCCCCGCCGCCCCCCGCCCGCCCGCCCGGCCCCTGACCTTTCTTGAGACACTTCTCCAGGGAGTCGGTGAGCGTGAGGCGGCGCTCCAGCAGGAACTCGGACAGGGTTCTGGAGGACAGGGCCAGGCGCAGGCCCTGCAGTGCCGCCTGCCGCGCCTTGGCGCTGCGAGACACCGCGGCACGTCACGGGCTGGGCTGTCCCGGCACGGGGCACGTCCCTGCCCGCGGCTGGCAGCGCGCCCGGAGCGCCCGCGGGGGGACACCGCTCCTCACCTCTTGTCCAGGAGGGTGTCCATGTGCTCCTTCAGCCTGTCCTCCGCCTCCTCCTCCTCCTGGCCGTGCTCACTCGCCGCCTCGCTCCCTGCCCGGGCGGCACCACGTGAAGCCGGGAAGGCCGAGGGCGGGCACACCGCGACCCACGTGGGGGTCACCATGGGCTCCGCGTGCCTCACCTGCTCCCTCCTCAGCGGGGCCGGCGCTCTCGCTGGCACTGCTGCAGTGGCTCAGCACCTCGCTGCCGGCCTCCTCCTCGCTGCCGGGCGAGCTCGCCCGGGCGCTGCCGGTGCCGCCTGCGGGGTTGGGAGCAGACTCGTGTGAGCCCGGCGGTGCCAGCCCGGCGCTGTGCGCCCGGCGCTGCCAGCCCGGCCATGTCACACTCAGACCCGACCCCCGGTCCCCTTTCCCGGGCCCCCCTCACTCACGGCGCGCAGCGCGGCGGGAGCGCGGCATGGCCGGCGCGCGCGGACCCCACGCCCCGCCCCCGCTGGGATATCCCCGCCCACACCCCGCCCACGCCACGCCCCTGAGAGCGCCTCCACTATCTGCGCACGCGTCGCGGGACCTGCCCGAGTCCCCTCTCCTGGTCCCTCTCCTTGTCCTTGCTCGCCTCCCTGCCCCTTTCTCTGACCTTCTACCTGCCCTTCTCCCTGTCCAGGCGCTATGTTCATCCCTGCTCCCTCAGCATCCCTGCCCCTCTCCTGTCCTGATGCTATCTTCATCCCTGGTCCCTGATAGGAAAGGTGCCTACTGATATCTTTAAAACAATTTGATGGGTGCGGGTCTTTAGGAGAAATCGGTGTTCATGTATTTGAAATGGGTCTTAATGTATCTACTAAGCTCAAGCCACACAGGTTTGGTACAGAACCCAGACAGTTTGACTACAGCTCGAATTCCTGAACTTTAAGGCAATAGATAATTGGGTCAGCACAAAGTCTCTTGCAGAACTCAGCCTGAACTTCTGAACTTCAGGGGCAAATGACAAGTTTAGGAGCGGAACACGTGGTAGGCGGTCCGGGAAGGCTGTACTTTCCTAGTACCTCAGCCAATGGGAAAAGGCAGAGGACAACATGCAGCCGAGATTTAGGATGAAAGGATGCTGCATCGTGAATGTCAGGAGAGAAATTCCGTGGGGATATGGCCCAGTGGAGTGTCTCCCTTTATTTGAATAAAGTTGCAGGACTCCTCTGTCTCCTTTATGGACACTGGCCTCTCCTAATGTGATTTTCTGCACATCCCTGCCCTGTGTCCTTGCTCTATCTTCATCCCTAGCTACTCACTATCCCTGCCTGTATCCCTTCTTCTGTCCCTGTCCCTGCCTGCAGCTCATTAGGAAAATCTCATTCCCTAAGTAAAGTACCAATTAGCCTTTCTAGTATGAAATGGTTTGGCCCTTACTAAGATCTATACATCCCCTGTACTGCTGTACACTGCATTGCTGTGGTTGGGTAGGCAGCCAGATAAGATCCACAGCTGGGCCCTTCCACCATCTGGCCTCACAGATAGGCACCCCTTGGCATAGTGAGACTGACTCCAGAACGAGGAAAGGAGGATGCCAAAGCCACAAATTGCACTGGCTTTACAAAGCCATGGGGACAGCAGGCAATCTGTGGAGCCTTGTTATACCCCAACACTTGAGGGGTGTGAGACTGACATGTGAACCACATTCAGGGTGCCTCAGTTTGGCTGGGACACCCCCTGGGTGAGAATAAAGAACATCTCTTGTCATGCTCACCTTGGTGTCCTGGCCTTGCTCCTCAGGTGTGAAATGCTCATGACACCTGTCCCTGCCCACAGCTCTGCCCCTGCCTGTAACCCTGTCCCCAGTGCTGGTCCCCTCCCTGCCTCTCCTCCTAATATCCCTGCCCCTGCCTGTATTCCTGCCTTGTTGTCACCCAATACTCAGGGAACACCCATCCCTGCTCCTGCCTGCATCCCTGGCCTGGCCATTTGCTGCTGCTGCCAATCACAGGATCACAGGGTTGGATGGGGCCTTCAAAATCATCGAGTCCAACCCAGCCCTAACACCTCAACTAAACCATGGCACATCCAGTCTTTTTTTAAACACATCCAGGGATGGTGACTCCACCACCTCCCCAGTACTTTATCACTCTTTCTGTAAAAACTTTCTCCTAATATCCAGTATCTCTACTCCTGTCCTTGTCCCTGCTCCTGACTGTATCCCTGTAACCCTGCCCATCTCTCCTCTGTTCTATCTGTACCCCTATCCCAATCCCTGATCCCAAAATGGACCCCATCTCCCTCTATTCATATCCCTGCCCCTCCTGCTGACCTTTCCCTGCCCCATCTTGTCCCCATCCCTTTCCCTCCCTCCCTCTCTCCCTGTCTCCAGCCTTTGCTTGTCTCCTGCCCATGTCCCGACTCCCTGCCCCTTTTTTTGCTCTTTCCCGCTCTGTTACAGCCCCCGCCCATCCGCCTGGCCCCGAGCCGAGCTCCCAGGTGTGTTTCTGTCATTTGGCTCTTCCTGTTTATTTGGGCCACGGGGGCAGTCGCGGGCTCCTTCGCACTTTCGTTTCCAGCTTGGCAGAGCCAGAAACTGAAAATTGCGCCGGGAACAGAAACCGAAACTCCCGATCTCCCGGTTTAAGGCAGCACGGGCTGTAACATCCTACTCGTGCTGCCTGCTGCCTCCTGCTCCCGGCATCGAGGGGCTCCGGGGGCTCTGGTGCCGCTGCACCGGCCGCATCTCCCTGTAGGGGAGGGCACAGCCTCCCTGGTGATGCCGGCATCAGCCGTGTCCCACCGACGGTGCTGCCACCAGGAGCCTCGGAGAAACTGGCTATGTCTGCAATCTCATTGCCTGCAGCGGTGCCGGGCATCTGCAGGCACTGGGGACAGCCTCATTCCATTGCCCGTGGTGGCACTGACACATCCCTTGCCCCTGCTGACACCATGGCACAGCCGTGTCCCAGCACTGGCAGCCCGGACACTGGGGCTCTGCCTGTCGGGAGAGACCCTGTGTCATCGACGGGGCTGTGAGACCCTGTGTCACCGAAGGCACCGGGCTGTGAGCCCCACGGCACCCCAGGGCCAGCCTGCAGGCTACTGCCTCTCTGCCACGGCCAGCCGAGCTGGGTGTCAGGGTGACCGCAGCCCCCTCCCAGCCCCCGCAGGGCGGCACCGGAGACACCCGGAGCATCTCGGGGAAACGACCAGGGGCCACCTTAAGTTCCCCGCGGTGACGCATCGGGGCGGCGGCCCGGGAAGGTTTAAAAGCTGCTGCAGGCAGGAGCAGCCTGTGGGGTGGAGTGCTGCGGGCAGGAGCAGAGGGAGGAGGCAGCAAATCAGAAGAGGGCAAAAGGAGCGATACACCTGTCAGGATGGATGTGAACCCGGCAGCATCCATGGACGGACTGAGAACAGTAACTGCCAGGGAGCTGGATGGCTGGATCGCCAGAACCCTGCAGCCCAGCCCGGAGTTCTCTGCACAGGTGAAGGAGACAGTGTGGAAAATCTGTGAATTCCTGAAGAGGAAGTGCTTTGAGGATAATATCCACGTCCAAAAGACCGTCAAGGTGAGTGCTACCCGACTTGGGGGCCAGCTGACACCCCTGCTGCCGCCCTTCCTACTGCCCCATGCTCCAGCTCCTGCCCTGCCTCAGTTTCCCTTGGCAGCTCCAGGAGTGGTGGCAGCCGATCCTGGTGCTGGCAGTGGTGCTGAGCAAGCAGGGTCTCTCTCTGCAGGGTGGATCAGCAGGAAAGGGCACAGCTCTGAAGAACAGCTCTGATGCTGATGTGGTGCTCTTCCTCAGCTGCTTACCCAGCTACGAGGACCAGAGGAACAACAGAAGGGTTATCCTGGATTTGATCATGATAAGGCTGAAGGACTGCAGGGAGAGCTTGCAGTTTGATGTGTGCATTGGTGAGCCCAGGTACAAAGGTCCTGACTTCACACCGCGCTCCCTCAGCCTTACTCTGTCCTCCCCGGAGACTGGAGAGTCCATTGATGTGGACATCCTGCCTGCCTATGATGCTTTGGGTAAGGGCTGCAGGCTGGCACAGGGACAGGCAGTGGTGTCAGTGCTGGGATGGCTCTCACCCTCCTTCTCACCCTCCTTCTCACCCCACAGGGCAGGTGACCCAGGATGCCCCACCAAACCCAGGAGTGTATGAGAGGCTCCTGCATGCCCACAGCCAACCCGGGGAGTTTTCCCCCTGCTTCACTGAGCTGCAGAAGAAGTTTGTGAAGTATCGCCCTGCCAAGCTGAAGGACCTCCTGCGCCTGGTCAAGTACTGGTACAAGAAGGTGAGGGCTGCCCAGCTTTCCCAGTTCCCAACAGACACCCATCCCAGCCAGCTCTCACCTCCATCTGTTCTTCTCCCCAGCTGCTGAGTCCGCAGTACCCCAATGCACACCTGCCCCCTAAGTATGCCCTGGAGCTGCTGACCATCTATGCCTGGGAGGAGGGCACAGGCTCCTCCTGCAACTTTGACATGGCTCAGGGCTTCCGCACAGTGCTGGAGCTGCTGGGCCGGCACCGGGACATCTGCATCTACTGGGAGAAGTACTACTCACTGCAGCACGGAGACATTGGTGCCCACGTCAAGGGCTTGCTGCGCAGTCCCCGGTGAGGATCATGCCCAGTGGGATTGTGCCTGCTGGCCCCATGGTACTGCCCAGGGCTGACAGCAATGCCCACTCTGTGTTTGCAGCCCTGTCATCGTGGACCCTGCTGACCCCACGGGGATCCTGGGCCAGGACAAGGACTGGAACTTGATGGCACAGGCAGCTGCCAGCTACTGCCGCTCACTGCCCTGCCTTGCAGACGCCCAGCCCTGGAATGTGCAGGTAAGGCTGCCTGACCCTGTGAGCATCAAGTCCCCCCAAGCATCAAAGACCCCTGTCCCTGCTGTCTTTGCCCACCCACTCTCCTGTCCCTGCAGCCAGCCCGGCCCGTGACCATTGAGGTGGTGCAGCTGTCAGGCACCAGGCTGACGGAGCGTGTCAGCCCCTACACCACCATCGGGCAGCTGAAGGACATGATCCACCAGAGCAGGGGCATCTCCCCATACCAACAGCGCCTGGCACAGCAGGAGCCAGGCAGGAACAACATCACCCTGCAGGACAGCGATACCCTGGCCATGCACGGCATCTTCTACAACACCACGCTGGTGCTGCTGCAGACCGAGCTCCAGAGGATGCAGGTCCTGGTCAAGGACGATAAGAACCGGACCACGACCTACACGGTGCTGCCCACCGACACCGTCCGACAGCTGAAGGAGCAGATCCAGGCCCGGCAGGGGCCTTCTGCCAACGAGCAGCGCCTGACCTACGGCTCCAGGGAGCTGCAGGACCAGCACACGCTGGAGCACTACAACATCAGGCCCATGAGCACAATCTACATGCTCCTGCGGCTCCGGGGAGGCGCAGGCCCCCAGTTCCCTGCCTGCTTGCCTTGCTGAGCACTGCCCTCAGCACCAGCCCATGCCCCTGTGTACCCTCCTGTCATGCTGGAAATAAATACTTACTAGATCCTTGTGCTGCTTGCTCTGTTGGGGACAGTGACAAGTGTCACATGGGGTAGTCAAAAGGGTTGGGGTCGCCAACACTTTGAGGGGGGACCTCAATGCCACAAGCTGCCGGGATGGCACAGGGACACAGAGGTGCAGTAAAGCAGTGCTCCCTGACCCCAGGGTGCTTGGTGGGGTGAAGGATGCCAGCCTGCTGCCAGCTGGACCTCAGGAGAAAAAACCATCTGCTTTATCTGCCTGCTCCTGCCTGCACCACTGCCTGCCTGTGCTCAGGCTGGGGCGCAACCAGCGCTGGGACATGGTTTGTGCTGGTAGCATGGTGTCACTGCAGGCTGTGGGATGTGGCCAGTGCCACCAGGGGTCCTGATGCCAGCACAGACAGCAGGAGGCAGCAGAGTCCGAGGTCACCTTCGGTCACTGCGTTAATTGCTGCCTGCTGGCACCGGGGAATTTTGGTTTTCATCTTCCAGAAAGCACGGGGAGCTGGAAGTCTGGGGAAAACCCATCAATCTTGGCAATGTCCCTGAAGGTCTTGTCTCCCCTCAGCCCTCCAGTGTTTCCAGGCATCCCACCCCTCCAGGCTTGGGGTGCCAGAGTGGGTCCGTGCTGTGGGGCACTGGGGTGCCCCCCGAGCGCTTCTGGGGCTCCAGGTCAGACGCAGGAGCCTGGGCGGCTGAATCTGCTTTATTGTGCTCAATTAGTACAAGGTCCCCTGTGCCACTGTTCTACACCCAGAGCAGTGGGTGCCACCTTTATGCCCCCCAACATCTCCCCTTTATGCCCCCCTCCTCCTGCGTCCCACCAGTGCCTGTGCTGCCCCTCCGTGCCCCCACTGCTGCCCGTGGCCCTTTTGGGACCCGAGCGTGACCCTGCTGTGCCGTCCTCCCGCAGTGCCGTGCTGGGGGGGCACTGCCTGACCCCGCAGTTTACATTCATAGTAACAGTCGTTAATAAATATTTCGGTGACTCTGCGATGCCGGCAGCCGGCTGGGTCCCCACCGGTGTTGGAGCCGGCGGCAAGGGCGCTCGGCAGCCCCTCGGGGGCGGCTCAGCCCGGCTGCCCTCCTGCGGCCCCGGAGCCGCAGCCAGCCCCCGGCAGTGCCCCGCCCGCGGCCCCGCTCCTAGGCAGAGCCCGGCGCCCGGGGCCGGCGCCCGGGTCACCAGGGGGATGCGCTGCGGGGCCCCCGCTCTGCCCGCGGCCCCTCGTGGGTGCGCCGGCGGCGGGCCCTGCGCGGCTCCGAGCCCTGCCCGCGGCCGGGGGGCCCGCCGGGGCTGCGGGCCGGCGCCGGGGGTCTGCCCCGGCTCCACAGCCTCTGGCACGCCTTGTCCGTGGCTCCTAGCGGCGGGCGCTCCACCAGCTGGAGGAAGTCCCGGTACCAGACCTTGCGGCCGGGGATCCCGGCGGCGAGCTGGGGGTCTCCGGCAGACGCCGCGCCCGTGGCCTGCCCGGCGCCGATCACCTCCAGGGAGAGCCGCAGCAGGGGCTGCGTGAAGCCGTGCTCCGTGGCGTGGCACAGGTAGAGACCGGCGTCGGAGCGCTGCACGCTGCGGAACAGGACGCCCCGCTCCGTCCGCACCACCCGCTCGTCCATCTGCATCTGCAGTACCCGCGGGGATGGCCGGTCAGCTCGGCTCGGCACGGCACGGCACGGCCCCACCGGCGGTACCTGGCCAGGGAGAGCCTACCTCTCGCTGGGGATCATTCAGGGTGCGCTGGTATGTCCAGAGGATGTGGGCTTGCAGGGATTTGGGGATGCACTCCAGAAAGACGGAGCTTCCCTCCACCCCGTAGAGCTGCTTCTGGGGCACGGTGTCCCGCCTGGGATCTGCGGGGACACAGCCTGGCTGTCAGCCCCCACCACGGCAGGGCAGCCCCAGACTCGGGCTGGTCCCAGCTCACCTTCAGAGCAGAGCACGTTGGGGTCCCCGTTGCGGACGTCCTGCCGGCGGAAACGCCTGTGGGAGGGCGATGGAGGAGCAGGGGCTGCACAGCCTGACCATGCTCCCCACCATGGCCTGGGGGCAGGATGGCTGCCCCAGCACTGCATCCCGGCACGGCATGGCACTTACCTCTTGGTGTTGGGCACGTAGCGGGTGCAGGTGTTGCCATCCCACGCGCAGTATGGGTCCCGGGCCAGGCAGCACTCGGCACAGGCTTTGCCATAGGCGCTGCAGCGGTGCAGGGACAGCTGGGCCAGTGCTGTGGTTGAGCCAGCGTAGAGCTGATGCTGGGGGAAGAGCAGAGCTGAGCACCCCATGCTGTGGCACAGGGCTAGGCAGAGCCATGGTGGACCTGGGAATGCCCAGGGGTCCCCCTTACCCGCTTGGAGGAGAGCTGCAGGCTGATGATGGGGGAGGAATCCTGTGGGCAGAGCATGGGCAGGAGTTAAGGGTGAATGGGGCAGCCTAGGAATGCAGCATCCTGGCTCCCACATGCAACCCAGAGCATGGACAGCACATGAGGATGCTGCAGGGAAGTCTGACTGGTGGGATGTGGAACCCTGACCCTCACCTGGAAGACCTGCAGCTCCTCCAGCAGCAGCGGCTCCATGCGGTGCCAGCTCTCCTTGGGCACTGAGACCACCTTCAGCACTGTGCCCACATCTGCAGGCAGGGAGGGGTGAGGCCACGGGTCCCAGCCCCAGCATCTCCCACCTCTCCCTCACTGCCCCATCCCTAGGGTCACTACATGCCTGTGCCAATGAAGAGGACATCGTAGTGGCCATCGGCAGCGGTGACACGGTCCACAGCTATGCGGGTGAAAGTGTAGGGCACGGTGGCTTGCAGGAACAGGGGGCGCTGGCCATGGGGCAGGACAGGGTTGTACATCAGTGGGTGGTGACGGGCAAACTGGATCACCTCGTCTGGGAAGTCCTTGGTGGAGCCAAAGGTGCCAAAGGTTTTGCTGGGGCACTGCAGGGAGACAGCACTGGCTAAGCAGGGTCTCACAGCCCAGTGTCCCCACCCCACGTAGTGGCATCCCAGTGGTGGCACCAGCCAGGACACCCCTACTCCACGTACCATGCCTGGGCGGGGGTATGGCACCCGGCCCTGGTATGACACCCACTGGTAGTTGGGACCTTCCTTGTGTGCAAAGGGGCCCAGGAAAGCCCGGCGGATGTCAGCCATGGTGTAGACACAGACAGCTGAGCCTTGGAAAACAGAGCTAATGGGAGAGAGAGGGGAAAGATGTGAGAGGCAAGGAGGGGCACCACTGGGTATGTGCAGGGTCCTGGGTAAGGGGCTTGACCTGGAGGTGGAGAAGATGGCATAGATCAGAGGGTTGCGTTTGTCTCTTGTCTGCAACAGGAAAACATCCCCTGCAAGCAGGGAAGGCATCAGTGCTGCCAGGGCTGCCCAAGCTGCGCTGCTGGGGCCACATCCCCGTTCACTCACGGAGCTCATCGAAGTGGGTGTCTGCCCCGTCGGGCCCTGGCACAGCGCACACCAGCCGAGCCTTCAGGAATGTCGTCCACTTGTTCACCAGGCTGCGCTGCCCACCCATGTCGTTCTGCCAGGGCAAGGGGACACCAGTGTCAGCAGCAGCAGGTGGCACCCCTGGGCACCCTGCCCGTGCCTGCTCTCACCCGGCAGATTTGGCCGATGCGGGCGAAGCTGGTCTTGCCCAGCCCCTGCTGCCGTTCCACCGCCGTCTCACGGAAGAAGAAGTAGATCTTGTCATCGTCGGGGTCCTCACTCTCCGGCACCAAAAAAACAGCCACGAACTTGGGCTCTGGGGACAGAAGGGTGGTGCTTCCAATGCCTCCACTGGCTGTGCTCCCCAGGGACCCTGGAGCACCTGTTGGAGTCCCAGGGGAGGGTGCAGAACCAACTCTGCCCAGCTGCAGAGCAGAGGCATAGTGAGGATGGGACTCCACCAGACATTGAGGGTCTGGAGGCAACACACAAACCCCTGAAATCACCCTCTGGAGGCAGTGAAGACATATCTAAGCCTGGAGGAGTCCTTGCCCTGATGCCTCCAGGCAGCAGCACTGCTGTGCCAGTGGCCCCCCTGTCCCCCACGCTCCCAGTGCCCAGCACTGACCATTGAGCCAGCGAGAGTCGTGCTGCTCCGTGCGGATGGAGGGACGCTGGCCCAGGCTGCGGAAGATGGTAAAGTCACGGCCCATCAGATCGGTGGCCACTCCAGAGTAGAGCTCCTCGCCTGGCAGGCACCGAGGGAAGTGTTATAGGGGCCCCCCTGGCACCCCTGTGCCACACTGCACCCAGCACCAGGCTTGGAATGCCCTTACCCACAAGGACAGAGGCGGCTGTGTGCTGGGGGTCGTACGGGCTCTTCCCCTTGCCATCCTCAGTGTGGTGGGGGTCCAGCTTGAAAACGGGCTCCTGGAGAGGGTAAGGACGGGAGGTGGGCAGGTGGCAGCAGCTGGAGGCTGTGGTGGTGCCAGGGGAGGCTCACTTCTGCATGCTGGCCAGCCTCGATGAAGGCACAGACTGGGTGGAAGGCACCAGTGCCGCAGGCGTACAGGTGGGTCCGGTTGTAGGGGTGCAGGATCTTCACAAAGTTCATGCACTCAGCCTGGGAATGGAGTGAATGAAGGGTGAGGTAGTGCTGGGGCAGATCCCTGGCACAGTCCTGGCATCCCACAACACTCCCCATAACTCACAGTGATGTCCTTGCCAGCCCAGTTGCATTCCTCCCTCCATTCCACGGGAGCCGGCCAGTAGATCTGCGGGTGGAGAAGGGGATGCTCACCGCACCTGGAGCACCCAGCACTGCCCCGCCAGCGTGTTCCCCCCGCCCCGTTACCTTCCTGCCCCGCTGGCTGATGTCATCCAGGGCCAGAGAGAGGAGGTGGTTCTTGGCGCCCACGAAGAGACGGCCGCGCTCCTCGTCCAGCAGCAGGGCCTCGTAGCAGCAGGAGTGCTCCAGCGAGAAGAGGTGCAGCCCATGGCGAGCCCGCAGCTCTGCCGGGACCCAGCGGCGCTGCTCAGCCCGGCCCCGCCACTGCCCGTCCACCTCCGCTGCCCCGGACACGCTCCGAGGCAGCCCGGGTCAGGCCACGGCCCCCTGCCCTGCCATCCCCTCCCCCAAACCTGTCCCACTGGCTTGACCGGGTTCACCAAGCTCTTGCCTGCCCAGCATTCATCCCCATGCCAGCCCAACACCCACCCCCGTGTCCCCCGAGACTCATCCCCAAACCACTCAGCAGTGATTCCCATGCCCTCGGCACCCATCCCTGCACAGCTCACCCGGCAGCGGGGGAGAAGAGGCCATTCCCTGCCCCGCGGAGCTAATCCCACCGTGGCGGGAACAAACAGCCCTTTGTCAGGCTGCGAGGAGAGCTCTCGCTGAGCCCCGCCGCTGGACAAAGCCCCCTGCGCCGTGCTGGAGCCCCTGGAGTGGCCGGTCGGGACACGGCAGCAGCTCTCCAGCTGGCACAACATTCCCGACAGGGATGGCACAGCTGAGGCCAGGGAGTGCCACCATGGTGCACACAGGGATGGGGCACCTGCGCCTGCACATGCCGGGGGCTGGGAGCGAGGTCCCAAGCACCGGCACGGCCCCAAGGGCAGGCAGGTGGCCCTGGAGGGGCTGGCATCAGGTCAGGAGCAGTGCCAACACCTGATAGCCCGCGGGGAGGGCGGCAGCAGCGCCAGGGATGTGCCACTGCTGGGGCTTGCACCCACCGCACCTTGCTGCTCCCCGGACCCTCCCGTCCCTGTGATGATGCTGGCTGTGCTGACACGGAACCAGCGCACCCAGAGCTGACCCCGCACCCCCGCCCTGCCCGTGTCCCGCGCTCACCGAGGAAGGACAGCTTGAGGCGGGGGGTGGCAGCGACCGGGGGCCGGCCCGCGGAGAGCCCGCGCAGCAGGAGCAGGAGCAGGAGCAGCGTGCGGCTCATGGCCGGGCTCTGGCTGGTGGCGCCGCGTCTGGGGCACAGAAACAACACCTCAGCTCGGGTTACAGCCCCCTCCCCACAGCCCCCAGACCACGATCCCTCCCCGATGCTGCCGAGTGTCTGCAGAGCCCTGAGCATCAGCGCAGGGCAACTCCAGGCACGGCACAAGGGGATCCCCCACTGGGCTCGGCCTCGTAGTCGGAGGGGATGTGAGCCAGCCACGTCCCTCCCTATTTTAAAGTCCCCATTAATCTAATCCCAAACATAATGGGCTTCAGAAACACCCCTCCTGCTCCTGCCCGTGGGGAAACAGAGGCAGCCCAGCCGAGCAGCATCCAGCCCTGCCCATGCCTGTCTGAGCCCATCAGCACGAGTGTGCCGGGCTCTGCTCATTCCTGCCTGCAAGCACGGAGCTGTGCTAGGAATGGGGACAAGGACAGAGCAAGCACCGAAGTGGTGACAACCAAATAGGGCACCCTGGGCAGTCAGTGGGCTCCTGAGCACTGGGCAAGCTGTCCATGATGGTAGTCCCATGCCTCAGTTTCCCCCACTGCTACAGCCCCACCATTAGCCCTTGGCCTTTCTTGTACCACCCTGCAAATGGGAGCAGGGATTTGGAGGCACTGGCTAAGCAGGTGCCCACAATAACCAGAGGGGCCCATGCTGGTGTGTCTGCCACTCTGATGGGTGCTCACCACGAGGTAGGAAACTCCTCCTCTGACTCTGGCAGCAGCAGGTCTCCCCTGGGGAGTGGGAGGTGATGGTTATCAGGGCACTGCGCCAGAACACAGATCCCACCTTGCCTCCTGGCCATGCTGCGGTGCCTTGTGCAAGGCAACACTGAGCCATGCCGATCATGGCACAGCCACTGGGGTCTCACCAGGACACCAGTGACAGCCAAAGCCCCACCGCAGCCGCGGGGCTCGGTGCAATCACCCCGAGCTGGTGGGAGCTGGTGGATGCTGGCCGGGAGGGTCACACACACACACACGGCACGGAAGGGGCTCCTGCGGGCACGGCAGCCCCTCCGGGCTGGCCGGTGAGCCCGGGGCGGGCAGCGGGCAGGGCCTGGCTGGGCGCTGTGCCGGCTACGGCTGCCCGGTGTCCCGGCACGGAGGCGATCGGCGCTAATGGCATTTACAGAGGCGCCGGGATGAGGCGCGGGACCCGCCGGGCTCTGCCGCCAGCCGGGGCCGTGCCGGGGCACGGGGGGCTCCCGCCTGCCCTCGCTGGCCGAGCGGCCGGGGCAGACCCCCGGACACGGACCCGCGTGGCTCTGACCAGCCTGGCACGGGGGTCGGGTGGGGGGCGGGCAGCAGCGGCAGCACCACGGACCCTCGGTGCCAACCCTGGCAGATCCAGCCCTCGGAACTCCTCGTGCCAACCGCGACGCCAGCCCGCCGGTGCCCCCCGGTGCCGGAGGGGACACGAACCCGCCGCGAGCCCCCCAATACCAGCATGGGCAGCCCCCCGACGGCAGCGCAGAGACCCCGCCACCCCGGGACACTCCCCGGCCACCCCCGTACCCCGCCGGCCCGCGGCCCCGGCACCCACCTGTGTCCCGGCTCGGCTCGGTCCGGCCCGGCCCCGCCCGCGTCCGCCGGGAGGGAGCGGGGCGGCCCCGTGGGGCGGGGCGGGGCGGGGCCGGGGGCGCGCGCAGGGACACGCACACGAGTGTGCGAGCACACGCTCACGAGCGGGCACCTCACACATGTACACACGCACACACACACAGGCGAGCACCCACGGCCCCTCACACACACACACAGACAGAGACACACACAGCCGTGCTGCCACCCCCCAGCGGCCCGGGGTGACACCCACGGGGACACCCACGGTCACACCCGCTGCCCCAGGGCAGAGCCGAGGGTGCCCAGCTCCGCACACGCGTGGCTCAGCCCACGAGAGGCGCCGGGGCTCCCCCCTCGCCGGGACAGGCACTTGCTTGCCCGAGCGCGGGGGCCGTGCCGGGGGTGCCGGGGCCGTACCGGGGGTACCGGGGGCCGGTCCCGCGCCCCGCTCAGCTGCAGCCCAGATGTCTGGCCCGGGCCCAGCCCGGAGCAAACAAAATTCCTCCGCTGCCTCCCATTTTCCAGCTGCCGCTGCCAAGAATAGCAAGTGCCGAGCCGTGCCGGCAGCGGGGCCACGCGTGCCTCGGCGGGCAGGGCTCGGGGCGGGGAACACGAGCTGCCCCGGGGCCGCACCTGCCTCGCTCTCCCCGCGCCCCTGACTGTCCCTACCTGCGGGTGCGGGGGTGCAGGAAGGCGGGTCCGGAACGCGTGGGGAGGCAGAGCTGCGGGCAGGGGTGCAGGCAGGCAGGGGGGCAGGCAGGTGCAGGGTGAGCAGCAGCGCGGGCAGCAGCGGGTGCGGACAGGTGCGGGCAGTGGGTGCCAGCAGGCAGCGAGCGCAGGTGGGCTGGCAGGGAGTGCGGGCGGGCCGGCAGCGGGTGCGGGCAGGTCAGGTGCAGGTGCAGGCAGGCAGCTGGCACAGGCAGGCAGTGAGTTCAGCAGGAAGCCAGAGCCGTGCAGAAGGCAGAAGCTGTGCCAGGCAGGGTGCCCGGGAAATGCCCTTCTGTCCCGCTGCCAGTAACCCTCGTGCTGCCAGCCCCGGTACTCTGGCATGCTGGCAGGCTCTGTTCCAGCACCACATCTTGTTCCTCTCCTGGCTGTGCCGCGGTGCTGAGTGGCATTCAGCCCAGCCCAGCCCAGCCCAGCCCAGCTTTATGGCAGCAAGGAGGACAGAAACAGCGAGGGGACGGGTGGGGCAGCAGGGGAGCTGGCACCGGTACGGCAGGGGTTACTTTGCTGTCAGACTTTGACCAGGCACCGGCAGGACTCTGGGCTGGGTGGCCTCACACGGGCATTGTGTCCCTGTGCCTACTGTTACAGGACGGCGCTGAGATGGTGGGCACAGAGATGTCGTGCCCAGCCCTGCACAATGGGCTCCTTCCTATTCCAGCGCCGTACCTCAGTTTCCCTTCACCCAGTTGGGACCTTTCCAGCTACCGCCGCTCCCGGCAAGCGTGGCGAGGTGACACGGTGACGTCACCATCGCCCCGGAGCCCTGAGGGGACCTTGCTGGCAGCGGCTCCGCCTGGAGAAACCATCAAGCGTCAGGAGGGCCGGGCTTCCATCCCGGAACAAGCGGCGCGGGAGGGATGCGCCACGTCGCCCGCCGGCCACCCTGCCCGCCCCACGGGGTGTTCCTGGCCAGCCCCGGAGCCACCGGCCGCTGGCACGGTGACGGTGCCCATGTGGAATGGACATGGCCGCTGGCATCTCGCCCTCATCCCCGCGCTCCGCCGCCCGCCGAGGGTTTCACAGCCAGGTGCCGGCGGCCTGGCTCCCCGCCAGCGCGGGGGTGTCGCTGCCCACGGCACCTGCAGGTGCTGCCGCTCTCGCTCTTTGATCCCGACCCCGCCGCTGGCAGATCCGCACCCGGGGATCGCTGCCTCGGCCAAGTCTCCCCCGGCGGTTCCGGCTCCGGAGAGCATCTGTGGCTCTGCCGGCAGCGCCCGGGCCCGCGGCGGTGTCAGCGGGAGGAAACGGCTCCTCTGCACCCCCGTAGGCTCCGGGGGCGCCACCCAGCAGGCAGCGCCAAGGCTCCTGCATCCCCCGTGCCGGGCTGAGCCAGCAGGGCACGGGAGGTGCCCATGCCATCAAACTGGTGACCAGGAGCTGCTGGATGCCCTGCATGCAGGGAGGAGGGCTGGGACTGGCATCCACTAGCCCTGAGGATGGATACCAATCCTGCATCTCAAACAGGAATGGTACCTCACCAGAGGAACCCTCCTGATTCTGTGGGGTGACTCCCCCAGGGGTGCTGCAGGGTGGTCCCCATGTCCCTGGGGCCCAGAGAGCTTCCCTCTGGCCTGGTGGAGCCATCATGGCTGGGACATGGCAATCCATGGGTCCAAGGGTCAGGATGAGCTGTGCCATGACAGCTGGTGCCATGGGCATCCCTGTGACACATGGGCTGGGCACGGTGCTCCTCCCCAGCCAGGAGATGTGTTTGTGCAGCAGGGTGGCCTTGCCAGCACTGCCAGTGACGCTGCCAACTCGTCACAGGGCAGGAGAGTGGTGGCATCCTCACCCCAGCCTACACCCATACCCAAGCACAGGGATATGCTGCTCAAACTAGTATCCCCTGGGTCTGGACACCTCAAAAAACTGCTGGTGCTTTGTGATAGCACTAAAGATGTGGCATTAGGACTTCTTTGAGAGTCTGTCTGTGGTGGTCCACATCCATAATGTTGGGCCATGAGATGGCATCAGGCCTTGCATGGCTGCCACATTCCTGGTACAGGAGAAGGATGTGCTAGGCAGGGGACAGAGCTCATGGCATGCCAAGTGGGCCAGTGTGAGGGCTTGGCTGGCAGCAAGCAAACGTGCCTGAGACAGCTGCATCCTTGTAGCACAGCATGCAGGCAATGCCCCAGGGCGTCACCAGCTCTGGGCTCACACCCTGTCTGTGGATACACCCTGACCTTATGTCCACCCCCATCACAGCAGGCTGGTGAGACCCCAGCCTCAGGGAGCCCAGTGGCCCCAGTGCATTCCTGCCGGGATTAGGTGCCGGCTCCCGGCAGTGCCATGCTGGTGTAGCCCAGCTAATCCCTTTTTAATTGTCCCAGTCCTGTTCTGGACTGATCTGGGCTGCCCAGGAAATGGGGGCGTTGTGTGCACCCCAGTGCCTGAGCACCTGTGGGGTGCTGCCATCGTGTGTCCCGTCTGTGGCACCAAGCCATGGGGTGCATGATGAACCTTTGGGGTGGTGATGAAGAAGGGGATGTCCATCCTCCAGGTGCAGGACAGTGGCTTTTTGGAAGGGAAAGGGAGGGATCCTGGTCTTATAGGATCCTATCCTCCTGACCAAGGTGACCATTTGCCCTTGGCGTGGCATCTGCCAGCAGCCAGGCTCTGGGACAGGCAGAGGGGCCATTGCCCTGCACTGAAAACCACCAAAGCTCCTCAAAGCCATACGTGGGGCAGGAGCAGGACACCCAGGCTTTCTGCCACCATGCAAGCACTCTCCCCACCCCAGCAGGAGGGCAGTGGGAGATGCTGGCTGAGTCCCCCTGCCTGCTGTCCTGCCCACGTCCCTTTGGCCCTGCCCTGAGCCACACCAACCAGCGGCATCCAGCTCCTTAGGCTTTAAAAATAGGCTGGTGTCCCTGCCATGGGGTCAGTAATTTTAGCCAGGGTGTGTCTTGTTGGGAAGCATGCTGGTCCATTCATCTTCTCCTGCTGGCCCCGCTGCATGCACACACAGGGCTGATGTCAGCCCCTCACTGCCCATTGCTCCTCCCTGCCTTGGGGCAAAGCAGCACAGCCACGGCCTCCTCGGGCACAGGCAATGCCCTGGAGGGATGGTGAGGGTGGGCAAGAGAGGACAGGGGTGTCCAGCTGCCCCCCGAGACTGCCTGCTCCCTATCGTGGGCTTATTGCCCCCAGAGCTGGTGGCAGCAGGGAGCCCAGCGCTCCTGGCACCCAGCAGCACCCGGCCAGGCAGCGGTGGAGCAGTGCCGGCACCCTGCCCTCTCCTCTCACCCTGCTCCTGTCACCCCGGACCCCAGCACAACAGGCACTTCAGCCTGCCTCCCACGGTGCTCCCGGGGGGCTGTGCCGCCTGGGAAGGCTGCGGGGGCCGCCACCGAGCATAATGGGGCCATTGAGGGCCGAGCCGGCACGGCACAATGGGGCCTTGTGTGCTGGCCCCGCTCCGCTCCTGCCCAGCCCGTGCCCAGCCGCGGGACACCCCCTTTGCCCATCGCCCCGGGACTCACCCAGGTGCCAGCCTCTGCCTCGGCCGAGCCACTGAGCGCCGCGAAGGAGCAGCAGGTGGGAGGCCAGCAGGGCAGCTCCCCTTCCATAAACCAGTGCCAGGGAAGGAGCGTGGCTTGGGAAACTTCCTAGCGTGGTGCTGCTTACCCCTGCCACCCCCGCTGGGACAGGATTTGGGGGCTCCTGCCCGACTGTGGGGTGACGGGAACAAGGAGGGGGCATCTGCCCAGTGATGCCTTCACTTCGCTCTCAGCACCGTGTCCGAGCCTGCTGGCACCCAGTACCCGCTGTGGGGACACAGGGACCTCACAGCTTCCCAGGGAGCCCCATTGTCCCCAGTCCCCATCGCCACAGCCCCCCTCAGCGGGCCGGCCCGGCGCCCCAAACCCATCATCTCACCTGCTGTGTGCAGCCGTGGCTCTGCCGGAGCTCGCCTGCCTCCTCGCCCGCGGCTCAGCTGGGCTCTGCCTGCCGCCGGCTCCTTAAACCCCAAATCCCGGTGCTGGGCGCCAGTCCCGCCGCCGGCGGGGGTGGAGGGAGGGGATGCAGAGCCCCGGTCCTGCTCCCGGGGCCGCCACCAACAAAAGGCGACTGTGTCGTGTGTCCTCCCTCTGCACCCAAGGACCTGCCTGGGAACAGCCCCTCGGGAGCGCAGGGCTTTCGGGGCGCTGCCACCCCCTCAGCCTGCCCTGGGAAGGGAGGAGAGGTGCGAGCAAGCCTAGGAATCCCGATCACAGCCGCGCTACATCCCGATGTCCCCACGCTCCCGCTCCTGCCTGCTCGGTCCTGTTCCTGCCTTGGAGCAGCGCCAGGGTGAGGGCACTCATCACCGTCCCAGCGCCTCAGCTGCTCCTGCAAAGTCCAGCCCAGCCGGGCTGCAGGGGGAGGAAGGGGATGCGGCTGCTGCCATGGTGCCGGCTCTGGGGGGACCCACACCCCGGAACCCCCATAGCTGCCGTGGGGCCGGGGGAAGCGCCCCTGCGGTCCGAAGGCCGAGCCGCCGGTGACGCCTCATTAGTGCGGGGTAAATGTGTAACAAGCTCTCGGCTGGGCTGGGGCCGTTTGAGCCGCATGACTTCTCCTGCCTTCCCGGCGTCCTGGGAGCAGGGGATCGAGTGGCTCTTACTGCTCTTTGCTGCTCTATTGCAGTAAGAGCCGCTCAGGCAGGGCAGGAGGGAGGAGGAGAGTCCGTGTCGTGGCTGGACACGCTGGGGTGCCCAGAGCTGGCTGGGCGGAACAGAGTGGGCAGAGCTGGGCTGGGCACAAGCACATTGCTGGAGGGACACGATGATCTCAGCCCATGTGCCCTCCAAGAGGGCATGAGGTGAGAGAGCAAGGGAACAAGGCTTTGTTCAGCAGGGCCTCCCAGCACGGGAAGCAATGGGCACCATTCTAATAAAAAAAACAAAACAGGAAATTCCATCTGGAGGCAAGGGAATGTGTTTTTCTTCTGTGGCAGTGGCCAGGTGCTGACACGGCTGCGCCAGAGGCTGCAGAGCATCCAGCCACGAGGATCTGTGCCCAAGCAAGCAGTCGGCACCAGCTGAGCCCCTCCTGCATTGGGGTGGGCTCAGGACAGCCAAGGACTCTGCCAGAACTGTGCCAGCCCAGCCTCCCTCCTGGCAGCTTGGGCCATGCAGGTGGAGAGGGGCTGGGGCACATGATCCTGGCATGTCAGTGCCACCACAGGGCTGAGCAGAAACGACAGTGGATCACTGTGCTGTGCCATGTGGTACCAGGTGAAACCCCAGAGCACCTCTCAGCGTTGAGCTCCATGGAAAGCACCGGGGTGGCCAAAGGCCTCAGGAAATAGATGACGCACCCTGGAGATGTGTGAGGCAGCACGGCCACCACTGCCCATGGGTAGATTGAGGGACTGAGGCCAGCACAAGCCCAGGGCACGTGCCATCCCACAGAGGGGCAGGCAGGGTTGTAGGGTGCAAGTGGGGGGAGAGGGCTTGTTGGGACACACATCTGGGGGAACGTGGGCTGGAGTCACACGGGTGTGACAAGGCAGAGGGTGCTGGGGAAGCCCCAGGTACGGAACAAGCAGAAGTGGGCAGGGTGAGGGCAGTGGGCAAGCAGGGGGTGGGAGGGGGCAGGCAGTGGGTGGGCAGTCAGGGCACGGGCAGTGGGCAGGATGTGAGCCGGGCACGGGCGATGGGCAGGGTGTGGGCAGGGCACGAGCAGTGGGCGGAGTGCGGGCACTGGGCAGGGGCCGGACCGGGGCGGGGCCGGGGGCGGGCCCTGCTGTGCCGCCGGCGGCCGCCAGAGGGCGGTGGCGCAGCGGTGCCGGCGCTGCCGCTCCGCCCGCGCTCGCTGCCGCTGCCCCCGGCGCTGCCCCCGCTGCCCCCGGCGCTCCCGGTGCCCCCGGCGCTTCCTGCTGCTCCCGGCGCCCCCGGCGCTCCCAGGCAGGGCATCGCCAGCCCACAGAGTCACGGGACCGCCATGTCCCGCGTAGGTGGTGTGGGGTCACCGACGCCATGCCCGTCCCTGCAGCCAGTGGGAACCGGGAGCGGCTGGCCGGTGATGGGGATGGCGGGGCCGGTGCTGCCGTAGCACCGCGCTGACCTTGCCGGAGGCAGCGCTCAGGGCAGAACCGGCGGAGCTGGAGCAGCCGCCCGTGGCCTGGCACCCATGGCCTGACCTTCCCAGGGACAGCCGTAGTGCCGAGAGGGCAACTGGGGGCCTGTACCCCATCCCACGCTGCTATGGTGTCACCGTTGTGTCACCGTTGCGCCACGGTGGCTGCTCCTGCTGCTGATGCCATTCCCCATCCCAGCGCTCATCCGTACTTCCTGCTGCCCACCGGGCCGGTGGAGCGTGGGTGCTGCTGCTCACAGGCAGGTGGGGGTCCCAGCAGTGCCACGGAGTGGGTGGTAGGACTTTGGAAGGTGTGGGATGTGCCCAGGGACATGGGGCTGGAGCTGGCCTCAGGTGTCCCCCTGGCATCTGGTGGGACTGGGGTGGTTCTCCAACAGGGGAGGTCTGGGAAGGGTGCCAGGGGGACTTCTGTGAAGCACCGTGCTCTACGGGTGGGAAAAGGCTTCAGGGAATTGGGCTGTGGGGGAAACATGTGAGGTGGCTGGGCAAGGCCATGGCACGTGCCCTGGGCTTGTGCTGGCCTCCTGCCACCAAGCAGCTGCCCCCGGCCAGCCTGCAGCCCCAGGGACGGGCCCAGCCCCACGGCAAACAGGGCTCAAGTGGGCGAGCTGACCCTTGGACTGGGCGAGCAGGGACGACCCCGCGCCCAGGGCCAGCGGTCACAGCGCCACCCTGGCTGTGCCTCGCTTCCCCCGCTGGGGACTGCCCCTCTGCCAGCGCGGTGCGTGCTGATCCCGGTTTCTGTTTCCTCCTCCTGGATCAAGCCCTGTAGCCCCGGGCTCACTCCCGGCTGTGGGGCGGGTGGGTCGGTACCGTTGCCCCCCTGGCAGCACCAGGCAGAGCTGGGTGGCAGGGCAGGGTGGCAGAGCTGGGTGACAGAGCAGGGTGGCAGGGCTGGGTGGCAGAGCTGGGTAGCAGAGCAGGGTGGCAGAGCTGGGTGACAAAGCTGGGTGGCAGAGCAGGGTGGCAGGGCAGGGTGGCAGAACAGGGTGGCAGGGCAGGGTGGCAGAGCTGGGTGCCAGGGCAGCGTGGCAGAGCTCCGGGGACAGCAGCCCTGGCCGGGGTTGCCGGGCTGGCTGCATGCCGGTGGTGGCAGGAGCGGCCGGGGCTGTTTTGCTCTCTGTTTGCTCGGCCCTGGGGACGGCCAGCAACGCAGATCAAGGCCGGCGTCCTTCGGGCAGCCAATTGTTGTACAGCTCGGAGGGGAGGGAGAGGGGCAGCTGCCCCTGGGCTTTCCCAACCCCAGAGAGGGCCACCATGCCAGCACTGCCCAGCCTGAAATAGCACCAGGTTTAGTCCACCCAAACACAAGGCTGGGTGGTGCCAGCAGGGACCCAGGGGTGCCTGCCAGACCCAGCTCCCTGGCTGCCCCCTGGCTGGGCAGGCACCCACATCCACCCTGGGGCAGCTCAGGAGCTCCGCTGCTGTGGGACACAGCAGCCTCAGTCCTGCCAGCACCTCCTTTTGTGTTTCTCTCTGAATCCTTTCCCCTGATGGGCCATGAAAGGGCCTTTATCCCCTCTCCTGCTGGATCTCACCAGGCAGGAGCCTGTGGTGGGCTGTCTAGCCCTGGGAGTGACAGTCACCCCAGCCCGGGAGGGGGTTCAGGACAGCCCTGTGGATGCCTCTGCAGGGAGCCAGAGCAGGCTGCCCTTTCACTGGGGCTGCAGGGACCAGATCTGCTCCTTGGTCAGCCCTGGATCGACCACAGCGCCCTGGGGAGAGGAGGGACAGGGCTGTGGCCATGGCTCCAGTTTTGGCCCAGTTATTTATAACTCTAAACAAGGATGCTACAGTTGTGTGGGCTGAAAGGTGTCCCTGCTCCTCCCCTGCTCCCCGGTCCCCAGCTCCCCAGCCATCTGCCACCCTGCTGCCCAGGCCCTGGGCACTGTGCCTGGCATCCCCCAGGGGCTCCCAGCCGGCTCCACACTCCTGGCAGCTTGCAGGGAGCTTGGAGATGAGCAGGAGAGCCCCTCCCCGGGGACTGGAGACCCCCCAACACGGCCCCACACTTCCTTCCACTGCCCCATGCTGCACTGCTGGCATCACCTTGTGCCTCCCCAGAGGTTCTGGCAGCTGCCTGAGCTCCCTCCCTGTCCTCAGGAAGCCTGGGTGGCTGCAGGGTGCAATGCTGAGCTCCCTGAGGCTTGGGGAGCTGATGGAAGGCAGCTCCCAGCCCAGAGAGACTCAGGCCCTGTGCACATGGGAGGGTTCCCCTGTGAGCAGGGGTCTCCCTGCAGAGTGGAGCCAGGTCACCATCCTGGGGGATAATTGCCAGATCATCCCTCCAGAGGCTGATGGAACCCAACATCTCTTTGCCCACCCAAGAGAAAATACTGGTGGTCCCATGTCTGCCTTTCCAGGGGGATGTGGGGAGCAACAGAGCCCAGCAATTGGGGTCGCTGGGGAAACAAGCCAAGACTCAGGGGAGCTGGGCACTGGGTGCTGGATGTTTCAGGAGCATCATGGCTACTTGGGTTTGTTTGGCTTGAAAGGCATTTGAAGGCATTCAAGTCCTTGCTAAATCCTTGCTTAATTACCTTAACAGCATTTAAGCCTTTGCTGCAGGATTGTCAAGCCACAGAAGCAAAGCCCCTGGCCCTGGTGGGGCTGTGGGTGCTGCCCATGGGGATGGTGGGGACACGGCTGTCCAGTGAGGGTGGCAGAGAGGAGCAGGCTGCCAGCAGGTGCCAGCACCTCTGGGGGGAACTGAAGGGACACTGAAGGGACAGTGTCCCTATGCCAACAGGAACAGTTTATTCCCACACCTGATGGCTCAGGGCATCCTCCTGTCCCCAAGTGCTCCCAAGCAGCCCTGGTGCCTGATGGGTTGGAGCTGGGGGAGCCTGTGTAGGTCCCCCCAAACCCCTCAGTGGTGCAGGGAGAAGCACTGGGGTTACCCCGGGGCTCGTCCTGCAGCCCTTGGTTCCCAGATTGAGCGATTGAGCACAGAGATAACCCACCCTTCAGGTCTGCTGAGCAGTGCTTTGCTTCTGGCTTCTGTAAAGTTAATTGGTTTCGAGGTTCCAGGAACAAACGAAGGAGAAAAACCCACTCTGCGATGTGCGGGATCATTGAATGCTCTCTGGTGAGTTATAATTGCAAATCATGTTTTGAAATCACATTAACCAATTAGCCCGTGTTGTTGTTGTGCCCTGCCACATGACAGCGTGTGCCGCGAGGGAGGCGGCCAAGGGCGAGGCAGGGGGCACCAGCTGCTCCCCAGCCCCTCTGTGTGCAGGCACAGGCACCAGCACTGGACTGCTTCTGTGCAGAGAGGGCTGGGGGAGCAAGGCTGCAGCCCTGGACATGGCCTGGGGTCACTCTGGAGCCCACCCAGCCCGTGCTGCTGGCCACAGGCATCCCTCTCCTCTTACAGTCAGCATTCCTTCTGTGCCTCTCTTCTTCATGGTTCAGGATGCATAACCCTCTGCAACTGCTCCCTCTTGGAGCCCCTGTGTGTGCTGGCGCTGTGTCTGTGGGATGCCCAGGGATGGGGACAGAGGCACCCTCTGGAACGTTCCTGGAAAGGGCAATCTCTAGAACACTTCTTGCTTGAGAGGTCACAGTGGTGGTGAGGGGAGTGCTGCTTGGGCTGCAAATGTCAGCATTATCTCTGCCCTATCTTCCTGCCATCTGGGCCCTGGGAGCAGCGGGCAGTGGCAGGCAGCAGCGGGCTCAGGGCTGGGGAGGAAGCCGAGCGTGACAAGGAGAGCGTGTCCTGGCCATACACAGCACCCACTGCTCTGCGCCCAGCTCCTGGCCTTGTCCCTGCTGTGACATTTGAGGCCCAGGGTTTTATGGGTTCCCTTTAATCTCTGATCTGGAAGCATGGCTGAAGGATAAGAAACAGGGCAGCTTTTGGCTGGGGGAAATGGTGAGAAGGCAAAGCCCACGGGGGTGTGCTGAGGGCAAGGCTCTGGCACAGCACTCGGCTCCCTGCCACTGGTGAGGCTGCTGGAGAGATGAGCCGTGCTGGGCCGTGCTCCCCTGAAGGCTCCTCACATACGGGAATCCGGCGTCAAACTTTCCAGCCAGCTGGAGAAAACCGCACGGCTGCAATTTTGCAATCCACTGGAGCCCTGACACCAGCAGAGCCATTGGTGAGACTGGCCAGAGCTGCACTGGGGCAGCCCTGGTGACCAGAGGGCTCAGGGGGTGAGAGAGGGTCTTAGCCCACCCCTCTCATGGCTCCTCTCTGTGCTGCCAGCCCGGCTGCAGGAGCCTGCAGCTACTGTGTGCTGAGTGCTGGGACAGCTTTGGGAGGTTCTGGGGACATCTTCACTCTCTTTTCCCCCTCTCCTCACTGCTTTGATTCTCCACAAAGCTTCAGCTTGACACGGTGGAGCCCTTGTCCTCTGCCCACCTGGAAAGTGAGAACACCAGTGAGGCTGTCACATGCTGGACAAGAGAGGGGACAGGACAAAGCAGACATGGCTGCATTAGTGCCAATAGCAGGGGAAGGGCATTGGAGGCTTGGAAGGAGCAGACAGCCTCCAAATCACTTCCCACAGGTCCTCCAGCACGCTGCCCCAGGGCAGTGGCTGCGCCCAGTGCCACGGGCCCACAGTGCTGTCCCCAGGCCCAGCACCTGTGCTGTGTTTGCTCACAGGGCGGGAGCTCCTGCCGCCTTTTCCAGCCCCGCTGAGACGCGTGGCCGCCCAGCCCGGGACGCTTCTCCGCAGGTGCCACGTGGCTGCACCCGCCTTCACCAGAGCAGGGAAAGGGTTAAAGTGATGGCCTGAGGCCAGCCATGCCCATCCTCTGGGTGCCTCTGGCTCCCCCGTCACACTGCCAAACCTGGCTGCCTCCAGTCCCCCGGCGTGCCAGCCAGCGCTGGTTCAGCACTTACGCATGCTGCTGTTATTAGAAATTAGTTAATGGATGTATGTCTGCAGCCAAAGGAGAGCGGCAGTAACAGGAGCCGCGGGATTGCCGGGAGCGGGAGGGCAGAGCTGCCACTGAATATTTAACATCCCTCGATGTCCAGGCGAGAGGGAGGCTGCCTCTGCTCCCGATGGCGACGCTCGCTGCTGGCTGGCAAAGCCGTTTCCATCCCAGGCTGCCCGAGGCTCCGCAAGGATTTATGAAAGATATGCATAACACAAATAAAACCTTCCAGCAGCGTGAGGAGCCATTCTGCCCAAGCACAGCAGCTGGGCAGGGTTTGCAGCTCGCATGGGACCTGAGGGGACTCTCAAGCGTGGACCTCCAAAATGTTCCTCTGAAGTAAAAGCTGGGCAGGACAGAGGAGCAGGAGGTAGTTTAGGGGGGGGGCAGACCTTGTAAAGGTACAGGGAATCTTTGGGGACACAGCTGGTGACTCCCCAGAGCTCATGGCTCTCCCTAAAGCATATGGGATGCACTTGGGAGAAATTTCTGCTTTGGGGAACTGGGGGTTTGTTTCTTCATGAAAATAGACATCTTTCGGCTCAAGTGGGGAGGTTTGATGGAGACTGGGGAAGGGGGCTGGCCCAGTTACTCTGGGTGTTGTTGGGATGATTCCACATGGGTTGTTTCTTCCCAGTGTGCTGAGATGCTGGGGTGAGAACTCTGGGGGCAGCAGGCACCATGAGCAGGGCAGGCAGCTGGGCTGGCTTAACGTGGGAGAGAGCCTGAGCTTCCCAGGCCAGGGAGAGAATCTGACCAAAGGACGGGGAAAACGCTGTGCCCACACTCAGCATGTACTGGATTTATCCCTTCAGGTAGATTAGAGCAGCTGCCCCAGCCCTGCTTCTTTGGAAGTGGCCCCTGGCCTCCTGCAGGAGCCTCGGCTGCTGTAGGCAGGGATTCCCGGTGGGGTGTCAATACCTGGCAGGCTAGGGATGCCCCATACAGTGATAATGCCATGAGGGGCACAGACACCGGGTGCCGTGAGGGGCACAAACACCTGGTGCCGTGTGCGGTGCGTGGGGATGTTGGTGTCTGCCCCGTTCCACACAGGGCAGCGCTGCCTGGACACTGACAGCCCGGGGGGGATGATGCCTGGTGCGGGGTGATTCACAGGCGGCAGGCGATGCCCAGCGGACCCTGATGCCCGGCGGGGGCGATGCCCCGGGGGCGGCCGTGCCCGCGGAGCGGTGGTCCCGCCGGAGCGGGGCGGGGCGGGGCAGGGGTCAGTCGATGGGGGCGGTCCCTCCCCAGCGCTCCCTCCCCAGCGCTCCGGCGGAGAGCAGATTGGGAGCCTTCTCACTGGGGGCGGGATCGGGTCCGGTTTAATCTCGGGCTCCGCCGGATTACGGTCGCAGGATAGTCTCTAATCCGCGGCACCGGCCACCGGGGGCTGCTCGCCCCAGCCCGCAGCAGAGGCACGGCGGAGAGGGGGCAGGTAGGTCTCTCCGAGCTCCCCTGCCGCTCGCACTCCCGGGCTCGCTCCTCCCTGGAGCTCCGTGGTTGGAGGCTGCCGGGCTCTCGGACCCCTCAGCTCCCCTAATTCTCCTCCGCACCCCATCCAGTCCTTTCTCTCATCTCTCTCTCGCCGGCCCCGCTTTCCTCTCACAGCCCGTCTCTCTCTCCTCCTGCGTTTCCTCCTCCTCCTCCTCCTCCCGGCTCCGGGCAGCACGGGGAAGGCTCCGGGGCCCGGCAGCTCTGGCAGGTGCTAGCGCCCCGGGGCTGTTTGCTTTGCTGTACTCCTGCCACTTGCTAGCGGCTGGCACCTTCCCACGGGTGGGTGACAGATCCCGCGGGTGCTGGGGGAGGCAGAGCCCAGCGCCCCGACACTGCCCCTGCCCGAAGCGCGGTGTGGGGGCTTCGGCGTGCATCGTTTCGCTGATCCTCACAGTGGCACCAACCCCCAAACTCCCTTTACTTTCCCTGTTTTCTGCTTTAATTTTTAATCGCCCGTGGGAATGACATATGTTTCTGAAGGCTGGAAGCGGCTGTGGGCAGGATCGGGTGTCAGAGTGCCGGGGTGCCGGGGCGGGGGGCACTGGCAGGGAGAGCGGTGCCGGCCGTCACGGGCACCGGGGCTGCCTGGGACCTGCGTGCGGGGATTCCACGGGCTGGGGTATTAATAGAGCCTGGCTGGCCGGGCCAGCAGCGTGGAAAGGCGGGCAGCACACTGCGTTCCTGTCGGCCACGCGTGCCCTGGGCCAGCCAGCGTGGTGTGGTGGCTCTCTCTGCCGTGTCAGCTGTGAAAGTCCCACTGGAGAGAAACCTTCCCCAAGGGAAACAGAACCATGGCAGGTGGTTGCTGGACTTGTGCCCCCCAAGCCGTGTGGTGGCATGGGTGAGAAAGGGGACCTGGCAAGTCCCCAACAGGTGGGATGGCAGGGACGCAGAACCCTGACTGGCTGCGGAGGGCATGGCTGCACTGAGCTGACGCACAGGAGATGGGGAATTTTCCACTGGTGCTGGACCAGGCCCAAGATGAGGTGTTAGACCTGTCTGGTCCCTGTGGCTTCAAGGGGGTACCCCAGCAAAAGGTGCCTTTGCCTGGCAGCACTGTCCCGTGTCCCAGAACAGAGTGCTGGTGTGCCTTGGCTCAGGTGGCCAGGGATGCTCAGGAGCAGTGGGACACTCCATTCCACTGGGGGGTGGCACGGGGCTGCTGGCACTGCTGGACCCTGGCTGGGGCACAAAGGGCCCCACAGCACCCGGCCGTGCTGCAGCTGTAATCACACGCCGGGGCCGCGGCCACGGCAAACAAACAAGCGCCGGCAGAGCCTATTTTCCTTGGCGCGTGGGGATGGGGGAAGGAGCGGAATCCCACGGGCTCCTTTGGAAGTGCAACCCTTGAGAAAACAGAGGCAGGTCGGGGCCAGAACAGACCCCCATGCCCCGGCTCTCCTCGCCGCGTGGGTCTCGGCCGCCGCGTGCCTCCCCAGCTGCTGACGCAGCTCTGGGACCGGCTGGGTCCCCCATGCCAGCGGGGCATGGCCAGCCCGGTTCCGCTGACCCTGTGGAGCAAATGTCCGGCTGGTCCAATGGTGAGAGTGCCATAGGCAGGCACAGCAGTGGTGCCACGGGGCTTGGGCGAATCGTGGCTCCTGATTGCCACAGGAGGCTGTGCTGGAGGTGCCAGAGGCACGTGAGGCTGTGGTTGAGGCCAGTCCCTCCTGATGGAGGGACAGTCCCCAGCACTGCCAGCAGCAAATGGCACCTTGGAGGTTTTGCTGTTGACCCCTCCATGTCATCCCACTAAGGCCAGTTGTGTTTTGGAGAGCGTGAACCCCTGGAAAGCATCTTGCTTCCAAGGCAAAACAGAACTCCAGAGGTGTGGTAGGAAACCTGACATGTCCTTTTCCAGGCACTGTCTGTCCATCAGTCTCTGCAGTGCCACTACCTGTGCCACCACCTTCCCTGGGTGGCCCTGTGTTTCTGGAGGGCAGTGTTTGAAGTTTATAGCAAAACTCATCGTACAGCCTAGCACTGCCTGAGATGCTTTGGGCTCAAGCCGGTGTCTCACCCAGCCTCCCCAAGAACCACTCTGAGTGCCATCGGCCTCGTGCTGTGCCCGCCCTGTCCCCATCCCCGTGCTGCCAGCTGTACCTGCCACCTGACCTTGTACCACATGGACTCAAGCTGGCAGGTGACAGCAACAGCCCAGGCTGTCCCAGTGCTGGACATGACTCCCCTTGCCTGGCCTCAGCTTCCTCACTGCTTTTCCCAGCTTGCCTTGTCCTGGTGCTTGGATGTTGGAGGATGTGGCAGGACGGTGATGGCTGACACCTGCAGCCATCCTGGGTTGTGTGCCTGGCAGGTGATGCCGTGGCTGAGCTGCACCATGGCTCTGGCACTGGAAACCCTCTCCATGGCCCCACCATGATGTTTGGCTCTACCACTCCCTTCCCTGAAGTGCCTTTCCCCTCTCTGGTGTGTCCCAGACACCATTCCCAGGCTCAGGTACAGCTGTCCTCCAGGACAGAGATGCCACTTGTGCTCCTAGAGGTAAGACCCTGGATGGACACTGCTGTCCACATGGTGCAGCAGAGATGGCCAGAAGTGCCCAGGCAGCTGCCAGAGCCCTGCTAGCCAGGACAGCAGCTTTCAGAGCCACTTGTTCCTACTTGCTACTGCCTGTCCTGCCCTGGCTGGAGCACTGGGGGAATTGCCTGCCCCAAGGCTGAGCTGTGGTTAGGTGAGGTGAGCCCAGTGCCTACTGTACCCACCTTGTGCTGGGGGCATGAGTGGGGCTGGCTGGCATGACCAGCTGGTGGGGCTGTCATCTGCAGAGGATCCCAGGTGGATCTATCTCAGGAGAATCTCCCACTGATCTGTTTGGGGAAGGTCCACAGCAGGGCTACCCAGAGAGGTTCTCCAGCCATGCCCCAGGCAGGTTTTGCCTCCAGCTGTCCTTTCCCACAGCTACTGGGGATCCCATGCCCACATGGGCACCCCCCAGAACCTTTGCCCCAAAGTGGGGTGCCTGGCCATCCCCTGAATGGCTGGATTTGCCCCTTTGGGTGCCCCTTTCCTCTGTGGGAGGTGGCACCCTGGCACTGCCTTTGCTTGGCTAGTAGGTGGGGGGTGGAACAGCACAGGTTAAATCCAGGTTTGGGTTACTAATTTTAGGAAGACAGGCTGGGAGGAAAGCTTTTCCTGTGTGTGCTTCAGGGGAAAGGCAAAGATATTCCCAGGGCAACTGTAGGGAGCAGTTCTCAGTGGAAGGCAAGGAGAGAGGGGTTTCTCTGCTGTGTGCCCTGCTGGGGTCAATTTCCCTGGGTAGGGGTTGCCCAGGGAGTGCCCAGGTTTGGGCTGTTGCCCAGCTGTGCCCACACCCCCTGTGCCCACAGCAGTGCCAGAGGCTGACCAGGGACCCCAGGCTGGGCTCACTCTGGGCTCAGTGCTGGGGGGAACCTCAGGGCTGGGGCTGATGGCACTGGGGGCACATGGCTGGTGCCATCCCTGCCCATTGCCCTTGCTGCCCATCTCTCTGGCAGGGCTCGCTCGTCAGCACAGCCTCAGGGAACATGAGACCTGTGTGCCCAGCTCTGCTGAAACCCGAACGGCCACCTGGGCCGGGGGGGCTGCGGTGCCCGGCGCACAGCGGCGGGATGGGATGGGATGGGAGGGATACCTGGCTGCCAGCACGCAGGGCAGGCCGGCAGCTGCGGCAGGCTTGGCGCTAAAGCCGGATTACCACCCGGAATAGTCCCACGGCTCCAGCTGGGCCGGATTAACAAGGATTCATCTGCAAGGAGAGGAGATGGGGAGGGACTCTGTGCCCTGAGGGGGTCCCCGGCCTGGGGGAGCACCCACCTGCTGCCAGAGACACCCTGTGCCCTCGCTGGGCAGAGGTGAGAGCCGTGGGGGCTCGCAGGTGGGTGCTGCGGGCTGTGGGGACACTCAGGCTGTCACTGTGTGGCACAGGCAGGGCTGGCAGGACTGGCTGCCTGTCCCCGTGTGCTGCACTCCCACCGGCACCGTGTGTGCTGCTGGGGCCTGTGCCGGGCCGGGCCCTGACCGGGGGAACGGGCACAGCGCAGGAGCCAGGCTCGCCCAGGGTCATACACATCCTGCTGGCCCCGCTGCCTGATGCAATGGACCTCCCATCCTGCATATCTGCTGGCACTGCCGACGGAGCTCCCCTGCCCAGCCCCCAGCTCCCGCCTCCCGCGGGGATTTTCCACCTTTTCAATGAGGTGCGTGGAAGGGAGGTGTGAGGCAGAGAGAGGGATGCGGTCCCTTCCAGGACTGAAACCCTCACAGCGGTGCCCTGGTCCCCGAGGAAGGCTGGCCGGGGGCCGAGGTGAGCCCAGGATTGCCCGTGTGCCAGAGCAGGGCCGGGATTTGGGAGCCGGGCCGCCCCACACACGTGTCCCCATCGCAGCGAGGGCGGGCAGGCTGTGTGCTGGCCGGGCGGGACGAGCGTGCGAGACCGAGCGCAGCCTGCCCGGGAGCGCAGACGTGGCCGGCGGGACGGGACGTGCCGTCCCACGCATCCGGCTCCGTGTTCTTCTGCCGGGGCTGCGGGACAGCACCGGGGCCCGGCCCAGGCTGCCTGGCCACCCCGCAGTGTTGGTGGGGTGTCACCAGCTCTGGGAGCAGCCTGGCAGAGGTGGGAGGTCTGGCTGCAGTGTTGTCCTTGTGTCCCAGAGCCCAGCAGGCAGCAGAGAGGCACATGCTGGGAAATCGATGCAGCTTGCCCAGCACCCCCAGGAATGCAGCCCTGGGTGCCACAGCCTGGAGGGTTCTGTGCCCATGCATGTGGCCAGGTCCACACCATCAGCTGGGTGAGTGGGCGCTGGAGCTGCAGGTCAGGAGTGGGATGATGCCAGGCAGCGTGTGGCTACCCAACATGGCAGTGAAGATGGCAGCATCTCTTCTACGTGGTGGCATCCTGAGGGAGGAGATCCCTGAGGAGATGCTCCTTGCCCTGTGCAGAGGGTTCCCAGCTAAGGTGGGCACACAGTGAGGTGGTGAACCCACCAACCCCACCTGGAGGGGAACCAAGCCACCCCTTCAGGGCCGCCCGTCACTCTGTATTTGCTGTTCTGCCTTATCGCAAGGCAAACAGCAGCAGGCAGGGCTCACACTGCCCGATCGAATCGTCTCATGCTCCCTCCTCTTTCATCTCCCCCCTTGCCCTGGCTACTGCCACCAGGAGAGCCTGGCCGGGGGGCAAAGGCCAGGGCCAGCTGGGGAAGTGGCAGTGAGTGGTGCTGGGCCTGTGCCAGGGCTGTGCCAGGGCCGTGCCAGGCTGCCCGGCGGGAGGAAGCGTCTGGGTGGCAGCACGAAGCCCGGTGCATGCTGAATGAGCCCGGCCGTGCCGCTTGCTATTCTGAGAGACGCTTGGGGGAAGAAGTTGGTATTTCCTGAGCTGCCCATAGAGGTGTAATTATAACCTGGGAGAAGAAAGGGGCTGCAGATGAGAGTGCCCAGCCTTCCTGGCGCCCGTGGGGGAGCGGGCAGGGGAGTGGGCAGATGCTGTGTGCCACCAGCGGGATGCGGTGAAGCCCTGCCCGCAGGCAGCCCAGCGGCACTGGGGGGCTTAGGGAAGTGTTGGAACCTCACAGATCTGGTGCCCCCCCCCAGTCCCATGCTGGGTGAGCAGTGGGTTCAGCGATGCCTGCCTGTGGTGGTGGGAAGGCGCAGAGTTAACGGTGGCTTTTGGACGTGCTGGCAGCCTTGTTCATGCCTGGATCCATCCCAAGCGGAGGCCTAGTGGAGGGGATAAATCATCACCCAGAGCCCGCCCTGCGCTTCCCTCTCGTCCCCCGCATGGCTGAACCTTCTCATTTTGGTTCCTGCTGACCTGTGTCCTGCCTCAGCCTCCCCACCTGGCTGGGTGCTACAGGTAGGGTGGCCCAAATATGTGCCCACCACCCCGGGCCAACCACAGGGGCTCGGCCCCCCTGGCAGTGCCAGCAGCCAGTGTGTGGCCTGGGATGACCCTGCCAGGTCTTTGTGGCCTGGATGGGCAGGGACAAGCAGGGCAGCAGCTCAGGAGACCGGAGGTGCTGGCACCCACACCCTGACGTGTCATCCTTCCCTTGCGTGCCAGCAGGACTGCTGGACCTGACTGTGCTGTGGGAAGGCTCCTCAGATTTCTGGGGACACCAGTCCCCTGGGAGCATAGAGATGGGCATGTCCCCTGCTCACCACATGGCGACCCCAGGCAGAGGGCTGGGGGGGCAGCAGCATCCTCCCAGTACTGGGGACCACACTGCATTCCAGCCAGGCCTAACCTCCAGCTGGGTGGCAGCAGCCCTTGGCTGGACATAGCCCCAATGTGGAGCCCCCTGGCCAGCCGGACAAGACCCCAGCCCCTCGGGGCAGTGGGGGGTGGCGGGACCCTGCCCCGGCTGCCAGCCTGCCCCAGAAAGCCACCCTGTGCCGTTTCCCAGCGGGGCGGGGAGGGCCGGGGCTCGCACAGAGGCGGCTTTGTGCGGCGTGCCAAGGCGTCCCGCGCTCGGCAGCCCGGCCGCCTTCCCCTGCCAAGGAGCTGTCTCCCGGGCCCGCGCTCTTTCCTGCTCCGTTTGTCCAGCCCTGACGTGCCCCCGAGCCCCCCGCCTTGGCACCCCGGCAGCGGCGGGACGCGGGTGAGCCCTTCGCGCCGGGCAGCACCACGGGCTTTACATAACGGCGGCTGGGGGGTCCCTGAGCTCCCTGCCCCGTCCTCAGCCGCCCTCCCAAACGCCCCCACTCGCCTGCTGGCACCCGTCTGCAGGAGGGGAAACTGAGTCATGGAGCCGAGAGCTGCGGGCAGGGGAGTGGAGGCGGGCAGGCGGTGTGCATGGGGACTCTGGGGCTGGGCAGCGCAGTGCTGTGCTGTGAGCAAGGGGACGGGGTGGGCTGTGGGATGTCTCGCTGGCCGAGAGGGCACCCGCACACTGGGGCTCTGGTGGGGCACTGGAGCTGGGGCTGAGTTCCGCGGGACATTGTGTGCTGAGCAGGCAGAAGGGAGGAGAAGAAGCACACCACCGTGATGCCTGGCTCGGTGACCCTCCCATCCCTGCCGTGCCACCAGCGCTGGTGCTGAGCCCAGCTCCAGAGTCCCTGGTGGAGGCAGGACTTGTGAGGCTCCAGGCCAGCCCCTCCCGTGCTCCTGCCCAGAGCTGGACCGCTGTTGCCTCCCTCTTGCAGAGCCTGAGCAGAGCCCATAGCAAGCCCAGCTGTCTCCCAGCCATGGATACCACGGACGTTCCCCTGCAGGCCGAGATGGTGGAGCTGGTGCCCAACGGGAAGCATGCGGCCGCACTCACCGCCTCCACTGTCCCCTCACTGGCGGGTGACAGGTAGGGCACTCAGGGCAAGGGGTAGTGCAGGGACTTGGGGGATCCTCCGAGCTGCTCCCTGCCCGTGAGATACCAGCCAGGGCTGATGGTCCCTGTCTCTGCTTTGGCTTCACTCCTCTCCCTCCATGGACAGATTTGAAGAGAACCAGACTGGCGTGGCAGAGATGGAGGAGTTCCTGCCCCATGGTGCAGAGAAGAAGCAGACACACTTCACTGATGTGAGTAGCAGCACGGGCACAGTGGTGAGGGTAGGATGGGGCAAGCTCCCAGTGTGACTGGTGCATCCCCTCCCTGTTGTGTCCTGTAACAGTTTGAAGGGAAGACGTCTTTCGGGATGTCGGTCTTCAACCTGAGCAATGCCATCATGGGCAGCGGCATCCTGGGGCTGGCCTATGCCATGGCCAACACCGGCATCATCCTCTTCCTGTGAGTGTCATGGGGGCATGGGGGGGCTGTCCAGGTGTGGGGGGCTCCTCCAAGGGGATCGGTGGGTGCAGGCAAGAAAGAAGTCTCTGGCTTGGGATGATGCAGGGACCAGTATCCTGCTGGCTGAGCTATGCCCACTGCTGGCAAAAGTCTGCCTGAGTGCCGTGCCCCACTTGGGGGGGGGAGGAGGAGGAAGGTGAAGGTTTGCCTTCCTTACTACAAAGTCAGATTTTCAAAAGTAGCTTGAAGGACATGAGTGATGGCTCCTTTTGGGTGTGGAGATATGGACTGAATCTGCCCCATGAACACCCAGCCGGTGCTGAGGCAAGAGGGTGGTCTCCTGGGGGTGGTATCCTGGGCCAGCTGCCCACAGGCAGAGCACATCTGCATGGGGTTTGCCCCACAGCCATGTCTGAGCCCTGTGCTGTGACCCACTGGTAACTGTGCTCTCCTCCTGCAGCTTCCTCCTCACAGCAGTGGCCCTGCTCTCCAGCTACTCCATCCACCTGCTGCTCAAGTCCTCGGGCATTGTGGGTGAGTGCCAATCCTCAGCAGGGCCGTGCTGGGGGTCCCACCCTGACTCTCACCCACCACCACTGCTCCCTGTCCCACAGGCATCCGTGCCTATGAGCAGCTGGGCTACCGAGCCTTCGGCACGCCGGGGAAGCTGGCAGCAGCCATCGCCATCACGCTGCAGAACATCGGGGGTGAGCTGGGGGACACGCCGGGGCTGGGGATGGGGTGGGACCAGAGAACACCAGTGCAGCAACACCTCCTTCTGCCCTGCAGCCATGTCCAGCTACCTGTACATTGTCAAATCTGAAGTGCCTCTGGTCATCCAGACCTTCCTGAACCTGGAGGAGAAGACCACGTGAGTGCCTCCTGCCCACGCTGCCTGCGTGCCTTCCCCGGGCAGGCGCCGGGGCTCTGGCTCCAGCTGTGCAGCCCGTGGCAGGGATTTACTGTCATTAAGCCACTACTATTTTTGATAACTGTCAGTGCTGAATAAGCCCCTGGGTGAGATTAAACCGAGCTGAACTTCCAATCCCTGCTCCTCACATCCCCTTGGGATCAGGCTTTCCTCCTTGAGCAGAACCTGGGGCTGCAGGGTGGGGGTCTGGTTGGGTATAGGTCCCCCCACCCCATGCCCACATCCCCACTAGCAACTCTAGCCCTTGTGGGTGCACCACTCTGGGGGTAGGCAGAGCCCGAGCTCAAGGACCCCCAGGGATGCTGGCCTCAGGGTCTCCAAGGATGCTGTCTCAGGGGTCCCCAGGGATGTTAGCAGAGCAGGAATGCCAGCCTCAGGGGACACCAGTGCCCCTGGGATTTGCCAGCTGAAGGGTCCCTAGGAATGGCAGACAGCCCGCACAGTGGCTGCCTCTGCCTGCTGTGCCCCAGCAGACTGAGGTGGTGAGCAGGCCCTCTGCTTCCAGGGACTGGTACATGAATGGGAACTACCTGGTGATCCTGGTTTCTGTCACCATTATCCTGCCCCTGGCGCTCATGAAGCAGCTGGGTAAGTCAGGGAGATGCTACCCATGGCACTGGGGCCTTGCACCCTGGGTCTCCCACAGGGCGATGGTGCCAGCCTGGATGTGCTGGGCCAGGAGGGGATGCTGAGCCGGTGCAAGGCTCCAGCCCGCACCCAGCAGCCACTCTCCTCCCTCCCCAGGCTACCTTGGCTATGCCAGCGGCTTCTCCCTCAGCTGTATGGTCTTCTTCCTGATCTCGGTGAGCGCCCACTGGCACTGGCAGTGCCTTGGGGTGCCAAGCATCCCTCCTGCCGGGGTGTGAGGCCGGGCTGCTTGCTGTGGGGACAGCAGAAGCAGCAGGGACAGCGGGTGCTCGGGGCTGCAGAGACGCTGTGGCTGGGCTGTCAAGCTGCTGGGTTATTTTCGGCTGAAGGAACCGAATGCTGTGGAAAGGGAGAGGGGGGAAGGTGCTGGAGGGGCATCTGCACATGTGGCCCCTCCACGTGCTGCTGCCTGGCTCTGTCCTGCTGCCCACCCCCACAGGGACAGGCTGGGGGAGCAGCATTGCCACAGGGCAGCACTAGCAAAAGGTGTCCCTGGGAGGGGTCCCGGCAGGGTCACTCTCCTGCTGGGCATGTGGGCAATGTGTGCTGGGAGCTGGGGGCACCAAGAACTGACTGGCCCCATGTCCCCCCCACCCCAGGTCATCTACAAGAAGTTCCAGATCCCCTGCCCACTTCCAGAGCAGGAGGGGAACATCACGGGCATCCTCAATGTCACCACTGCCAGCACCAGTGACTACCAGAATGGCTACACAGTCCTCCAGGCTCCCGAGCAGGACACTTGCACACCCAGCTTCTTTACCCTGAACTCACAGGTAAGGACCTGAGGCTCTGGGTGAGCCCCCAGCCCATGCACCCAGTGAACATGGGTGGTCCTGGTGCTGCCAGCCCCTGCCTCTGGGCCCCCAGCAGTCAGTTGTGCTCCTCTCACACAGACAGCCTACACCATCCCCATCATGGCCTTTGCCTTCGTCTGCCACCCGGAGGTGCTGCCCATCTACACCGAGCTGAAGGAGTGAGTCCTGGGTGGGGGCACCCACGGGGAGGGGTGGGCTTCACCCGGTGCCCACCCAAAGGCAGTGCCATCCGTGTGGGGACCTGCGCTGGGGCAGCGTGGGGAGGTGGGTGATATGACCCTGGGTGGGACAGTGGGTGGGTGGGTGCATGGTGGCTGATAGGATCTGGGATGGGTGGTATCAGTCTCAGGAGGTGGGTGATACAACCTGGGGTAGGTGGGTAGGCAATATCACCCCTGGGAGATTGGGGATATAACCCTGGGTGGGCGCTATCACCCCTGGGAGGTGTGGGATATGACTCAGGATGGGTGCAGGCATGGTATCACCCCTGGGAGGTGTGGGATATGACTCAGGATGGGTGCAGGCATGGTATCACCCCTGGGAGGTGGGTGCCATGATCCAGGGGTGGTGGTGTGACCCTTGGGATGTTGGTGCCATGATCCAGGGGTGGTGGTGTGACCCCTGGGAGGTGGGTGCTGTGACCCAGAGAGCGTGGGTGGCTGGTTGGTGCCCCCCTGCCCAGGAAGGGGTACGTAGCCCCTCTCTGCACATCCCCCACACACCCCAGAGTGTTTTGGCATCACCTCTCCTCACTGGGTGGGTGCTTGGTGTCAGCGGGTGCCACGGGGCTGTGCTGAGCCCGCCATGTCCTGCAGCCCCTCCAAGAAGAAGATGCAGTGCATCTCCAACATCTCCATCATGGTCATGTACCTCATGTACTTCTTGGCTGCCCTCTTTGGCTACCTCACGTTTTACGGTGAGCCCTCGGGGAGGGGACTGGGCTGGCACACCTGTGCCAGGGGGTGATGGTGCTGGGGCTCACCCAGGGGCTCCTTGGTGGTGTTCACAGACCGTGTGGAGTCAGAGCTGCTGCACACGTACAACAAGGTGGATCCCTTTGATGTGCTCATCCTGTGTGTGCGTGTGGCTGTGCTGACGGCTGTCACCCTCACCGTCCCCATCGTCCTCTTCCCGGTGAGTGACCCACCAGGCATGCCAGGTGGCTTCAGCACCAGGCTTTGAGAAGGGAAACTGAGGCAGTGATTAAGACAGGGACTGGGGAACAGGACATTCTGGGTGCCAGGAGCAGGGCTGGGGCAGAGGCAGGGATGATGGGGCAGAGGGAGGGCCACAGTGACAAGGCTGTGAAGGGGTGACAGGAACCACTGGGGCATCACGGTCAGAGCTTGGGAAGGGAAAGGGGTTATGGTGACCTGCAAGGCTGTAGGGACAGGGTTAGAGTGAGGGCAATGGGGACCAGCAGGACTGCAGGGACGGGGTATGGGTCCTGCCTCCAAGGATGGAGTGTGATACCCTGTCCCTGTCCCCAGGTGCGTCGGGCCATCCAGCAGATGCTGTTCCAAGGGAAAGACTTCAGCTGGATCCGCCACATCGCCATTGCTGTCATCCTGCTGACCTTCATCAACCTCCTCGTTATCTTTGCCCCCTCCATTCTCGGCATCTTTGGCTTGATTGGTGGGTGGCAGTGCCCTGCTCCTGTCCCTCCTTGATCATGGGGTGTTGCAGCAGCATGCCAGCCCCTGTCCTGACTGGTGCTCAGCTGTGACTGACCCTGCCGTGCCTCAGTTTCCCCTGTTACCCTGCCAGGACCAGGTGGTTGTGTGGCTCACCCATCCCATGGCTGTCCTGCAGGCCGGTTCCCACAGCGCAGTGCCTGCACCACTCTTCCCTGCGTGTTTCCCTCGATCCCCCAGGCCAGGCTCCCCCCCCTCAGCGCTCAGCTCGGTGCCAGGGCTGCGGGAGGGGTGTGGGGACAGTGCCAGCACACTGCGTCCCTGGGTTCCTGGAAGGCTTTGCCAGGACTGGGGAGGGCAAGGAGGGGGTGGGGGTGGACAGGACCTGTCCTGGCAGTGGAGCTGGCAGGGCTGAGCTGCAGGGTGGGAGGCCCCTGCCCACTCTGTCCCTGTCTTCTCCAGGTGCCACCTCCGCTCCCTGCCTCATCTTCATCTTCCCTGCCATCTTCTACATCCGCATCATGCCCAAGGACAAGGAGCCGCTGCGCTCCACCCCCAAAATATTGGTAAGCGTGGGCAGGGGTACAAGGATGGGGACAGGCATGGGGCTCTGAGCCTGGCTAGGAACCCTGTCGCCCTGGCCATCCCTGAGTCCTTTCCTTGTCCCCACAGGCTGCCTGCTTTGCCCTTCTCGGAGTGGTCTTCATGATCATGAGCTTGAGCTTCATCATCATCGACTGGGCCACGGGTGGGGGGAAGAGCGGCGGCAGCCACTAGCCACTGCCGGTGCCCAAGCCAACCTCGCCCCCGCCCGCCCGGTGCCCAGGGAGAGCCCACCCTGGGCTCAGCCCCCATGCTGCAGCCCCACCAGGATTCCCTGGGGACTTCTGCTGTTGCTGCCTGTCACCTGTGGTGATGGTGAGAGGGCATGAGCCATGGCAGGCATGGAGACTCCTCGACCTGTGTCCGGGATGGGGCAGTGAGCCCGGGGCAGGTCCTGTGCCCCCCAGCCACTCCAGCGGGCACCTTCCCTGCTCTGCGCCTCAGTTTCCCCATCTGTAAAATGGGGAGAATAATACTGCCCTACCTCACCTGGAGCTGGCTGTCAGGTGGAGCTCTTGTGCACCCCAAGAGCCACCAGCAGCAGCAGGCGCTGCCAGGGGCGCAGGGCACTGCCTGCCGTGGGGACCAAGGCTGGGCACTTCCCTGGCCTACCCCAGATAGCATCAAGAGCCTGATGAACAGTGTCCGTGGGGGCTGGAATCCAGCGGGGCGGTCGGACCTGTGACAGCACCTGTGCCCAAGCCTCCTGCCCTCTCCCCTGCCATCCCCCATCCCCAGAGACATGCCACCCGCTGCCCTGGCATCGCAGGGGCACCCCGGTCCCTGTGGACAGGCATGGCCCTCATGCTGTGGCTGGTGGTGCTCAGCCTGCTGCTCCTGAGCCTGAGGGGAACTGTTGGCTCCGGGTGCCTGCGGATGGGACCCTGCTGATCCCTGGGCCATGTACGGGGGGGACCAGCTGCATTGCTCCAGGGAGGTGGCACACACGCCATGGGCTTTGCATCCATTCTGCGGCTGGGCTGCTGGGGCCTGGTGCACCCAGGGGGCATGAGGGGGATTTGGGGGCGGGCTGGGGGCAGCACTCACTGGGGGCAAGCTCGGGGCTCTGGAGGCACCCCTGTCTGCATGCCCAGGTGCCAGGGTGATGGGTACCCCAGCAACCCAAGCTGTCCCTGCTTGCCCTGTACCCTGGGCCAGCACTCAGACCCTACAGCCCTCATCCATCCACCCATCCATCCATGCCGCTGGGATCATCTATCCAAACCATGCCAAAACCCGGAGAGCGGCTCTCCCACCCCCCAGCTCCCCTCCCAGTATGGGGGGCAGCCCAGCAGGGTGGGCAGCACAGGGCTGGGGGGTCTGTCCTGCGGCAAAGTACATAAGAGACGTATTTTTTTATGAGGTGGTGGAGGCTGGGATGCTTTTTATAAATACTGTACATAAGAGTAGATCTTTTTTAACGTGTTGTGTTGCTCTGGGTAGCTGTGTATAATGTACATATCACGTGGGGGGGCGCTGGACTCTCACCATGTGCAGCGTGGCCCCGCTGTTCCTGTTACCAGCCTGGCTGCCCCAGGGCCACCCTGACACCTGTAAATTATTGCTGGGGCTGATGCTGGCGGTGGCAGGAGGCCCGAGGTGAGAATAAAGATGTGAATGTGCCCAGGTCTCGGGCATCACTGGGGCGGGTGAGGTGTTGGCATGCAGGCTGGCACCTCACACAGGCATCCTGAGGTGGCACGGACACACGGACACGAGCCACACGGGTGCACAGATATGTGTGAGGACAGCAGGGATATATGGACATGGATGTGCAGGATAGGTGCACACGGATGAACAGCACAACAGACAGCATGGACATACAGCAGGACAGCACAGACACACGGACATGGATGTGCAGGGACCCCTGTGGGAGTTAGACCCTGGGGAAATTGGATTGTGAGGGAGTGGGATCCCTGGGGAGCAGGACACCTGTGAGAGCAGGATCCCCAGGACAACAGGACACGAGTGGGAGCACAGCCCTGGGGAGTGGGACTCCTGAGGAGTGGGATACATAGGAGCAGGAGCCCAGCAAGTGCCATGGCAGTGCTGGAGAGTGCTGGGGCTGCTCTGGAAGCAGGGCTCCAGGGAAGCGGTGCTGGGGCATCTCGTGCATGGTGCCAGGGCAGTGGGTGCCCCCAGTGCCCTCAGGGCCAGCCCCCAGCCCTTGCCCATGGCACAGTGTGGAGTGGGGGTGAGCCCCCCCGGCCCTGGCCCCTCGCTCCCTCAGCTGGCCCCAGCTCTGGGCTCAGTGCCAGCTCGTTAGCAAAGCCTTATTAGCTCGGCAGCCCGCTCCCACGGGAACAGCCCTGCTCCCCCACAGCAGGCCCACGGGCACAGGCCTGCAGACCCCACGGGAGATGCTGTACCCTTCCCCTGGCATTCTGAGTGGAGAGCATCCCTGGCTGCCCTCATCCTGCTCAGCTGGTGCCGCTGGGGTGTGTGGAGAGGCTGCAGGGCCTGGGCAGGCATGAGGCAATGCTGTGGGGCTGGCATGGAGTGAGGGTGGCTACCTGGGCACAGACCAGCCGCCTGGGTCAGTGGGCACACCTGGCCCCCTCCTCAGGACCTGTAGGGAGTTCTGGTTCCTCAGGGAGCAGCCCTGGGAGATGGGGGACAGGGCAAGTGCCTGAGGGAGCCCCTGTTCTGGGAGAAACCTGGAGATGCCCCATCCTGCTCACTCCCATCCTGACCCATCCCCTGTCACAGGCACCCCCAGCCCCAGAACTTGCCAAGGAGCTCCTTCCCCTGCGGCAGGGGACCCTGAGGAGTGAGAGATGCTCAAGCTCTGAGCCACCACCCTGTGACACCGAGACTCCACAGAAGGCAGCCCTGAAACACAGCATCACCGGAACCACCGTTCCCAGGGCTGCACCCACTGCTCTGTACCCAAAGGGCCCCAAAACGCAGCACCCAGATTCCGTCTCCCTCCAATGTGTGTCCTGGGACACACCGTGTCCCACGCACACGTCTATCCTGGGACACACCGTGTCCCATGCACGCGTCCATCTCGGGACACACCGTGCTTTATCCCGGGCCACCCCGTGTCCCTGCTCACTCCTGTCCCTCACAGCCCGTGTACCCCCGCCCCTCCCCCGCCGTTACCGGCCGCTGCCGCCGGAGGGCCCGCGCGCCGACACCGAGCGGCCCCGCCCCGCAAGCCCCGCCCACCAGCTCCGCCCCGACAGCGCCCCGCCCTTTGGCCACGCCCCGTTGGCCACGCCCCTCGGGCTCGCAGGGCGGGGCCTGTCGGGGCGGGCCGGGCCGGGCCGGCAGAGCCGCGGGCGCGCAGCAGCCGCCGCCGCCGCCATGGGCTGCACCGTGAGCGCCGAGGACAAGGCGGCCGCCGAGCGCTCTCGCATGATCGACAAGAACCTGCGGGAGGACGGCGAGAAGGCGGCGCGGGAGGTGAAACTGCTGCTGCTGGGTAAGACCCCCCGGGCCCCACCCTCGGGCCCCCCATCTTGGCTGCGTCGCCCGGCTCGGCCGGAACCGGGCGGCCTCGCCGCCTCCACCCCCCGCTGCCCCGGGGCCATCCTGGGTACCAGCGCCCGGAGTGCTCCGCCCCGGGGATCCCCCGTCTGTGGGATGCTGGCCCCAGCCCAGGCTTCGGGCTCTCCCCACGGTGAGCTGTGGGCTCCATCTCGGGCCGCGGGGATGTCCCCGGGAACCGGGGCCTGCCCCGCCCCAGGCTTCCGGGTTCCCCCCCCCTCCGATGGAGCAGCAGGCCGTAGGGTTTCCCCCAGGAGTCGAATGTTGATCCCATCCCTGGTCTGAGGGATCCCCCCCAGGAGTTGGGTGTTGATCCCATCCCAGGCATCCCTCCCAAAAGTGAGATGTTGATCCAATCCGAAATCCCAGGGATTTCCTCCAGGAGGGGGTTATTGATCTTATCCCAGTTTCCACGGATGCCCTCCTCCCCAGGATTGGGATGTTGACCCCATCTGATTCCCCCCAGGAGTGGGATGTTGACCCCATCCCAGCTCCCAGGGTTCCCCCACAGGAATGACGCCCTGTACCCACAGCAGACTCTGGGTCCCCTCCACATTGGGGTTCTTTCCCCACCCCTCTGTGAGCAGGATGCCGGCCCATTCCAGGCTTTGGGGATCCCCCTGGCAGTGGGGTGCTGGCCCTACAGCAAGCCTTGGGTGCCCCTCAGAGAGGCTGCCACCCCACCCTGGGCTGTGGGGATCCCCCCACAATTAGCTGCCACCCCACTATGGTACTGTGCTCCCGGCTGGTCAGTGTCCATCCCTTTGGGACAAAGGTGGGGGTGTCCCCACTCACCTGTTGGATGTCCCCCCCCAGCAAAGGTCCTGCAAGCTCGGGCACCCCGTCCCACCTGCCCAGGATCCCTGGACTCCTCCCTGGGCTGCTCTTACCCTGACCTCTGGCTGTGGTGGAGGTAACGGGGCTGAGAGCCACCCATTGCCCCGTGCCTTCCCCACTGGAGCCCTGGGACAGGCCCGAGCCTCTCCATCACCCTGCCCTCTCCGTGGGAGTTTGGGGGGCTTGGGCCATTGCCTGCCACGGGCAGGGCCCCCCACAGCCCAGGGGCTCTCTGCCTCACGGACACTCGATTTGGGTACTGATAACGGGCCGCTTTCCTCTTCAAAGCACCCTGGTGATGCTCCCATGGGCGTTCACAGCCCTGCCCTGTGCCTGCGGGCAAGGCAGCACTTCGTTATTTTAATTCATTATTTCTCTTAATGACTCCCAGTTGGGTTTTTTATTCCCTTTGCGAAATTCCCAGGGAGGGCCTCCCGCCAGGTGCAAGCTGGGAGCTGCGAGGCTCCCGTGGCACCGTGGGGCAGCGGGACAGAGGGAACCCTGACAGAAAATGTCTTTGGACTCATCTGCTGTCTGCAGAGGAAGCTGCCAGCAGCAGGAAGTCACGCTGAAATCCGGCAGGCCTTTATTTGCTCAACCCCTGCCTGCCTTGAGAAATACGTAATTAACGCCTCAAAATGCTCCTTTATCAGAGTGCGGCTCTTTTGCGTTTTGTTTTATTTTGATTCTTTTTGCCTTGGCACCAGCAGTGCTGGCAACAAAACCCATCCTGGGGACGTTGGGAGGGGGTCTGTGCTGTCTGGGGGGCTCCATGGTTGGGCACACTCGCTGCCCCGTTTTTTTCCTGTGGAAGGGAGAGTGAGGGGAGTGGAATCCCGTGGGATATGTGGGATAGTGGAGGAGCACGTGGTGGCTCTTTGCTGTGAGCTGCTCCCGTGCTGGCTTTGCTGCCAGGTCTGCTCCTCTCAGCCCAGGGCCTGATGGGGAGCAATGGGGAGGTCGCTGGCCAAGGGGGTTTGGCGCCTGCAGCCTTGGGAGGCTCCTGGGACTGTCCAGGCAGTATCACCTGGTGCTGTGAGCTCTGGGTGCCTGTGTAGGGAGGGCCCATCCTGTTGGTGCTGAGCGTCACCAAGGAGCAGGATTTTGCTGTAGGCTGACTGGCTGACATCCCTTTCCTGGGTCTTGCTCTGTCCTGAAGTGGAGGCAGGAGGAGGAAGAGGATGTCCTCACTCCCTTCTGCTGGGGCCAGTGTTTACGAGCGGCATTTCTGATCTCAGCTGCTTTCTAAAGCCAAAAATAGAGCAAAATGGCTCTTTTTGTACATTAAAAAAATGGCCTTTTCTTCTCCTTGCAGCTGTTCAGGTGTCAATGGCACCACAGCCTTGGGTCAGCACTGCCCATTTCCGAGCTGAGCCTTGGCCGGAAAATCCTCCCGAGCTGACAGGGAGCTGCTGGGCAGGTGTGGCCAGCACGCCTGGGGCTTGTGACATGTCCCCTCTGTGAGGTGGGACCCAGTGCTGGGGGGATGCTCCCACCTCCCTGCTGCTTGTCCTTTGTATGGTTTATTTTTTTCCCCATGGTCAGGGGAAGCTTTGAGGAGACCTGAGGCCTCATGTGCCTTTTGGTTAGCACCACAGCTCCTCATCACTCTCAGCAAGGCAGAGCTCCAGGGTCCTCCTTGAGGGCTGCAGCCCTCCTACCTCCTCCAGAAAAAGGGAGGCAAAAACTAAAGAGAAAACCAGCTTCACCCTTTGTGCTGCATCAACCACAGCATGAAGAGGGAATGTCTCTTCCAAGTGTGGCATATTTTTGGTGTCAACTCATGGTGTCCCACAGCTGAGCTTTGGAGCTGAGCACCACAGCCAGGCAGGGCAGGATGTGAGTGGAAGGCACCAGTCTCGGTGTGTGGTGATGGCATCAGCAGTGTAGGAGCAGAGAAGGCTTGGGGCTGACTGCTGCAGGTGCCTCAGATCTGTGCTGTGCTCTGTATGTGGGCATGAACCGCCTCCTGCCTTTCCTCTGCCGTGGTGGCTGAGCTGGGGAGGCATGGTCACACTGTCAGGGCAGTGGGGACAGCCAGGACGCCCCAGTGGTGCACAGCTCTGCAGGCATGGGCACAGCACTGCTCCTGCTGTGGCACCTGTCCATGCCTTCAGGTTTTCCTGTGCTGTTTGGTCTGGCAAAGTGAGTGTCTGCCAGATAGTTTGAAGCTCCAGTCTCTGGTGGAGAGAAGACCCAGATGAAGCAACATCCCCCAGGCAAAGCAATTCCCCCCAAACAAAGAATGTGTCCCTTTCTGCTACTGGAAACCACCAGTCTCCCACGGTTTTGGTGCTGGGAGGGGCAAGGAGCCATCACTGACATCTAAAAACACCTGGAGCATCTGCCCCATACTTCCAGCACCTCCTGGTGCCACGGTCAGCTCCTCACCATCCCTAGCACACAAAGCCCTGCAGTCAGTGGCTGTTTCTGCTGGGCAGCAGTGTTCTGGCCAAGCCACTTCCTTGGCTGTGGGAGCTGGGATGCTCCAGGGGGATTGAGGATTGGCAGCAGACAAGTGATTGCTGTGCTCAAAGCCCCTTATTTCTTATCTTTGGAGGATTAGGAAAGTGATGGATTTCCCAGCTGTGTTAGAGGTTGAGAAGGCACTGGTAGGGTGATGATGTTCATCCCCAGGGGTCTCTGCAGACCCTGGGATGAGGACACTGCCCTTGCTGGCGTGGTGGCACCAGGGTACGTCATGTAGGAACTGCCTGTACCAGATCCAGATCCTGCCTGGGACAGACAGCGGCTGGGCAGGGCTCGGAAGCAGCTTTTTTTTTTTTTTTTTTTTTTTTTTTTTTTTTTTTGGGGCTTGCATAAAAATAGAGGAAGGGAGGGACCAGCTGTGACTTTCAGAGGTTGTGTGGCTCCAGAATTGCCCTGGGTTCTGTGTGAGCCGCCTGCTTTGCTGTGCTTGGTCCTGTCTTGGGGCTTGTTTCTGCCCCTACTCCTTCCTCTGTCCTGGCTGTTGAAGGGCTTGGGTTCTCCCTTCAGTGGGGACACTGGGAGCCCTAATGCTGTTTTTTGTGATGGGCTAGGAGATGTCACAGTGAGGGGGACCAGGGAAGAACTCAGTGCTGTTAAATCCAGAGGGATATGATATCCAACCCCTGAAGTTGGTGTATCAGCTTGGGATAGGTTGGGATGGGATGGGTCACTACAATGCCCCCACTGGTGATGTCCTAGGGGCTGGCAGCTGCCCTCTGCTCCAAGATGAGCACTTAGACCTTGCCCAGGGGAAGCAGCAGGCTTATATGTGTATGCTTAGCATATATTTTTACAGATGTACATTGGAAATGCATTTTATATTTTAACTTTTGTATGTGTGTATGTGTATATATATATACACACACCACCCATCTTACTTTTTTATGGAGCAACATATACATTGATTTAAAGCACATATAAATATGTATATCTATCTTCACCTATGTATATGTGTAGCTTTATGGTGTCCCCTGGTCTGAGCCTGCCAGGGCTGGGATCACAGTGTCCCCAGGCAGGGGACAGCCAGGGCTGGCCTGGCCTTTCCGCAGCCACCGCGTTTCCTGCTCCAGGCCGGAGCGCGGCTTTCCGGCCCGGAGACTGCTTGAATCACCGGAGCCAGGGGAGCTGAGTAATCCTCCATCCCTGGTGGAAAACCCAGCTGGGGGAATTCGGGTGTGGAAAACCCAGCCGGGGGGATTCGGGTGTGGAAAACCCAGCCGGGGGGATTCGGGTGTGGAAAACCCTGCCAGGGGGATTTGGGTGCCAGCAGCATCCCGACTGTGGCAGAGGATGAGGCCCTATCCTGTCAGGGCAGGGTGGATGGGATAATGGCACCCAGGCCTGAGGGCACATGGCAGCAGTGGTGCAGGGGGAGAGGGAGCACTCTGGCCATGGCAGGGGCAGAAACAGAGCAGCAAAGTTTCAGGATTCCTGGAAAAAGCCCAGCACAAGGATAGTTTTGTCCAGCTTGTGGACACCGGCAACCCGTGTTGGCACCGGGGGTGCATTTTCCATGCTCCCCCTGGGAAACCATCCCCAGCCCACCTCCTCCCTGTGTGCCCTGAGCATCCTTCGTGCTACCAATTTATTTCTGTTTTATTTATTTTTATGTTGGTTTTTTTTTTTTTTTTGCATCTCTATCAGCTGCCTTGGACAGGGGGTCTGCACCCCCCAATTTTTCAAGGTCCTGCCTGAGGACGTGGCATTCCACCAGCCAACGATGCACGGCTCCTTCTGGGAAGCAGCCAGCCCTGTGCTGGAATGGGATGGCCCTTGGGAAAAACGGCCTGTGTCACTGTGGGGTTTTAAAAAAATGTGATTATTTTTACAGCAATTTTCCATCTATTTTGGGTAGGAAGGAAAATGTCGAGGGGAATCTCTTTTTGTTATTGGAGTCTTTAGGGTAACTCTGCTTTTAACACACCCCTTTGTCTGTCCCATTTGATGGTGGGGACCTCACAGGTGCCAAGGGGGGGTGGGCTCTGCAGCCGTCACTCTGTCCTGCTGTCTGTCTGTCCTGCAGGGGAGGGGATTGGTGGGTTTGTCCAGAGCTAAAACCCATCTGTAAATCCATGCTCAAATAATAGCTGCTGTTTGCCAGGTTGGGAAAGCTTGCTGGGACAGCAGCAGGGGATGGGCCTCTGGGTGCTGGCGATGGCTCTGGACCTGCTGGTGGATTGAATTTCAACTTTTCCCCCATAATGAGAATTTTCCAGCTATGCGTTGCTTCCATCTATGCCTGAATATTTGAAAGGATTGTGTCGTGTGGAAAAATGGAAAATCCCCTGTCAGTGGTGGGGGGTGAGGTGGATCCTGAAACCGTTGGCCAGCTCCTAAAATACAGGGATTATGTAGGTGCTGCCCAGAAGTATGTGCATATATTGCACTAAATATCTGCTGCCCAGAAAGCACCATAAATCATGGGCTGCAGAATACGTATGTTGGCTCAATAAAGTTTTTGCCAGTGGATTAGCAGGGAGTTCTGGAGCCAGGCAGCTGCTTGCTTATTTTAAATTTTTGGAGATTATTTTTAACAAAGAAAGGAGGAAATGAGCCCAAGAGAGAGCTCTCGTCCTGTTTTTGCCAGGCGCTGCCCTGGGAACAAGCGCTGCCTGCAGAGAGGCAGGGCTGGAGGAAGCACAGCCCTGGGGTCAGCCCATGCTAATGGGGGGTCTCCACCCCACCCTGATATGCCGGCACAGGAGTCCAGAGCTCCTCTGACACTGCCTCATCCTGCCCGGGCTGGGCTGCAGGGTGGGAACTGGCAGTTGGCATCCAGCCCAGGAATTGTTTTGGGGCTGAATGGGCGGCAGCTGGGGCTTTCCGGGGATTGGAGATCCTTCCCCTCCGCCGCGCTCATGGAGGGGGCTGGGGAGGGTCCCCCGCGTGGGGAGGGGGGGCTGTTAATTCACATCCAAATTCCTGCTCACTGCAAGTGTGCAATCTCCTGTGCTGGGAGGCAGAGGTGCTGACTTGGAACATGGCTGCCTTCCTCAGGGGGATGGGAAGGAGCCGGGAGATGTGGAGGAAGTTTGCAAGGAAATAGCCAGCCTTGGTGACGGTCACTCTGTGACTGTCACCCAGCCCGGGGAAAGCAGGAGGCCCCGGCAGGGTTGTTCCCTCCTGGCAGGGAAAAAATGTCAGGCAGGGTCAGAGAGAGGAGGAGCTGGGAATGGCTGTCTGGCACCTCACCTCAGAGATGCTGATAATCCAGGTTCTTGCTTGCCACCTGCCACAGTTTCCCTGTCCCGGCACCCACTGAGAAAGGATTGGGTGAATGCCACTGGCCACCAGACCCAGTGCTATGGGATGGTGTTAGAAATGAGAGATATTTAATGGAAAAAACTGAAGGGCTGCACCGAGTCCTTCCCCCTGCTCCCAGCTCCAGGCGGGAGCTGCCAGCACTGACCACGAGTGCTGGCCGGGCTGTGCCCGGTGCCGCGTCAGCATCCTGGGGGAGGATGGGTCAGCAGGGCTGAGAGCCCCTGCTGTGCTGGGCACTGCCCTCTGAGCTGAGCAGAGCCCCTCCCATGGCACACACAGCATGGGAACCACGGAGCAAGGTGCTCCAGTGGTAAATGCAGGGTCTCTGTAGCCTCAGTATGGCCCCAGCATCAGGGCACTCCATGCCCCGAGCACTGCCTGCAGTGGTGTCCCTGGGGGTGCATGTCTGTCACCTGGTGGTGTTCAGGCTGGTGACATGGGTACAAAGAGTTTGTTCCCTGCCACCATGTCTCAGCTGGCATGATGGGCTCTGGTTTTCCCAGTTAATTTTAGCATAATCTGCTACTTTTTTTTCTGATTTTTTTTTTAACCTCCTCTGTAATCTCTGCCCCCTCTGTGGCCATGCTGGCACCATCCTGCTTGGGGCCCCCTGTAAGGGCAGCTCCATGGCCAAGGGCAGCATTGGGGACCCACAAAAAGGTCTGTGAGAGGACACAGGGATGGACTTTGCTTGGGAGATCCTCTGGGATTTGTACCTGGAGGCAGGGACCACACTTGTCCCCAGCCAAAGGGGCTTCATCCTGCTGGGGGTCCTGGGGCAAGACAAGCCAGGCACTCATCCATCTCGTGACACTCCCTGCACAGAGAGGGGACAAGGGACATGCCTCTTTCAGCTTCCCCTTTTGGCTTCCCCTTTCTTGCAGCCAGGGTGACTTTGCTTGTTCCCTGCTCTCAGCCAGTGGAGGGAGGGCTGAGCTGAGCTGCACATTGCCTGCGTGGGGTGACGTCCCTAGGGGACAGGGTGGGGGAAGGAGAACCTTAGGCACTCTGACTGTCTCGCTGAACTCACAGAACCCTGCGATTGGATGCTGAAAAACAAAACGACCCCAAAAGCCACCGGCTCTCCCTGCTGGCAGCCGCCTCCACAGCAGGCTGGGGCTCAGGACCCGGCAGGCTGGGAAGTGCTCGCTATTTAAGAACCAGCCCGGGGGCGGCTGATCCCGCTGGGATCGCTTGAGCTGCTGCTGGAGGTCGCAACTTATTCCCCAGTTCCCTGCCTGTACTTTGTGGCACAAGCATCCCTGCATCCTGGCTGCTGCTGCCTCCAGCTGTGGATATGTGCTGGGGCTGGTGCTCCATTGTTCCTCAGCACAGAGGGGATGTGGCATCTCAGGTTCTGCCTGGAGATGGGATAGATAGGTGATAGACAGGGCTTGGTCCCCTCGTCACAGGGAGTCCCCAGGTTCAGCCAAAGCCAGAATTGCCCATCAGTTGTGGCATGTTAGGATTGTGGGGAAAATGTTAGTGTGTTGATGCCATTTTCCTGGCCCAGAGCAGGTGTCATTTCTTCCCTTGGGACCTATTGGGAGGGCCCCCCAGGCCCTACTTTTGTTCCCTCTTTTTTTGGTCCTGACGTTTCCAGTGTAGATCCAGTCATCTGCTCTGGCTAATGCTGCCTCTCCAATGGCTGAAGCACCTGCTGCACTCCCTCTGTGGGCTGGGCAGGTGTCCCAGTAGGGTAAGGGTTCCTGGCTTTGCACCGGACCTCATCCCTTCTCATTTCTCCACAGGTGCTGGCGAATCTGGGAAGAGCACCATCGTCAAACAGATGAAGTGAGTGGTCCCTGCACTGTCACTGTGGCTGGCACTGCTCAGGCATTGGCCACAGGCTCCAAAAACAGTGCCTGACAGGGAAAGCTCCCAGTTGGTGTTGCCACAGAGCATGGGTGGGGAGCAGCATCCTGGGGTACCCCACAAAGGGCTGACCTTGCCTGTGTCTCTTCCCTGCCCCAGGATCATCCATGAGGATGGCTATTCAGAGGAGGAGTGCCGGCAGTACAAAGCTGTGGTCTACAGCAACACCATCCAGTCCATTATGGCTATCATCAAGGCGATGGGGAACCTGCAGATTGACTTTGGAGACTCCTCCAGAGCGGTGGGTGCCCTCCTTCTCCCACTGTGCCTGGCAGGGAGGAGGGTTCTCAGTGGTTTAAACAGATGTGTCCAAGACTAGACTAGGATTAAAGGTGGCTCAGCCCAAGCCCTGCTGTTCCCTGGTGGGCTCCCATCAGATCCTTTGAGTGAGTGAGCTTCAATAAGTCCGTGCCAATGCTCAGCTGTTTTATCCCTGCAGGATGATGCTCGGCAGCTGTTTGCACTCTCCTCAACTGCTGAGGAGCAGGGCATCATGCCTGAGGACCTGGCCAACGTCATCCGGAGACTGTGGGCTGACAATGGGGTGCAGGCTTGCTTCAACCGCTCCCGAGAGTACCAGCTGAACGACTCTGCTGCCTAGTGAGTGCCCCCTCCTCTACCCAGCTCAGCTGAGCCCTGGGAGCAACAGTGCTTTTATGAAGCAGCAGAAAATTCCCCCAGGGGCTGCTGTTCACCCTCCCCAGGCTTAGGAGCTGGTGCTGCCACTTCCTGCAGGGTGCTGGGGCTGAGCCCGAGCGGAACTGGGAAGGCGGATGTTTCGAAAGCTGTTTCCTTCTCTGGTGGGGTGTGTGTACCCTGGGAGGGGGGCACTGGGGCATCCCCCTCCTGCCCCTGCTCTGTCCCCTCTGCCCTTCCCCAGAAGAGGCTCTCCACTGGCTGCCCACTCATGAGCACAGCCCATCCTCATCACCCTTCATGGGTCAAGGCAAGAAAAATTTCTTGCTGTCAAGGCAAGAAAAATTTCCAAGGAAAGTCCTGGGGACACTCTAGGTCTGAAGAGGATGAGTAGGATGCTCAAGAGGCTTCTCTTTTTCTTTTAACTATTTTTATACAGAACGACTTGGCATTATACTTGTGCATTACCCAGCAAATTGGTGTTTAGGTAGATTGCTGCAGCTGGTTGGGTTTATTTTTGAAGAGATTAATAAATAAAGTTAATCTGCCTAATGTACCATTGCTGGAGAGAGCAACACAGCTGAGTCTGTGTTCAGTTTGCGCAGTGCCCTCCTACCCTCTCCACCCAGACCCATTATGGTAAAGCAGTGTGGGGGGAGCTCATGGTGTGCCAGGAACACCCCACCAAGCCTGGCCTTGCCTGGGATCCCTGCACACTTGGGACTTGCTGCCATCCCATTTCCCAGCTGTCCCCTCATGCATAGCAGTGTCAGGTCTCTCTTTTGCACTGAGGTCACTGTGGGGAGGAGACTGCAGGAAAGCTCCTGGCAAGCCCCAGTCCTGGAGAAGCTCCTGTCAGCTCTTTCCCCCAGCACCCGCAGCTTTCACTTCCTCCTGATGGTCACACCCCACCTTCCCCAGCTCCTGTCTGCTCAGCCCCATCACTCCCCAGCCAGCCCTGGCATTTCCCTGGCAGTGGGTGTTGGTTTGGAAGCACAGAACACCCAGCAGGTGCCAGGGAGCTTGCACACACATTTGGAGCAGGTGTATCTGCACAGTGTCTGCCAAGTGCCTGTCACTGTCAGTGCCATTATGCAGCATTTAGCACATGGTGGGGGTTGGACAACCATTAATTAGGAGCACCTTCAAGCTGTTGCTCCAGCCTTTTTCCAGCCCCGTGGAGATCCCTGTGCAGTGGCCAATCCTTTGCCCATCACACAGGGATGATGTGCCCACGGTGCTGCTAGAGCAGGACAGTGTGGGAATGAGGAGCCTTGTGCCCACCCAGCACACAGCCCACCTGTGCCCCAGCCCTCTGCAGCACAGCAGCCCCCATCCCGGTCCTCCTCTGCCTCTGGGAGTTCCAACAGTGCCGGGGTGGTGCTCGGCAGCACCCTGGGGCTTGGTGCAATGTCCAAGAGCCTGTGGCGCTGCGCAGGGCCCTGCTGTGGCGTTTCCTGTTTTTCGTAGCCAGAGGCCATGTGTGTTTCCGGCTGTTTTTGAGCTGCTCTGCAGCAGAAACGTGCAGGTCCCCCACCCTCACACCCACAGCAGGCTCCTGGGGCACCTCCAGCCCTGGCCTTGCCCTGACACGCTGCAGGGTTTCCCAGCAGCTGGCGAGTGGCCGTGCTGCAGTCGGAGCCAAGGATCCCTGTGGCCTCGCGGGCTGTAATCTGGCTTTCACCAGATTACAGGGCCACAAATGCCTTAATTAAGACAAGCCTAATTTGCTTAAAGGAGCCCGTTTGTAGTAACCCAATTAAAGCAATGTGAGCTGGAGAAATCAAAACCTGCCTTGATCCCCCTGGCAGCCCTCATCAGTGCTGGTGGGTGTTTCACACTGGGGACCCAGCCACCACCTGTGGCTGTGCAGGCAGCAAGGTGGGCGATGCTCCCGGGGGGCTCAGGACTCCTGCAGCCCCCAACGGCGCTGCTCCCTGTCTCTCCAGCCTCCCACCTCCTGCTTCCTCCCAGGACGCCGTCCCTTTGTGTTTTTGACTATAAATGGCATGGCGCCATCGATTGTTTCCGCCGGCACTGCGGCTGGTTGCCATAGCACTGAATATTTTCCTCTTGCCATTTCCCCCCGTGCAAACGGCCAGGGAAACGGGGTGAGCCCCTCAGCCCTGGCTGCATCCTCTGCCTGGCTCCCAGCGCCAGCACACTGCCCCCAGTCCCTCGGTGCTGTGTGTCCCTGGCCACTGGTGTCCTGCCCTGCTTGTGTCTGGCAGGGATGTGGGGTTACTCCGGGATGCACACGGGGGACTCTGCTGTGCATCCCAGCTTGGCACTGCCCACCCCAACTGAGCAATGCTGGGAGATGCACAGGGGATGGGGATGTCCCATGGGATCTGGGTGGGTTGTGCCCCAGTGTCCAGCTCCCACAGCACCTTTCCTCTTTGTCCCCAGCTACCTGAACGACCTGGAGAGGATAGCCCGTGCTGACTATATCCCCACCCAGCAGGATGTGCTGCGCACCAGGGTGAAGACCACGGGCATTGTAGAGACTCACTTCACCTTTAAGGACCTGCACTTCAAGTATGTCTGACATCTTTCCCTTTTGCCTTTTTGAAAGCAAACAAACCCCTTCCTCCCCTTGTTCAGGTGGAGCATGGGACACACTGTGTGCACTCACTTCTCCCCGCCTCCTGGTTTGCTCATGGCGGGAACTGCTGCCTCAGAGAGCGGAAACCGCTGAAATAGCTGGAACGGCCTCAAAAACACTTCACAGAACTGAGCCTGGGGGCGGATCCAGGCTCTGGCGAGGAGGGGAGGGGGAAGGCGTCCCTCCTCCCGCTGCTGTGACGCTGCTTCCGCTGCAGGAAGGGCGCTGGGCAGGAGCTGGGGGCTCGGGGTCAGGCAGTGGCAGTGCTGCCTGCTGGCACCCTGCGGTTGCTTTCCACTGAAAACCCACGGGAAATAATAAGGGCTCCAGTTTCGGAGGCAAAAAGCTGCCATTGTGCACATCCCCAGGGAATTTGGTCCCATGGCAACAGAGCTGATGTCAGAAAGATCTGCTGGGGTCCTCTCTGAATGCAGGGGGCTCACAGGGACCCCGATGCCACCCTGGTAGAATGGAGACACTTGGTTGTGCATTGCCAGGGCAGCACTTTGGGGGTGGCAGTGAGGGTGGTCTGGGGGAATGCAGTGTGGAAGCCTTCCCTCCAGCCAAGCAGTTGGCATTGGGCATGGCAGTGGATGTGGAATGCTGCTGCTGGGCTCTTCTCCATGGAGGCAGGGCATCCTCTGCTGCCTGTGGAGGGAGAGGCACATGGTGTATCAGGATCATCCCTGAGCCCTGCTGCTGCCACAGTCCTGCTGAGCCCACACTGACTTGGCTCCCCTTGGTCCAAGGTCTCTGGCAAAGCTCTGCTGTGCCTGCTCTGGAGCAGGTCTCTGGGGACCATGACACTGACAACCACTGGGAAAGGTGGCCTGATCCTGCCCCAGCTGACGTCAGGGATTTGCTTTGGCTGGGAAATGAGCCTGGGCACTGTCCTGGCAGCAGAAGCCAGGGCAGATCCTCAGTACTGGCAAAATCCCTGGGGCAGAGGCACTGTGCTCTGCTTGCACCAGTGCTGCTCCTGCTGCAGCAGCTGGGGACACTGAGGCAGGGCATGGGGTGAGGGTGGTGGGGCTGGGAGCTGCCATCCATCCCGTGTCACCCCCCTGCTGCAGGATGTTCGACGTGGGAGGCCAGCGCTCGGAGCGGAAGAAGTGGATCCACTGCTTCGAGGGGGTGACAGCCATCATCTTCTGTGTGGCCCTGAGTGCCTATGACCTGGTGCTGGCTGAAGATGAGGAGATGGTGAGTCATGGGCATGGAACCAGTGCCATGAGCTGTCCCCTCTGTGGGGGGCTGGGGTGGCAGCCCCTCCTCTGGTGGCCACCAGTGCCCTGGCCAGGGTGGCCCAAGCCTTGCAGGGCCATTGCCATCCCCTGGCCAGGCAGGCAGGAGCATGAGGGGGGGCAGTTTGGGGAGCAGTGGGGTGGGTGCTGCCTGCGGGTCCCTGCCTGGCTCATGCTGCCATCTTCCCTGCCAGAACCGGATGCATGAGAGCATGAAGCTGTTTGACAGCATCTGCAATAACAAGTGGTTCACAGACACGTCCATCATCCTCTTCCTCAACAAGAAGGACCTCTTTGAGGAGAAGATTGTGCACAGCTCCCTCACCATCTGCTTCCCTGAGTACACAGGTACCACTGGGAGCCTCTGTGCCCCCTGCCCTCCTGGCAGGAGCAGTGGGTTGGGGCAGCAAGTGGGGTGTGATGGGTGTTTGGGTTGCCCCAGGAGATGTGGGGGGAGTGATGCCCAACACAAAGGGCAGCTGTCCTGAAGGGTGGTTGTCTGAGGGTCATTCTGCCTTTGGAGCCTCAATTTGGCCACAGGACAGTGGCTGTGGAGGGCCAAGCCAAGCCCAAACCCTTTGGTGGTTGGGGGCAACTGTGGGGCAGCCCAGTGTCTCTTCTTGCCCAGGGGCCAACAAGTATGATGAGGCAGCCAGCTACATCCAGAGCAAGTTTGAGGACCTGAACAAGAGAAAGGACACCAAGGAGATCTACACCCACTTCACCTGTGCCACGGACACCAAGAACGTGCAGTTCGTCTTTGACGCCGTCACCGACGTCATCATCAAAAACAACCTGAAGGACTGTGGTCTCTTCTGAGGCTCAGGTGGGTGGTGGTCATGGACCATCCTTCAGCTGCAGGCTGCCCTTCCCCAGACCCTCCCCTGCTCACCACCTCTCTCTCCTAGGAGCTGCAAAGGAAGGACCACACCATCTCCCACTCCTGCTTCTCTTCTGATTCATTCCTCCGCCCACCACGTAAAGAGACTTTTTGAGTGTCAGCATGGTGGCAGGGCCCACGTACCCCCTGCCGGCCGTGTTTGCCCCCCACCATTGTCCTCCTCCTCGCCGGCGTTGCCCTTCCAGGGAAGACAAGTTTTTAATCTTGGTTTGTACCCCCTCAACCCTTCAGCCCCCATTTCATTCACTCCGAGCCCTGGTGCTCTCACTGTTTACATTGCAAGTGTTGCTGGCACGGGGGGCACAGGGTCCCCTCAGGGATGCCCACCCAGCCACAAACACGACCGATGACATTCCTTTTAGTAACCAGAAAAGAAAGAAGAAAGAAAAAAAGGAAAAAAAAAAAAAAAAAAACCAAAAAAAAGAAAAAACAACAAAACCAAACCCAAAACCATGCAAAAAAAACACCACACCACACCGGTTGGGCACATGTTACTTTTTAAACAAACCTTTTTACCAAACTATTTAAAAGCATCAAGTGCTACGTGGTGGTGGCATCCTCCGTGGCCAGCCCACCCCCCAACCGTGTGCCTTTGGGGGGGAGGGTCTGCACCCCACCCCGCCTTGCTGCCCCCATGCCGATGGGCAGCTCAGGCAGGAGGGTGGGCAGGGGGTGCTGCCCACTGCCTCTATCCCCCCCCTCTTTCTAAGCCTAGTTTTTAGGGCTAGCTGTTGCGTTGGGCGAGGAGAGCCCGCTGTACAGAGCGGCCCCCGCTGTCCCCCCAGCACAGGGGGACCCTCCAGCCGGTGCCTGCGGCCTCGCTTTTCCCACAGGATGTTTTACCAAACTGTTCACGTCGTTTGAAATAATAAAATGTAGAAAGGAAAAAAAAAAGAGAGAGAAACGTTATATATACTGAAATGCCCTGTGTGGCATGGGAGTGGGCAGGGGGCTTCACCTCTGTGGGAGGGTTGGGGTGGGCCCCAGGGGTGGGAGAGGGGCACAAGGTGGGTTGGCATCCCACTGGGGTCAGGAGAAGCCCCTGCTCGTGAGAGGTGAGGGCAGTGGGGGGACCCTTGGGGGTGTAGCTGGGGTGCTGCTGCAGGGCTGAACCCTACCCCGAGGGGCTGTGGGGTGGGGGGGAACAAACACATGACCGCCCCCTGGCTCTGCAATGGTGACATGGTGGCACAGGGGAGCCCCAGTATCACACAATCAGTCCCTGGGGCCACCCAGAACCCAGGAACACCCAATGATCTGCAGCCCAGAGGGCGATGTAGTGCTCCTTGCACCCAGCAGCCCACAGGAACCCCCTGTCCTGGGGATCACCCATGGACACCCCACACCCAAAGGACCCCCAGCTCTGGACTTTGTGGAGACTCCCAGCACCCCCAGCTCCAGGGGGGCACCCAGCAGCACCCGAGGGACCACCCCAGCACCCAGAGCTTCAGAGGGCACCTGGACCCCCCAGCACCCAAGGGAACCCCTAGCATCCCTCAGTTCCGAGGGGTACCAGGGACTCCCAACACCAAGGGGCACCCAAAATCCCCCAGTCTCCCCAATGCCAAGGGTTATCTGGGAACCCCAGCACCTGTCAGCTCTAAAGGGAACCCAGGGACACCCCAGGATCCCTCAAGTACCTAGGGACACCCAGGACCCCCAAACAGCCCTCTGCTCCAAGGGGTACTCAGGGACCCTCAGCACCCAAGGCAACCCCCGTCCCCCACAGCTCTGAGGGTTACCTGCAGCACCCCAAAGTATACAGGGTCATCCGGGTGCCCCTAGGACCTGGAGCCCCAGAGACCCCCAGCAGACCTGGGGGCCCCACAGGGGGAGAGTTGGTGGGGAGGGGGTGTGAGATTGTGCCCCCCCACTTCACCAGGGGTGGCTTTGGAGCTGGGCAGGTCAAATCCCAGGGGTGTGGGGCAAGCGGGGATGGTTGTGGAGGTGGAATGGGGTCAGCGGTGGGGCTGGTCCCGGGTGGGGGTGCTCGGCCGGGGCTCAGAACAGCCCGCAGTCCTTGAGGTTCTCCTTGATGATGATGTCAGTGACGGCGTCAAAGACGAACTTGACGTTCTCGGTATCGGTGGCGCAGGTCATGTGGGAGTAGATCTCCTTCACGTCCCGCCGCATGTTCAGCTCCAGGAACTGCAGCTTGATGTAGTTGCCGGCATCGTCGTAAGTGTTAGGACCTGGTGGTGGGGCAGTGAGCAGGATCCCTTCCTGGACTGGCCCCCCGCCAAAATGCCGGCCCGGGATTACCCAGTGCTCCCTCAGCTGGGTAAAGCTTGTACTGTCCCTCAGCAAGGCTCATGCAGCGCCACTTGCGTGGGGTGCTGAGGACACCTGGTGGGGACTCCTGCGGGGGTGGTGGCACCCAGCCCTCCAGCAGCGCCCCACCACCCCCAGCCACCGCCACACTCACCGTCATAGTCGGGGAAGCAGATGCTGAGGTGGGCCTTCTTGATCTTCTCCAGGAAAACGTCCTTCTTGTTGAGGAAGAGGACGATGGAGGTGGTGGCAAAGTAGCGGTGGTTGCAGATGCTGTTGAAGAGGTGCAGGCTCTCGTGCATGCGGTTCTGCGGAGGGACACAGCCCCGTGGTGACACCTGTGTCATGGCCGGGGCAAAGCAGAGGGGCTGTGAGGTGGTGAGCGTTCCTCACCACTTCATCATCCTCCACCAGGACCATGTCGTAGGCACTGAGAGCCGCGATGAAGATGATGCAGGTCACGCCCTCAAAGCAGTGGATCCACTTCTTCCTCTCTGAGCGCTGTCCACCCACGTCGAACATCCTGGGCAGGACAAAGGAGGGTCAGCACCCCCCTCCCTGCCCACCCCCCGGCACCAGCCCTCGCTGGGGCCTGGCTCCCACCTGAAGTTGAGGTCTTTGAAGGAGAACTGGGTCTCGATGATGCCAGTAGTCTTGACGCGGGAGCGCAGCACGTCCTGCTCTGTGGGGACGTAGCCGGGGGTCACCAGGCGCTCCAGGTCTGACAGGTAGCTGGCCAGGCACGTGGTGGGCATGAGACACGGGTTGGAACCCCCTGATGCCCATCCCACCCACGCTCCCTGAGCCCAGCACGTACTAGCCCGCAGAGTCGTTGAGCTGGTACTCGGAGGCGCGGTCAAAGCAGGCTTGGATGCCCGAGTCCTTCCAGAGCCGCCCGATGATTTCTGACATCTCCTTGGGCATGGTCCCCTCCTCGATGGTGTCCGAGAGGTGCAGCAGCTTACGGGCATCGTCCTGTGAGTGACAGAGGGTCAGTGGGGCCTGGGGGCTGCAGGAACTCCTGTCCCACATGGAATGCCCCTCACCTGGCGAGCCGTGTCCCCGTACTGGATGTTGAGGGTGGTCATGGCCCGCACGATGGACAGCATGGACTGGAGTGTGTTGCTGTAAATGATGGCAATGAACTCCAGGCATTCCTCCAGCGAGTAACCGTCCTGGTGGATGATCCTGGCCGGGTAAGATCACAGGCGTGGGGCTGAGCTGGGTGGAACTGAGCCACAGAATGGATGCACCCCATGGCAGTGGCACGGGGCACTCAGGCACAGTGGGATAGGGCACACCATGGCTGCAGTGTGGGACAGACACTGTGCATGGTGGGCACCATCAAGTGACCCCCCCTTGGCACTTACTTCATCTGCTTGACAATGGTGCTCTTCCCCGACTCCCCTGCTCCTAAGGGGACAAAGCAGGGTCATGGTGGTGCCATGGGCACTCGCAGCTGAGCCCGGGCTGGCTCTCTGAGAGCCTTGGTGCCTGGCATGGCTGTGGGCACTGCTGGCTGTGCTGGCTCCATGGGTGTGCAGGGGGATTAACAGCCTGGTGCCAGTGGCATTAAGGTTAGCCTGAGCTGCTGCGTCTAATGGGATCTGGAGCAGCTCAGCCAGGACACTCAGGAGCCCAGGGGAGGGGTTGGGGACATGGTGACATCGCAACCCTGCCACCCACCACGCAATGCCCCAAACCTGTGGCTGTGCATGCAGATGTGTCCTGGGCCAGGCTGTGAGGACAGTGATGCCACCCAAGGCCCCACCACACACACAGCACCCCAATCCTCAGGCACCCCTGGGGGACTGGCAAGGACTGGGAGGGACACACAGCACAAGGGGGCTCCAGGGACATGCATGGGGTGGTGGGATGGGCTGCATGGGGGTCCCCAGGAGCATGGGGATGCTCACAGGCTGGGGTGGTGATAGGTTGTGTGGGTGAAGGCTCTTAAGGTGGTTTGGTTGGGTTTGGGGGACCTGGGCTTGGGGGAGTGTTAGGAGGGCTGGTTGGGTTGAGGGATATATGGATCACGAGGGATCTTAGGGTGGATCTTGGGACCTTAGGATCTCAGGATCTCATCTTCTTGTTGAGATGGTCTGTAGTGTTTGGGGCACATGGTAAGGGGTGCTGAGCAAGGAGGGATGAGCTGGTTTAGGGAATCCTGGAAATGGGGGGGCTGTTGGGGTGGCTGGTTGGGTTTAGGGGTGCCGAGGGGGAAGGAAACATTGGGTGGGCTTTTTGGGTTGACTGCTTGGCTTTAGGGATGCTGTGGGGGTCAGAGGACTGCTAGAGTGGGCTGACAGGGTTTAGGGGTGCTTAGGAGCTGGGGCTTGGGGACTGTTGAACTGATTTGGTTTAGAGTGAGGTCAGGGAAACTTTGGGTGTTTTACTGGGGAGGGGTTGGTTGGCATTAGGGATGCCTGGGAGTGGGAGGGTGTTGGGGACATTCCTGGGTTGTGCTGGTTTGGCTCAAAGGTGCTGGAGGGATCAGGGAAACATTGGGTGGGCTCTTGAGAAGGGGAGGTTTGGTTTAGGGCTGCTGGGAATGGGGTTGATCTTGGGGTGGGCTGCTTGGTTTTAAGGGTCCTGGGTGAGTCAGGAGAATGTTGAATGCACTGTGAGGGTGGGCTGCTTGGTTTGGGGGTGTATTGGGAGCCAGAGGATTGGCTGGTTGGGTTTTGGAGCAGCTGTGGGGTGGGCTGGTTGAGTTGAGGGGCACAGGTTGGGTTTAGGGGTGCTGGATGGGTTGAGGGGTGCTGGTTGGGATGAGGGGCATTGGTTGGGTTGGGGGGCACTGGTAGGTTTCAGGGGAGCATTGGGTAGGCTGTTAGGGTGGGATGCTCAAGGGATGGCTATGTCCCCCAGGGTTTTGTGTCCCCCTTACCCAGCAGCAGCAGCTTGACGGTCCTGGCATCCTTCTCAGCATCTTCCTTGAGCTTCTTCTCCAGCTCCCGGGAATGCTTCTCCTCGGCGCTGGCCCCGGCTCCCATGGTCAGCCCCGCAGCCCTGCGGTTCAGCGCCCGCTCCTTGGAGGTCAGCACCAGGATGGGCAGCGAGCTCCAGCCTCCTGCCGCCTCCAGCGCTCGCTCCCGCGCCCGCCGCCGCCGCTGCCACCGCCGCCCGCCCGTGTGCGACAAGGACGGGGCCAAGGTCCCGCGGGGCCGCCCGCCGGGGGGCTTAAGCCGGGCCCCCCCGATAAAACCCCCTGCAATCTGCAGCGGGCTGAGCTCAGCAATCCCGAGGTTCCCGGAGTCAGCACTTCTGCCGGGAGGGTGCCCCGGCCCCACCAGCCCCAGCTTTGCCTCCACCCGGGGGCTGGGGCAGTGACCCGGCCACCCTGGGCGAAGTGGGACCCCTGCTCATCTCCAGCTCTGCTGTGGACCCCAGGGGTTTGAAACTGGGGTGGGATGCTGTGTCTGCTGGGATCTGGTCAGAGTGGGAGCTAATGTCCCCACTGTCCCCGTCTCACCTGGTCATACCCCCTGCTCTGGAGCAGTGCCCACTGTCCCACCCCGGTAAACCATGCCAGTGTCCCCGTGGGCGCTCCCCACAATGACAGAATGTCAGCCTCAGTCAGCACATCCTGTGTCCCCAGGAACCCTTCCAGAACCCTCCACAAATGTCTCCATGCCCTCTGGGTGCACTTCTTAGTGTGCCTGCGCAGCCACTCCCAGTGCCACCAGGCCAGCTCAGTGTCACCTGCACAGTGTCCCCAGGCCCTGCAGCAACACCTGCATCATGTCCTCAGGGATACCTGCATACCCTCCACAGGGTTCCCAAAGCCTCTCCAGTAACACTGCCCAGTGACTATGGAAGAAACCCCAGTGTTCCCAGGCAATTCCATGTCCTGTTCCAGTCCAATAAACCCTGTCCAACACCCAGGGACACTGCAGTGCCGCCTCTGTGTTACCACCCCAAAGGCAGTGAGGCCTCCCAATGTCTCTGGGTCCCTCAATGTGCCTTCCCAGTGCCCCCCTCTTATGGCCCTAGTACCCCCCCGTGCCACCGTGCCCCCCATTGCCACCACCATGAGGCCACCGCAGCAAAACTGAGTATCCCAAGGAACTCCTCAGTGTCCCCCCACCTCTGGTGGGTCCAGGCCTTGTCAGGGCTGCCCCAGTGGCCCCAGTACAGCCCAGTTCCCCCCTGGATCCCCCTTTTGTCCCCAGCACTCCCCGTCCCCGCACAGCGGCTCTCCTGCAGTGCCCCGTTCGGCCGCCAGAGGGCGGGAGCGCCCAGCACAGCTCCCAGTACAGCCCAGTGCTCCCAGTACAGCCCAGGGCTCACAACAGTGCCTCTCAGGACTGGCCAGAGGAGGACAGCACCATCTCCATTGCCCTGCCACAGCCCAGTACTGCCCACTACGACCCCCAGTCACCCTAGAGAACCATCACCACTTCCCCTCCGCTGCTCCCAGTACTGCCCACTACGACCCCCAGTCACCCTAGAGAACCATCACCACTTCCCCTCCGCTGCTCCCAGTACTGCCCAGTACCACCAGCTCCGACTACCAAACCCTAATGCCTCAGTACCTCTCCCAGTCCTCCCAGTATCAACCTCCAGTGTGTCCAGTACTACCTCCAATAGAGCCCAGAACCTTTCAGAACTGACCTCAGTGGCTGCTGTAACTACTCAGAGGAACTTGGTACCACCCCCGTATCAATCAAGGTGTTCCCAGCATCTCCCACTACCATCCTCAGTGCCCTCTGCTCTTTCTCCCCTGCTCCATGCTGCCAGTACCAGCATCCTGGTGCTCCAGAACTTTCCTCAGGGCCCACAGCACTTCTCTGTGCCCCCAGCAGTGACCCTGAGTGCTCCCAGTGCCTTCAGCAACACCCAGTGGGGGCACCAGCCCAGCCCGGTGTACCCCAACACACAGCAGTGCCACCCACCAGTGGCACCTGCCCACAGCCCCTGGGCTGCCCCAGCATGGTGACCCCATAGCCCCAGAGGCAGCCCTGGGAGGGCTCAGGGGGTGTCGTGATGGGGCCAGGCCCATCCCCTACAGAGCACACCAGGCGCCCACGTCTGTCCCAATGCCAGCGTTTATTTGGGGGTACCCCTGGTAGCACGGGCACTTACTGAGCCCTGGTCACCCCTGTGTTCCCATGTACAGCTATTTACAGCCCTCCACACTCACCGAGGTGCCCAAGGAGGGTGGCTGATGGGCTGGGTGTCCCAAACCCCTCTGGGTGCCACTGTCACCAAGCTCCAGCAGCTGCTCAAGGTTTTACACCAGCGTGGGCCCTTCTCCTTCCCTTCTGCATCCAACGACCCTGGGGCCAAGCCCCTACTATTGCCTGGACACCTCAGTCCCACCTTGAGGTCCCATCTCACCCCTGCCAAGTCCCCAGGGAGGGGACAGAGCCGGGTATCCTTGCCCCTCCTCCTCATCTTGCCTGGTGGTCTACAGCTTCCCCCCAGAAAGCACTTGCTCCTCCATAACCCTGTGGTGAAACTGAGGCCCAAAACTATGATGGTCATGCCCAGCTTGCTGTGGGCAGTCCTTGTGGGGCACTGCCTCCTCCCTGCCTCAACCCCCTGCCCACCACAGGGCATCATCCCCTCCCACACAGGGACATCCATCCCCCAGCACAGTGTCCCAGCTCTGTGGCAGAGGGGCTGTGGTGACCCACGGTCCCTGCACAACAGGATCTGGGGGTCCTTGGCAGGAGGAAAGACAGCGATGGTGGCTGCAGCCACCTCAGGGGTCCCTGCTCCTCCCTGGAGCAGGGAGGTGGGGGCAGCACCACCCCAGTGCCTATGTACAGCCTACAAATAAATACCACCTCCCATGGGAGGGGGGTGCACGTGCGTCTGCGTGTGTGTGTGTGCGTGGATGTATATATATATATATATATATATTTATTTATAGATATTTTTAATATTAAAAGGGGGGAAAAATAGACCACTGTGCTAGCAAAGTCCCTGATGATGGTTTCATGTATGCCCATAGGTCTCTGGCTGGTGATTCCGGCGGTTCCGAGGCTTCTTCTGCTCCTGCTGCTCCTTGGCTTTGAGGCCGGCCAGCGGCTGCGGGGGGCTGGCGGCCGTGTGCCTCCAGTAGCCCTGGCAGTACTGGTCCAGGAGTCCCATTTCGGGCTGGCTGAGGAGCTGCAGCAGGTCCTGGTAGCGGGGAGTGGGGGCGCCGGGCAGGCCGGGGGCCGGGCTCTCTGCCTGGACCAGCACGGTGTGCACGGCGCGGCTGCTGAGGACGCGGAGCTGCACCCTGGTCACCGTGTGCTTGAAGTTGTTCTCGGTGGCGGTGCAGGAGTAGAGGCCGCTGTCGCTGAGCTGCAGGGCACGCAGCAGCAGGCCCTGCTCCGTGCGCAGCACCCGGCCCTCCACGCGCACCTGGGGGCACAGCACAGGGGGCACGGCTCAGCGCTGGCACCCGGCACCCCCACGGACCTGGGGCACAGCACAGGGGGCACAGCTCAGTGCTGGCACCCGGCACCCCGGGCCCCAGTGCTGCCCTGCCCTACCTCCTTCCGCCGGTCGCTGTTGTCCTTCTGCAGCAGCCACTTGATGCTGGCCTGGGGCGAGCGGGGCTGGCACTCCAGGAAGGCTGTGCTGCCCTCCACCCCGTACTGCACGGCCTCCACCGTGTTCTTGTTGGCTGCAGGGGGACCACAGGCAGCCAGGTCACCCCCAAACCCACTGCATCCAAGTATGTTCAATCTCCTCCCCAATGTCTCCATCCATCCATCCATCCATCCATCCATCCATCCATCCATCCATCCATCCACCCACCCATCCAAATATGTTCCATCTTCTCCCCAAAGTATCCATCCATCCATGAACCAACCCATTCATCAGTGCTTGTTCTCATCCCCAATGTTTCCACTCATCAGTTCTCATCTTCCCCCCCTACAACTACCCACTCATCCACCACCCACCCATTCATCCATGTATCTTCCCCTACACCCACCCACAAAACCATCTCCCCGCTAAGGAATCCCTGTGTCCCCAGCTCACCCTGTGCCCTCAGCCTCCCCTCCCAGGTGTCCCATGCTGGAGCCTTGTCCCAGCCCCGCTCACCGTTGGAGTTGTAGCCGCGGCACTGTCGGATGGGGTTGCCGTGCCGCACGTCCTGCCGCCGGCTGCGCCTGTGGGAAGCGGGAGCTGAGAGGGGCAGCCTGTGCCTGGGGTGCCCCCCTGCCCTCCCTGCCCTCCCTGGCCATGCTGTACCTCTTGGAGGAGGCGGAGTAACGGGTGCAGGCGCTGCCATCCCAGGCGCAGTAGGGGTCCCGCGCCAGGCAGCAGTCGGCACAGGCCTCCCCGTACACGTCACAGCGGTGCAGCGCCAGGTGCGTCACGCCTACGGCCGAGGACACATACAGCTGTTGCTGTGGGGAACAAGGAGGACAGGCTGAGATACTGCCTCATCCCCACTGCATCAGGGCCCTGCAAACACCCTGCTCAGGTGCTGTGGTGATGTTGGGCGATGCCACCGCAGGGACAGGGACGGGATCTGCCCACCCAGCCTCTGCTAGGACTCACCCTCTTGGAGGAGATGGTCATTGTCTTGATGGGGGCTGGCACCTGGATGAGAGCAGGAATGAAGAAGATGGAGGGATAACTGCTTGGACTGATGCTAACAGCCCTGGGGTGGGCACTCCAGACCCCCCACAGGCAGCTGGAGCAGGCAGAGCAGGCAGGGGGAGATATGAGTGGGCAGCAAGCAGGAGGACCAAAGCCTGGAGTCCCTCCAGAGCTAGCACACAGGTAACTAGTGTCCCAAGGGACTGGCTGATGTCCCAAGGGGCTCTCTACTGTCCCAGGGAATGACTGGTAACTCAAGGGGCTGGCTGCTGTCCCAAGGGATTGGTTGGCCGGATCAAGAACACTCAGCGGAGGGTAGAGGACATGCCAGCTCTTACCTTGAACACTTCAATCTCTTCCAGCATGAGCTCCTCTGTCTCCATGTCATCCCGGGGGAGCACAATGACCTTCTGCACGGTGCCCCGATCTGCAAGACACCACAGTGCCCAGGTGCTCAGTGCTACCCTGGGCACCCATGCCCTCCCTGTCTGTGAAGGGCATCCCTGCTGGGCCTGCAGAAAGGAAGGATCCCCCAGGCCTATCCCCATCTCTCTCCTGCTGTGGCAGCTAGCTGTGTCTGGGGTGGAGTGTGCCAGCTCAGGTAACCAGCTGTGTCTAGAGAGTGCCACCAGAGTGCCAGAGAGTGCCCAGAGCAGCATGCAGACATGCACTGGGGCAAGAGAAGGACCAGGATGGATCACGGGTGCTCTGGGATGCAGGGGAAGCACTGGCCTGGATGGTAGTGCCCCTAGGATGGGCATTGAGATCTGGGAAGGACGGGGCCGGATGTCAGTGCCTCTGGGATGGGCAACTGGGTAGGTAAGGTGCAAGGCTGGATGATGACGGGCTTAGCATGGGCAATAGGAATGGGTGGATGCTAAGGTAAGAAAAGGATAAGGCTGGACGATGAGGCCCCTGGAACAGGCACCAGGACAGGGGGAGGATCAGGCTGCATGGCAGGATCCTGAGGATGGGAAGATCATGCTGGATCACTGGCTTCAGGGATGGGAGCCAGGCTAAGGGAAGGACCAGGCAGGACAGCAGGGTCTGTGAGATGGCATTGGGCCAGGGAAGGAACAGTCTGTAGCCTGGAGGAGGGGCAGGGCTCTCAGGGGGGCATTCTCAGCCCCGCACCCCGACCTAGCGGTGGAGGGCACCGTGCTCTGGCCAGCCCTGGCGGTGCCCGTGCCCTCCGGGCCGCGGCGGAGCATGCTGCGTTCCCGCGGTGCGCGGCGTGGGTACCTGTGCCCAGGAAAAGCACCTCATAGCGCCCGTCTGCCGCGTCCACCTGGTCCACGGCCACGGTGGTGAAGCGGTAGTTGACGTTGGTGCGCAGTACCAGCGGCCGGCGGTGCGTGGGGTACACGGCGTGGAACATCAGCGGGTGCGCGCGCATGAAGTTGATCACCTCGTCGGGGTAGTCCTTGGTTGACTTCATGGAAGGGGTGAAGGTCCCCCCAGGGCACTGTGGCACAGACATCAAGGGGCTTGGTGAGCTGGTGCCCGAGCACAGGTTGGAGGGTGCCGGCTGCCTGGCAGGCACTGGCTCCCTACCCATGGTGCCCGGGGGTACTTACAGTGCCTGGGCGGGGGTAGGGCATCTTTCCTGTGTAGGGCATCCACTGGTAGTTGGGTCCCTCCTTGTGGGCAAAGGGCCCGTTGAAGACCATGCGGATGTCAGCCATCGAGTAGACACACACAGCAGAGCCTTTGAAGACCGACCTGGGGGCAAGGACCTGCTGCCACCCTTTGTCATGGCATTGCCAGGACAGACGCCCAGCTGAGACCCCCTCCTCTCCTGCACTGTGCCAGGAGGGTCAGCACTCACCCCGAAGCAGAGAACACAGCGTAGATAACAGGGTTCTTGGTGTCCTGAGTCTGCTGGATGAAGACGTCCTCTTGGGACAGAAAGATGGAGGCGTCACCATAGGGAAGGTAGGCAGGGACACCAGGGTACAGGCAGAGCAGTTACCCATGGAAGAGCAAGAGGCAGGGGGCAGCAGGGGTGTCCCCAGCTCTGCCCGGGTGCCCCCCAAGCCTGCAGGGGTAGAGAAGGCTCCCATCCCTTTCCTGGCACACTCACGGAGCTCGTCGAAGTGCGTTTCAATTCCATCGGGTCCCGGCACAGAGCAGACCAGCCGGGCCTTCAGGAAGGTGCTCCACTTGTTCACAAGGCAGCAGTGGCCCCCGTCATCATTCTGCAACAGTGAGACCCCTGTGCTGAGCCCTGCCTGTCCCCCTGCCCACCTCCAGGCCTGCTTCCTGCCTCTCCTCCACTACACGTACCAGGCAGATGCGCCCGATGCGGGAATAGACCCCAGGACTCAGCGGGGCATCAGCTGACTTCTCTCGGAAGAAGAAGTAGAGCTTGTCATCATTCCTCTCGCTGCTGTCAGGGATGAGCTGGGCACGGACAAAGGCTGGGTCTGGAATGGCACAGCACAGCATGGCACCATCAGCCCACTGGCACTGTTGCTCCATGTCATAGCAGGATGCTGAGCCCCCCTCTGCTGAAGCATCACATCTCTCACGCTGTCGCAGAGTGAGAGCTACATCTCTGAGTGTCTCTTGTGATCTCTAACACACCAGGAGAGGCCTGAAGCATCTCTGGGGCCCCTGGGAGCATTCCTGAGGTCCACAGGTTGAAGAGATACATCAGCTCTACGAGCAAGGTGGTGGGAACCAGTCTTCCCCAGGAAGGAACCACACAGCATGGAAGCTTCTCAGGAAGCTTCTCCCTGCCATCCATCAGCCTGTGTCCAGCCTGTGCTGACAGCTCCCCCTCTTCAGGTTACCACCCTGCTGGCTCCTCAGCCCAGCAGGATCATCCCATCTGCTCTGCTGTGTTTACTCAGCTGCTGCCCCGCAGGCAGGGGTGCTCCGAGGGGGGCAGATGAACGTTCGGGGTCACCGACTGCAGGCGACACGGGTGACATCTCAGCGCTGCACAAACCCATGCACAGACACTGGCAGGGCCAGCCCCATCTCTCACCAGTCTGCTCCCTCCACCCAGTAAAGCTTCAGGCATGTCTGTCACTGCCCCACACAGCTAGGCCTGCTTCTGTGTGCCTTCCCATCCATCCATCCATGATCAATTCATCCATCATCCATCCATCCGTCCATCAATTCATCTATCCATCATCAATCCATCCATCCATGATCAATTCATTCATCCATCCATCAATTCATCTATCCATCATCAATCCACCCATCCATGTACAATTCATCCATCATCTATCCATCCATCATCAATTCGTCTATCTATCATCAATCCACCCATCCATCCATCCATCCATCCTGACTGCTGTCTCCGTTCTGGAGAAGGAGGCAGTCCCATATGTCAGGTCCCACCTCTAGTCCTGGAGCCATGATGTCCCCAGAGCACCTGGGCCTGTGTCCCCTGCACTCACCGTTGAGCCAGCGGGAATTGTACTGGTCTGTCCTCATGGCTGTCTGCTTGCCCATGGTGCGGAAGATGGCCGCGTCCGTGCCCATGAAGTCGATGTACACACCAGCATAAAGCTCCTCATCTGCAGAGGGCAGAGGTCAGCCAGGAATGCCCACCTCATCCCATCCACCCACCTTCTTCAACTGCCAGCCTCAGACCTGGCCAGTAGCCACCAGGAACCAAGAGCCACTGCCTGTGACCACCCCAGACAGTTCTGGAGGTTGGCACTGGTCTGTAACCACGATCTCCTCCTCTGCTGGCCCAGGTGCCTGGCCAGCTGAGGCAGGCAGTGGTGGCAGAGCAGGAACTCTGCTCCTGGTGGGAGCAGCTGTTCCATCCCACCTGCACATTCCCTCTGCCCAGAGCAGGAAGCACTGGCTCCAGGGAGCCGCAGGACTCACTTATTAATGCAGAGACAGTGTCTACTTTGGGGTCGTAGGAACACTTCCCCTTGCCTGACTCCAGCTTGTCTGGCTCCAGGTAGAAGATATAATCCTGGAGAAGGAAGCAAATAGAGCAGCTGGTTAGACTTTCACCCCTCCACTCATGTGACAGCTCCCAAAGCCCCCCAGGAGAGGCAGCCTCCTCCAGGACGGTGCACAGCAGCAAGGACAGACGTGGAAGTGGTCTGCAGGTCTCCTGAGAAGCTGAAGCTCCTGTGAGCGACTCCTCCAAAGATGCTGGCTTCTTCTCCATGCCCTCCACCACCTGGAGACTTGGCTGAGCCATCAGGCTGAAGTGGGGCATCCATCCCCCACGTCTGGGAAAACATCCCCCTCTGACAGCCTCTTCACTCCAGCTGGCTGTGCTGCACATTGTCACTTGCCCAGCAAGGTCACACAGCCCCAGCAGCTTCAGCAGGCAGGGCCTGCCCTGCAGCACAGCTCAGCACAGCTTGGCTGCTCGACCCACTGCACTTCTCTTGCCAGGGGCCATTTTCCAGTGCTTTTCTTCACATGATGAGATGCTGTGTCTGCTCCATGGGATGCCTCCCTAGCGTCGCTTCTGCCTTCCCGTGGCCATCCCTGGCACCATCACACATTCCCAGCCAGGAGTGAGACCCACACTGTCTCTGGAGGCACTTCCAAAATCCTCTGCCAGGCTGGCCCAGCCAGGTCACTTCTCACTGTGGCAGAAGGACCACCTTCAGCTGAGACAAAGCAGCAGCACAGAGCACCCATGGGGAGCCTAGGCATGGGGGGACCTTAAGCAACCAAACTGGGCAGATGCCCACTGGCCCTGTGCCCTGGCTTTGGCACATGGATGACAGACACAGTGACAGCCACCCTCCACTGAGAGGCCAGCAGGGTCCTGGTGGAGCCCAGGCTCTGGGAAGAACAAGAGAGGCTGAGGGGCTGGGATCTCACTGTGGGCATCTCACTGTGGGCAGCTCACACCAGCTGCTCCTGGAGCATCCAGGCCCAGAGAGGGGCACAGCCATGTTTCACCATCCCAACCACTGCACTGTGCAGTCTGTGCCACCATCACCATCACAAACACCTCAGCCCAATTCTGGCCCCACTCCTGAAGTGGGCAATCACCTCACATGGACAACCTCTCTCTCTCCAGCACAGCCCTGGCACTGGCTGCACCATCTCACCCTCCTGATCAGGCAACACAGGAGCCATTGTGGTGCTGGCACTGCTGATCAGCTAACACACCTGGAAATGCACCAGAGCTGCCAGGAAGCGCGTGCTGGCAGCCCCAGGGAGCTCCTGCTGGGACACAGGGGTGACCATGACAGGCCCAGCAGGGGTGACCTGAGGGGGCTAAAATGGACACGGCCTTTTCCCAGCTGGCACTGCGGAACTGCCCACAGTCTGGGAGATGCTCACTACCAAGCATCACCCGTTGCCCCCACCCACCCGAGGAGCTGGGGGAGCCCCAGGCTGCACCAGGGTGCCCATGTCCCCCATGCTCCCCAGCCCATGCACTGCCCGTGTTAGTCTGGAGGGAGAGGCTGGGGGTGACACTGTCAGGGTGGGCTGCACACTGGGGTGCTCCCAGGAGCTGGGGATGCTGTCACCTCCCTGAGTGCACTTGACTGCCAGGATGACATAAGCCCCTCTTGGGGCAAGGTGAAGCAGCTGCTCAGTAAAGTTTCTGCAGGTCCTACCCCAACACGTTCTGCACATTACTGGGGCATCCTCCCCGAATCATTCCAAGCCCCGTGGCTCTGCTGACACACAGTCCACTTCCAGCGGACACAGCAAGCCTGGAGTAGGCAAAGACAGCGGTGGGTGGAGAGCCACCATCCCTGACAGTGTCCCCCCTAGGATGGGGGGATCCTACATGGGCTGGGAGGAAGGAGTTAGTGGGAGGAGGAGAGCCGCCGCCAGGCCAGGGCCGGAGATGCTGCGCTGGGAGGGAAGGGGGTGGCGCCGGCTATGCCCAGGGTCCAAGCATGCCAGTGGGAGGAGGAGCCCGCGGCTCTGGCATGGCGCCTCTGTGCCAGGCGGGCTCCCAGACCCGTTCCCACCTTGCTCTGTGCTGGTCTCGGGCTGAGGGGGCTGTCGGTGGAGCTGCTTCCCCGGCCTCCCGGCTGGCTCGGCGGGAACCCCTGGGGAAAAGGAGCAGGGCAGAGAGTTAGCACCAGCAGGGGAAGGACCCCCAGGGCAGGGGGGAGCAGGGGACCCCAGGAGATGGGTGATGGATGCCCACTGAGCAGCAGCACTGCTGTCCCCCTGGGCTCCTTCATGCTCCAGGCTGGGCTGGCCTCCAGCAGGAGCTTCTCCAGGATGGATCCTGCTCTCTCCCACGGAACTGGGGTGCCCTTAGCATGGGGTAGGACAGAGTGGAGAGATGGTTGCCCACAGCCAGCCAGGCTGGGTTCACACCTGGGGGCTCAAAAATGGCACCTGCCACTTTGTTCCTCCTGTGTTGATGAGCAACGCCTCAACATCAAAGCTATGAGCACCATGGGGTCACTGAACACTTCCACACTGCCACTGACCCTGCTGGCCAACTAGTGCTGTCCTCCACTGCACTGGCACCCAAGGTCCTCCTCATATGCTGCCACTCCCCAGTTCAGTCCCAATCCAATCCCAATTTGGGATGTCTGAGCAGCATCCCCCTCTCTCAGTGCCCATGCCAGGTCTGGGGGCTCTGAGGCAGACACCCGTCTTTCACATCCAGCGCCGTGATCCTCCATCAGTTTGGGCTGGTGGCTCCCTCTCCAGCCTCAGGAGAAGACACAGCCTGGGACCTGCCACTCCAGCGCAGAGGGGACAGACACCTCACAGGGCTTGGGACCCCTGGGATCCTCATGCTGCTACTTGCAGAGACCAGCTCCCTCCCAAGGCTGTCCTGGAAATGCTCCTCTGTATGCCACACCTCCTGCCTGCTGGCATGCAGCTCTGATGCCATCCTCTCACTGCACGCTGTGGTCCTTGGTGCTGGGTGACACCCATCCGGGGATGTTCCTGACATGGCCACACGAGCTGGCACTGTCCCTGCACGGCTCTCCCTGTGCAGCACCGGTGCTGGCATCCTTGGAATCTACGGTGAGGGGCTCAGCAGCCTGGCAGCCTTGCAAGTGGGAAGCTGGCTTGACATGTCCCTTGTCCCAGTGGAGATCCAGCAGTGGCTGCAGCCAGCAGGGTGGGAGGGCATGTTGTGTGCGAGCTGCCACAGAGTACAGCCAAGTTCCAACATGAAGAGAGGTCCTTGGTCTGTGGAGATGGCTTGGCCCCTCTCAGCAGCACAACACTGTTAGCCATGGTCACACCCAGACTGCCCTTGCCCACAAACTTCACCTCCCCAGCAGCCAGCAGAGTTGAGCCAAGCATCCTCCCCACTGCAGCCTTCCTGGTGGCTGTGCCAGCACCCCTGTGGCACACAGCAGCCCAGCACCCCTGTGCCAGACACCAGCTCAGCACCCCCGTGCCACACAGCAGCCCAGCAACCCCATGGCAGACAGCAGCCCAGCAACCCTGTGCCAGCCAGCAGCTCAGCATCTCTGTGGCACACAGCAGCTCAGCACCTCTGTGGCACACAGCAGCTCAGCACCCTCATGGCAGACACAGCTCAGCACCCCCGTGCCAGACACAGCTCAGCATCCCTGTGGCACACAGCAGCCCAACACCCCCTTGGCAGACCCCAGCTCAGCAGCCCATCCCTCCCGCCCCTCACCTGGGCTTTGCGCCCGCGGTTGACGAAGGCACAGATGGGGTTGTAGGCGCCGGTGCCGCACACGTAGAGGTGTGTCCGGTTCCAGGGCTGGATCAGGCGGATGAAGTTCCCACACTCCCCCTGGGAAGCAGAGGAGAACACATCAACCCAAGCACGGGGGCTGTGGATTGCCGTGGGGCGGTGTTGGTGTGGGCATGGGATGGAACAGGTCATTGGATGGCATGTGGCATGGGACAGCATGGATCAAGGGATGGCATGGTTCACAAGTTGGCAAGCCAGAGAGCCCAGCCCTGGCTGGTAGGAGGAAGCAGCATGGGGAGCTTGGCCTCCTACTTGCCCAGAAAGCTCTTCAGGACCTGCCTGGCTGGAACAGGATAGGTGACAGGACACTACAACACCCTGGAGCACCACCCCATCTCAACACAGCTGTACATGCTAGGGGATGGCGTTTCCAGAGTAGGATACAGGGACACAAATCCCACTCCAGTGCCAGGCACCAGCCCCACCCCACTGCCAGAAGGGGGTTCATGGTGGTTACTCACATTGCTGTTCTTGCCTGACAGGATGCACTCCTCGATCCTCTGCTGGGACGCGGGCCAATGGATCTGTGGAAACACCAACCCAGGGAGACCAGGACTCCCATCTGGCCCCACCAGCACCAGCTATGCCCATCAAGTTCCTGCCCTGGCATCCAAAAGGTCCCCAAAGTGCCTCATTCCCCCTTCCACCATCTCGCCCTGCCCTGCCCTTACGATGAGGGGCTCGCGGTTGATGTCGTGCAGGTCCAGCGACAGCACGTAGTCCTTGCTGCCCACGTACATGCGGTCGTGGTCCTCATCCTTCAGCAGGATGCGGTAGTCGCTGGAGTTGAGGAGGAAGTTGAAGAAGTGTGCTGTGCCCGTGGCCTTCAGCTCTACAGGGGAAAGGGAAGGTGTCAGTACCCCAGGGACCCCAGTGTCATCCCTGAGTCCAAGCTGGGCCCTGCTGGAGGACAGCCCGTGAGAGGAGGTGCCCGCTTTCCACCCCATGAGCACCATGATCCTGCCACCTCTATGCGGGACAGGGGACAATGGGGACAGAGATGCTCATGGCCAACTGGGACAACCAAGAGTGGCCAGCAGAACCCCGGTTCAGGAGATCCAGCACCCCACAGCAGGGAGTGGAGGTTGCCATTGAGATGGGGCAGGAGACCAGAGCTCTCTGCCACCTCAGCCCAGAGACCATAGCTCCCAAAATTTCCAGCATCATCCTCCTCCTGCACCATGACCCCCTGTTCCAGCCAAGCCTCTGGCTCCTAGGATGGAGAGCTGGGACCCCAGGGAACCAGCTCCAGGGGAGGTGATGAGCCTCCCCCCCGCCCCGCACATCCCATCCCCCCCTGGAAAGTTATTTTTAGTCTAAGTGTGGGAGCAAGGAGTGAAAGAGGATAATGAGGGTCATGAATATTCACAAGTGCAACGAGGCAGCCAGATGGAAGGCAGAAGTGCTGCAGATGATGTGGGCCAGTGCCAAGAACCACGCGGCAGGGCCGGGGCACGAGTAAGACAGAGCACCCTGCCCCAACAGGATACAATCTGTCCTAGAGGCCACCTCTTTGGAGATGCCACTCTTTGGAGGAGTCACTCCCCTTGGAGGTGTCACCCTCTTTGGATACCACCCCCAAATATCAGATGCCACCTCCATGGGATGACATCTGGCCTGGATGCCACCCCTTTGGATACCACTCCAAGCCATCAGATGCCATCCCCATGGGATGTCATCTTGCCCATATGCTTCCTTTTGGAGGTGCTGCTCTCTTAGGATGCCATCAACAGCCATTGGATGCCACCTCCATGTGATGCCATCAGCCTCTGAAGCCAACCCCTTTGGAGACGCTGCACTTTTAAAAGGTGTCACCCTCTTTGGATGCCACAAGCAACAATCAGATGCCATCCTCAGCCATTGGATGTCACCCTCATGGGATGCCATCTGCCCCCGATGCCATACTCTTTGGCATTGTCATCCTCTTTGGATGCCACCAACAGCCATCAGGTGCCACATCCATGATGCACTGATCCAATGAGCACCTTCACCCTGTGGAGAGTGTCCCAGGAGGCACCAGGAGCAGCTCTGGGGACCCTTCCAGGGGAGGAGCAGGGTCCTGCAGGTCAGCATCAGGAAGCATCACCCTGGCTTCCAGGCAGCACTGGGCAGGGCTCCAGCAGGCAGCTTCCATTGCCAGCACGAGGCCAAGTGCCTGCACACGCCCTGACCTCCGGGCTGCACAAGGGACTGGAACATCCCACAGGTGCCCCCAGGGTCCCTCCCATGCAGGGCAGCCCCTGTGTCCCACAGCTAGCAGCAGCTGATGGTTCCCAGTGCTGCCCCTGCGCAGATGTGGATGTGCTCAACCACGGCAGGGAGGCCAGAGCACACACGTGGAATGGGAACTGTGGGGGCTGGCTGTGGGAACGGTGCCACAGCTGTGACAGGAACCCCTGCTGGCCTGGGGGCTCAGGGGCCTGCCTGTCTGCCAGGGCTGCACGGTGGGATGAGCATGGTGGGCATGAGCAAGGGCTGGAATTTGGGCTGCAGGCGGGGGAGCCATGGCAGAGGTGCTGCAGTGGAACAGTGCCAAGGATGGGGGGCCAGCTCACCCACCCACCCACCCACGGCAGGCTCCTCCTCCTGCCTGCCCCATCTGGGCTCCAGATGCTCCCTGCTGCTGGCTCACATGCCACCCATGGCGTCCCCAGCCTGTCCTGTGCTGGTCCCTGACTGTGCCACGGCACTCTGGGGCTGCTCCCTGCCTGTCCTGTGTCCTGAAACTGCTCGACTGGGCTGTACATTGTGTGTGTACAGGTGTGTGCAGGTGTGTGCCCCACACTCTGTGTGTGTGTGTACAGGTGTGTGCCCCACGCTCTGGGTGTGTGTGTACAGGTGTGTGCCCCACACTCTGTGTGTGTGTGTGCAGGTGTGTGCCCCACACTGTGTGTGTGTGTGTGTGTGTGTGTGTGTGTGTGTGTACAGATGTGTGCCCCACACTGGGTGTGTGTGTGTACAGATGTGTGCCCCACACTGGGTGTGTGTGTACAGGTGTGTGCCCCACACTCTGGGGGTGGGCTGGTGCCTCCCTCAGTGCAATGCTGGTGTCACAGAGCTCGGGATCAGGAAAGGCAGGGTGGCTCTGGCAGTGAGTGACACAGGCAGAGCAAAAGAGCTCCGTCCCCAGCTGTCAATGATGGAACTGCAGGCAGAGACAGGGGTGGCAATTAAACTGGGCAGGAGCCCCCATGCCAGGACAGCCCCTCATCTGTGATCCCTGCCAAGCCCGGGAACACCAGCACCAACAGCCCTGGGATCCTGGAGCGCCGGGACACTGGGTGATGGAGGGTTCCATGTCAGTGACAGCCCCAAATACCCCACATCCATTCGGATGGGCGTCTCCAGGGCCTGCCAGGGGACAGGGCCAGCAGCACAAAGGGCCCTGGCCCCCGCCGGTGTCTCCATTCAGCCCCCACGGCCCAGTGATCAGAGGGGCGCTCCCGAGGCAGGGCGGTGCCGGACCCGCTGCCCCGTGACGCCCTCTCCAAACACAATGGTGGGGCGGCCAGGACCCTGCCACCACCTCTGACCTCCCAAACCGCCACCGCCCTGCCTGATCCCCAGTGTCCCTGTGCCCCCAGAGCTGCCCCCGCAGCCATGGGGTGTCCCTGGGGATGCCGAGGGGCAGGGGCCCCGGCCGGGCTGCAGAAGCCCGCTCCCACCGATGCGCCCCAACGAGCAAATTCCCTCCCGCTTCGCCATCGCCAACCCCAGCACCGGCACAGCTTCCCCGGCTGGCCGGGAGCCTAATCCTATTTTAATTGCCGAGCACCGGAGCCAGGAGCCGCTCGGCATCACAGCCAGGGTGGCCTCCGTGGGGTCCGTCCCCTCGCAGCATTCCGCGGAGCCCCCACCGAGGCGCCCCCGGGACTCTCCTGCCCGCCCTCGCTCCGTGTCCTCGGGCTTTGCGCTGCAATTACCCCGCGCCCTGGAGCGATGCCGGCGGCCAGGAGCCCCAGGCTGGCAGCAGGGCGCGATGCTCAGCCTTGCCCGCGGCACCACCGCCCCGCTGCAGGCTCTGCAAAGCCAAATTCCCCCTGCAATGCCAGTTTCGGGCTGCATTCCCGGCTCCGGCAGCTGTCCACCATCGCTGGACGTCACCGCTGGCCCCCATCGCGCAGGGGTGAGTGGTCCCCATTCATCGCCCACTGGCACGGAGAGCGGTGCTGATCTCCAAAGGAAAGGGGAGATTTTGGGGGTTCTCGATAAACCGCGCACCCCGTGGGACTCCTCACCCCAGCCCGGTCCCCCAAACCTTCCCGACTCCCCCGAACATCATCAGGGCACCCGCATGAAGAGTTAATGCCATTACGACCCGCGCGGGTCACCTCCCCAGGTGCACCATCACTGCATTCCCCAAAACCAATTACAGGCGCTCTCACCTAATTAGATTCTAATTATGGGCTTGTAGCGCATTCAACATAATTAGCATGTAAATTACACGGCGTGTTTATATTCAATAACCGCACTCCCGCCCCCCCCCACCCCGGCTGGCGGAGCCAGCGCCTTTCGGGAGCCCTTTCTTTGCACGGGGAAGAATGAATCCACTTTAAATGCCGATGGAGAAGCCCAGCACTGATCCCAAGGGAGCCTGGCACAGCAGGGATAAATCCCATCTCCATCCTGCAGCGTTTCATCCCACAAATTTAAAAGCGTGCCCCAAATTTTGATTATGTCTCCCTACTAATTTTTTTCCCTGTTCGGAATTTGAGATGCAGCTTTTTGGGTATGCGTCAGAGGGGCAGGATGGGGAGCGATGCCAGGAGAGGGATGGGGGGCTGGATGTGTCCCCTCTCGTGGTTAAAGCATTTGTTGTTATTGGGGCTGATCAAAGGGCTGGGTGGGTCGTCCGATGAAAGCAGAATTGCTTATTTGTTTGAGCGTCACTCCGCTACCCCTTGATGGGTTATTTATGATGTAATTAAGCTAATTACATGTAATAAGAGAGTTTCCGTGGCCCCCAGCCAAGCTCTTTTCCCATTTAACCGATTCACAGGTGGGAGGAAACCGAAGCTGCCTTGCAGGGGCTCGGGAGATGAAATAACTCCTGTTCCCGCTTGCTGCCTTCCAGCCCCGGCCATCTCCAGCCCCCTGGAGCACCGCCCCGTGCCGGCACCCGCGGCACAGGACAGACAGACAGACAGGTGCTGCGGCCGCTGCCCGGCTCAGATCCCCCGGGATGAAAGAGGTGCCGGCCGGGTGCTCCCGCAGCCATCGCAGCCCGCCCGCTTGGGCGCAAGCCAAAAAACAATTAAAAAAATAAAAAGAAAACCCACATTTTTTTCAGCGGAAACCGCTGATTCATCCCCGGGCCAGCCTGCCACAAGCGCTGGTGTGTGCCTGTGCCCCAAGGAGCCCCGCTGCAAAGGGAGCCATCCTCACCGAGCATCCCTGAGCAGTGGAGACCGGGTTCCTGGCTGGGTCGGGGGATGCTCCAGCAGCACGAAATCCCCTTCAGGAAAGAGCCCGGCTTCAGAAAAAATACTTCAATCACCCCAAAAGCAAAGTGCTGAGCGGAGGTGCCCCAAGCCACTGCTCTTTGGGCTCTTTTGTTTAATGTTTGGACACGATTTCTTTCCGCAGCCCCCGAGGGGAGGGCACGGTGCCGGGTGGGAACTGCGGCTGCTCCAGGCCCTCTGCTCTGTGCCCCAGCACCCCTGCCAGGACCCCGGGAAGGGCCATGCTGTTCCATAAGGAGCATTGTTAATTTGAGGGATAACTAGCTTATTAGATACAGGCTTGGGGGGGCTGAAATAGCGCAGGGTTTTTGGGGGAGGGAGGGTTTAAGGAGCTTATGGAGCCTCGCAGCCGGAGCCAGGGAGCTCAGCCCCAGCAGCAGCCGGTCCCAGCGGGTGGAGGGGCTCTGCCGCAGCCCCCCACTGTCCCAGCCGGGGAAATCCTCTTAGGGGTCACAGGGTTCAGCCCCACGTCCCCGCCCCTTCGGGCACGGCAAAGGGGGCTGCGGCACCCCCCTGACCTTTACGGGGTCTGCAGAGCAGCATGGGGCACCCACAGCAGGGTGGGGACCAACAGGGCCAGTGTTCCCAGCACATTCCCAGCACTGGCTGTCCCTAAGCCCTTGGCCCGGCTCGCACCCCCTGTTTATCCCATCCTGCTGTCACCAAGCAGTGCCCACAGCTGCAGCAGCTTAGGAGGGCGCCTGGGTGGCCCCCAGGACATGGTGCCCTGCCCGGGCTCCTCTCCAGCCATCTGCCACCCCCCGGCCCGGATCAAGCGTGCCGGCATCTCCTGGCCACCAGCAGAGATGCCAGCGGGGTGGGAGGGGAAACTGAGGCACGAGGCAGGCAGGAGTGAGGCCAGGCAGGGGGCTGGCAGTGCAGCCCAGAGGAGACTCCACGCTCAATTCATTCTTTTTAAAGTAATTTTTTTCCCCTGCAGGAACTGCCCTGCCTCTCACCCCGGCCCTCCCCGCCGGGGCTGCCCCCGGCTGGAGCGCAGCCACAGCTTTTCCGAGAGGTGCCAGCAGGGCTGCTCCCCTCGCTGCAGGAGCAGCTCCCGTTTGGAAGCCCCACGGAGAGCCCTGACCTCGAGGGCTTCCCGCCCTGATGCGGGGCCGGAGCCCACCCTTCCTTCCCGCACGCTGTTCCCACGCTGGACAGGGAGCAGGACACGGAGGGATGAATCACCATCATCACCATCACCTCCTGCATGCCCGTGGGGAACGGGCCAGCCTCTCTGGTGCCCGAGCCCCCGGCCCGGAGGAAGGCCCGGAGCAGAGGGGAGCGCAGGATGTGCACGGCAGTGTGGGGAGTGAGTGGATTGTTAGCACGGAGATGATTAAAAATATCCACCCTATTTCTGGCCAGCACTGGGCTGGGATCTGGGAAGAGCTGTTGGCAAAAGGGAGCTGTGCCGGAGCCGCTCCCAGCACTGTTCTTTCCATGCTGGTCACCTTCCTCCCGCCGACACACGGACAGGAAAGCCTTGAGAGGAGGACAGACGTAAAGAGACCACGGGGGGAGGACTGACCCTGCCCGGCCATCACCCTGCACAGGGCACTGCAGCCCAGTTCCCACCCCTTTCCTATCACTCCAGCACTTCACAGCTGTATTTTTTCCCTGCTCTCAGACGCCGGGGCTCCGTGGAGGATGACGCAGGCCCCGGGGAGCTGCGACAAACCCCTGGCGCGCGATAACAGCGAAGGCAAACAAACCCAGAGACGCTCCCGCGGCTGGCAGCGCTCCAGGCAGCACAGCCACCCGGCCACGGCGCCGGGGACACCCCTGGGGACACGGCTGCTCCTTCCCCAGCAGCCTGGCCACAAGGCCACCCGATCCCACCCTGCACTGGGATGCTTTAGCCAGAGGGATGCTGTGCTGGAGACCCAGCCCCAACCCAGCAGCTGTGGGTGCACAAACAGCCACTGGTGCCCTGTGGCAGCACAGCCATCCCTGACAGCAGAGCCCAGCCCAGCTCATCACAGCAATGTCCCCAGCCCTGACCCATCACACCCCACCCCGCTGTCTGCAGCTGCACTGGGAGGTTTGGGGCATTTGGGTACCATCCCTGCCTCTAGAGGCAAGAGAAGGGGCTGGACCATCCACCAAGTGCCACTGTCACCCCATATCTCGTGGCTCTCGGGCTTCAGGGAGGCTGCACGGGGATGATCACCTCAGGAAGCTGCTCACCAGCAGTTTGGTGTGTGGCTCCCAGCTGGCCCTCGAGGAAAACTCTGGGAGAATCCTCCACCACTGCCACCCTTGTCAGAGTACAGGCAGGAGGGAGGCGAGGGGCACCCCTTCCCAACCCCAATGTGCTTGGATCCAGCACACCACTGGCATTTCTTCTCCATGTGCCAGTGCAAATCAGCCCTTCTCCCACCACAAATCCCCCCCTCTAGGCAGTGAGAGCAGGGGGAGCCCTGCCACACCTCAGGCAGGAGGGGGAAGGACTGCAGATCCTGAGCACAGCCAGGAACCATTGCTCCAGCCAGCTGGGGCCGAATAAAACCAACCCCAAACCAGCCCCTAACTTGTGGCACAGCAAGGTTAACCATGCCTATCCAGAATTAATCTCACTCACTGTGGCAGTGGGCACCAGGTCCAGCTGGGACTGCTGGAGCCTCCCCTCCCCACAGCTGTGAGGAAGAGGTGTTTTAAGCCAAGGTAGAGAAGCCTCTGTACAGCAGCTAAAGTGCCCCAGCAGCCCCCAAACCCTCCAAAAACGCTGTTTGGAGAGGAAAGTGGCGCCTGCCTCTGGGGAGGAACTTGCTCACTGCTTTCCAGCCTGGACTTGTCCCCAGACTCTTCATACCAGCCATTTTTTCTGTCAAGACCAGCCTGTAACACCCATGGCTATTGCTGCTTCACTGCATTTGCTGTCAGCCCCCCGGCCCCTCCTGCCTGGCTCTGCTGTGCTCACCACCAGCTCTGCCACCACAACCCCAGGCTCACACCTTCAGTGGGTGACCAGAGGGCAAAGGCACAGCAGGACGGCAAAGGAAGGGCACAGGCAGCACAGCCCCAGCTCTCCCACAGACCCCAAGGCGAGGCAGACATGAGACTCCTCGTGTCTGTCACCTCCTGACACACATCCAAGCAGGCAAACCCACAGCAGGAACAATTCTTGTTCCACTCCTCCAGGTTTGCAGCCCTGGGACCTGCCTCATCAGCCTCAGCCTGCCCTGCTCAGCAACCTCAAAACAGGAGCTCAAGACAAACCCCTCGGCCAATGTGCACCCCAGAGCTGACCCAGGGGTCCCCCCACAGCTCCTGGAGTGGCTGGGTGGGCTAAGCAGCCCCGGAATGAAAGGGTTAAGCCCCTTCCCCCCACCCAGCACCCTCCCCTGCTGCCTCTCCCGGCTCCCTGCCAGCTCCCAGGCGTTAATACCAGCTGGGGGGGTCGGGGCGGCGTCAAGCTGCTGTCTGGAACCGGGGTGCTGCCGGGGGGGCTGCTGCACCTCAGCACCCTGCCTGGCCAGATGGAGGGAGCCACCCACCCACAACAGGGAGCACACTGGGGCACTAGGCAGGCTACTAGCACCCCAAGACTGCACCAAGTGCTGGTGCAGATTGGGAGCGCAGCCACACCTGAATATGGATCCCCGAGGAGATTGTGACGGTGCAGATCACTGGTGCCCCCCAAATGAGGAGGAAGAGGAGGAGTAGGAGCTTGTACTGGGGTGCCCGTGGTTTCCTCCACCTTGGGGTCCCACCCAGCCCCCCAGTCCAACAACCAGACTCTTACCTTTGAAGGAGAGCTGCACCCTGGGGGTAGCGAGGCCGTGGTCCTTGGGGTGGGCAGCCCGCCAGCCCAGAGTCAGCAGGGTGGCCCAGAGCAGGACTCCGACCACGGGCATGGTGGGCACGCGCCGGGGCGCCCACACCGAGGGCAGCCTGGGGAGCTGAGCCTGCCAAGGGGGCACACGCGGGAGGGAGGTCAGTGCACTGCACCCACCACCCCCGAGGGGTACAAGCCCCTCGTCCCGCTCTCCATCACCCACAGCATCCTCTGGGTGCTGAACCCCGCTCTGCAGGCTGCACAAATCGGGGGGCCACAGCCTCACCTTCCCTCTGGTGAGCACACAGGGCGAGGCAAGCACGGCAAGAGCTGCTGCAGCACCCTCCTCCAGCCCAGCTGGCCAGGTGAGGAGCATCCCTCCATCCCTCCTCACTCCCCCCCTCATCTGCAGCATCCCCAGCCCCCCACTGGGCTGGCTCTCCCTGCCCCAGCACCCAAAGGGGTCCCACTGCCAGCCCCTGCCTCTCCACCTCTCCTCCCAGCCCCCAGCAAAGCCACAGCAAGCAGAGCTGGGATCAAATCTTTCCAACATGAAGGAAATCTGGACTTCATTATTCCAAGAACGTACAAAAAAAAAAAAAAAAAGGATTTTTTTTTTTCATAAATAAAAGAGGAAGAAAAAGAAGAGGGAAAAAAAAAAGCCCTGCCTGTGTGCCAGGCAGCTGGACTCCCTGGGGCTCCGGTACTGAGCGGAGCCCGCCAAGCTGCCTCCAGCAAGCCACACACGCACCCCGGCACGGGGCACGGGCACGGTGCCCCCCACGTGCCCCACGGCCCCTCCTGGACACACCATGCCCCGGGTCAGGCCCCTCTCCCGAGGCAGCACCCTCCTGGGGGAGTCCAGGGCACCTCAGGCAGGATTTGGGCGGTGGGAAGCCCCTGGTGCCCCCAGGGAGCTGCACGCCGGGGTGGGATGCACTGTGCCACAGCACTCAGGCATGTGGGGAGCATCCAGCCAGCCCGGGCAAAGGGGGCAGCTCTGTGGGAATAGGGGTCCCCACCACGACACCCCGGTGAAGCCGTGCCCTGCAGGGCTCTGCCTGCTGCCTCCACACAGCCCCATAGGGGACAGGCACACCCACAGAGCTGGATGGATGGTGGGAACCCTTTGGGACACCCCGGAGAGAGATGCTGAGCCGCAAGGGGAGCAATCCCACACCCCACCCGGGTGGTCTGGCTGGCCTCTCCTGCAGTGCTCAGCACCCACAGTGGCAGCCCCAGCCCCCAGCAGGGCAAGGGCAGCAGCACTGTCACCAGCAGCAGGGCAGGACCCCGAGTGTAGTGGCACCGCTGCTCCCTGGGGCTGTGTATTTTTTTTTCTCTTTCTTGCCTTTGGGGTCAGTAAATATTTCAATTTGCTCCTCTGTCCCTGAGCACACCCAGCTCTGCTCCATTGTACTGGTATTCGGTCCCTTTTCAGGCTGCCTTCTCCCACCCATTCCCAGGCTCTGCCCTTCCCATCAGCGCCAGGCCGGGACAGCCTGCACCCCCAATTCCTCCACCAGCCAAAACTCCAGTTGGTTGCAGTTAAATAACCCCCCTCCATCCAAACCTCCCCCCTCTCCCCGGCAGCTTTAGGAAATAATTCTGGCAAATCCTACTATTGCATTTGGATGGAGCGGCGTACGCGTCAGAGACAGGGAGCGAGATGGCAAACAAAGGAAAAGAGGGAGAGGAGGGGAGCGCAGCGAGCGCAGGGCGAGGAGAGGGGAAAGGGCCGGCGGTGAGTGGGGGGCACACAGACCCGGCTGGGAAAGGCAAATTCCAAGGAAGCAAAAAAGGGAAACGGGCCGCTGGAGTGCACCTTGGCCAGGAAATGTCCATTTCCAGGGTCATCTGCACTCGGGGGAAACGGAGAACTCCAGGGGAGAGCGGCCGCATTCCTGCCCTCCAGCCCCCGGGCTGTCTGGGCTTGGAGGAGTTTTTTAGCAATTAAAGTTTGGCCATTGCTTGTGCTGCCGCAGGAAGATCAAAATCCCACTCGGCTTTATCCCCCCTTCCCCGGGCTGGTCAGCCCCGCGCCGCCGAGCCCGAGCAATTAGGGAAAGGTTTTCTCGTCTGGAACGGGGATTCATTTTGGGATCGAAGCCCCAAAGAGGGCTCAGGGGATGCCTCGGGAGAAGCCCGGGGGGACCCAGGGGTAGGGCTGCCTGCACGCCCGCTCCCCGCGGCCTCGGGAGAGAGCAGGAAACATTTTGGGAGGGAAAAGCAATAGAGGCAGGAGAGGCAGTGGGAGGGGAGCCTGGCCCACCTCCGGCCACGGCGCGCGATGCCATCAGTGGGAAGGGGGAAAAAATAGGGGGGAAAAAAATAACATAACATAATACAATAACGCTAACTGCCCAGCGCGGCCCCGCGCACACGGGAAATAACTTTGCACAACTTTGCGCTCTGGCACGCCTGGCCTGTCCCTAGGGAGCGCCGGCTGTCCCCTGCGCCCCCCGCCCGGGCGCCCTCCGCGCAGACCCAGCGCGCCCGTCTCCTGCCGGGGCTCGCCGTCCCACCGGGCGGGCTCCGCCAGCCTGCTCCGGCTGCCGGCCGTTCTCCGGCGTGTGTGTCTGCCCCGGCACCCCTCCCCGGGCACCCGCTCGCCGCCGAGCCCTGCCGCAAGCCCCACTGCCCCGGCAGCTCCCCGCCAACCCCCGTCCCCTGCGCCAGTACCCCCGCCCCGAGTGGCACCGGGGCGCGCCCGCCCAGCCGCGGCTCCCGGAGCAGGGGCACCGGCAGGGTGCCCCCACCTCGGTATAACCCCGCTGCGAGGCGGGGAGCGGGGGTCCCCAGCGCGCCCGGTGCCGCCGGCGGCTCGGGGATGGGGTCCCGGCACCGCACCGGCGGCAGCAGCCCGAGCCCCACCTGCCCGCTCCACCGGCAACTCGTGGCGGGGGGGACCCACACGCGCGAGTTCCGAGCGGCGGAAAGTTTTCCCGGGGCGCCCCCCGCGCCGGGCATCGCTCCGGCGCCGCTCTTACCTCCGCGGGGTCCCGGGGCGGCGGGGCGCTGGGAGGGCGCGGGGCTCAGCGCCGCGCCGGGGTCCCGCGGCCCCCCGCCATCGCTCGGCCGCACTGCCGCCGCGGCCCCGGCCCGTGAGCGCCGGGCGGGGCGGGGCGGGCACCGGGCGGGGCCGGCCCCCACTGGGCCCCGCTCTGGGCCCGCCGCGGGGGGCGTCCCTCGCACGGCCCTCCCCCGGCCCCTCCCACCGCCCCGGGCCGCAGGTTCGAGCCCCGGCGCCGCCCCCGCCGCTCACCTCCCGCTCCGGCCCTTTGTTGCGGGGTGTCGGCGCTGCCCCGCCGCGCCCTGCCCGCCCGCCGGTGCCTCGCCGCACCTCCGCAGCCCAGCAGCCTCCCGCCGGTCCCGGGAAGGAGGCGGATAAATAAGTGCCGTCCCTCCTTTGTCTGCCGCGGCGGGGGGCGGCCCGGGGCGGCGGGGTCTGCGGGGAGCCGAGCCCCGGCGAGTCGGCGGCTTTGTGAGAGCTCCGGCTCCGCTGAGAAACCAAAACCGACTCCCAGACACGGCATCTCCAGATGCCGGGAGTGGGGCGCCGTCCCCAGCCCCACCTTGCCCGTTCTGCCGCCCCCAGCCCGGGTACCCCCACGGGTGACCTCAGCCCGGGGCAGGAGGGTGAGCCCTGCCCGCTCTGGTTACACGGCATCCCGCCGTCCTGGGGCTGCTGGCACCTGGGGATCCCAGCTCGGTACCTGTGCCTGGCATCCAGGACCTGCTGGCTCCTGGGTATCCCTTCCTGGCACCGTTCCCTCCGGGGCTGGCACTGGTGATCCCTGCGCAGCACCGTCCCCCTGCACAGCCAAGGCAGAGACGGGCAGGTGCTGTGCAGCTGAGCTCTGTAGCTCTGCTCTGGTCCTTCCTGCCTGAAGGGGACACCTTGGAGTCCCGCAAGTGCCAGGCATGTGTCTCAGTTCCCCTGCTCTGTTTCTGCCAACCTGGCAGCCTCTGTCAGGGCCTCCTCGCCCAAATGTGGGTACAGCCCCCTGCAAGCACCACAGGGCTTGGCCCCATGCCCCCCAATCCCAACAGGACCTTCCCCCTTGGCCTAAGAGGATCCATGCATAGGTTTGCAGCCTCTCCTTCTGCTTACCTGCTCCCAGATGGGGTAATGAGGCGTTAAGGATGCTGAAAAACTACAACAAGGCGTGTTGGAGCAGAAGGTGCCCTGATCTAAGACCCATCATTTCCTCTGAGCCAAGGCTTCTTGGATAGGAGCAGGGCAGGGGGAGCCAAGGCATTCCAGCACAAAGACCAGGGAATGAAGAGCAGCAGCCACCCACAAGCATTGCTGCTGGACAAACTCCTCCCCTGAGCAGAGACCCCTGCCCTGTCCCAGCGCCCCTCCATCCCTCTAGGTACCCCACAGGAAGAGGGGAAATTTCCAGGGCAGAGTTTCCACCCCGGCAGGGTCACCTTGTCACCCAGGCACTGCTGCTGCCTGAGGAGGGGGCACAGAGGCTGTCTGCTCCCAGCCCCGCCGTGATCTGCCCCCTGCTGCCTCTTCTTTTCCCAGGGATGGCTCCGCAGAAATAAGCTGGCGCCGTCCTTCACCCTCGCACATCTGCTCTGTCTTCCTCTGAAAAATGAGGAGTTTGTCACCAGATTCTCATCACCAGCCACTCTGTGTGCGGGAGGGCAGAAGCAGCGGCCCCAGTCAGCAGCACAAATAAATGGCCCGAAACACGATACGCGGGAGCTCCCTGGGATAAAAGAATTTCTAAGGAGAGGTTTTATTTTCCCCTCGGAGCCCCAGTCTCTCGTGATCTGATCCAAACACAAAGGCTGTCCTGAATTTCCAGTCTCACTTTCTCTGCTGGCAGCTGGTGAGCTGGATGATGCTTTGGGGCACCTTGTCCTCTGTGCTGGCACCTCACACACCGGGCTGTGGTGGTGGCAGATCACCTGGCCCCCCCAGGCGCTCCAGGGCCACTGGGCTCCGGTGCAGCCTCCAGTTTCAGTTCTGGGGGCGGTGACACACATTTGGCAGCGAATTAAAGTGGGGCAGCCACAGCCAGAGGCTCTCAGCGCCCCTGCACTCCCTGCCTGGTGCTGGGGGGCTGCGGCTGCTCCCCTAAGCTGCATTGGTGTGATGCCAGAGAGCACCCACCTCCCGAGACCTGGCCCCCAGAACAGGTGTGGGTGTCCTGGAGACCCACAAAGGAGCAGCTGGGTCCCCACCATTCCCTCTCATCCCCATGGTCCATGGCTTGCTGGCACGGAAAGGGTCCTGGACCTCCCTGTGTATCATTAACCCAGAACTGAGCCATTAACTCTCCCAAGTCCCCATAGTTATAAATCAGCCTTCCTGTAACTTCCTTCTCCCCTGCTGCAGTTTAAGCCTGTGGCTTCCTGTCCTAATTAGCCAGTGAGGTTAATTGGCCCCCAGCTTCTTTACACTTCCAAGCCTCTCTGAGGGGTGGGTCACTGCATCCTCTGTTCGTGCACTGACCCTTGGACCCTTCCCCACTCCATGAGCTCTTCCCCCAGCACCAGGGATGGGAAGTGCTGATGTGGCCACATCCATGCCATGGCTGAGGGTGACTGCCTGCCTTTTCCAGCTCTTGCAAGCTGCTTTTTGCCTCCTCAGCCCTGCCAGGCCTGGGGTGGGTAGTCACTATCAGCAGCACCCTATCCCTGTCTTCATTCCTGTTCCTGTCCCAGTTCCTATCCCCATCTTTATCTCCATCCCCACCTCATTCTCATCCCTATACCTGTTCCCATTCTCATTTGTATCCCTTATCCTGTCCCCATTCCCATCCCTATCCCTGCCCTCCTTCCCATTCCCATCCCTTTTCCTGTTCTCACCATGATTCCTGTTCCCATCCCCATCCCTTTTCCTGTCCCAATTTCCATTCCCCTCCCTATCCTTGTCCTCATCCCTGTTCCTGTGCCCATTCCCCATTCCCAGCCTGTCCCTGTCCTGTCCCTGCTGCATGGCAGTGCAGAGGCCCTGGCAGCTCTGGGATGCCTGGGCTCAGCCCGTGCCAGCTCCATCTCTGGCCATCTGTGCCCCACCTGCCTGTCGTCTCACACCTCCTCCTGGGGGCCAGGGGTCCCTGTCCCGCCTGCCCCGGCTGGGGATGCCCGGGAGCAGCGGGGTGGGTGCCCAGGGAGTGCCACGGTGCCAGGGGGAGCTGGCACTGCTGGTGGCAGAGCACTGCAGAGGTGCCCGGGCTGGATTTGGTGCCCCTCTGAGCCAGCCTGGGGACCAGCCCGCTGCCACCCACCTCAGGGAGCCTGCAGGACCTGAGGGGCTGCTCAGCACCAGAGTGTCCCCAGCACCCCGTGTGCCCTCGGTGTCACCCCCGGGCGGTGCCACCACCCCCTGCCGGGCTGGCAGGCACGGCCTGCCCTGTGCTGCTCTGGGGAAGCATTCCTGCTTTTTATAACCCTGCTGAGGCTGCCCAGCTGCCAGCGCCGTGCCAGCCTGCCTGCCCTGCTGCCTGCACTGCCCTGCTGCCTGCCTGTGCTGCCTGCCCAGCTGCCAGCGCCGTGCCAGCCTGCCTGCCCTGCCTGCCCTGCCTGCACCGCCTGCCCGGGCACGGCCGGGAGGGGCGGCGGGGCCGGGGGCTGCAGGGCCCGTCCGACCTGCACAGCTGCATAGCTTGTCTCCAGCTATTAAACAAACTCCTCCATCGCCCCCCTCCTCCCGGTCCCCTTCCCGCCGCCAGACGCTGCTTAACCCTCTGCTGTCCCGCTCCCCGTCCCGCCGCGGCAGCGGGAGGGGAAGGGAAGGGAAGGGAAGGGAAGGGAAGGGAAGGGAAGGGAAGGGAAGGGAAGGGAAGGGAAGGGAAGGGAAGGGAAGGGAAGGGAAGGGAAGGGAAGGGAAGGGAAGGGAAGGGAAGGGAAGGGAAGGGAAGGGAAGGGAAGGGAAGGGAAGGGAAGGGAAGGGAAGGGAAGGGAAGGGAAGGGAAGGGAAGGGAAGGGAAGGGAAGGGAAGGGAAGGGAAGGGAAGGGAAGGGAAGGGAAGGGAAGGGAAGGGAAGGGAAGGGAAGGGAAGGGGAGCGGCTCTGCCCCTCGCTGCCCGCCGCGGGTCTGACTGTCAGCAGCGAGCCCTGCACTGCCAGCGCCCCCAGGGTGCCCGCAGCCTGGCACCATCCTGGGCACCCATCCTGAGGAGAGCTGGAGCTGGGGAGGGCAAGGGGATGCAGGCTCTGGAGGATGCAGGATCTGGGGGGTACAGGCAGGGGGGTGTAGGGAATGGTGGATGCAGGATGGGAGAAGGGAGGAGCTGTACTGCGGGGCAGGGATGCTGCGAGGGCTGCAGGGCAGGCAGAGGGGTGAGAGATGAGGGGCTGGACCCTTCCCTGGCCCATCACCCTCTGCCCTTCCCAACCCCATGAATCCCTCTGCCCTTCCCTCCCCACTGTAGGAAGCAATGCTGGGGGTGCCCCAGCCCCCAGGAGAGCTCCAGCTGCACATGTCCCTGCAGATGTGGGACAGTAAAGGGGGCAGGAGGGCTCAGCGACCCCGGGATTCCCCCCAGGGTGGCTCCTGAGATGGGCACACCTCGGTGCATGGACACAGACTCCTCTTCCAGTCTGGCTTAGCCTGGCAATGCCACGAGAGCAGCCTCCATCCCCCAGTCCCCCCCAGCTGCCTGTACCCCCCTGCACAGCTTTCAGAGACGCCAGCTTCGCACGAAACCTCAGCAGCTCCCAGCTCAGGAACCGCTGCAGGGCACGGGATGCGAGGGAGGAGCGGGATTTGCCCCTCCAGGCTGAACCGAGCCCTCTGGAAGGGCTGACGTGGTGATGCCACGCTCTGCTGCCACCATTTTAGGACACTGTGCAGAGGACAGACCCTGTCCGGCCCCTCCAGGACCTCCCTGGCTGCCCTCTGCCTCCCACGCTCCCTCCCCCAGATGTTTGGGATATCTGGTCCTTTCCCGCTCCAGCCCAGTGACAAATGCTTGCCTGAACTCGGTTTATTATTGTAAGAGCCTGGAGCTGGCTCTGGCCAACTTTCTGCCTGGGGCTAAGCCAGCAGCTGCAGGGCACCCTCCGGCACAGCCACCCCGGGGACGGGCTGGCCCTACCCGGGCACTCTCTGCGTGCCCAGGGTGGCACCGACCCTGGCATTGCCCAGCGCCTCGGGGGCATCAGGAGCCCGGGGAAAACCCCAGCCCAGGCAGGGTACGAGGGTGGGATCTGCACCCCCGAGCTGGCAGGGCGGGGAGAGGCGAGGGGGGTTTGTTGAGACCCCCCCAAACCCCCTGCTCCCTTTGCCCTGCCCTGCCCACGGATGGGATGCTGTGGTCTGCAGCACTCGGTGATCGATGGCCGAGGCGGGGACTTGCCAAGCCCTGCGTGTTTGGAAGGCGCCGTGTTTGTCTTGGCAGGAGCAGGGATGTCATCTCCTCTGCCTCGCACCGTGACGAGCTGGGAAAGCCTCCGGGGGGCTGTGCCGGAGCGGTGCCCCTGCGGGACCCCGGGCAGCAGCGGAGGGGTCTGACCCCAGGGGCTGAGCGAGGTCCCAGCGAGGCCAGAGGTCAGGCAGAGGCACCCCCTGGGTGTGTCGAAGGGGCCACGGGGACAAACTGAGCCTGTCATCCCCTGGCAGAGCAGGTTTGGCCATCCGGGTGTGCCTGCAGCTGGCAGAGCTGCCCCCAGCCCGGGTGCTGCCCGCAGGGTCACCGAGCTGTAAGCTCTGCTGCTGCTGGGGAAACTGAGGCAGGCTGGCAGCTGGCAGCAGGGCCATGGACAGGGGGCCGAGGGGCCGTGAGTATGGCAGGCGCTGGCCAAAGCAGCCTCTTGTGCAGGGAGCAGCCCGGCGGGAGCTCGCTCTGCCCGGAAAGGTGCAGCGAGGACATGAAAGGTGCCTGGCCATCGATCGATGTCCTGCCCAGCGCCCGCGGCAAAGGCGTTTGAAGAGCAGCTCCGGCTGAAGGCAGCGAGGCGCTGGGCGGTCGATAGCCGCCTGCGAGGGCGGGCTCGCGTCCTGCTGGGGTCCCCAGGCACAACGGGAGCCCTAGAGGGGGGAGGTGAGTGCTGGTAGTGTCTGCAGTGTGGGGTATTGATGGGCATGGGGATGGGAGAGGCTGAGACTCCTGAAACTGCTGCAGTAAGCACTGCCCTGGGACTGAGGCTTTTCCCTTCCCAGCTGCAATCAGGACGCCTGGGATGGCAGTGCTGACACACAAGCCCTTCCCAGGACCGTGGGCAGAGGGTGCCTGGTGCTGCCTGCACGAAGCCTGACCGTGGTGCCCATCCTGCTCTGCCCCGTGATGGTTTCTAAGCTAGAGGGACAGTTGGGATGCCCACTCCTGGCATTCCTGCAGTCTGGCTGGCAGTGCTGAGGTCACACATCCTTGCAGCTCTCAGTGCTCCAGAGAAAGGAGCCATCACCTGCCTTCGGGTGAAACCAGCCCCACATCACCGATCCTCCAGCCTGGCCCCACAGGCACAGCCCCAGGCTCTGCAGCAGCAGCAGCATCATGGTGCCCATGCCTGCCCATGCCTGAGGATCCCTGGTGCCCTCTGGCTCACATGAGACCAAAGCATGATGTGGGACCACACCTGTGCCACCCCACAGGCTGCCATGGGAATGGGCAGGAGCTGTGCCAATGGCAAACAGCCCTGCACTGGTGGCTCTGGGGCCCAGTGAGCCAGTCCCAACACCCCCACATTGCCATGGGGTGCTCTGTGCTGGGGGGCTGATGTGGAGGGACACTGGGGCACAGGGGTGTGTGCACAGGATGGCAGGGATGTGTCACAGCATGGCTGTGCCCCCTCCAACACACCCCTATGCACACCTAATCTATGAATACAACTGTTTTGGAGGGCTACAAGACCCTTTTACTGTTTTAGGGAGAGGCTGATATCCTGTGGCTGCAGTGGCCATGCAGGAGGTGGCACCAGGAGTCAGGCCACTGGGCCAGGAGCAGCAGCATCCTCAGATCAAGGGATGCATCCAGAGTGCCTGGGCTGAGCTTCACTGCTGCCTGGAGCCATTCCCAGCCCCCACAGATATAGGGAGATGCTCAATGTTATCTGTGTGAGAAGGATAACTGAGTAAGTCAATAGTTTTTAGATGACTCCCCAATTTTCTGGGGTGTCCAGGGGCTTTCCTGACACGGGGAGGGAGTGTGGGCAGAGGGTGGGGGCCAGCAGCTCTGTGGCACAGCCCTGACGTGCCGCTGTGCCACGTAAGTGGGTCAGTGGTGCTGCTGTGGGCATTGGTGTGCACGGAGGAGCTGCAAAGGACAGGACAGAGGCAGCTGGAATGGCTCAAGGGCTGCAAGAAACTGGGACACGTCCATGCACGTGGGTCCACACAGAGAAGTTGGTCCGGGAGCTGGATCAGCTCACAGGGATAACAGCACCAGGCACTTGGAGAGGATTTTGGCTGCAGTGACTCAGCAAGTGCTCAGCTCCAGGACCCTGCCCTGGGATGTGTCCAGTGGTGGCTGCCCCATTCCACCCAGGGCAGAGGGATGGATGTCCCAGCCTGGCATGGCCCAGCCAGCCCCAGCATCCCTCTCGGGTGGAGGAGGGATGGTCAGCCCAGCCCAGCCCAGCCCGGGTTTGTGTGGGAATGCTGGTGAAAGGGTTCTCTGTGGAGACTGGAGGAACTGGGAGAGCCCCAGTTTGAAGAGAGCTGACTCCCCAGCCCTCTTCCAGGAACACAGCCTTCCTCTCCCTTTCCCAGCGACATCCCGTGGAAATGATGCTCCTGCTCTGGGTCGCCGTGGCAACCATCAGGCCCAAGAGGAGTGGGATGCAGGATCTGAGCCCCATCCCTCCTGCACTGGGACCCTTCCCTGCACCCCACAGCTCCCTCAGCCCAGGGCTGGCTCCTTGCCGGGGGGCTGCACCTCTCCAAGGTCAGGCTCCAGCTGGGGGTCAGGGAGGCTCAGGGAGCTGATGCTGGTGCCGGCACGTGCCTTGTGGGAAGCTGTCTCCCTGCCTTGCCCTTCACCACATCCCTCCCCAGCTGCTGCCTCAACTTCAAAGCCACTAAAGGCCACATGGCCTGGAGCATCTTCTCCATATCACTTCCAGGGAGAAGATTCTTTGAAACCCCCCGGCCCTTCTCCCCTCCTCTGCAGGGTAATTTCCATTTTTTTCAAAATCCCACTAAAAAGGAGCCTTTTTCCTCTTTGTTTCTCTTCTCTCTCTCTTTCTTTCTTCCCCTTGTCTTTGTCAGCTAAAAATATGCAACCCACCAGGGAGGGCGGGTGGGGGGAGCTGCTGCTGCACCGAAGGTGAGTGCCAGACTGGGCTGGAAGAGCCACTGGAGGGAAATGCAGGTGCTCCCCCCACCTTTGGGAGGGCTCCTGCCCCAGAGGGCCCCTTTGCTCAGGGTGGGCTCAGGGCTTTGCCCTCAGCGTGCTGGGCATGCCTGGGAGGCGGCAGCCGAGCTGGAAGGCAGAGTCTGCTCAGGACCTGGTGTGGCACAGCGCTCTGTGCAGGGAGCAGGCACAGATCCGCGTGTCCCGGCTGTTCCCGGGGAGCTGGGGGATGCCGGGGATGCCCGTCCAGCGGGGGCGGGATGTCCCGGAGCCCCGCGGGGACCTGACCCCGCAGGGCACGGATCAAAGCAGGGCCGACAGCTCCGGGATGCAGCGTGGGAGGGACGTGGGCGGCCTGGCAAAGGAAGGATGTGATTTACCCAATATCCTCCTCCAACCAAAGAAGGGATGGAGGAGAAAAACATCCCGGGGGTTCCATGTCTTGGGGAGATGCTGTCAGGGGCTTAGAGGCACCGAGCGGTGCCAAAGCCAGCTGGGAAATTAAACTGGGATGAATCACCCGGAGCCGGGAGCATTCACCTGAGCTACAAACCTGCCACAAACTCGGAGAAAACACATTTCCCAGCTCCCAGCATTGCTATCTTAAGACTCGTCCAGCTTTGCAGGAAGGTGACAGACTTCAGAACTGGCTCACTATTTCTTGCCGCCCCCCTCGCTCGCCCCCTCAGGCACGGGAATGCTGCAGCAGGATGTCTCGGCGTGGGGGGACGAGCAGCCAGGGCTGCCCTCCGGAGATCCTGCGGGATGCCGGAGCCGGGCCCGCGGGCAGGGCCGACCCCCGGCTCCTGCAGGGCTGAGGGGACGGGCCGGGAGCGGAGACCGGGGAGCCAAACGTGTTGAGAAGGCAGGAGACACAGTAGGAAAAAATGTCCAGGGCAGCTGTGGGTCAGGGGATTTACTGGCGCCCTGGGATGGAGGTGTGAGAAACGGGGAGGTGACAGAGCCGCTGCTGCTACTGGAGCGGGGAGACGCCGACACGGGGTGCTCCAGACAGCGCTGCTTGGGCCGGGGGGGCCTCCGTGGCTTGGAGGGCCGGGGGCAGCTCGTTCAGAGGATGCCTTGGCTACTTCAAACGAGCTGGCAGACCCCAGCTCCGGGGACAGCTCGGGCGGGGGCTGTGTGTGATTTATGGAGTGGGGGATGAGGCAGGAGGAGGCGGCGGCAGCGGGACGCACATGGCAGGCGCTGACGGAGGGGAAAGGGCTGCCCGAGCAGGACGGGGTGAGCCCTGGCTGGCCAGCACAGAAATTCCTCAGCCTTGCCCCGAGCTCGGATTTACCCCGTGGCGATGAGGATGGTTCCGCCGGGCGGCAGGGGCTTGGGGCAAGTCTGCTCTCAGGGAAGCAGCCTGGTGCTCAGCGGCAGGGAGGGAGCAGGGCACGTCCTCACTGGGGGCTGTCTGGACAGATTTCCCCTCTTCTCCCACGGCATCAACGTGTCCCCCCCAGAGGCGACATCAGGGCGGGGAGGCCTTTGGCAGGGGGTAAACTGAGGCAGGGTGGGGGACGCCTGGCCCCGTTTCATGGCTCAGGACTTGGCGGCTCTGGGATTCCCAGCCCCAGCTTATCCGGGGCCCCCGGAGCTGGTGGGACCAGGCGGCTCCTGATGGGCACCCAGCGCTCGGAGAGCCCTCACGCCTCCGCCGGATGGCGATGTGCCCGTGGGAGCAAGGACATCCCGGATCCTTCCCGCGCCCGGGCAGGTGGCGTCGGGTGTCCGCAGCTGAGCCGCCTTTGATCCCCGGCCAGGCCGGGGCTCGCTTTCCGTCACCTGCTGCCCTCCCGGAGCGGGGCCAAGAGCCCCGGGCAGCGCCCATGTGCCAGACACGGCCGCTCTGCCCGCACGTCCTCCGGCCCGGGGGGGCAGCGGGGCGCCCGAGGCAGCATCCTGCCAGTGCACCCTGCCCCACGGATCCTGCCAATGGATCCTGCTCCATGGATCCTGCCTGTCCCATGCATCCTGCCCCATGCATCCTGCCTCATGGATCCATGCTGCCCCATGGATCCTGCCTGCCCCATGGATCTTGCCCCATGGCAGCTCCTCAGCTCGGGGTGGGCAGGGCAGGGCCCTGGCAGAGCCCCAGCCCAGAGACAGCAGCTCCAGTCACTTTCCCTGTAAAGTTTCCATCGCCTTTCATTGCTGCAATCACGGGAGGAGCAGGCAGCAGGGTGTGGGTGCTGCTGGAGCACGGGGGTCAGTGCCCAGGCACACAGGTACCTGTGCCAGCACATGTGTGTGAGCAGGAGCGAGGGCACACACACACAGAGACCTCCCTGTGCATCCCTGAGCGGGCTCTGCACGCCTGTGAGACTGCAGCATCCCTCTTGCTGCAGCGTTTCCCAGCGTGTGCAGCCTAATGAGCCGGCACAGCAGAGTTAATTGGGGGACAGGCAAGCTGAGCTCGTCATTAAGGAAGGCACTGCAGCAGGTACCGGTGACAAGATGCTGCTGCCTTGTCCCCCCGGGCTGATGGCAGCGCTGCAGGGGACAGTGACAGCCTGAGTCCCCCGGAAGGATGGCTGGAGATGAGCATCCCACGTGCTGTAGCCCTCGCCCAGGGCCAGCTCCATTAGCAAAAGCAGCCAGGGAGTGGGAATTGCTGTTGTCGGCATGGAGGAATGAATGTGCCAGACTTTACAGTGGATACCCAGCCCTGGAGATGGCGGCTTGTGCACAGCCCTGTTTGCTTCCTGTCCCCAGCTCCTTCCAGCAGGAACACGTCCCTGTGGTGCGCACTGGCTCTGGCTGTCAGAGCTGCCCCCTCAGCTCCCACCATTAGGTTCTAGAGGAGCAGGCAGCAGAGGGGACAGAACAGCCGGCTCCCAGCAGCGTGGTGAGACTGTGCCAACAGCCCACAAGGACGGGGAGCCTTGCTCAGGGCTGTCAGATTCTCGCTCAAGAAACTCAGAGAACTGGAAAGGAGCCTTCCCCGCCTTCACAGCCAGGAGCTCCCACACTCCTCCTCCCTCCCTCTGCGGCTCTCTTGCTGGCCATGTCTCTCCCTGGGGCCATGTCCTCACAAGAGGTGTCCACAGGTGCCCCTGGGAACCTGGCTGCTCCTGTGGGCGTCTCCATCTGGACGGCTGGGAATGCCCCTTCTGTCCCTTCCAGTGGGTGATCCCTCTGGAACAAAATGGTGGGCCAAGAGCCTGTCCTGCAGGCTGGAATGATCCTGCTGGAGCAGAATCCAGCCCTCTGCCTTCTGCCTCTTCCCTCCATCAGTGCAGACCCGCATGCCCTGCCCCAGCCACCAGTGCCACAGGCAGAATAAAAGCTTCCACAGTGAGCGTCCCCCTGACCAGATTTGCTCTGCTCCCTGATGAGGGGCTCAGTCAGCAACTGCTGGGCTCCTGTCAGGGGCACCTGAGTGTTTACGAGTTGATAACCTTATCACAGACACATCCCTAATTAAGCTTGTTAGCTCTTTATGATAAACAACATATGGGCTGGGGCCAGTGTGCTCCTCAGGCCCGTGTGCTCCCTGGCAGCCATGCAGCCCGTGGGGCAGGGCAGGCAGAGAACAAGCAGCCCTGTGTTTGTGCCTGCCTCTCCCTCCCCTTCACAAAATGAACCTTTAGCCCTATGGCTTCGCTGACCCTCCAAACCATAATATTAGTCCTGCGTTTCTGCTCTGGACTGGGGTAAGCAGGAGGGGGCTGGGTTGGACAAGGCTGTCAAGGCTTTGCCAGTGCTGCAGGATCCCCTTCCTACTCCTGCAGGGTCTGGGGCAGCACGAGAGAGACCTGCAGTGTGCTGAGGGCTGGGAGATGAAGGTGTGATAGAGAGCAGCAGCTCTGCTCCTCACAGGAAGAAGTGATGGGACAGCAGTGCAAACTGCTGGGGTTACCCAGGCCTGGTGACCCAACCCAGGATGGTTTCTTTGTCTGCTATCTGGTTGGTAGCTGGAGATATCCATCCATCCATCCATCCATCCATCCATCCGTCCGTCCATCCATCCATCCCCACAGGCAGAGCAGGATGCTAGCAGGGTCCCCTGGCATGGCTCACCCATGCATCCTCCACACCATCTATCCTCATCTTCATCCCTCCTGCTCCCCTGTCTATCCCCCAGACATCAACCCTTGCCTTCACTCCTTCTTCTGTCCTATCAGTCCTCCTCACCACCCGCCCTTGCCTCCATTCCTCCTCCTCCTCTCTCTCCCATCTCCCTGCTCTCCCTAAGCTCAGAGCACTCATCACCTGCCCCCCACAATCTCATTAATTACCAGCGTACATCTCTGGGGCCAGAGCTGTTAGCGGGGAGCAGGGCGAGCACCCGCTCGCTCCCCCTCCTCACACTCTGCCTTTCTTATCTCCGAGATCCCACCTTGCTGGCGGAGGAGTGAGGCAGGACGCTGCTCCCCTGGGGAATGGCAAGCCAGGCGATAACGAAATCGCAGCGCGAGGAGAAATTACCTTGCCTGAATTTTAAAAACTTCTCGCCGAGGTTGCCGTGGTAACTGAAAGGTGCATCACGTTGCTCTGACAACCCCGAAACAGACAGGTTTTTGCCTGGCGGGCTCGGAAGCGGCAGGTTTTGGGGAGGGAGGAGCCCGGTGTGCTGGGGAGCAGGGCTGTTCAGCCCCGAGCGCCCGAGGCAGAGATGTCTCCCTCCCCATAACCAGCAGCTGCATCAGTACCCCACCACAATTTCCAACCTCGCCCCATCCATCTCTCCTCGGAAACAATGGAGCAAGAGGAATAAGGAGCTCCAAGCCCAACCATACAGTCCTTTGAGATGGTGGCAGGGTGGTGGGATGGGCTCCAGGTTGGTCCACCCTGCTGTGGGCATCCCTGGCGCTGCAGGGGTAGCTGGGAGCCCCAGCAGGCAGCCTGGGGACGTCTCTGCAGCCTGTTTGGGGAGTGCGTTGTGCACCCAGCATTGCCGTGGTCTCCAAGATCCCAGGAGAGTGCCAGCAGCATTGTCCCAGTCCGTGTAAATCACTCTGCCACGGAAATAGCCCCAGTGGGGTTGAAAAATAGCAGGTGACTCACGCAGAGCAAAGGGTCCAAAATAGCCCCTCCGGAGCACTCCTAAAATTAGTTTCCCTGCCGGGAGGTCCCAAGTACTGTGTCCTTGCCAGGGCACAGCCGTGGTGCTGAGCCTGCCCGGCTGCTGCCACCATGGCCACTTCCCTCTGGGGCCAGGGACACAGGGCTCCCTTTGCTGGTCCCATCCCTCCCATATCTCCTGAATACCCACCCCTGGGTGTGACCGTACCGTGCATCTCTGAGTGTCTGTCAGAGCTATGTGGATCCTGTGGCTGCAGGCTGTTTCTCGGGGGATACCCCATGTAACACTCGCACACCCAGCGAGATGCAGGCACCAAAAATCCCCAGCCTTGGAAGCTGTGAGCTAGCAGGGCACCAAGGACTCGCCCCCATCCTGCTCCCTTTGCTCGGGTTTCGGTGGGAGGGATGCCGAGGCAGCGGATCAGGTGTTTCCAGCCCCAGTGAGCCCCGCAGACAGCCGGGTTTTCCCGCACCACCTCGCCCACCTCGCTGTTCCCCCATGGATGGCAGCCCCAGCTCGCTGCTCCCACCCGCCGCCGGTGCTGGGGCCTGGGGGGACACACGGAGGGACCCCGGGAGCAGCTCCCGCTCTGCTGGCACGGCCGGGAGCGCTCCCCATGCCGGGCCACGGCTGCTGCTGCGCGGGGGAGCTGTACCCAGCTAATTAGAGGAAGGGATGAATAATTCCTTTTTATAATGCAACGTCGCACGGCAGATGCCGTCTGCCTCGGCGCGCCGCGCGCGGGAGCCCGCGATATTCTGCTCTCAGCAGAGTTATTTATACACTGGGACATTTTTCAAAGCGCCGCTTTGATGGTCTTCCACCAGCTCGGAAAAAAAAGTAGTCCATCCCAAAATAACCCGAGTGAAAGTCACAGCTCTTCATTACGCGCAGCTTCAACCGGGGGGCTCGGAGAACAAAAACCCGTCACATTCCTCCCATCAAATCCACCCTTTTCAAGTGCATTTCAAACAGGTTCAAACCGCCGCGGCGGCGGCCAGACGAGCGCTAATGATGCTGCGGGCACATCCCGCCGGGGAGACGGATGGGGCTGGGGCCGCGGGCTTTAAGCAGCTTCCAGAGCCGACAGATGTTTTGGGGTGCCCAGGACAGGGTCCTGGGAGAACTGCAGTGGGATATGCTGGGAAAATGCTTCTCTTGCCTGGTTTTCGGTTCTGCAGGAAGCAGTTTTTCTCCCCAAACCAGGCTTTGGAGGAGGGGAACAAGCACCATACAAATTTTTTTAGGAACTGGAGCAAAAAAGGCCCAGTCGCTGTTTCTCAATTGCACCTGCATGCACACACCTCACAGGTCTGGTTGCTGCTAAAGGGAAAAAAAAATGGGTGGAGGTAAAGAGATTTTTGTAGGTGGTGACAAATTCCTGTGAAAACGTTTTTGACATGAAATCGTCTCCCATTCAAGCTCCCCTCCCTCCTCCCCCACTCCCATACCAGGTGAGGGCCTGGGCTGCTCACTCCTGTCAGCCCGCGGGCTCTGTGCAGCTCAGGGGGGTTCAGGTTTTCCCCATGGCCAGGCTCTGGCTCTCTCCCTGGGCCCCCAGGGCTGCCCGCAGCGAGGCTGGCACTGCCTGCCCGCAGCCCCTCGGTGCCCCCGCACAGCCCCCTCGTTCTCTCCATCCTCTCCGCTGCCCGGGGCTCAGTGCGGCTGCAGCCCAGCCCGGGGCTCATTGCTGCTGATGGACGGCTCATTGCCGCAGGCAGGGAAGAGTTTCTGCTGGGAAAACCGCTTCTTTACCCTCCAAATCTGCACGTTCCAGCATTTCTGCAAGGCTGGAGCATCTCCCCTGGGAGAGCATGGCATTGGAAGATGCCCAAGGGCTCAGGACAGCGTGAGCTGCCTGGATGGGGGATAAGCATGCTGGATGTAGCCACAGGTCCCAGGCTCCGGGATCCCAGCCCCCATCTGTTTTTAATTTTTCCCAACAACAAGAGCCCCCACACCCCACCCCCCAGGGCTGCAAATGGCCTCCACGTTGCTGCAGATGGCGAGTCAATTGAAACCATCCTTTTCTTTCCACCCCAGTGGAGAAACCTGGACCATGCAGTTCCCAAAATCACATCCAAGTAGAATAGCCAAGGGATAAGGGACACACCTCCCCTTCCTCAGCCACCCTGGTGCTGTGGGGCTGGGGATGAAGTGTCCAGGATGACATGGTGGCTGGTGCAGCACCACAGGTGCTCCATGCCAAGAGGCAGGAGGGGTGCTGGTGTAGTGAGCACCTGGAGCAGGGTGCCCACACCCTTCCCAACCCCCTTTATCTGTGCATCCTCCCCCTCCTCTGTCCTTTTCCTGCCTTTGAGCATCCCACACAGGCAGGGTGCCACAGCAGCACCCATGGTGTGCTGGCAGGATGCTGCACCATGGCCCTGCCCATCCCCCCAGCAGAGCCCCACAGCTGAAACCAGGGCCAGGGGGTTGTGGGGCATTTGGGTAAAATAGGGAAAACTGTTCCAGGGCAATTATGAAGTAGTTTAGTAGCTCAGGAGAGGATGGACCAACATGGTGGGGAAGAGAAAAGGAGGCAGCCTGAGGCAGAGTGGGGAGAGGCACTGGAGAGGAGCAGGAGCACACACATGGACACATAGGTGCATAACGTCACACACTGACTGTGCCCCCTGCCCCAGGCTCTCCCATGGCAGCAAACACTACCTCTCCCTCCAGATGCCCCTTTGGCAGCAGGATACAAACCCCATGGAGCTGTCGGTGCCTGGCTTTGGCTGACACTCAGCATGAGCACAGCCCGTGGTCCCAGCTCTCTCCATGCCTGTCCTACTGGGCACAGGAGGCTTTTTGGCAGGGGGAATGCAGGAAAGCTAACCCAATCCACAGAGAGTCATGGAGCCTCTGGCAGCCCCAAACACAAGGATGTGTTCCTGCCTGCAAGCAGAATTCCAGTGACAGTGCAGGAGAGTCTGGGGCTGGCCATGGAGAGTGCTGAGCTCTGCCATGGGTTGGTAACTCCGGTGATTAGGGAACACTCAGGAGGAAAGCTGTTCACACTGATGGTTTGGCTGCATTCCTCGCTTCAATTAGCATGCAGGATCTCCAAAGGCCTCCTGGAAAGCCAGGGCATAGCAGGCTTGGGAATTTAACATTAATAATGCTGAAAGCCAGCCAGAAAAATCTCAAACTTTGTAACTACTCCAACAGGGGCCTTAGATTCTGCATATTGTAGGTGCTGGAAGGAGCTGCAGGCTTGTTGGAGCCGAGGCCCTAAAAGTCACCCTGCAGCTGCCCTGTGCCTAGAAGGAGCGCCGGCTGCAGTCCTGCTCCCATGTGCCTATTGCCCATGGCAAAGGGCTCATGTCACACCTTTGAGTGTCCCCCCTTCCTCCCTAGCCTGGGGTCTCCACCTGCTCTGGGGCTTGGTGCCTTTACTTTTCCATTGTCAGCCACGGAGAGACCTTGAGGCTGCTCAGCCCTAAGGAAACCGAAGCATGGGAGTGCAGTGAAGCTCTGCCCATCCAGGGACTGAGCTGCATCTCCTCCTAGGCCTGCCTGGCTACACAAGCCTCTCTCCAGTATGCTGTGTCCCTCTGCATTCCTGGTGGGACCAGCTTCAGCCCCCCAGCACTTTGACAGTGCCCCACCACCCTTTTGGGGCATCCTGGCTCAGGCTCAGCCCCAGTGGGACTGGTGCGCTGGCAGCCCTGCAAGCCATGCCCAAGGCAGCTCCCCCCCTGCTCCGAGGGGGACCCTGCCTTGTCACTGCACAATTCTGGGGCTGGCCCCATCCCAGGGCTTCTCCTCCCGCCCCCAGAGGTCGGTCCCCGGGGAGGCAGGGACACCATGTCCCTCTGGAGGCTGTGGGCCACGGTGCATTCAGTCACGAACAGCCGCGCTGCGCTGCCTAAATTGGAGGCGCGGGTGCTGGCAGGCGGTGGTGCCTCCATGCCCTGCCCCAGTGCCTGGCATGGGGCTCAGGGCCTGTCTGGGATTGGGGAGGCTGCAAACCCCACTCTCCCCAGCTTCTCTTGTTCCCTGGGCACCCAGCAGCAGTGCACAAGCCCAGGAAAGTGGGCTTTAACCATCTGACAAGAGGGGGTGGTTACAAGCCCAGGACCCCATTAAAGCCTTGCCCCAGGAAGGGACCCTGCTTTGGGCATCCGCTTCCAGCAGTTATCCCCATCAGCAGATCCCTGTGCCCCCATGGCTCCCCAAGGAGGTACCAGCTGGGGCTGGCTCTGCTCCGGGCACTGAGGCAGCGCTTGGCTGCAGCAAGGAAGGAGTGAATCTGACAGAACACTGCTGTGCCCACTGCAGGCCCTCCCCCCGTGCCCGCAGCATCACCCCTTGTCAGAAGGACGCACTGGGACAGGGATCGATGGGCTGGGAAGAAGCTGAGCTACACAAATGCACTTTATCGATCCATCGAACCCACCTGCTGGGAAACAAACCCCCCCATTTACAGCACAGAGCACTTCAGAGTGGCCAGTGGGACACACAGGGAGTGGGGGAGGCTGCCAAGGGCACACGGGCCCCATCGCAGTGCACCAGGGCTGCCTTTCCTGTCACTCCCCTCGGGGGAAGCAGGAGCTGTCACTTTGAGGTTGTTTCAAGACAGCCGGCTTCCTCTGTGGAGCCGAAGAGGGAATGTCACAGGCTAGGGAGAAGCCGTGGAGCCCCAGCGATGCTCGGCAGCCCGGCAGAGACACTGTCAAGCTGGGCCACGCCTGCCACCTGGTGGAACGGCCCGGCCACTCTGGCAGGGTCCCCACGCCCTGCGGTCCCGGTCCTGATGCAGGAATGGGGGCATTCCCCAGCGTGGCTCATGCCAAGCCAGGCACCCCTCAAAAATCAGGCAGCAGCCTGACAGTGAGTGCAACAGTGGCTGAGTGCAGCTAGAGCAGCAGGCAAAGCAGGATTCACCCATTCCAAAAAGCAGCCAGAGGATGCTGGCCTTGACCCCCAGAAGGGCATTGCACCAAGCATGAATGGTGAAGCTGCTCCTGCTTCATCCTACCCCTTCCTACACCCACCTGGACATCAGGAGAGCCCACTGCTGGCTCAGCTGTGCGTGAAGGCTGAGCAAGATCCCACAGCCAACAGCACCAGCAAAGGCAGAGCTCAGGGCTGAGATGGGCTCTGATTACCCTGGCTCTTGTGAAGAGGAGTGTGAACAAGGCACAGCACAGCAGAGAACAGAAAGGCAGTAACGGGACAGCTGCAGGACACCTCTGGGGAACCTCATCCTCCCATTACCCAGCCTGCAGCTACCCCACAGCACCGAGGCAGCCCAGAAGAAGCCGAGGTGGAGCACAGGAACCACGTCACCCCCTCCCTGCCCACCAAAGAGCCAGCAGGTAAGACCCAGGGCTCTGGGCAAGTGCAGACACTGCTGCGGGACCTCTCCTGCTCCTACAGTGATGGCAAGAAGGGCTGCAGAGAGATCTGATGCTGCACCAGCCACCACCCAGGCTGGAGCTGTGAGAGAGATGCTGAGAACAAGGCACAGCACAGAGACGAAAGGAAGGAGGGGAGTGGAGAGCTGCATGGAACGGAGACTCCAGGATGAAGTCTCATCAGGGAAGAAGCAGAATGACAGAAAGGACAAGTAGCATTGGCAACTTAATTCTTCATTCACCCACCGAGAAACAGAAATAGGATATTTTTTGGATGTATTTCATTTGGAAATGAGCCAAATTGGCAACTAGAATCAAAGTCTTCAAAAAGTCTATACAAAGATGTATCATACAAAATGTACAGGAAAATTCTCCAAAAAAACAGACAGACAATACAACAAAAGGAGAGCAGAGACAGTTTGAAAGCACAGCTAACAGGTCCTGCTGCTGCTCCAGGGGGCAGGAGCGGCACCTGGACAACATGCTAGAACACAGAATACATTACACTATATACATGACCATACAAAGATCAGCCATCCCCTTTGGTCTAACCAGGAGCTCTCCAGCATGAAGTTGAGTCAGTTCAAACAATCTGCTCATGGAAGTGTTTGTTACATGCTGAGCAGGGAACAACGTCCAAGGGAATGAAATGGTCAACTCTAAACCAAAGCCAGCATACAGCCAGGTCACCAAGGCTACGGAGTTTAACAGTCAGTTCTTGCTAACAAGAAGTGCTCTGCAGGTAGGGGTCACTCCATCTCCGTGAAGCGAGCGAACATGGCTTTCCGCACCGCGTCTTTGTACGAATCCGCCGTGGAGACGCCGTAGGAGCTGCCCTTGGCTCCCAAGCCAGCTCCTCTCATTCGTACCTGGGCCTGCAAGGGAAGGGACACATGTCAGCTCTGCAGTGAGGGGCCAAACCACCACGAGGGCACCACCAAAAATCCCATCAATCCACCCAGCTTCCTTGGGGATCTCTACAGCCATAAATACCACCATGGACACCAAGAGACTGGAGCACATGTAATATCCCACACCTCACACTACTCTGGCCCCAGTCCAACTATGCAGAACAGCTCCTAACAGCACAAGCTGGAGCACAGGCAAAGCCAGGAAAGGCAATAACTGGAGGGAGGGCAGGCCCTCCTGGTGTACTAAGGCCACAGTGCCCCAGGAGTCAGATGCCAAAGGAAGCAAGGCACAGCCATGCCTCTGCTTCAGCATGCAATGGAACAAACATTAGCAGGGGCCAACATAAATACAGGCAGCTCTGCAGTGGCTGGCAGTTTATTCCTTCAGAGCTCTTCAGCAGCAAGTGCTTCTGATTAAACAAGAAAAAAACAAAGGCACCAAACCTCCTCAGGGAGACATCCCTCTTTACTTACCTCAATGGGTGCTGTGATGCCCTGACACTTCCTTCCCAAGCCCGAACCTTCCCTCCAGCCCATGGCCTGCAGCATCTTGTTCCCAATATTACTGTTGTCAAGGCCATCTTTGGTGGGCTGCTCATAATTCCTGCAGGAAGAAGAGAAGAGTTAACAAGCCACCCTCACTGCTCAAGGTGCACTGAGGCAGCTGCTGAGAGCTCTCAGATACGTACACTGTGCCTGCATCGTAGACCTTCTTGCGCTTGGGCTCCGGCGGCTCGGGGATGCCGTACTTTTCCCGCCTCTCAGCTGCTCTGTCTCTGTACTTCATCTACACAAAGCAACCACAGTTAGCATGCATTTCAAGACACTTTTGTTCAGCTTTGAGCTATGGGAGTCATATGAATGCCTGCTACTACAGAATGCTGTACACTGCAGCCCACTAATTCTAGAGCCGAAGACCCAAGTCCCTGGAGCACCATCTGAACCAGCACTGGGGTAAGAAGAGACTTGCAGGTTTCTAGCGCCAGCCTGGCAGCCCTGAGCTAGAGGTGGAATGAGCCTTCCATGCTAAGCCAGATCTGTGGGACACAAGACACTTCTCTCCATCTAACAGGGCAGCTCTGAACCTTGACTGGAAAAGGGGTTGGCTTACAAGGATTATCTCCAGTGACGTGTGTCAGGATAAGGAGAGCTCAACAGATCACCTGCAGAGGCTTTCCATTAGCTACTCATCTGCTCATCTCAACACTGACCTCTCTCTCACGCAGCTCCAAGGCTTCAAGTTCCTGCTCGGAAAGCTTCGATCTCCTGTAGATATCCATGTTTTGCTGAAACAAGAAGAGAGATTCACTTTAACAACATGAAATGCACAACAGTTCTTCTTAAATGAAGTAGCTGACTTTTGGGAGAGCAAAAATCCACCTGCAGATTTTTGCTTTAAGAAAAACACTTTTTCAAACAGCACCATGCCTTCATGGTTTTTGGTTTACACACCTAATTATGACAACCCCAGTGTTTTCCTCACTACATAGCGTAACTACCTTGTGCAAGTCAGACAGCTGCTGATGACGAATCAGAGCATCTTTGTTTGGGAATTGCCTTCTACACAGCAGACAAGCCATCTTCTTCCAGTCAGTCAGCTTCTCCTCCTCATTCTCCATTCTTTCCAGCAAGTCCTCATCATTATCGCTGTCACCACTGTAGGCAGCCACAAGGCCACGCTGAAAAGCAAAGACAGCATTAGGGGAGTGCAATGGTGCCACAGTTCAGAGAGCACAAAGAGGGAACAAAGGCTGCAGATGTGTATCACAGGAGGAACAGTATGCTCTTATTACTTGGGATGAAATCACAGAATGCCTGAGGTTGGAGAGGACCACTGGAGGTCATCCAGTCCAACCCTCTTGCTTAAGCAGGGTCTGCCACTAGCACATACTGCTCAGGACTGTGTCCTGATGACCTCTGAGCATTTCTAGGAAAGGAGACTCCAGAGTCTCTCTAGGAAACCTTCCAGTGCTAGCTCCTTTTCTCATGTTCCCCTGGGTCAGGGATTCCTAAGGGCTGGCCTTGGCAGTGAAGACTGAAACAAAGGTGTTTCAGTCTGTAGTTCAGCCTTCTCTGCCACCTTTGTTGCAGGGTCCCTCTTCTATAAAGTACTGGGCCCACACTTGTGAGTACTGCAACTCACAAGAAGTACATACCACACCAACTGCAAGACTGCAAGTTCCCATTAGCCAAACAATACTTTTAAGTACAGCCCATGCAGAAACCTCAAAACCCCAACTGAGCTCAAGGCTAAGAAGAATCACAGCTGTCCTCAGTGTATCTTAGTCACCCAACCTACTGCACTTGGACCACATGGCTGCAATCATCAGCACCACTTTTACAGGTAATGCCATGGAAATCCATGTTTGAAAGCAAGTTTTGGCCAGAGCTCCTCTACCATACTCACCTTTAGTGGATTTTCATCATCTCCATTTTTCAACACCTCTGGCAAGATCTGCTGTCGCTCAGACAGAGCTCCCTGGATGAGACAAGAATGCCATGAGCACAGAGCTCTCTGTCACAGGAACCCCAGCACACACCACTGCCAGCACCTTCACCTTTTTCTCAAAGAGGGCAAAGCCTGCATCTGCAGCTGCTGATTCCTTCCGCTCCTCCTCCCTGGTACTCAGTGGCTGGAAGCTGTTCTTGAAGTTTTCTTTCTGCTTGTTCAAACTCTTTGCCCAGCGCTCCATGTCTTTAGCAATCTGAAATGCAGAGTGGTTTGCTCACATAGCTCCTCTCAAAGCTATCAATCTCTTATGACACCCGTTCAATCTCACATGCAGTTTCAGAACAAGTCAACCCACTACCTTTTATTTTTAAACCACAGAACACTGGATGCAGTGCAGGTGTTTCCCTGTATACAGCGTTCAAAGATAACACAGCTTGCTGCTTTTACTGTACAAACCCTTCTTATCAAGCTAATCCTCTATGTGATGGCTCAGTTATACTCCCACTGATCCTGGCAGCATTCCATAAGCACTCCTATGCAGAGCTTATTTCTGCACTCAAGCCATGCCAACTCCACCTCTCCTCAGCCCCCCACAGTGCCTGCAAATTGAAGGCATGGACCCCACTGAATAACCTAGGATTTCCTTTCTCATGAGAAAGGAGAAATATCCCATTCCACAGAGAAGATTTCATCCCAATAATGAACCCATTCTGTCTTTTACCTGTTGGGCTGTTTTACTTTTAGGCTTCTCTTTCTTCTCTTTCACTTCTTTGGTGGTGGTTGTGGTAGCTGTCTGTTGGTACGTGACACCCTCTGCTGCAGGCATGTAGGTCTCCTTTTCGCCATCCCAGTACAGGTACTGCTGGGTTAAGGCATTGTAGTAATACTGCCAGAGGAAAGGAGAAGCAGGCAGTTAAACACCTCACACAAGCTCAGTGTCCACGGGAGAACCCAAACAAGCTGATTCACACTACTGCACCACACGGGAAGGCGTTTTGTAGAGTCCAAACAAGTTTTGCAGACTCCAGAGAGGAGTCGAAAGGCAGCAAGTGGCTGAAGCCTCTGTCCCCAAACACAGGTGGTTCTGCCCAACAGCACTATGGAGAATCTTTTGCTTCTCCCAAGAGACGACCCACCAGAGCCCAGAGCTGGGTGCACTTTGCTGGGCACTCGGCAACGAAATAGCTCAGTTATAGTGGCTGTGACAAGTGCTAATCCTATATGGGCCAAATGTGGAGGAAAATTAAGGAAAAGGAGAGAAAAATGCAGGGCTATACCAGAGGGAAATCAAGTCCCAGCCCTATACACACTGCTGAGAGTTATCTGCAACATTGGTATGTTGTGCACTTCAAATGTCACTTGTATGATGAGAGATAGGAAACTAATGGACCTTAACAGTTAAGACATGTGGGAAGAACTTGCGTTTACCTGGGAATTAGGATCATAGTAGAGCCCTGTTATAGGATCATAATAATATCCTGAAGATTCATCATATTGGTAGGTGGAAGTATCAGGGACAGCTGTAAAAAAATTAAAGCGTGGGACATGGTCGTTCCAGACGAATTCAGACAGGTATCTTTCTACATTTCAGGTAAAATTCGGAGATTATAGCAGCCACAACGGCAGAACACGTCTGTAAAGGGCTCATGCAGCCAACGCTCTCCAGGGGCAGCTTCACCATGACAGGGTGATGGAGCACTTGGCCAAAGCTGAGCTTTATTGCTACAGTGACAGAAACCGGTCCCCAAGAGCAGCTCCCGAGCACTTACCGTACTTGGTTCCAGGCACTACGCCAGTTGGAGGAGCTGCCTGTGCCTGAGTGCTAGTGGTAGGTGGTGCTGATTGTGTCTGAAAAAAACCCAAACCACAACCCTCAATTAGAAAATCTGTCACCAAGAAAACAAGGACAGCGAGCCAAGGCGTGAGCAGCGCACCCTACGCGTACGACAGCTAACTCCTCCTCACCAGCATGCTTGGCACTCACCTTTAGCAAAGAACAAAACCATTCCAAAGAAATGGCAGGTGACTTATGACCACAAGCACTGTGACTAACCCACGGACACTCAGAAGCTTTGCTGTACCACCCACTTAAAAAATCAAAGGCTACAGCTAAGCAACATATGCCAGGCTTTGAAAGCAAGGACTCATCAGTGCTGTAATTACCGGAGAGTCAGGTGAGTTTGTCTGCTGATTATACAGCTGAGGACTCTGGGACACGACTGCAGCTGTTGTTGTAGTGACCGGAGCTCCTGCCAAAAGAGAGCAGCAATGTATAAGCCAACTAATTTGTAAAACTACTGCATCCTAGGGCTAAAATTACTTTGTTTATAGCTCCAGCTACTAATTCCAGCTCCAGCAGCCAAACAAGGCAATAAACGTTCTAAAGGAGATAGATACACAGTGGGTATCTTCTACCCAGACAAGGAATAGTTTCCTTTTCAGGAGGAAACATTCTGCACTTAAAGTCAGCAATTCCTGGCCTCTACAGCTCTTAGTGTTGAACATTTGCTAGAGCTGCTTACACTGCTAGCATAAGTTCAAAGCCTTTGTCAATAGTCTGAAACTAAGGCTTCTCTCTCAACTTGCATGAGAGATTCCACTTCAACAAATCTGCTACAGCTCTCTAGTAATGCATCCTCATTCAGACATCCTGAGAGCAAAATGAGCCAAGTCTTCTGTGCAGCCAAACAACAAAAGCAGGCAAAATACTACTGCAAAATTATAATTACAAACAGCTGCTTCTAAGATGGTGGAAGCACTACCTGATATGGTAGCTGTGTCTGTGTCCAACACTCCTCCTTGATTTTGGTAGTACTGCTGATAATCCTGGGAATACTGTAAAGGGAAATGAATGACAACACAAGGTGAGTAATCTGCATACCCAAATTATGACAACCTATTGCTTAGAGCATAATCTCTACTACTAACCTGAGCATACTGTGAGTATCCATCCTGTCCTGACTGGAGATAGCTGTAGTCAAGGGTGCTGCCCTCTCCAGTCTGTGGCTGAAATTCCAAGAAGATATATTTGTCAGGGACAGGTTAAATAATTTGTCAGGGACTTAATGAAATAATTTCATGCACCCTAGTGCCTAGGCTCCAAACTGATTGTGTGTGGACCAGATCTCTCATGGCTGAATCTGCCATCAAACTGAACCAAGCAGGTGGCCAGCAGGGCAATTACACGGTCAGCATTTTAATTTTCAGGAAAGCAGGACTATGAGTAGCAGTCTCCAAATCATACCTGGGTGGATGACCACTGGGCTGCAGCAATGGCTGTACTTGCCACAGAGAAGGCGCTGACTCTGTTACCATCTGGGAGAAGCAGGTCTCTGCAATCACAAAAATCAGGCACCTGAGTAAGTTCTGCTTTTTACTGAAGTGTCTCCCTATGCAAGGAGGTGGAGTCTGCCCTCACACACGGATTTCTTGGCAGTTATGAAACATTCAGAATGTTTTATAACACGAGCCAAAACATTGCTTGGCAAGTAAAGGAACTTCAGGTTCATTGTTGTAGAGTCGGCAACAAGTCAGAAGGTCTCCAAGGAAACAAATATGCTGTGCACACAAACAGTTACAGTGTTATCTTCAGAGGATGGAAGCAGGGGTGTGGGGAACACTGCTTTGACTCTCCCGGTACACAGTGAAGAGCAGGATGCATGCAACACAAGTGACTTATGGGAAGCAAAACTTTGGAGTTAGAATGAGCTTAATAAAAGCATGGGTGACAAGAAGAAACCATCCAATATAAAGGGAAGGGGTGGGTATGTGAATTAAAAAAAAAAAGGCAAAAACCAAAAATGCAACTGACTGCTATCACACTCACTTTCTGGCACTCTTTGCAAAGTCAACACCAATTGTTTTGCCATCAATTTTTAGTGGTGGCTGAAGACTTTGTAAAATCTGTAGCAGTTGAGAAGCATCCTACAAAAAAAAAATACTCATTATTATGAAGGGCAGTTTACTGAGGGGGATCCATAAGTCCCCCAAACTCCACCTTTTCATGTAGAGCCACTGAAAAGAGCTAAAGATGTAAAAAACACCTCCATCTCCTCACATTACACACGTGCAGAAGAGCACAGTGAGACCCCTGTGACCCCATGTGAAAATACTGAGCCTTTCCCTGGGTCACATAGTATTAAATATGTTCCAGAAGCTAGGTTCATCAAGACACACACTACTCCAAATGGGACAACAGCAAAAACTGAGATTAGGCACCTGTTTTAATCCAACCCTTTCCTCTGATTAAAGCAGGTCCAAACAGACCACACTGCTGCTCGAGTTTCATGTACAGACTCAGTGAACCATTCAGGTTGGAAAAGACCTTTAAAATCACTGAGTCCAATGGCTAACCCAGCCAGTATTATGTCACATCCAGGAACAGAGATCCACTGCCCTTAATGAATCCCCAGCACATGACCTCCCTGAAACTTAGGAGGCTTTTCTCATATCTCTGCAATTTCCTGTGTTTCAATTTATATGGCTATTCCCTTTTGTCTTCTCCTTGAGAATGTTTCTGCTGTCCTTACACCCTCCCACTGGATGCTGCTAAGAAGAGCAACATCTGCCTCCTCCTCTCTTCTCCAGGTGGAAGAAGCCTAACTCTATGCACGTGTTCCCACACTGTATGCCCCAGATCTTAGAATCTGTCAAAGTATGATCCCACAGCAGTACTTCTGCAATCAAAGCACGAAGCTAAGCTGCAATTCAGAACAGAACTCTGCTACCAAAATAGATTTTCAACCTGCTCCCAACGTCCCACCACCTTTCAAACTGCAGCTACATATTATCAGCTTTGACACACTGCATCCATCAACACTCCTTGAAGGGGGACAGTCCTAGAGACAGCTCAGGGCTCTAAATGCTGCAATGCAGAGAAGGAGGTTAAGCAGCTGTTTCTCTCCAGAACACCAGTAAAGTCCTCACCATGGCAGAAGACAGCTGCACAAACGCAAAGCCTCTGTTCTGCTGAGTCTGCTTGTCTTTGATGAGACGAATATTATTGACTGCCAGAGAGGCATAGGGAGACAAGGCAGTCATGATGGATTCCACCACTGTGTGAGGAGCAATGTTTCGAAGAATGATGGCTGAGGAGAAAATGGATGACATTAGCAGTGCACATCATAGCTTTGCAGAGTGTTTCAAGTCCTTCAGCTGGCAGGCCGAGGTACAGAAAGGATTTTTAGTATGTGTGTTTACATTTCACATTCTAGAGTAAGTCAAAGATCACTTACTATCACAGTAATAATCCACAGACTGAACGGCTTCTGCTGCGCCAGGTGGTACCTCCTGTTCTGAATCTTTGTATGAAGAGAAAATATTTCAGTCAGGACATGGTTCATTCACTTCAAGCTCAGCATTTCATAAGCCAGTCTAGAACCCACATGGAACTCTGGCTCCTACATAGGCCAGAGAGTTTCCCACAAACTGGACATGAAAGAGGTGATGGTAACGTACCAAACTTGTCTGCTCCACAGCGGAAGCATTTGAGCCTCCTCCTGAAGTTGTAAAGGCAGCACTGTGACAAACAAGAGAAGCCCAGTAAGAACTTGGGTAATTTTAGTAATGCTGCATTTACTGTACACTAACAAAACCCAGACATTCACACAAAGTAACAAAATAAAGCTAAACCCACCAGAATAATCCAGAACATCAAAAGCCACCCTTATCTGCACCACAGCTGCTTTTCACAACATCCCAGCTACTTTTTCCCTACTCATCCCACATCAGTTATTTTAACTGATGTAGTCTTTGGCTTACAATCCCAAGTGTAGTTACAACGCAGTCACTAAAAGCAGTGTTAGAAGGGAACACATGCGGGGGAATAATTTAACTTTATGGGGAGCAGGAGCAGGTTTGATTTAGGTGTCACCTTCTTTAAACCACTGAGCAAGCAGTGAGCTCCAGAGCAAGACCAACTCTCACAGAAACATGTGTTGTACCTTGTTGCAGAGCCAATCCTCAAATTTAGGCCTTGGGTTGCTGTAGTGCATAGCAATCTGCTTCCCTTGGATCACCAGCTTTTTCTGCAAAAAAAGTGGTTTCAATTATTCCTGTATCAAGACACACACGTCCATTTTCCCATGGCAGAGCACCCTTCGGAGGAATCAGTGCTCCTGAATTAAATGGACAACATATGGGGAGGATGTGGAGGACAACCACCGCCACCTACACCCTGCCCATCCAATCCTGCAGAGAGGAGGACGAGGGCAGTAAGAGAATGGGATGTGGAGCAAAGATAAACAGAATCAGGGAGTGTAGAAAAAGCTGCCAAACACTAAACGCTGACATGGAACCAGAAAGTGTCTCGAAGGAGACAGAGTCCTAATCTGCTGCATTCAGATTAACACATTTTTAGGAGTCTCTTTGCCCCCACATTTCTATTCACTTCTGGTATAGCACTGAGAGACTTTTAAAACATGTCCTTAGGTGACTGCTTCACTTCGTCCCCTACTCCAAACACCCCAGACCTTTTAACCACATTTGGATTTACTTTTCCAAGCACACTTCAGAAGTGTCCCCTTGAAAATACAGTAATTCCTCCCAAAGGGACCCTGCTTAGACTTCTTGAAGGCTGGATTACAAGTGCCATCAACTGAAACATAACTCAAGTGGTTTCATTTGACTACTGCATCAGTTCAATTGGAAGCCTGCACAAGAGGTTTGTGTTCTTCATTCAGGCAAGAGCTCTCCAAAATGAGTAACTAGACTGCACGTGAAGCTTCTCCAGGGGTAGGAAAAGTTCATAATGCTTTCAGCATGTCCTCTCACTCTGACTTCAGAGGAGTTAGAAATTTACAGCTATTAAGAAGCCTTGACTCTCAGCCTCACGCTTTGCCAAGCGTGGGTATGCAGAACGACCTTTCAAAATATGGCTCTCAACATATTTTGGTCAAACAGGTGGAAGCACATGTGAGGAAGTGCAGATTAGAGGCCACACCCCAGACACTGCAACGGCAGAACCATTTTTATAGCAGGCTGGCTTTCTGCAGAGCATCAGTGTCAGGACCAGTGGCTTTTCTGATAACAGGGTCTGACACAGATCTAGCACGTAGCATGAATAAGGCTCTCACATTCTGCACGACTGAACAGGGCAAAGCCATTGCTCCTACCGGCAGGAGGGAGGGTTGGAGGGCCCAGCACTCACTGGATGTGCACACATAGAAACAAGGCTGCTGGCATAGTTGCAATACATCGTTCTGTCATCTAACAGGCAGCAACCCGGCTGCTGGGGACAGGCTATGTTTTCCCTACTACTAAGGTGGTTGCTTACTGGAGTGAATTTGAGTGTATTTCAATAAATTATGCATCAGTATAGCTTTGTATATATTAAAAAAAATTAATTTCTGAATACATGCTCAGCATTAATTTCTTGGTATTGGTCTCTCCCCAACAGCTACCTGCCCTACCGAGCAGCATGTCAGGAAACAGAATGTGAAAGCTGCTCTCTGGCTGGGGATGTCATCCATAGTGTGGGACATATGAAACACTATTCCAGCACAAGGCATATGACAACTTCCATCTGCTGGAACTGCCATGAATCCCATGATGGTGCCGTTTCTTTATTATAACATCAACAGAGCAGAAAACCAGTCATAATGTTGTCACAGGACTGTTGCATCAAATATTCAGGTGCAGGAAAAAAATCTGTGATTTGACACTTTGCTCACTTTGAGAGTATTTTCAAGTTCTGCTGTTAAAATAGGTTATGCATCTCAAAGTAGTGAAAGCAAGTGAAACTGTTTGCAGGGCAACAGGAAAATCTCACAGGAAAACAAACCAGGGGACTCTTACTGCATTTTGGCTCCTTATCAAGTCATAGTAACAAAAAAGCCAAAATACAGTGTCTAACAGATGTGAGATCTCACTGTCTGCCTAATTTAGTTGAAATGAATAGGCTTTTTTCTCTATAAGAGCCAGTTCCCCCTCTTTAACTGGGGTAACAGATTATTGCCAAGAACTGACACTTCTCTTTCAGGGTTAATACCAATGCAACACAGAGATGTGGTGCTTTCTCCGACAACAGAGAAGGAAACACCAAGTGGAAATAAGCTAGGGTTTTTTAACAAATACTAGCCAAATCTTCATAAGCAAATTAAATGGAAACCAAGTCATTTAAAACAATGGCACCTTTTACCAAAGCAGAACTTTCTCTCCTAATTTTATCTTCTATGTTACAAATTTTAATATATACAAAGCTTTTATTCTTTAAATCACTGTTATGGAACAAACCACTCCTTCCACCTCTATTTTTTCCTTTTTTTTTTTTTTCTCATTAAACTGTACAGACTTGTTCCATTTTCAGGAATATCTAGACTTGGTGAGTGAAGCAACCTGATTGGCTTCCATCCAGCTGGTAGCATCTTGAAAGTGATAAAACTCCACGAAGGCGAAACCACGGCTTACACCTAGAGACAGCATTCAGATATAGACGGGATACTTGTGTTAGTCAGTTCCTTTAAAACAGGTGAATCTCTCTCCAACTGCTTCATTACTTCATGACAAAGCAGCTTTACAAATGCGACGTCAGTCAACTGCTGGGATCTGCTCGTTATTTTGCCATGGCAAGGAACCAAGCTGCCTTAACTGGCTACATTTCACTCCATCTGAATCCATCTTTAAGGGTAACCATGCAACACACTACATACTATTAAATGGGTTTACACTATTATTACTTACCAATACCTGTTAACAAAACCCCCTGTAGACAGACTTCTTTTAACATGTTGACCAGCTATCTAAGTCTTCCAAAAAGCCACATTCCTTAGCCATGGCAAACCTTTTTTTTTTTAATTGCATGTGCTTGCAGTTTGGGGACAATTCTGGATACTCTTTTGGGCTGGGGAAGAGGAAGATGATGTCAAAAACTGGATTAAGAGCTCTCACCTGTCTTTCTCTTCATCAGCCTCACGTCTGCAGGCTGAGGACCTTCAAAGGACTCAATAAGCTCACGAATCTGCAGGAGATTTTGATCCAACAGTTAAAACTTTCATAGCTTGGCAGAAAGAAGTCACAGAAACCACCTACCTTGCAGTACCATGAAAGAGATACACAAAACAATGTTTTTAACACTGTCTCAAAGACAAAGAAGACATTTACTGAGAACCCATCACTGGACTGATGAGCATCCAAGTCCATAACTGTAACCCTCACTCAGGACATTGAATCATCCAGAGCCTGAATCCCTACAATTGTGTGTTCTCAGATTATCTGGTCAGTGTTCTCAGTATTTGGTCATGTATCTTTGCCATACATATATATGGCAAAGCCAGTGCATGATCCCAAGATTCTGAAAAGAACACTGCTGGTATCCCTTTGCTCCTAGCAATGAAAAACAAGAAGCCTGCACTGCAAGGCTCCATGATCAATGTATTCTTAAGCCTCATGCTAAAGACCTCATCCTCTAGCTGACTTCCATCAGTTTTTCAGGATAAAGCAGATTTGTGAAGAACGTGTCAACCCAGAAAAACCTGAAGAAATGTCAGTTCTGGTGTAACAAACCTGCTGTGGCACAGGCAGCCTCTGCCACTCTGCAGAGGCATGGAGGAAAAACAAAAACTAACAAATGTTTTAGAGTAGGAGACACAAGGTTTTTTCAGCAGCTTTCACAGAATTCAAAGTACATTACAAGCAACATCAAAACAAAAACTTATCTAAAGCTGCCCTTTTATATGCTGACTGGAAATAATACCAGGTATGCAAGTGAATTTTTCTTATGAAAAATGTAGAAAAAAAAGAGAATTGTGTACACAGCCAGAAGTAGTGTTAATGTAAGAATTCAATTCCACGTTGCAAGATGCATTGTCTACACTCTGAGTTCAGAATTAAATATTCATATAAATTATGCTACAGTTATTGCACAACTGTAAAGCTACACCATTATCTCAGAAACAAGAACTGTTCCAAAATGTTCTGTGTAATGTCTGACTGGGCTGTCTCATTTGTATGCAGGAACCTACACTTGATTTCAAACACTCACGAAAATGTCAGAGCAGTATATGGTGATCAGGAACCCTCAATACCAGGGGGGTAACAAGTAATCAACGAAAAAGCAAAGGAAAAAAAAATCTGCATTGTAAAAATGGTGCAAATGTATTCTCTGTGTTAGCAATTAAGGCACATACACATCAAAGGCAGAGGCGGAGTCTTGACTGGAAACAAACTGGGCTCAGCTTTTACCCCTCAAATCGCGCTTATATCTTGGTAACCAAAATAACCCAGTAAGAAGAGAAACCCTAAAAAGTTACCATAGATAAGAAACCTTAAAGCTTTAACATCTTTCAAATAAATACGTCAGACAAGCAAGCACCAAGCTCGTTAGTACTTGCTCCCTCAGCTCGGGAGCAGCCATTTTGACTCCCACAGCTGCGCCCACACAAAGCAGCTTTGTGCGGGGCTGTGCTCGGCTAAGGAGCTCGGTGACTGTGTGTGACCCCATCGGTCACAAGTTCTGGCCTCGATAAAGAGCAGAAAAACTGGTGATTGCCACCTCTTTGTCTCTGTCCCCCTCCCCCCTCCCTGCAGTGGAGCGAAACAGCAGAAAAAATCTGCCTCTTCCCTCCCATACAGAAAAGCGGCAAGGAGCAGATCGTTTCAAATCCACTCTTAGAAAAACATCCGTGAAAAAACGAATATTCACAGCTCGTTCCGTCTGAAAGGGACTGTTTAACATTGAACTGACCTCTATTACTTAACACTGGGAGTTTAAATGCTTTCAGAGCTCAAAATGGCAGCGCCACAGCGCTGGAGAGCGGCCACCATGATGCAGCGCTCAACAAAATGGCAGCAGCCGCTTCGGCACGGCCCTGCCCGGGGGCAAGGCAGGCACGGCCCCGCCCGGCTACTCACATCGTTCTCCGTGACCGTGATGGGGAGCCCACGCAACATGATGGTCTTGCTTTCTTTCTCATCGTTAATATCGTTCCTGTAGTCGTGCTCGCCGTAGTCGCCATCGGAATGGTACCCGTCCTCCGACTTGTCGCTGTTCCTGCGCTCCCGCTCCCTCTGGAAGCCAGCGGCCAGGGTTAGGCACCGCGATTCCCCGCGGCGTCCCCACAGTGCCACACGAACGGACGGCGACACCGACACCGCCCGCCGGCCCGGGGCTGCTCCGCACGGCCCCGGGCAGCGCTCCGGGCTCCAACCCGCTCCCGGCGCCCTCCGCCCCGCAGTACCGGCCCCCGGCCCCGCTCACCTCGGGGCTATCGTAATCGCGGCTGTCGTAGTCTCTATCATAGTCTCGGCTATCGCGACTGTCGTAGTCTCGGCAATCCCGGCTATCGTAGTCCCGGCAATCGTAGTCTCGGCTGTCCCGGCTGTCGTAGTCGCGGCAATCTCGGCTATCGTAGTCTCGGCAATCGCGGCTGTCGCGACTGTCGTAGTCTCGGCAGACCCGGCTGTCTCGGCTGTCGTAGTCCCGACTGTCGTAGTCGCGGCAGTCTCGGCTATCGCGGCTGTCGTAGTCTCGGCTGTCGTAGTCTCTGCTATCGTAGTCGCGATAGTCATCATAGCGGTCACCGCGGCGCTCCTCGCTGGACCTCTTGTAGTCATCCCTCCGCCGGCTGCGGGACTCCCGCTCGTCGCGGTCCTCCCTCTCCACGATGGAGCCGTAGCGGCCGCTCCGCTCCGTCCGGCTCACCCTGCGGGGCACACCGGGCCGAGCTCAGAGCGTGAAGCGCCCGCCGCGACCCCCACCACCCGTCCTTCCGCCTCCTCCCGTCTCCCCTCGCCCTCCCGCCGCCACTCACCGCTTGTCCGAGCCCATGCCGCCGCCCAGGATCCGCAGGCACCAGGCACAGCACGATCCGGCACCACACGCCAAGCACACCCGCACAGTCCCTCTCGCTGCCTCGCCACAAAATGGCGCCTAAGGGACCGCCCGTCTTGTACCCAGCAGCCACCTCGCGCCCCGACTGGAAGCTTCCAATAGGGGCGCAGGCGCAGCGGCCGCGCGGCACGCCGGGAAATGTAGTTGGGGGGCGCTGCCGCCATTAAAAGCCCTGCGGTGCGGCCTCCCCCCCATCATCATGGGAGCAGGATGCTCAGAGCCCCCTCCAGCCTGACTCTGGACAATGCCAGGAATGGGGCAGCGCAACTGCTCTGTGAAACAGCTCCCCATGCCTCGTCGCAGTGCATTTCTTCCTCATGAACCATCCAAAACTGCTGTCAGTTGAAAGCAGTTATCCCTTGTGCTGTTACCGTGTGCCCCATCCAAAATCCCCTCTCCAGCCGACTTGGAGCCCCTCTGGGGGCTGGAAGGGGCTCTTAAGTTCCCCCTGGAGTCATCTCTTCTGCACAGTGAAGAACCCCAGTTCCTCCCCCTATCAATAGCTAAATAGTTTTCATGGCCTATGGTCCCTTTGGGGAGCACATGCCTCAGTTAAAAGTGAATAATTTCTGTTCCCAAGGGAGGATGTGGGGCTGTATCCCCACCTGCACTGCCTGGGCTCACATGGCCAATCCCAGGACCTGCAAAGCCAACCAGACTTTGGCCCCAGCAATGTTGTCCTCTCCATATTCCCAGCACCAAGGTCCCCACTGCCCCCTTCCCATGGCACCAGCACAGTCCCTGCTCCTGCACAGCTCTCCTGCCTGGACCTGAACCCTTCAGAGCATGGCAGGAGCAGGCAGAGGCTGCTGAGAGCCCTTCAAACCACATTCAAATGCAGTCAGGTCCTCCTCACTGCCTGACCCTCAGTCCTGAGAGTTTGCTTGGGACCCAACAAAATATATTTAAAAATTATACACAAAATGGTGCCATCTTTATTTTTTTCAAGACAGTTTTCTTAGTCTAAGAGCATGGCGGAGTGGGGCTGGCTGGAGGGCACAGTGGGGTCAGGGTCACATCTCATCCAGGGACTGCTTGGCAGAGCAGGCAGTACAGACAGACAGGCAGTGCAGGCAGTGCAGACAGACAGTACTGCAGTACAGACAGACAGGCAGTACAGACAGTGCAGGCAGTGCAGTACAGGCAGTACAGACAGACAGTACAGGCAGTGCAAGCAGACAGGCAGTGCAGACAGACACACAGTACAGGCAGTGCAGGCAGTGCAGACAGACAGTACAGCAGTACAGACAGACAGGCAGTACAGACAGACAGTACAGGGAGTACCAGCAGACAGGCAGTGCAGACAGATACACAGACAGTACAGAAAGTGCAGGCACTGCAGACAGACAGGCAGTACAAGCAGACAGGAATTGCAGACAGACAGACAGTACAGGCACTGCAGGCAGGCACTGCAGACAGACAGACAGACGGCAGTACAGACAGTACAGGCAGTGGAGCCGAGCAGCAGGCAGCTCTGTCACAGGGTGCATGCGCTGCTGCCCGGAGGCGTCTCAGCTGTTTCCGCTGTCATCCCCGAGTGCTGCCTAAGGAAAAAGTTTCTCCTCTGGGCAGGCTGCCCGGCCAGCCTGGAGGCTCCCGGCAGCTCTTGCAGGCAGCCCTGGGCAGCAGGAGCAGGTAGGACACAGCCTGTAGCCCCTGTCCCCACTGCTGTCCTCAGCTGGGATGGCAGGGGCACAGCACACAGGGGCTGTCCAAGCCCCCTCCTGCCCAAATCAAAGCATTTCACTGCTCTTGAGAGCAACTGGGGGATGACATTTCGTGTCAGGTGGTGTGTGGTTGCATTGTTTCCCCTATTGCATGTCCCTGGGGGCACAGAGCTGGCCGAGCCTTGGGGACACACTCGTGTGGATTGGGGGTTCCTGGTGAGGGGAGATGGGGACACAGCTCCCCTGTGCTCCCCCTCGGCTCTGTGTCACTGGGCTCTTTCCACTCTGGGGTCCCTCAAGGGCTGAAGGGTGCTCAGAGGCTCTTCCACACACCCTGAACACAGGGACAGGATTGTGGGCAGAGGTCCCATCCCCTCCTCCAGCCCTGCTGTGGGCTGAAGGCACAGGGAAAGCAAGGCACAGCCCACTGGACTTTCCTGGAAGGGCAGCTTGGCATCTCTCACCTCTCCCTCTGCTGTCCCCAAGGATTTTTTTGAGGGATTAAGGCTGTGCTGACCGGTGACAGCAGGGGGGGCTCAGTCATGGCTTCCAAGCGCCAAGCTTCCTCCTCGAAGCAGCCAGACAGCAGGGAAAAGAAACCGAAAGTGGAAGAGGAGGACGACACCTGGAGCTCCACCTTGGCAACCCTGAAAACCGCTGCCAAGGAGAAGCCGCCTGCCACGATTGATGGGCTGTGCCCCCTGAGCTCAGCAGCGGGTGCCCGGGTGAGAGCAGGGCTGGGCGGCTCAGAGGGGCAGGGGGGGAGGCTTGGGGCAGTCTCAGACCAGCCCCTGCCCTGCTGACACAGGGGCAGCCCCAATTTCCCTTGCAGACCCCGTGTGTTCCCACTGGGACATTTGTGCCCCCTCTCCTTCCCTGAATGCTCCCAGGTGCCAGCCCAGGCCATGTCACTCGCTGTAGGTCCATGAGGACTATGACTGCACCCTGAACCAGACCAACATCAGTGCCAACAACAACAAGTTCTACATCCTCCAGCTCCTGGAGCACGATGGTGCCTACAGTGTGTGGAGCCGCTGGGGCCGCGTGGTGAGTCCTCCTGGGCATTGCTCATCCCCTGCACCTCAGCTGGCCCCACCCTGCCTTCAGAGCCCCAAAAACTGACTGTGAACCTGGTGGTGCCTGGTCCCAAAGCGAGCACCCAAGTGTCCTGCTATAGCACTTTAAATGGGGGACTTAATGGACTTTTCCCCACACAACATAGCCTGCCTGTCTGGGGCATGTGGCACCTGTCCCTGCAGTGAATGTGAGTGTGACAGCCCAGCAAGGGGTCCTGGGGTGTCTTCCTGAGCTGGTGGCTCAGCACATTCCTGCTCACTGCCCCACAGCATTGCTCTCCCCTTGTTCCTGCCTGCCCGCTTCCACTGGCATGGGGCTGGTGGAGCTCCTGACTGCTGCTCTCCACTGCCAGGGAGAGCCAGGCCAGTCCAAGCTCATGCCCTGTGCCTCCCTGGAGGCTGCCAAGAAGGACTTTGAGAAGAAGTTTCGGGAGAAGACCAAGAACAGCTGGGCAACAAGGGAGAACTTTGTTGCCCACCCAGGAAAGTACATGCTCATTGAGGTGCAGCCAGGGGCTGGGAAGGAGGTGGAGGCTACACTCAGGGTGAGTACTGAGAGAGCTTGTCACCATGGTGGGATGGTCCTCATTGCACTCCTGGCCCACTGAACACCAGGACATCCAAGAGGGTCAGCAGGATGGGATGGGTTTTGAGGGGGGGTCTGGGTGCTTGCTGAAGCAGCTTGCTGGCAGAGATTTGGGGCTAATGGGTTAAAATGGAGTGGGAGGGCATCCTGAATGAGAAACATGGCCTTGTGGGTGGCATGGAAAGTGGAGGCAGCACCTGCTCATTGCTCTGCTGCCCCAGGACCGGGCTCTCCTCACAGAATGGGCAGCCCTGGTGCTGTGCTCCCACAGCTGCCTGCAGGCCCACAGCTGATGTGGGGTGTCTGCAGGTGGATGCCGTGGATGGGGACAAGGTGTGCAAGCAGCGGGTGCTGCCCTGCACCTTGGACAGAGCCACTCAGGACCTGGTGTCCCTCATCTTCAGCAGTGACATGTTCCGGGATGCCATGCAGACCATGAACATCGGTAGGAGCTGGTGGCTGATGGGTGGCATGGGCTCTGTTGGGGGGTGAAGGTGGGTAGGTGAAAGGAGCAGAGGTGCTGATGGGTTTTAGAGCACCCCCTCTGATATCCTGGCACCTGATGGGACTGTGGACACCCCATGCTGGTGCCTACACTTGCCCATGGTGATTCTGGAGGTTCTTGGAGGTAGCTGCAGGGCGAGTGGGGTGGATGGGTTCACCTTGTCCTCCCCTGCAGATGTGAAGAAGATGCCCCTGGGGAAGCTGAGCAAGCAGCAGATTGCGAGGGGCTTTGAGGCACTGGAGGAGCTGGAGGCAGCCCTGAGGGAGCAGCCCCCCCAGGCCACCCGCCTGGAGGAACTCTCCTCACGCTTCTACACCATCGTCCCACACAACTTTGGGCGGGCACGGCCACCCACCATCAACTCCCCTGAGCTGCTGCGTGCCAAGAAGGACATGCTGCTGGTGAGCTGCCAGAGCACACGGTGCCTGACATCCCTCCCTGGTGGGGCAGGAGCTGCTGGCATGAGGCTGGGCTTGCCCCGGCCCCCTGGCACAGTGCCCACCACTGGTGCTGAGGATGTCCCTGCTCTGTCCCTGCCAGGTGCTCGCTGACATTGAGCTTGCACAGAGCCTGCAGGCTCAGAAAGAGAAGGAGGAGGAGGAGAAAGAAGTTGCCCATCCACTGGATCAGGATTATGCCCTGCTCTGCTGCCAGCTCTCCCTGCTTGACCCGGCCTCCCGGGAATACCAGGTGCTGCTTGTGCCACAGTGTCCCATAATGGGAAACAATTATGTCAGGCCTGTGGGCACCCCAAAGCCTTCTACAGTCCCAGGGGGACCGTGGGCATTGCTGAGATGGCTGCCTGGAATGACACAGCTTTTTTGCCTCCCCCTTGGCAGCTGATCCAGACCTATGTGATGCAGACTGGGCACAAACTCCACATCCTCAACATCTGGCAGGTGGCCCGAGATGGTGAGGTGAGGAGGAGCTGATTCTCCCATGTCACAGTGGGGAAGCCATGGCTGCACCCCAGGATTGCTTTAGGGCTTCTCCACCCAGGAGGGCATTCAGCCCAGCTGGCCAGGGCCGAACAGGGACCCACTCTCCTGCCCCTCCAGCCAGGCACTGGGGCTGGACTGGGGAGGGGGGTGGCAGTTCTCCACCCCTGGGCCCCCATGTGTCCCTCTGTGGACAGCCTTTATGTCTGATCTCTGCAGGATGAGCGTTTCAAGGCCCACGAGCTGCTGGAGCACCGGCGGCTGCTGTGGCACGGCACCAGCGTGGCGGTGGTGGCGGCCATCCTGAGGAGCGGCCTGCGCATCATGCCCCACTCCGGCGGCCGCGTGGGCAAGGGCATCTACTTTGCCTCTGAGAACAGCAAGTCAGCCAGCTATGGTGAGGATCCTGCCATGGGCTGGGCTGTCTGTGATGCCTACAGGGTCTGTGTGAGCCTGGCTGCCCTTGCATACCTCCTGCCAGGCAGCTGTGGGCTTGCCGTGCCCCTTCCCTGCCATGGTGATTGGTCCCGGTGCTCCAGCGTGGCCTGGGCACGACCAGATGGGAGTGCCAGGAATGGTGATATCATTCCCTTTTCTCCCATGGCAGTGGGCCGTACATCTAAGAATGTTGGCATCATGTTCCTGTCGGAGGTGGCCCTGGGCAAGCCCTACCGCATCACCAGCGACGACCCCACGCTGTGTGAGCCACCTGCTGGCTATGACAGTGTCGTGGCCTGTGGCCGCACAGAGCCGGGTGAGCTGCGGGCAGGAAGGGCTGTGGCAGCTCTGGGGCTGTGCTGCGCAGAGGGTGGCAGGGGGGAGAGGCCAGATCTCAGGTTTCATGTGGTGCTGGGGTGTCTTTGGCCCAGATCCTGCACAGGACGAGGAGGTGCTGCTGGATGGCAAGAAGGTGCTGGTGTGCCAGGGCAAGCCCATCCCCATGCCCGCCTACAAGGACTCCTCCTTCAGCCAGAGCGAGTACCTCATCTACAAGGAGAGCCAGTGCCGGCTCCGCTACCTTGTGCAGCTCCGCTTCTGAGGGTGCCTGAGAGCACCCTGGCCCTGGCCCAGTGCCAGGAGGTGACACCCACCAGCCCAGAGCACAGTGATCTGTGGACTCCCTGGCCACCCCACCTGGGACTTGGCAAGGGACAGGCTGGCATGGGCACTGAGCTTGCTTTGATTGTCAATAAAAGCACTGTGCCTTGCACCGGGTGCTGCTCTCACTTTCCTGCCCAGCAAGGTGGGTGTGCTGTAGCGAGGGGTGTCTGTGGGTTCCTGAAGGGATGGCGTGGGTGGCTCTGGGGGGGCTGAAGCCTTCAGATGAAAGCTGGTGTTTCTAAGAGCCAGCTGCTCTCATCACCGTAGCAAGGCACATGGCTCATGCCCACCCTGTGGCATCAGAGCTACAGAGGATGAACAAGATCTGCTGCCCTGCCTGGGCATGGAGGAATTCATCCTGCCCTCTCTCTAGTGTGCCATGCCTGGTGCCATGCCTGCTGTCCTGCCCCAGGCTGGCACCCATGCCAAGCCCCTCTCTGTGCTCACATGTGCCCCTTGAGCCCATGTCCAGGTGCTTAGGCTGCCAGGGAAGGGCAACTCCCAGCTGTGTTACCCTGATGCCCCTGGGTATCAGCACCCTGTGATACCGTGTGCCAGTGGAGATGATTTGCTGCAGACCTGCCTGTAGCTCTGTCCCCTGAGCCCAAGGAAAGGCTGAGGTGTTCCTGTAGAAGGACCAGGCCTGGTGCAGCGGGGGGCCATTCTGGGGGGCACAGGGCTCAGGAACCCCGATCCCCCCTTCCTGAGCCCCTGCCGGCTGCTAGGACCCAGCAGCTGTGCCCGTGGGACTGCCACGGGTGCAGGCAGTGCAGGCAGTGCCGGGAGTGACAGCTGGTGCCATCCGCAGCTGGCGGGCTGCAGGCAAACAGGATGACGAGCGGTGACGGGAGCAGGGACGGGCGAGCGTGGCCTCACACAGGGCCGGCAGCCCCGCTCTGCTTCGGGAGCAACAGAACCAGCAACAGCAGCAAGCAGGAACCCCAGAGGAGAGAAGCATTTCCCATCTCCCCAGGAGCAAAGGTGCGCTGAATCCCACCCACCCTGGGGCCCCCTGTGGCCAGAGCGTGAGGGTTGGGACAGGCGAGTTGTGCTGTCCCACCTCAGGACATACTGATGCCATTGGAGAGGGGGGATGGGGTCCCTGGCAGGGTTGGGGACAGCCTGGGTGGCAGCTTTGGGAGAGCCAGGGTGATATGACTTCACTGGCTACCTCTCCCTCCTCCAGAACCTGGGAAGAGTGCTGGTTGTCTCTGTGTTTCTCTGTGGCTCTTCTTCATTTTGGTTCGTTCCCTTCACACCTGCTCCTGATCCCAACAGGCAAGGTAGCAGCCATGGTTGTGGTGGGGTTACCCTGTCTGGGACACAGGAGAAGAGCCCTTGCTGCCCGGGCACCAGAGCTGCTGGCTTAGCACTGGAGGGGGATGCCGAGCTGGACGGGGTCAAACGCCACGGACAGCCTAGAGCTGCTCTCCATCCCCGAGCACTCCATTGGCCAGGAGGTGGTGGGCCTCTTCTGCATGATCCTGCTCACCCTCACTGCCCTGGTGGCCAACATCGTGGTGATGGTCATCATCCTCAAAACACCCCTTTTCAGGAAGTTCATCTTTGTCTGCCACCTCTGCGTGGTCAATCTCCTCTCAGCCATTTTCCTCATGCCCCTGGGGATCATCTCCAGCTCCTCCTATTTCAACTGGGTTATCTACAGCATTGCTGAGTGCAAGGCCGTGATATTCCTGAACATCTGCTTCATCAGTGCCTCCATTCTCACCATCTGTATCATCAGCGTGGAGCGGTACTACTACATCATCCACCCCCTGAGGTATGAGGTCAAGATGACCATCAGGCTGGCGGTGGCTGGAGTGGTTTTCATTTGGGTCAAGTCTGTTCTCATCACTGTCTTGGCACTAGTGGCATGGCCTCATGGCAACGGGGCCACCAGTGCCAGCCGCTGCACGGTCTACTGGAGCCCTGGGGCCCACAAGAATGTTTTTGTGATCCTCTTCAGCATCACCTGCTTTATTCTGCCCACCATCATTATCCTCGCTGTCTACTCCAGCATCTACCGCGTGGCCCGGACTGCGTCCCTGCAGCAGGCACCCGTGCCAGCACAGGCTGTGGCACCCAGACACCGATGTGACTCCATTGCCAGCCAGGTGACCATCCTCACTGCCTGGATCCTGATGCTGCCCAGGCTGATCCCAGATCGCCTTCTGGGAAGCAACAAGGCCATCCTCACCTTGGTGCTCATTGTGGGACAGTTCTTGTGCTGCTGGCTGCCTTTCTTTGCTTTCCACTTGCACTCCTCTGTCCCTCTTGCCACTGTGGGTGGTGGGCACGGGGAGATGGTGGTCACCTGGATTGCCTACTCCTCCTTTGCTGTTAATCCTTTCTTCTACGGGTTGCTGAACCGCCAAATCCGCGAGGAGCTGGCCCGGCTGCGGCGCAGCTGTCTCAACCATCCACTTGGTCAGGAGATCTGTCTTACCATCTCAGAGGCTTCTGTGCAGGAAAACTTCTTGCAGTTCCTCCAGAGAGCAACTTGCACACTGGAGATGCACACCAGCTGCATCAGCCCCAGCCCCAGGAACAGGCTGGACCAGACCACAACAAGCTTCCCCACCCCAAGTCAAGTTCCTGGGGAAGAGAGCAGCTGAGAGGGAGGATCTGTCCCACTGTGCTGGGCGGGACACCTGCCAGGGACCCATGAGCCTTGCTTGGACCCAATTTCTTGGATTTGGAGGAGTCCTTGTGCAGGTTTTGCCTCTTCTCTGAGCTTATGTTGAAAGATGTTTTCTCTGCTGGGAGAAGGTAGCAGATCTGAGGAAGTCACCTCTCTCTTCTGCAGGCTGGAATTGTCTCTGGCTCCGCCAGCACAGCCCAGTTCCAGAGATGGGCTCTCCTCAAGACATGGGGTGCCAGGGGGCTCCTGCACAGGGGCAGGGGATGGGACACCTCCATCTCCATCTCCATTGCCTGGGTGGGAGCACACCTGGCCGACGGGAAGGGCCGATGTCCCCTGATCCAGGGGCAACATTCCAGCTAATGCCACTAACACCAGTAACACCAGGGCCCAGCCCCTGCTGAGCCTGGATGGCAGACACAGAGACTTCCATCCTCGGCTGTTTAACCCAAAACTAATGTCTGTGTGGAGGAGATTCTGCTCCCTACGACACTGATCGGGGGACACACCCACAGGGCTGGCTCTGGCTGTGTCACTGTTTGTCCTGCTGGCATGGCAGCATGCAATGCCTGTGGCCACGCCTGGCCATGCACTCTGTCCCTCTCAGCTGGCAGGGATCACCCCCCTGGGGGGGAACTGGCTGTCTGGGGGTCCATACCAGGCTGTTTATGGACACAGCTGCCCAGTTTGAAGCCTGGTCAGCAGTGCCGCGTGCCAACTTGGGCTGCCAGCCAAGGGCACGCTGGGTTGGACTTGGTGACACAGGGTGGTGGGGGGTGGCTATGTGGGCTGCCCCAGGGCAGCAGCAGCCAGAGGGGATCAGGACCTGCTGTTCCTCTTCAGTCTCATTGCTTTTGAAGGGCTTGAGGATGCTCTCATAGGGTCCCCACTGCTGGAAGGGGGACTGGACCCTTTTGGGGAATGCTGCAGGGGTACATCACCCTCTGCCTGCCCACAAAGGTCCCAGGGATGGTGTTGGCATGGTGGGCTGGAGATGTCCTACTGCAGAAGTAACTGAAGGCCTGAGGGAAAACTGCCCTATGGCCTCCCTGTGGCAGGGAGGGGCTCCAGGAAGACCTCCCAGAGAGATGGGGCTAAAGGCCAGCATCCCCCCCTAGACACAGGGATGTCTTTCCGTCCACCACCCAAGTACCCAGGAGCTGGGGCCACCTCTGCTCTGGGGGAAGTCTCCACCCAGGGTAGGGAATATTATTATTATTGTCATTTTCTTGTAAATTTTATCTTTTTATTAAACCATTGATAAGTTACAAAGGAGGAAAAAATATAGACTCATATATATACAGCATTTCCAAGCCAGCAGGGACTGGCTCTTGGATGGGGTTGGCCCAGGGTGGCCCAGGGAGGGCTCCCCACCAGAGCCAGTGGGACTCCTGGAGAGGCCAGGCAGCCCTCATCCAGTGGGACCTGGCTTTGGGTGCCAGATGGAGTGTGGGCATGAGCAGGATGGCAGGGGAGGCAGGGTAAGGAGCAGGAAGTAGGGGTCCCACACCAGCACAGGGCACTGGGAGAAGGGACCCTAGGCCAGCAGGGACAGCCCCCCCACCCAATACTGGGACACATGGCCTCTGTGCAGAAAATTAGGGAGAGGGGCACAGAGCTGCTGGGATGGACAGCAGGCAACAAAACTGCCCCTTCCTCCAGCAGGCATCACCACCAGGAAGACCCTTCCCTTCCCTGGGGTGGGGGACATGGGGCACCTGGCAGAGGCTGAGATCAGGGTGGGTGGCAGGAAGGTGTCCCTGCTACTGAACAGCACCCTGGACCCCCTGGTCCAGCCACCAGTGGGGTTCAGTAGGGCGAGAACTTCTGCCGGTCAGCTTTCTTGGTGCCGTTGGCCGCCGAGATCTTGGTTGTGTAGGTGGTGGTGCCACCATTGGGACTTGCCACAGAGGAGGGGGACAATGCCAAGAAGGACACGGGCTTGAGGCCGATGAAGTTGGAGAGGGAGATGGCGTAGGGGGTGCCCAGCAGGGCCGGGGGCGCTGGGGCCACGGCGGGGAGAGCCGCACCGGAGCCTGGGGCGAGGGGCTGCGAGAAACCCATGCCGAGGTCCATGGAGCCAGGGCCTGGTGGCACCTGAGAGGTAGATTTAGCAGTCTCTAAGCTGGGGAAGAAAGAGAGAAGGATGATGGTGAGTACCACGGTGACAGAGTTGTTTTCCCACCACAAGGTTGGGGTGCAGGAGCTGCGCACCCCATCCCTTCTGGCACAAGTATCCATGGCACATCCTGAGTTAAAAAACTGGGCCTCAAATCAGGTGGGTCATGGGTCCTGCCACCTCAGCATCTCAAAGCACCACCCAGCTCATTCTTCCTGAGGATGCTGTGGATCCTCCCAAAGCTGCCTTGGGGTGCTGGTGAAGAGCCATCCCTCAGTAGCACCCAGCATGAGTCCCCCAAGGCTGACACCTACCAGGCTGTGATGAGGTACTGAGCCAGGGTGATGCTGACAGGGGTCCCTGTGATGGTCACATGCCGCTCGCTGGAGCCCTCGGTCTGGTTGCCAATCTTGATGTGGGCACCTGACATCTGCCTGATCTCGCTGATCTTGCTGCCGTGCCGGCCGATGATGCAGCCGATGAGCTGAAAGGGCAGGGATGGAGTGGGCTGAGCCAGGGCAGATTGCCAAGCAGGGAGCTCCAAGGGGCTCACCCAGACACCACCTACACCTTGGGAGTGAAACTGTGGAAGGCACTAGGAGGGCAGGACACTGCTTTCCTTGAGCAAACCCTGCTTTTTGGTCTCACCTAAGACCCTCTTGCTGGCATTGTGTCACATGCCAAGGCATTTCCTTGGCAAACTCTTCCCCCTGTCCTGTGTTTCAGTTTCCCCTTTCTTCTGCCCCAGCTACTCCCTCCTGCTCCTAAGCTCTGGTAGAGCCTCCACTGTGTGCATCAGTGGGTGCTGGCCTCTGCAAAGAGCCACATGGGTGGGGACAAGCTGTGGTTCCCCTTGTCATTCCTAGATCAATACATACGTCATTGGGCACCAGGAACTCCTGGGAGCTGCTTTGGGAGCTGGCATCCAGACCTGAAGAGAGAGACAGGGATGTCAGCAACGAAGGGGCAGCTCTCCAGTAGCTCTGTGCCCCTACCCCAGCCCCATACTGGGATGGTGAGTGGCCCTGAGGACAAACCTGGAGGGTTGCTGGGGAAAGGAAAGGAAGACAGGACACAGACACAAGGCATAATTTGGTGCTGGTGCTCTCCCACTGCAGGCCTGGGGAGCACTGGTGGGTGCAGTGACCCCAGAAAAACAATGACAAGGTTGTGCTGGAGGGGCAGGCAGACATGCTGGGGGGGCTGGGACTGGAAAGGGTGCAGAGGAGGGAAGCCCCTTCATCAGGGCCAGGTGTCAGGGAGGATCAGGAGGGGCACACCCAGCCTCGGGGGAGCATGGGAGATGCTCACCTGGCACCATGGTGGGTGCATGGCCCAGGGGGGCGAAGGGAAGCGCATGCCCTGACAGCTGCTGCAGCTTCGTCACCTGCCCAGAGAGTGCCAAGAGGAGGAAGGTGGTGTTAGGGGTGATGGCAGAGTCAGCTGTGCCCCAGTGCCTTCCAAGGCAGGCATTCCCAGCAGCGCCCATCCTGGTGGGCACAGACCCCATTGCCTCATGGACAGACTCACCTCTGCAGGAGAGACCCCGCTGTACTGGCCCTGCATGGAGAAGCCCTGGGGAGAGAAAAATGGGGAATCAGAGTGAGGAGTCAGGTGAGGACCATTGTCTCAGGTCACACCCCCCTGGGGCAGAGAGACTACCCTGAGCCCACCAGAGTTGCCCCTTGCTGGTAGAGGCTGCCCTCCTGGCCACCTCATGCCCTCGGAGATGCTGTGGCCTCTTACCTGATTGGCAGAGAGCAGGATGGTGCCCAGGGACAGACCAGGGTGGTAGGGTATGGTGGCCCCCTTCGGAGGCGACTGGAGATAGAAGGAAGGAGGTGGAGGAGATGAGAGATGAAGCTGAATGCCCCTGTAGCCCCAAGGACCCTCTGCCCCCTTATGCCCCCAGCAAGCTGGGCACAGCCCCCAGCACTACAAAGGCAGGGTGCTCCTAGGGGTTTCCACACAGGGGAACCCTGGTGTTCGGGTCCAGATGGGCATGGGAAGCGTTGGGGAGGGGGAGGTGGGTAGCAGATGCCCCCTGGGCTGGGCAGGGGGCTTGCAGGTACCTCCAGGATGACAGCGCAGATCTGCCTCACGCACTGGATGATGGTGTCTGGCACTCCCGAGACCGTGACAGCCCGTTCAGTGGAGTTGGGCAGCAAGTCACCAGCCACCTGCACCTGTGCCCCTGTGCTCTGCAGGAAGCAGAGAGAGGCTGGCATTCCCCAACCACTCCCTGCCAGCACTCAGCACCTCACACCTCCCCTGTCCCCTTCCTGAACCCCCAGGGCCCATTGCAGGACCTGCAGGGCAATGCTCCCTCTCCTGCATCACCTCCCTCAGCCCCTGTGGGACTGTGTCAGCCCCTACATCCAGGGGGAAAAAGGGATTCCCCCTCCAGTCTCCCCTCAGGCTCACCTCCCGGATCTCCCGGATCTTGGCTCCCGCCTTGCCGATGAGGGAGCCGCACTGGCTGGCGGGGATGACAAGGCGCAGGGTCACCGGGGCTCTGCCTGCTGACACCCCATCGCCCCCTGCTCCCAGGTCCTGTGAGGGATGTGGGATGCAGCGTCAGACCCGAGGATCCCACAGGTGTGGGGGCACCTGGTGGGGATTTAGGAGGGCTGTCTACCTCCTCCAGCTTGAAGGCGATCATGGAGACAGCGCGGAAGACGGCGTCGGTGGAGCCGGTGATGGTGGTGATGCGCTCGGGGCAGGACCCTTCTGAGATAGTGATGCGTGCAGTGCTCTGGGGACAGTGTCACACCCCGTTAGGGATGTCACAAGCCCTGTGCTTCAGGACTTCCCCCAGGGATAGCCTCACAGGGGGATACTGATGCCTTCCCACCTGCCCCAGGCAGCCTTCCCTGGGGTGCTGCTTTGTTTTCCCTGGTTGCACCTGGGATTTAGGGGGCAGGCAAGTGGGAGCTGCCAGGTACAGGCATGACAGGCAGCAGGACCTGGCAGCCCACCAGCATGCCCTTACCTGCTCTCGTATCCTCTTAACAGTCTCTCCTTTCTGCAGATAAAGGAACAGAGTGGGTGGTCAGGTCCAGGGGGGCCAAGTGCTGGCAACGCACTGGACCCCAGATCTTACCTTGCCGATGATGCTGCCGATCTCCTGAAAAGGCAGAGAAGAGTGGCACTGTCAGGAGGTGGCTCCCTGCATGCCACATCCCTCCTCTGCCCCCAGCCTGGCAACAGGCAGACTCTGCCCCAGAGACACTGGTGACTTAACTAGTGACACTGGGGCATGGGAATGTGCCCCTCCCTGGCTTAGGATGGGGAGAGAAATCCTTCTGGGAATGCTATTCCCAGGGAAGACTGCGAGCATGGGAAGAAAACAGGGCCTGGTGAGGAGCTGGAGCTCCAGCATGGCCCCTCAGCCCAGGCATCGCTGTCCCCTCAGTGGCACTGAGCCCCCTGCCATTACCTTGCCATGCATGAGCATGCGGAGGGTCAGGGTGATGCTGAGCTCTGTCTCCTCGGGACTGCCACCCACGCCACTGGCTCCGTCCGGCGATGCCATGGCGGGAGGGCGAGATGAGCCTGTGGGACATGGTGGTCTTCAGAAAGGGGGCATGCCCCAGCTAACTCCCCAGCTCCAGATCTGCAGCTTGAATATCCTATGGCTGGGGAATGGCAAACTGAGGCAGGGGCAGCACTGTGCCCTCCTCTGGCAGGTGAGGCTCACATGGCCCCATGGCACCCCACAGGCACCCTGCACCCCAGAAGGGACCCGCTGCTATGACCTGAGCTGCCTCCAGGCTGTCCTGCACAAAGTCAGGAACTGGATGGATGGATGGATGGATGGATGGATGGATGGATGGATGGATGGATGGATATAGGGGGAGGAGGCAAGGCGTGTGGAGCGTGGCTGTGGGATAGGGTTCTGTTTGCAAATGCTTGCTGCAGTGGGGAGAATGGGGAGAACAGAGGTGGCCTGGGTGGTCTCGCAGGCTATGCAAGCCACCTTCTTTCTCCTCCTCCCTTCCCCGTTCCCATGCACAAAGCCCCAGGGGACACTGAGGCAAGCTCCTAGATGGGGACCAGCCAAACCAAAGCACAGCATGACGCCTGCTGACTGACGCGGCTGCACCGTGTCCCCTCCTGGAGCACCCCAGGGCCCCCGGACCGTGTGCCCGGGCTGCCGTGGGCGGCCGGGGCCCCGGGAGCCGGACAATCAGTGTGTGTGCAGGCCCGGGTGGGCGGCTGCGGCACCGCTGGCTCCCGGCGGGCTGGGCGATGCCAAGCAGCTTTGAAACAAAGCACCCGTGTTGAGGCTGGGGCCGCGGCCGCGGGCATGGCGGGGGGGGCGGCTATTTTAGGTGCTGGCAGGACTCGTCACCGCTACAGCACATCTCCTGCATCAGGGGAACGGGGGGGCGCAGCCCCCAAGCGCCGTGCCCGCACCCCCGGAGGGGTTCGAGCGCCCCGTCTGCACCCCCCGTTACCGCGGGCTGGGGAAAGGTGGAGACACTGGAGAGGGGGAATATTGCCGATCCTGGTGCAGGGGAGCCCGGAGTGGGGCGGAGGGGGAGGCAGGGAGGGATGCACCCTGCCCGCGCAGCCGGAGAGGTGTGGGGTGCCGGCAGGGACAGCGAGGGTCCCCATTCCCCTGGGATGAATAGCAGCAGGAGCCCGCCAGGGACAAAGACCCCGCCGCGGGAAGAGGGATGAGGCTGGCGATGGGACGGGGAATCGCAGCAGGGCCACGGGTGTCCCCCCCGCTGCCACAGACAACGCCTGGGGGGTCTGCGGGCAGAGGGCTCTCCCCCAGGTGAGCCAGGCTGGCAGAGACGCCAAAGGCCCCGGTGATGGGCACAGGCCACCTGCCATGGCTGGCACTGGGACAGCCAGCAAGCTGGGCACCGCCCGTCGTTCGGGGCACCTTCGGGTGACAAAGGGAGGGGGGACGACAGGAGGAAGCCCCCACCCCGTCCCTGGGGAAACCTCTCAGTTCTCGCCCTCCCGGCTGCCCCAAGCCCCCTGGTCCCCGCGGGAGCGGGGCCGGGCGGGTACCTTTGCGTGCGCCTCGTCCCTCCACCGCCGGCCGCCCCTCTCAGTGCCACATTGTCTCCGGCGGCGCCCAGTGACACCCGGGGCAGGAACAATGAGCCGCTTGACAGGCCAGGGCCAAGCTGGCAGCCCCGGCCCCCACCCCGGTCCACGCCGGGGCCCCCCTCGCTCTTCCCCTCTCCCACATCCCTCCCTCCGGGATCCTATTACAGCGGATAAGAGACACTAAAAGGAACAATGCACCCTGGGTAAGGCCATCTGCCACCGCTGGGGACATTCCTGGCCCCCCCGGCCCCCCTCCCTTTGGCTCACACATCGCCCCTCTTTGTAATTGCGTGTTTTTTTTCCTGGAAGCCGATCAGCTGGCAGGGCTCGAGGGCTCAAGGACACCGGAGCGGGCAGGGATGGGGCAGCTGGCACCCCAAGGCCCGCTGGCACCCCGGGCTGCTGCTGCGGGGTGGTGCCCGCAGGGGCAGGAGGCACCCGTGAATGGGGGGATCGGGACAGCAACAGGGGAGCTGAGCCATCTGGGGCGCCAGGGATGCTCCATACAAGGGTGCTGCCAGACTGCCAGGGCCGAGACCAGCTCCTGCACCCCTGGCACTGCCTTGTGTCCCCCACACGGGCATCCTGCACCCACAGAAAAGTGCCCCCCCGCCTCTTACCTCCCCCACTAAATCCTCCTGGGCCCTGGCGTAAGCAGCTAAAGCCAGGCAAGCTTGGGGAAGGGGGGGCACTGGGGGGGCACCCTGCTGCCGGCTCCATCTGTGCCCCTGAGTGCCCGGTGCAGCAGCACCAAAGGCAGAGCAGGCAGGGGGCAGGCAGGGGTCTTGCCCCCTGTCTGTCCGGCCTCCCTGCCTGCCCCCTCATCTGTCCATGGCTGCCACTCTTTGACACCCATCTCCCCAGGGTGCTGGGCATGGGCAGGAGCCTCCCAGGCCTGGCAGCTCCCTTTTAAGCCCCTGTGGATTACCCTGGACTTGGGTGCATGCCAGGAGGGGTAGGAGGAGGAAGAGGAGGATGAAGAGGAAGCTGGCCAGCTGGGGACACGGATGTCACTGCCTTGGGAGACTTACCTGTCCCTTAACACAGCCCCAGGGCTCCCTGGGTACCCTCTGAGGTTCATGGGGGTCCCATCAGGAGTGATGTGTGGGCTCCAGCAAGGCTGGCACTCACCCATCCACAATCCCCAAATGCACCATCCCTCAGTGGCTGCAATTTCCCTGCTGTCACCCCCTAAAACTGTGTGCAACAGCTGCCATGGAGGTAGGGATGGGGGAAGGAGGTGTGCCAGGCCTAAACCATGACATTGTAGGAAAGGTGGAAAAGAAGCAGGATGAAGGTGGCAGGAAAGCAGTGGAAGAGCTTGGGGTTTTATTTGGTCTCAAGAGAGTGGGTACTGGTGTGGGCCAGTGCAGTGTGAGTGCCCAGGTTGGCACAAGGGTGCATGTGCAGGCAGAGGGGTGGGTGGGCTGGTCACATCCTCCTGCTCTGTGGTCCCATCCTGCTCACTTCAGCTGCTGCAGGAAGTCCAGGAGTCCACGGTGCCACTCATTTGGCTTGTCCAGGTAGCAGGCGTGTCCTGCACCCTGCAGCAGCAGCACCTGGTGCTCAGGGAGGTGCTTCAGGTTGTTCAGACTGGTCTGCCCCAGCTCTGCATCCTGGTCCCCGTACACGATCAGCGTGGGGGTCTGTAGAGGGGGAAAGCACCCTGAGCCTGCAAGGGTCACTCAGGCACTTGCTCCTCCTTGCCAGAGACACCCTGGCGGGGAGTCACTTGCCCTTCTCCCACACCCAGTATGACAAAGAGAGACTGAAGCTCAGACTCCTGGGTCTCCACTTGTCCCTTCTCTACCTCCCGCTACCCCACATTTACATTCCTTCATCATCAGGTTCTCCTCTTTCAGTGGCAACAGGGTTTCTGGCCTGTTTGGCCTTTTCCCCGCTCAACCCCGGTGCCAGGGTCCCCTCTGCACCATCTCCTCCCAGTTCCCTGCCCTCCCCAGTGCCCTTCCAGGCCGTACTTTGATCTGGGCATACTGCTGCGCCGTGAATTTTTCAGTGCAGATGGGTGCCACAGGTACGTAGGCCTTGAACAGCTGGCTGTGCTCTAAGAGGCAGGGCAGCGAGTACATGCCACTGAGCGATGGGCTGATCACCACAGCTGGACCCAGGTCCAGAGCCTCTGAAACTGCCTTCAGGAACGCCGCCGGTGCTGGCTGGCCCACGGGAGCTGGGGCCACAGCATCCTTCGAGCGCCCCAGCCCTGAATCGTGCGAGATACAAGTGGCCCTGTCAGGCTCCACACTGCCTCCACGACAGGGAGAAGCCAGCACAGCAGAGCAGGACACGGGCATTGCCATCCTGCCACCACAAACCGGTGGCTACCCTGCCTGATAGGGCTGTGCTCACCACACCTTACCCGGCAGGTCGATGGCCACGGCTCGGTAGCCATTCTCGGCCAGCGTGGCCAGTGTCCCCAACTGCAGCCAGGTTTCGGAGGAGAAGCGGATGCCATGCAGCAGCAGCACGGTCAGCCTGGGCACTGCCTGGGCCGGCTCAGCTCGGCGGTAGAAGAGGCTCTGTCCTTGCACCGTGACGGTGCTCTCGGTGACCCGCGGGGCGGCCATGCCTGGGGGCCGGGGCGCTGTTAACTGGGGTAACGGGACGGGAGGGCTGATGGACCTTCTGCCCGGTGGTGGCAGGAAGGCAAGAGGGCTGTGAAGGGTCACACCGGCATCTTCACTGTGGTGGCACCACCGGGGTCACCGATGTGCCAGGCGGCCTCAGGGGCCCGCCCCTGCCTCAGTTTCCCCGTCCATCGCTGGGCCTGCAGCCCTTACCTGCTGCTCCGCACACGGGGCCGGCCGCCGCTCGCCTCTTCCCCGCCGCACCACGGGACTGGGGTGCCGCGCCCCGGGGCCAAAGAGCGGCGGGGCGGGCGAGAGAACGGCGGCACCGCGTCATGGAGCGCAAGGTCCGGGGCGGCCCCGGGAACCGCTGGGGCCAGCCGGGCCGGGCCCTGCCCTGCCAGGCGAAGCCGAGCGAACCCGAGCGAAGCCGAGCTTTCCCGAGCAGAGCCGAGTATTGCCGAGCGAAACCGAGCCCTACCCGAACTCTACCGAGCCAGGCCGAGCTTTGCAGACCAGAGCCCCAGCTCTGCCCTGCAGTACTGAGCCCAACCCGAGCCCTGCCCGAGCTGTACCGAGAGCCGCCGAGCTCTTGACGAACATAGCCGAGTTCTGCCGAGCTCTGCCAAGCTCCGCTACGGGCCGCGGCCGTTGTGTCCATCGGGGCAGTAGTGTCGCGGGCTGCCGCCAGGCGGGGCCCGAGGGCGCAGCGGCGCCGTGCGCGGCGGGCCGGGGGCGGCAGGGCCGGGGCCGAGCGGGGCCGGCAGCGCCGGGCGGGGGCTCGGGCTGGGCCGCAGCTGAGCGGAGCAGCGGGGACCGGGACCTGTTTCCCCGCAGCAGCCGGGCTGGGGTCCCGCAGCCCCGCGCAGCCGCTCTCCTCCAGCAGGAGCGGAGATGCTGCTTGGCCGCAGCCGGCTGTGGCTGCTACTCCTCGGGGCGCTCCTCGCTCTCCTCCTGTACCTCCTGCTCCCGGCCGCCCGGCGCTCACGGCCTGACGAGGGGAAGCGGGCCTGGCGGGCGGCCAACGGCACCGTGCGGACGGGGATGGCTGCGGGAGAGCCCCCCGTGTTCTACAGGGAGGCTCCCGCCGCAGCTGCGGGCCCCGGGAGGTGGGTCAGCCCGCCGGCAGCTGCAGGTGGAGGCCCTGGGGCCGGTCCGCTGGACGCTGCAGGCACGGCAGCCTCCCTGAAGCCCTTCCCGCCTGTCTTTCCCCCCTCAGGCCTGATGTCCTGTTCCTGCACGGCCAGGCGTTCACCTCCAAGACGTGGGAGGCCTTGGGCACACTGGCACTGCTCGCTGGAGAGGGCTACCGTGCGGTTGCCATAGATCTGCCCGGTAGGAGCATGGCGCTGTGCTTAGCTGATCTCTTTGGGCAGATCCCGTCCCTTGCCTTAGTCACTGCTGGGCTCTGGATGTCTTCAGGGAGGGCTCTGGGTAGCTGCTGGTGATCCCTGGGGCTCTGTGCCTGGGATTTCTCTGTGTCCTGTGGCATTGATGGCTGTGACTGTACAACCCTGGGGCTTGATCGAGGGTCCATCTTTTGCCAAGCCCCTGAACCCTGGTGAGGAGAGACCATTGCAGGTTGCACAATGCCCCCTGACCACCCCATGCCCTCTTCCCCATACCAGGCTATGGGGATTCTCCCCCAATGGAGATGGCGCTGACAGCACAGGGCCGGAGGGCATTCCTGGACCGTGTCCTGCAGGAGCTGGGCATGCAGAGGCCTGTTCTCATCAGCCCCTCCATGAGCGGCCGCTTTTCCCTGCCCTTCCTCCTGGCACACGGGGACCGGCTGGCCGGCTTTGTGCCCATCGCACCCGTGGGCACCAAGGATTTCACTGCTGAGCAGTACCGTGCAGTCCAGGTGGGTTTTTGGGCTCTTGGGGGCTGCCCTGGGTATTGGTGAGCCTTGTCGGCCAGCTGGCTGCAGGGTGATGTGGAGGGTGGCACTGTTTTGGGGTGAGTGAGGGGGACCTGTGACCCCCAGCTCATGGGGGTGCTGGCACCTGCCTCCCCTCAGCTTTGCAGCCCCTGTGATGATGGATGTAGGTGGGCACAGCCCAGGGGGAGTGTGGTGGCCATTTACCTCTCTGACAGCTGCTCTTGTTTTCTCTCTCCCCTTACCAAGACACCCACTCTGATCCTGTATGGTGACCATGACACTGGCCTGGCTCCCCAGGCCCTGCAGAACCTCCAGCACCTCCCTAAGCACCGTGTGGCCGTGCTGTCAGGTGCTGGCCATGCCTGCTACCTGGACAAGCCAGAGGAGTTCCACCGGGCCCTGCTGGGCTTCCTGCGCCAGCTGAAGTGAGCACTGCCTCCTCCCTGCCATCAGAGGGGCCTCCGGGCGGCTGGGAGCCACAGACAGCTGGCATGAGGGATGCGGTTCCCTCCTGGGATATCCCCAGGACGGCGGGGGGTGGGACTGGAGGTGTCCCTTGCTGGCAGGAGGAACAGTCTGTCACGAGGCCAATAAACTAATGCTGCTCTGGTTTCTGCGTGTGGAAAGCGCCGCGGGGCTCCTCGAGCTCCAGCCCCATCTCCCTGCCGCATGTGCGGGGCCAGGAGGGTGCCCCGTGCCCCTTGCGTGCCCCGTGCCCCTCCTGCGCTCCCGGCCCGCCCCTGCCCGCCTCCTGCCCGTTGCTGCCGGCGGGGCGGGCCGGGGCGGAGCGCGGCGGGCGGAGCGGGGCCGGGCGGGCAGCGCCGGCGGCGGCAGCGCGGAGGTAGGGCCGGGGCCGGGCAGCGGGGCCGGGCACCCCGCGGGTGGGTGCCCCGGTGCCTTGGCCCCCCTTAAACCCGGGCCGAGGTACCCTGCACCCCCCCTCGCACCCTTCCTCTCCTGTCCTGCACTCCCTTGCCGCGCTCTTCTGCACCCCCTGCACTCCTAACCACGCTGTCCAGCACCCCTCTGGCCTTCTGCCCATGCACTCCTGTAACTTCTATGCCTGCACCCCAGTAACGCAGCTCTGCAGCCCTAACCACGGTGTCCTGCCTGCCCTCTGTTTCCTCCCGTACCCCCCTGGCCACAGTAGCCCTGCAGCCCTGCCCGTGCCCCTGTGCTGCCCACAGCTCTGACCATGGTGTCCCTGCATCCCAGCTGCCGTGCCCCTGCACCCCACTGTGCCCCCTGCCTGCCCCCAGCCATGGCACCCCTGTACCCCACCTGTGTGTGCCCCTTGGCACCCCCAGCCACGTACCCCTGCCCCCCTAACCACGGTCCCACTGCACCCTCATGGCCTCTGTGCACCCCCTGCTCCCATACCCCCCGTTCCCCCCTCCTGCTGAGCCCCCATGTGCCCCTAAGCACCCCACATCCTCCTGCTCCCCCAGCCACCCAGCTTCCCTCAAACAGCTCCCACAGTAGCCTGTCACCCTCGTGTGGTCCCCCAGTACCTCTGGCCTCTGTTAACACTCAATCCCCCTTCCCCATCCCCATTTCCCTGCACCCCCAGAGCCTTTCCTTGCAGCTCTCCTGCACCCCCTAGCCAGGCAGTAGCCCCCTTTCCCTACCTGCCCCCCCTTACACCAGCATCCTGCCTTCCCTGCCTGCATGCCCCAGCATTTCCACAAACCTATAACCCCTGGATAATCCTGACTACCACGTCTCCCTACCCAACATACCCTTCTTCCCCTTTACCCCTCTTCATACTCCCCCACCTAGCTGCCCCCCTTTCCTCCCAGCTAGCCCTTCCCTGGATTTCACCCCTTGCTTGGGCATCACAGCCTGTCCTGGCACTGTGTTTGGGGCAGGAACATGTGTTTTGGGGGAAGAAAGAATGATGGGCACACCCCATCCCACCCTGTACCCAAGTGGGGGGGATTTCTCCCATGGTGGCAGTGTCCCAGGAGTCCCATGGGGAGACCTTTGCCCCATCTCCCTTCGGTTTCTGTGACGACCAGGCGTGCAGGCGGACTTTGGAGGGGCTGGTGGGTGATTAACCATCTTGCAGCTCTTTCCCCAGAGCTTTGCAGCCCTGCTCCCAGACATGGCACCTGGGAAGCCTGGGAAGAGCGCGGGGGCCTCAGAGAACCCCTCGGTTACGCTTTTCCGGGAGTACCTGAGGATTGACACTGTCCACCCAAAACCTGACTACGGTGAGGATGGGGGGACAGGACGGGGAGCCATGTGGGACTGGGTAATGCAGCTTTGCAGCTCTGATCTTTGGACCCAGGTGCCCAAGTCCTGTACTGGGGCTGTTTTGATCGTGGTGTTAAGGAGCGAACTCCTTGTGTCTTATCTCTGCTGGTGCCTTTGGTTGGGGCAGGGACATCTCAAGTGCCCTCAGAGCTGCTGTTTGCTTCTTCTAGCCCCGTGTCCCTTGCTCCACTTTCCATGCTGCCCTGGGATGGGTTATTTCCTTCTGTGTAGATCTCTTTCTGTAAACATTTGTGTCTTCCTACTAAAGTATATTTTATCGGTGAGGAGCTCCGTAAACTCCACTGCAGAAACACTCCCCCTGAACTCACCCCCTTTCAAAATTTTTTTTCATATTTCCCAAGTCCTCACCCCAAAGGGATGGTGATGAGCTTCTCCCATCCCTGTTTATGGCCACTTCTTGTGTCCAGGACCTGCAGCACCTGTCCTGTTTTGTCACCTCTTTCCTTGCTCTGGGAACCCCACAGAGCCTTGGGGTCCCTGGGGGTTTGCAGTGAGTGACCCCAGTGTAAATGTGGGCTTCCCCACTCTTCCCCAGATGCAGCTGTCCAGTTTCTGGAACGTGTCGGCACCGAGCTGGGCTTGGCCTGCCAGAAAGTGGAGGTGAGCAAGCTGAGAAGCAGCCTTCAGTCTGTCCACCCACCCATCCATCCATCCTGTGCTTGGGTCCTCAGTGACCGAGATGCTCCTCTGCCTGCACCCAGAGCTAGACAGGAGTGAATCCCTCTGCCTGTAATCCCCTGCTGACCTGAGCCCTTCCTTGAGCTGGTATTCCGGCTGCTCCCTGCTGACCTCTGCAGCTGCCTGTGCTATGATTAGCAGGGGACCTGGCAGCGTCACCTTGGCTGGGGCCATCCTTCCTGCTGGGCACTGGCTGTCCTGGGAGACTCCCTGGCACCAGGGGATCATGCTGGGTTTGTCTTCTCTACTCTGAATTTTCAGCCAGGTTTGACACCTGCAGCCAGGTTCTGTCTGGCTGTGGGGGTTTAGGCAGGCCTGCTCCTCTCCCAGTATAGAAGGGGGTGGCAGGTGGCATCCAGAAACTTTTCCCAAGCTGATGCTTTTCGGCTCCAGCTTGCTAATCCAAACCTTTCTGTCCCCATCCTGAACCCTGGTGACATCCTGCCTTTGTCCCACAGGTGTGCCAGGGCCGTGTGGTGCTGGTCCTGACGTGGCAGGGCACGAACCCCCGCCTGCGCTCCATCCTCCTCAACTCCCACACTGACGTTGTGCCTGTCTTCGAGGTGCTGGAACAGAGCGAGGGGTGGAAAGGGCACGGAGAGGAGGCAGGGTAGATGGGAGCTGGTGCCTTCTGTGCCCCTCTGCCATCGTGGACGCTCTTCCCTGCAGGAGCACTGGACCTACCCCCCCTTCGAGGCAGTTAAAGACTCACAAGGCAACATCTACGCCCGGGGTGCCCAGGACATGAAGTGCGTCTCCATCCAGTGAGTGGAGGGCTCAGCACCTGCTGGGTGAGCACGGTGCTGGTGGTGTCCCTGAGTGATGCAGGACGGGATGCCACTATCCTTAGGGTCCCTGGGGCCAGAGGTGCCACTTCTGCCCTGAGGTGGCTCAGAGCACACGAGCCCCTCTCCTCCACAATGACCGTACACTGCCTTCCCTTGCAAGGTACCTCGAGGCCATCCGGAGGCTGAAGACAGAAGGGAAGTCTTTTGCCCGCACCATCCACCTCACCTTTGTGCCTGGTGAGTCCCCAGGCTGTCCCCTCTCAGGAGGTACAGGGGGGCTGGCAGCTGGGTGGTGCTGGGGAGTCTCCCATGGCAGCCAGGCTCCTCAGGTTCTGACCTCCCCTAGCTCAAGGCTGGAGAGGTTTCCATGTCCAAGGACATCAGGTGTGCTGGTGGCATCCAGGCTGGCATGGAAGGAGGACTAGAGGTGGTGGGCTGCGGGAAGCCCCAGTTCCTCCCTCCATGCCAGGCTCTCCCCCACAGATGAGGAGGTGGGAGGACACAAGGGCATGGAGATGTTCGTGCAGCGCCCTGAGTTTAAAGCACTCAACGTGGGCTTTGCCATGGATGAGGGTGAGTATTGGTAGGGCTGGCACTGAGATGTGTCTCCTCTTGGCATCACTCCCCAGGCACCAGCACCCCACTTGCTTCCAGGGACCCCCTTGGGGGATCCTTCCCCTGGGGCAGGTGCCAGTCTGGAGGAAAATGCTGCTAGGACAGAGCAGCATTCGGTAACTCCATGTCCCACTCACCCTCTGTCTGTGCCCACCACAGGCCTGGCCAGCCCATCTGACACCTTCAGTGTCTTCTATGGTGAGAGGAGCCCATGGTGTGAGTATCTGTGTGCCCACTGCCCTGTCCTTGGCTCTCCTGGGTGCTGGGGCACTGATGCTGTCCCAGGCTTTCTGCTCAACCCTTCCCTCTACGCCTGCAGGGATAAAGGTGAAGTGCGCGGGTAGCCCCGGGCATGGGTCCCGCTTCATCAGCAACACGGCAGCTGAGAAGATGGTGAGAGAGGGGGTACCCCCTGTGCACCCCCATGCCTGCCCTGGGTGCCAGGCCCCTGCCCATGGGGCTGGTCCTCACCCACTGCCCTTCCCTCCCCAGCACAAAGTCATCACCTCCTTCCTGGCCTTCAGGGAGAGCGAGAAGCAGAGGTAGGAGATGGGCAGCAGGATTATTTCAGTCCATGAGAGGGGGCCTTTGGGGTCCCAAGCCAGGCTATGATCTGGTGCTGCTGCCCTGTGCCTCAGTTTCCCCATTTTGGGTGACAGCAGGGTAGGGAAGCACATCTCCCCAGGTGGCAGATAGTGTGTCCCTTGCATCCCCCAAGGCTCAAGTCCGACTCAAGCCTGACCCTGGGGGATGTCACCTCTCTCAACATGACCATGCTGGAGGGGGGTGTCTCCTTCAACGTGGTGCCCTCCGAGATGGCTGCCAGCTTTGACATCCGCATCCCACCCACCGTGGACCTGAAGGTGGGCACCATGCCAGCCCTACCCAGGAGAGGAGGGGGGATGAGGGTGCCCTGCTCTCACCCCTCCTCTGGTCTCTGCCCAGGCCTTCGAGAAGCAGGTGGCCACGTGGTGCCGTGATGCTGGGGAAGGTGTCACCTTTGAGTTCCACCAGGTGAGGGGATCTCAGCTACCTGGCCTCCCCTGTCCCTCCCCTGCCAAATGCCACCCTCTCGCCCCTTCATCTGCCCTCTGCCTCTTGTCAGAAATGCATGGACCAACACATCACCTCCACTGAGGAGTCGGACCCATGGTGGAAGGCCTTCAGTGGAGTCTGCAGGGACATGTAAGTAGTGTCCCTAGGAAGGGCAGGATCCTGGCAGGGACATCCTCTGGTGGAAGCCAGGTGGTCCCTGGGGGCCTCTGAGGTCATGTCAGGGGCTGGGATGGGGATTTGCCAAAGCATCTCCCTGTTGCCCCGCAAAAGGGATGGGATTGAGTGTCCTGCAGGGATGAGGGATGTCCTGGCACAGTCTCTTTGCCCATGGGGTGTGAGTTGGACAGGGGACTCTGCTGGCAGTGTGTCTGTGCTGACACAGGGTCTGTCTTGGCAGGAAGCTGCAGCTCAAGCTGGAGATCTTCCCAGCTGCCACCGACAGCCGCTACATCCGAGCGGTGAGTGTGCTGCCAGCCTGCCCTCACCCGGGCTGGGACCACAGCCCCGAGCAGCAGCTGTGTGCAGCTGAAAGGGGGCTGTGACCTCACTCTGTGTGTCCCCATCTCCAGGCAGGACACCCTGCTATTGGCTTTTCCCCCATGAACCGCACGCCCGTGCTGCTGCATGACCACAACGAGTTCCTGAACGAGCAAATCTTCCTGCGGGGCATCGAGATCTACGCCCGCCTCCTGACTGCCCTGGCATCAGTGCCCCCGCTGCCCGCCGAGGGCTGAGCGCCTGGCGAGGGGCAGGGAGTGCCAAGCAGAGACACAAGGCTTTAAAAAGAGGGGCAGGGGCTCTGGGCACAGCAAATACCTGCTCTGGTGCTGGGGATGTAGATGGCATCGTGCCATGTTGGCTGTGTTCAGGGCTGGCCTGATGGGGACACCCACAGGGTTGTGTCCCCCGTGGTCAGGTGCCACCAGAGCCTCGTGCCCAGGTGCCTCCAGCCTTTCCTGGTGTTGTCAGTGCCTCCCCCTCTCCCTGTGCCATCTCTGGCTGCACTGGCTGGGTGATGAGGGGCTGGCCAGTGCCCCACTCTGCCTCCCCATGCCTTGTCCTGCCTCCCTGCCCGCTTGCTGGGGGAGCTGGGGCCAGTGCTGCCCACTCTCCCTATCAATAAATCTCCTTGGTAAGCACAGCCTGGAGCAGGGCAGTGTGTCTGTCTGTCTGTCCATGCTGGTGCTACCCACGGGGTCTCACTGAGGCACACAGATTTCCTGGTGGAGTGCAGTTGCTAGAGTGGTTCTCCTGCCCTGGGCTCATTGCCTGCATGACAGCAGCGCAGGCAGGATCCTGCCCGGGCAGGCTGAGGGCCTCTGCTCCCGATCAGCCTCGGGGGACGGGCACTGGGGCTCATCCTGCTCCCTCCCTCCTTCCCTCCCTCCTGAGCTTCTGCCGCTTGCACAGACCCTCTGGTCAGGGCAGGCAGCGAGCGGGTCTGGGCAGGCACCTCTGCTCACCTGCCAGAGCTGCCTTGGCTGCTCCTCCTCCTCCTCCCTGCTTGTTCCCAGCCCTGTGCGGCTCCCAGTGCCCCGGGGTGTGGGATCTGTCCTGGCCATGTGGCTTCCTGGGGAAACCAAGGGCCAAGAGTGAATTGGGGTGGTTTTACACGGCTCAGGAGGCTGCCAGAGCTGCTCCATTACAAAAGGTGGGGGTGAGCCAGGCTTCCCAGCCTCCTGACCTCTGTTTTAATTAAAAAAGCTGCTGGAACCCTTGGGGGGCTGGGAGTAATGAGGGTGTCGTGTGCTGGGCTGGGAGGACAGATGAGGCTGGTGGTGATGAAGCACTGAGGGAGAAGCCACCAGCTCCTGTGGGGAAGGATGCTCCTTCCCCTCCATCCAGTGCAGGGGGAAGTCCAACATTTTTGGGTGCAGGACATGCTGTGTGATGAGGCTCTCAGGGGAAGCTGGCATCTGAGGTCTCCTACAACCACATCCAGTGACCCAGCAGCCGTGGGGGAGGATGGCACAGGAGTGGTGTGGGTACCTTGGGGTCCTTGCGGGCCAGGATCCTTGCCCGGGGTGTTGGCACCTTTGCTTTTCCCTGCCCTATTGGTGTGCCAGGCTACCTGTGGCACCCTGTGCTCCCCCTATGGCACCCTACTCATTCCCCTCCCCATCTGGCCTGCTGTCCCCAGCCTTCCTGGCACTGAGATGGGACTGACAGCTGCGTGCTTGCTGATGCTGGGCGATCACAGCACGCCGAGCATCCTCCTTGGGGACAGGTCTGTGTGGCCTCTCCTGCTCCTCCAGCGGTGCGAGACCAGGGGACCAGAGCTTCCCTGCCTTGCTCCCCATCCTCGGGGATGAGCCGGAGGTGCTGCCAGGGTCACTTCAGGAGAAGGGGACTGCAGTGAGGTCTAAAGCTGTTGTATCGCACTAAAGCGTCGCTGGCAGGGACACTTTGGGGTGCGCGGAGCTCTCGGGTCTCCCCGGGAGATGGGGCCGTGTCCCCGCGCATCCCCGCCGCCCGGGGCCGGGGTTTGGCGGGGCCGGGCCGGGGCGGGCCGGGGCGGGCCGGGGGCGGTCGGATGGCGGCCCCATAAAGGCTCGGTGCCACGGCGGGCCGAGGGCGCGGCGGCGGGATGCGGGTGGCGGTGTCGCTGTCGCTGTGCTGGCTCTGGGCGGCGGGGCTCAGCCTGCCCCGGCTGCGCCTGTCCTACCGCGGTGAGCCGGGCCGGGGGCACCTGCTGCGGGACGGGACGGGGGTGGCCAGGGAGGCGTGACCTCGGGGGACAGCGTTGGGGACCTGGGGAGCCTCAGCTGCGGGAGCTGCACCCAGTGCGGGGTTTTGGGGCGGTTTGTGGGCAAATTGTGCTGGGGTTTCGTGGGTGGCTGCTCTGCACCCTCCGCTCCCCGCCGGGACGTAGGGGACCCCCGAGGAGGAGGAGGAGAGGAGCGGGGTGACGGGGACAGGGATGTGCCGGTGCCGCCGGGCTCCGCGCCAGCCCCGCCGCTGCCATGGGGGCTCGTCTCCCACGCGGCGTGCGGGGAAACTGAGGCACGGCGGTGTCCTGGCCCTGCACGCTTTGGCTCCTGTGCCGGGCGGGTGCTCAGCATCCTGCCCCCGGCTGTTTGGGGGTCCCGGTGCACCCCCGAGCCCCGTCGCGCTGGGTTGCGGGTGCCGGGGCCCCTCGGGGGTGCGGGGGCAGCGCTCGGGTTTAATTAAAGCTCTCCCTGTGATCCTGCTCTGGCTCGCCGCATCCCCCGCTCTGCCAGCCTAATCCGTGGCTGCTCCAGCCAAACCTGACAGAGCCTGGGGCGCCCCAGTCTCCTCCCGGCCTCAAAGCAATGAACCTGCTCTAAAAAATGCAACATAAAATAAATTACATCATGTATATCTTCCCCCTTCCTTCCCAGGAGGGGGACAGACCTGGGCAGCCCCGCACTTCCAGAGCCTCGGGAGCTGCAGTGCCAGGGAAAGTCGCTCCTGTGCTGCCTGGGCTGGGGGTTCCCGGGTTTGGCTGCACCCCTTGCTCTGTCCTGGGGCACAGCAGGTGACCCCAGGGTCTGCCTGTCTGTGGAACGGGAAACTGAGGCACACAGTGCCCCCCATCCCTCATGCTGCGAGCGCGGCGTGGCTCATGGCTCTGCCCCGGGACGCGACCCGGTGTCCTCAGGCTGGCCTTGGCACAGGGTGAGGGGATCTGGGGTCTCAGCAGGGGTGAATCGCGGGGCTCGGTGTCTGGCTCAGAGTCTGATCCTCTCCAGCACAAAGTCCATTTCCCAGGTGCGAGGAGCTGCCCGGGGCGGGGTGGAAGCTCCTCAGCCTCCCACGGGAAGCCAGCCACCTTTGGAAGCTGCCTTTTTTTTTTTTTTTTTTTTTTTTCTCCCTTAAGCTGGTTATTCCATTCGTTTTCCAAATTGGAAACAGCAACTGAAATTTCCCATGAAACAAATTCTGCCACCGCCTTCTCCCCGGGGGAAGAAAAAAGAAAAAGAAAATTTCAATTAAAGACATTAGTCTCTGAAATGAAAACCGTGGTGAGCTGAGGCTGTTTGTGCAGAGCTCCTCGTCCTGGGCTCTGCGTGGCTGCTGGCTCTGGCTGTGAGGTGACTCTGTGGGGTGACAGGGACAGGCACTGTGCTGTGGGTGCAGGGGTGGCCGTGTACCCAGCTCTCCCTCACACTTCCAGCCGCTCTTTCCCTTTTGTTTTCACTTCTAGCAGTGGCTCATGTGAGAGGAGAAAGAGCATTTTGCTGTTGTGAGGACCAGCAATATTTTCCTGTACTCTTTGCTGTCCCTCCCCAGGGACCCCACCCTGGGGTGAGGGTGTCCCAGGGATGGATGGGCATGGCAAAGGGCTGGTCTCTGGGGATTGCAGGGGAAGGAGCCCTGAGCCATTGTAACCCGAGGCACAGGAGGAATTCTCCAGGTCTGGGGGAGAAGGGGAAGCCTTGCCTGAAACAATGAAAGGAGCCTGCCGACTTTGCCAGTGTTGTTTTGAGCTGGGAAAATATTATTGCTGGGCAAGAATAGAAGGAGACGACAGTGTTTTCCTGGGCTGGACCTGGCCATATGGGAGGACCTGGTGCTGTAGGACACAGGGAGGAGGGTGCCAGACTGGGTGAAGGGACCAGCACTGCCTGGAGCCAGCCCTGCTTGCAGGCACGGGGGTGTTTCCAATGGGGATGGAGCACTGGGGCTGTATCCCCCATGCCCCTGGGGCACTGGGAACTGCCCCTGAGCAGGGATAGGGTGTGTAGTGGGGTGAAGGTGTCTGCTGTCCCCTGCTGGGGATGGACCTTGCCTCCCTTGCAGGGCCTGGAAGAGGCATTTCCACCAGAATGGGAATTATGTCACTGGCCACCTCCTTCCTGGAAGCGACAAATGTCCCCCCAGCAAGAGCAGGACTTGGTAGCCCAGTGTCCTGACCTGTGGTGACTGGGTTTGTCCCAGCACCATGTCCCTCTTCTGGGGACATGTGTGGGAGATGCTGGGGCTGGGTTTTTCCCTGGGGTCAGCTGCAGTGGCTGGCACTCTTCCAGGCTGGAGGGTGTTTGGGGACAGAGCTGTGCTCATCAATGGTGCTTTGTCCTCTCCTTCTCTGTCTGGCAGGCACAGTGGCCTGGCCTGGGGTCAGGATGGGTTCTCAGAGCCCTGTGAAGCTGAACCATTCCCTCTGGCCCTCTCCCTCTGGCAGCTGTGGCACTCTGTGGGCACCACTGTGCCGGCTCGATGACCCTGAAAGTAATTTCCTACTGGAAACCATTTGAGCCACTGCCCCCATGTCATCATCACTGTGAGGCATTGCACGAGATTCAGGCTTGGACTTGCTCTGGGGGCTTTGGCTGTCAGAGCCTGTTGTCTGGGATGTGATGTCCATCTCTGGGATACCCCTATGCTGGTGCCTCTTCCCAAGTGCCTGGTCTGTGCCATGGAGGAAACCTTCCTGCCAGTGAGTTCTGGTGGCACTGGCAGCAGCGGGCTTTGTGTGGCAGTTTCCCCATGGTACTGGCTGGGTGCCTGCTATTGTGTCCCTGGCTGGCACCCAGCAGGGACAGGACCTGCCTTGCACCCACCCCGTGTCCGGTCTCGCCTCCATCCCAGCCTGGGGCTGGTGGCACTGCCCAGCCCAGTTTGCTGTGGCACGGCCACAGTGGGAGTCTGGACTGGTTCAGCCAAACCTTGCTGGGGGTGGCAGCCTTTCCTGGGACCCTGCTGCTGATTGCTGGCTCTGCAGCTTTGTCCTTGGCTGGCAGGGAGGGCAGCACTCCAGCCAGGCTGAGGCTGGGGTGTCCATGAGGCAGATGCTGCAGGCTGGGGTGGCTGTGAGCAGCTCTGCTGGCTCCTGCGCAGCTGCATGACACTCAGCAGCTCAGAGGAGCCCTTGGGGATGGGATGGCTCCTGCTGATGATGCTTTCACCTCTTCCTGGCAGAGCTTTTAGCCTCCAACCGCTCCGTGCTGTTCTTTGGCCACCGCGGCTCCCTGGGCCTGCGCTGCCTCTACCTGGACGAGTACCGCGACCGGCTCTTCCTCGGAGGCAAGGATGTGCTCTACTCCCTGCTCCTGGACGGGGCCACTGCAGGTGCCAAGGAGGTGAGCTGGGTGCTCCGGGGGTGTCTGTCCCCACCCTGGCTCCCTGTGGGCCTGTCGGTGTCCAGTGAGCTGGGCGAAGTCACTCTGCAGCAAGGCCTGCCCTGGGCATCGCCTCATCTCAAGTGCCTCGAAATTATTCTGTAAACTTGTAGTGCCTGGCAAGGGCAGGCTGGCTGAGGTGGCTGGAGGGAAATTAGCTGGCAGTTAGTCATGATCATCAGCCTAGGAGACTGGTGGTGCAGCTCACCAGTGAGCTGGGCACTCAGCATTGTTTTGGACTCCACTCTTCTAAGAAACTGCCACTGGGAGATGGAGTGATGCCCATCCCCATCTGGGCATCCTTTTCAGAGGGCAAATATTCAGCTGAAAGCCTGCAGAGGCAAGGAGCTAAAGGGATCCATCACTGCAAGAACTTGTGCCAGGGTTCACCTGGCAAAGCCTCCAAATCTCTCCTGGTTCCTTGGTGGGAGAGGTGATGAACCAGAATGATGATGCTGGGTGCTGGCTCCCCTCCTCTTTCACCCTCTCCACTTTGACTTTTTGTTTTCCAAACCCGGCTCTGGGCTGTTTCTAGCTGAAGAGAGGGGAGGAGGAAATGAAGTGCCCCTCAGCGAGCTGGGTCACTGCAGTGGGGTCAAGGGCTTGTGTACCCAAGCTGCCCTCGGTCTGAGAGCTGCCAAAGGCTGTGGGGGACAGAGACTCCATCACTCCTGCTGTCCCCTGGGTACCCTTTCCCCAGGCCACCCACAAGCCCACCCCCTTCCAGGGCAGCTCCAGCCATTCCCAGCATCACCACCCAAATCCAGCCCGGCTGTGGGCTCTGACTGCCAGGCTGCATCTGCCCAGGAGGGAGGGTCCTGCTTGGGGTTGTGGGGTGGGAGTGCCTGGCTGGGTGGGCTCCAGGGAGCTGTGGTCCCTCTCTCTGTCCCTCTATCTCCTTGCCATTGGCAGCCTGGGGACGTGGATTTGCATGGCTGGGTGTCTGCTGTCCCCCCTCCCTGCTCCAGCCCACCCTTTGTGTTCCAGATCTATTGGCCACCCCGCCCTGGGCAGACGGAGGAGTGTCTTCAGAAGGGGAAGGACCCAGGGGTGAGTCTCTCCCCGTGTGTGCTCTGCTGTGAGCTGGGGGTGCCAGATGGGTCCCCTTGTGACAGATGGCTCCTCCCATGTTGGGGCTGTGCCATGTCACCTGCCAGGGATGGCCCTGGGGCTCAGGGGCCAGTTAATCCTGGTGCAAGAGGGAAACTGAGGCAGGGAATCTGTGGCCAATCCTGGCCACGCAGGAGGCTTGCTCCAGGCTTTGGAAAACCTGTCTTAGTTGCTGTGCTCACAGAGTGGTGGCCAGCATGTCCCAGTGTGGCAGCACGAGCAGGCAGGGTTAGCTGGGTTCTGGGACTGCAGCTTGGAGGGACCCAAACCCCCATGCTGTGCTCCAGACCCCAGCAACACTGCCTGCCCCATCCTGGCTGTCCCTGATTGTGGGAAATCTGTAACTGGCTCAGGTTTGGTGACCTTGTTCCCTAAACCTTACCCGTTTTTGCATCCTCCTGCCCGATATGAAGCAGGACTGTGGCGGGGAGAAAGTCCCCAAGGCTCCCCTGGCCCAGACAAATTACTCCCAGGAGTCCCTGTTCTGCTCTCTGTGTTTATTTTACCAGCTCTCACCGACAGATCCAAGCCAGGCCAGGCTCAACTTTTTATTTTTCTTGAACGTATATTTTTTTCCCCTTGCTATTTTAGAGGCTCTTTGCGAAGGGAAAATAAACAGCAGGAGGCTGGGAGCCCCCGGGGCGGCTGGGCAGCGGTGTTCCCAGCAGAGGAGGGGCCTGCATCCCGCTGTGGAGGGGACAATGGAGGGCAGGCAGGGCTGGTGCTGGCCGGGGGAGCTGCCAAGCTAATGGTGGAGAAGGATGGGAGCCCTTTTCCAATGGGAACTGCCAGGAGAGAATGCACAAAGTCAGAGGTGGCAGGTCTCCAGCCCTGGGAATGTCACTGCTGCCGTCCTTCAGAGAAGGGGACAATTCCAGACGGCAGCGAGCAGGGCTGTTCTGGAGGCAGCCCAGGATGCCTGTGGGTCTCTGTCTCCACTGTTTCCTCCTTTTGTTTCATCCCTGGCGTAAGCAGGAACGTGACGGGGAAGGATGTCCTTGCATCTGGTCACGTCCTGGGCGCCAGGGGTTCGGGGCAGGGTGTGCAGCTTGCAGGGCAGGTGACATTGCTGCCCTGGCCAGCGTGCACTGTGCCACAGGGTGAGTGCACAGGTGCCTGTGGGCAGGAGATGGCAGCTGGATCCTGTGTGGTTCCCCGGGATGCTCTGGGCAGCAGGAGGAGCAGTAAAAAGCCCTGTAGTTTTGCAGTGGGCTGGGGCCCACCCAGATTAAGTCCATGCAAGCCCTGTCAGTGGGCACAAGCTGCCACCCCAGATCCCTGGCACCAGGCTGGGTGGAGCCCTGGGAGCCAGGGCTGGGGCTCACCCACTGTGGCAGGGCCCCAGGCAGAGGCAGGGAGCTGGGGCGGGCACAGTGACCCAGTGACCCTTCAATACCCCGTGACCCTTCCTGTCCCTGCTGTTCCCCAGACTGACTGTGCCAACTATGTCCGTGTGCTGCATCCCTACAACCGGACACACCTGCTGGCCTGCGGGACAGGCGCCTTCCACCCCATGTGCACCTTCATCTATGTGGGGCACCGTGGTGAGGTAGGGCAGCATCCCCAGCAGGACAGCCCTGGAATGTGGGTCCCCATTGCCTGCCTCTCTCCTGAGGGGCCTTGGGACTGCAGGGGGATGCTGGATGTGCTGTTTGCTCTAACCTGAGTACTGGTGGTGGGGGGAGTGTCAGGAACCAGCTCCCTGTTGTCCCGTTGTCCTTCTGCTACTCCCTGTCCAGCTTTCCCACCTGTCTGGCCTGGGATCCCCTTTATAGACCTGTCCCCAGGGGCTGGTGTCCTGCCAGGGGCTGAGGTAGGGGTGGCATTTTCTCCTCTCCAGCTCACTGCTCATAAATCAGGTTGGCTGGGGTGAAATGGCAGGGCACCCCTCAGAGCCCTCCCTACAGCCTGGCCCTGTCTGGGCAGCAGGAGCCCTGTCTGTACCATGATCACTCTGACCAGGGAGCCGAGCAAGCAACGGGGCTGGTGGGTCCCCTTCAGCTGCCATGCACCCTCATGGGATCAGTCTTGCCTCAAAAAGCTGTTTGCAGATGGTCCTTTGGGTGCCCTGAGTGAGGTGCAGGTTGGGCAGGGAGCAGAGGTGGCCCCACCATGGCCCAGGGCTCACCAGCCTGCTCCCTCCCCAGCACACCTTCAGCCTGGACGCTGCCAGTGTGGAGAGCGGCCGGGGCCGGTGCCCGCACGAGCCCAGCCGCGCCTTTGCCAGCACCGTCATCGGTGGGTGTCCTCCTGGGGATGTGGGAGCTCGGGGGTGTCCCAGGGCCGGTCCCCGTGGCAGCAGCTGGGTGTGTTTGCAGGAGGGGAGCTGTACGCCGGCCTCACGGCAGATTTCCTGGGGCGCGATCCTGGCGTGTTCCGCAGCATGGGGACGCGCTCCGCCCTGCGCACGGAGGTGGATCAGCGCCTGCTGCATGGTAACAGCTGCCCTCTGCCCCTCCATTGCCCCCAGCCAGGAACCACCAACCCTGTGGCCATGCTGCAGCATCCCCCATGCCAGCTAAGGGCAGAGACAGGCACCAGGGCAGCAAGGTCTGGGGGTGGTGCTGGCTGGCATCCAGCCCCAGCATGGACTGAGGCTTTGGAGTTGGTGGCTGTGCCCTCTCTCCTCACCTGACATGACTGGCTCTTGTTTGCAGATCCCAAATTTGTGGCAGCCCACTTGATCCCAGACAACGATGACCGGGACAATGACAAAGCCTATTTCTTCTTCACGGAGAAGGTGGTGGAGGCAGACAGCAGGGAGCACGCCATTGTCAGCCGTGTGGGGCGTGTCTGCGTGGTAGGATGCTGGTGGGGACCGTGGGGGACAGGGATGCACCAGTCACAGCAGTCGCCCTGATACTCCTTGTCCCTGCAGAACGATGCTGGTGGCCAGAGGGTGCTGGTCAACAAGTGGAGCACCTTCAACAAGGCCCGGCTGGTGTGCTCAGTCCCCGGCCCTGATGGCATTGACACCTACTTTGATGAGCTGGGTAAGGAGTGAGCTGGGTAAGTGAGATACAGCTCTGTACAAGTGGAGCTGTATCTCACTGGGGCTAGTCACTTAGTTGGATTTCAGGAAAAAGCCCATGCTTTCATTTCCAGAGGATGTCTTCTTGCTGAGGACGAAGGATAGGAAGAACCCAGAGATCTATGCCCTTTTTAGCACTGTCAGGTGAGTGCTCCAGCTCCAGCCTCTGGGGACATCCAGCTGCAGCTGCCCATGACCTGCCCTGTCACTGTCACCAAGGATTGCTGGCTGCTCCCCATGTGTTTTGGGGATGTGGGTGCCCCTGCTGCCAGCAGTGTCAAGCATGGCTCTGCTCAACCCCCTCTCCATCCCCTTGCAGCCACGTTTTCCGGGGCTCTGCTGTCTGTGTGTACCGCATGGCCGACATCAGGGAGGTGTTCAACGGGCCCTTTGCCCACCGGGAGAGCCCCCATCACCAGTGGGCTGCCTACGAGGGCAGGGTGCCCTACCCACGGCCGGGCGTGGTGAGTGACTCCCTGGAGCTCCAGGTCCCTCCCCTCCTCCAGCTGCTCTTCTGGGCTGGTGATGGAGCCATGCCCATTTCTCACCTGCTGAAGAGGTCAGCTGATGCTTTGCCAAGCTCTGGCACAGGGGTGGAAGAGATGGATGCCAAACTGGAAGGCAGAGAGGGACCCAAGACATCTCTGAGGGACGATGGAGGGGGAAGGAGTGATGGGTGCAGGGGTGTCTGGGCTGAGCTGGTCCCCTCTGTCCCTGCAGTGTCCCAGCAAGACCACCAACCAGCCCCGGCGGCAGTATGGCACCACCAAGGACTTCCCTGATGAGGTGCTGCACTTTGCCCGTGCCCACCCCCTCATGTTCCAGCCCGTGCTGCCCCGGCACCGCCGGCCCCTCCTGGTGAAGACTGACCTGCCCCAGCGGCTGCGCCAGCTCGTGGTGGACAGGGTGGAGGCTGAGGATGGGCAGCATGACATCCTCTTCCTCGGCACAGGTGAGCAGCAGGGGCAGAGTGCAGGAAGGAGCCGCAGAGCTGGGGGTCCCAGTGGGCACCCCCTGGGCTGCGAGATGCAGGGTGCTCACACCTCCATCCTCCTGGGCCCCCAGATGCTGGCTCGGTGCTCAAGGTGGTGGTCACGCAGAAGACAAACTCAGCCGTGACTGAAGAAGTCATCCTAGAGGAGCTGCAGGTTTTTAAGGTGACATTTACTGCCCCACTTGCAAGGGAGGGGGCAGTGGGGTGGGCTTAGGTTGCGGACACATGTAGGGATGGAGGGTCAGGGCTGTCACTGCATTGTTGGCCACTGGAAGGTCTCAGGGTTGTGAGGGCAGAGGCTGGCTGGGGGTATTTTCACCCTCCCCAAAACATTCCTGATGCTCTGCCAAGCCCTGGTGGCTCTGAATGAGCCAGGCTGTCTGTGGTGGGGATTATGCCAGCCTGATGTCCACTCCCCTCCCCTACAGATGCCTGTGCCCATCACCCAGATGGAGATCTCTGTCAAACGTGTGAGTACAGACAAGGCTCAGCCACGGGGCTGGGGACCAGGCAGGTGTCCAGCTGTGGTCACCAGCTCCCTAAAGCCATGTCATGTGTGCCCTGGGGTGTCCTGGCTGGGCCCCCAGGTACTGAGCCCATGGGGGTTGCCAACCTCACCACCTTGGTGCTGTTCCCCCAGCAAACGCTCTATGTGGGCTCCAGCCTGGGCGTGGCCCAGGTGCGGCTGCACCAGTGCGAGTCCTACGGCACTGCCTGTGCCGAGTGCTGCCTGGCCAGGGATCCCTACTGTGCCTGGGATGGCACTGCCTGCACCCACTACCAGCCCTCGGGCAAGCGCCGCCAGCGCCGCCAGGACGGGCGCCACGCTAACCCTGCCCACCAGTGCCTGGACCAGAACCTCACCGGTGAGACACTGGGGGTCCCAGGGCTGGGGGGCTCCTCACAGTGCTCCAGGATGGCCTGACATGCACAGCCCTGGCACACAGAGGGGCTTATGGCCTTTCCATGTGGGCACCCTCACCTGCCCATCTCAGAGACCAGGGCATGCCCCAAGAGAAGGTGGGTGCTGCTTGGGCTGGGGCACTGGGAGAGAAGGGGATGAAGCCACACAGTAGCCAAGAGGGGCTGGCACCTGGTGGGGGCAGGTGGAAGCCTGGCTATGTGCTCCCTGCCAGCCCATGCCTGTGTTTGCCCTAGTGGACGATTTTGAGAGCGTTGAGGAGAAGGTGCTCTACGGGGCAGAGGACAACAGCACCTTCCTGGAGTGCATGCCCCGCTCCCCGCAGGCCAGCGTGCAGTGGTTTGTGCAGAGGCCGCCTGACGAGCAGCGGGACGAGGTGAGGCTCCCCTGCCCTGCTCCCGATGTGGGGACACGGGAGGGACGTGGGGGCACACCCGCACCCTGCCAACCCCCGGTGGCCCGCAGGTGAAGACGGACGAGCGGATCGTGCAGACGGAGCAGGGGCTGCTGTTCCGCAGGCTGCACCGGCACGACGCCGGCACCTACTACTGCAAAACGCTGGAGCATGGCTTCACCCAGACCGTGGCCAAGACCGCCCTGCGGGTCATCCCCAGCCAGCAGCTGGCTCACTCCTTCCCCCGGGGCCCGGGGGACGAGCTCCCAGCCCTGCTGTGCCCTGAGCCCCGGCTGGTGCCACAGGCTCCCAAGAGCTGGTTCAAGGACATCATGCACCTGGTGAGCTCCCCGAACCCGCGGCGTGTGGAGGAGTACTGCGCCCGCCTCTGGTGCAGCAGCCGCCCCCAGCACCGCAAGAGCAAGCTGGCCCAGGCCAAGCTGGTCCTGGCTGGCGTGGACGTGGCCAAGAAGGGACGGACAGGCAAAGCCCACAGCGAGAGGAACCGCGTGCCCCGGCACGCAGTGGCCACTTAGGGAGGGCAGGGGACGGACGTGGGGCAGCTGTGGGCAGGGACCAGCTCCCTGTGCTGCTGCTGGGGCCTCTTCACCTGCTGCTGTGTGGCTTGCAGTGCTGCCAGCCTGGTCCTCCTGGATGGGCAGGTCCCTGTCACCCTCAGGGGCTGCAGGGTCACCTCACAAACAGGCAGTGAGGTGGGACATGTTGGCCCCCCTTGCTCTTGCAGGTGATGCAGCAGGTGGGGGCCGTGGTGCCTGGGTGGGCTGGGGCACAGTGGCACAGTGCCACCCAGGCCATGCTGTCACCCAGGTGCTGCCTGGGTCCCTCTGTGAATACTGGGGCCATGTGTGGTGCCATGGGGAGCGGCTGATGGCTCCAGGCTCTTTCCACACCAGCACAGAGCCTGGGGAAGATGATGCCTGCTCATCTGTATGGGGGAAAGCCAGCATCATCCCAAAAAGCCTCTGTGTGCAGGAGGAGCTCTGTCACCTGCTGTGCCTGGGGAGCCAGAGCTGTGCTGTGCCACCCAAGCTGTGTCCTGAGGGACAGGGCTCCTGCCTACCCTCCCTTGGCACTGGGACACACTCAGCAGTGCCAGCTGTTCCTGGGTGCAGCTCCCCACTACCCCTCTCACAGTTTTAGGGCTGGACAGGGCTGGGGAGAAAAGAAAAGCCAATGGCTGTGGGCAGGTTAGACCTGTTCCTGGGTAAACACTGGGAGAGGCACTAATGCCACCACTGTCACTGTGCCCAGGTGGGAGCAGGGACAGGCAGAGGGCAGCCCCAGCAGAGTTTGGGGGGCTGCACCACACCGGGGGTGGTTTCTGCTGGTGGGTGGCCCTGCAGGGCTGGTTTGGGTGGGCCTCTGCTGCCTGGCAGAGCTAAAGCAGCACCCAGGGCCTCCCCCAAATGCAGGGGTTGGGGGTAGGAGCATGGAGGGCACCTCCAGGCTGCCAGCAAGGTGTTCCTTGCTTTCCTCAGCCGGAATGAGCTCACTCACTGAGCCCGGGGTGATAAAGATCGGCCCCTTCCTGAGGCAGGGCAGCCCCACACAATGGTGTGAACCGCAGCCCCGCCGGGACCGGCATTGTTCAGAGCTGCAGGAACGGGAAAGAAAAATAATAATAATAATAATAGTAATAATAATTAAAAGGCCCTAAATAGCTCACACAAAGCCAGGTCATGATATCATCTCTCCTCCCCGTGGGCATTTGTGCTGCAGCAGCAGCTCCCTGGGAGCACTGCCCCATCCCAGAGATGGGCTGGGGGCTTTGCCCTCTTTTCCTCCCTGTCCCACCTGTCCTGCAACCTCCTGGGATGGGAGAGCTGTGGTGGGGCTGGCAGGCTGGGACATTTCTGCAGGGAGGGGAGTGGTGCGGGTGGTGCTGATTTATGGAGCCAAGCACGGGGATCTGGATAATTGCAGGCCTGGGGGGCACAGGTGAACAGCAGCCAGCATGCAGAGACAGGGAGGGACGGGGTGAAAAGCCTGAAATGAGACAGCAGTGTGATTCCCCAGGGCCCGGATTACGCAGCTCTGCAGTGCCTGCACTGACCTGTGCACCCCTGTGCCCCACAGAGCAGGGCTGGGCTGCCCAAGCTGGGGGAGGCAGCAGGAGGGGCCCTGAGGGCTCTGCTGCCTTTGGGATCTGGCCTGAGGTGAGCTGTGACACGCTGGAGGTGGCACCAGAGCCAGTAATGCTTCAGATTGAGCAGGAACATGCACCAGGAGCAAACAGTCCCTAAATATTCCCTTCTTTTTTTGTACTTTTTGTACAGGTATTTTGTCCCTGCTCCCAGTAAATCTCTGGGGTGGCTCAGCCTGGTGCTCCTGGGTGCATTTACCACTAAGGCTGGAGCAGGAGAGATTTTTTCAGGGCTGCATTCTGCAGCCTTGTCGCTGGTGATCACCAGCCAGCTGAGGCAACCTGTGACCCTAGGAACTGCCAGGGAGGGGCTGAGCAGCCATGAGCACGCCCACATGCACCTGGGGCTGGGAGGAGGCAGCACCCCGGGTTCTGCAGGGGAGGAGTCCCACCTGGGCCCGGCACTGTCCCGGGGCAGGGTGGGTGAGGGGATCCTTGGGGCCGGGCAGGCGTGGGAACGGCCCCGAACAAAGCCACTTCTTCTATTTTTATCCTGCTTCCCAAGGAAGTGCTGGCAGCCTGCCGGCCTCCCAGGCAGCCACGGTGGGGCTGCTGGCCAGGCCAGGCCTCACACCTTCAGCACACAATCACAGCACCCACTGGGCTGGAAGAGACTCCTGAGTCCAACCTGTGACCCGACACTGCTGTGTCACCAGCCCGTGGCAGAGTGCGAGAGCCAGCCTTGCCTTGAACACCCGCAGGGACAGTGACCCCACATCTCCCTGAGCAGCCTGTTCCAAGGTCTGATCACCTGTGCTGTGAATAAATTCTCCCTGATGTCCAACACCTCCCCTGGTGCAGCTGAAGACCGTGTCCCTCTCATCCTTCGACAGCTGCTGGGAGGAGAGGCTGGGCAGTGCAGCCCTCAGCAACAGGGCAGCCCGGGCTGCTGAGTCTGAGCCCCATCATCATCACCATCCCCAAACAACCCCACAGACAAATAAAACGCCACAGCCCCAGCAGGCAGATGCTCCCACATTATCATTTTTGCCATTTCTTTCTGCCCAACATGTAAATTTTCAGAGCCCCTGTTATGAGCACGGGGCACGGGCTCCATCCTGCAGCCCTGCAGGTTGCTGTTCTGGGGGAGGCCTGTCCCCAGCAGTGCTGTGGGGTGTCACAAGGAGCAGAGGGTCCCTGAGGCACAGGGCAGAACTGAACAAGCATTGAGTACCATAGTGTCTGGAGAACTGCAGGCATAAAGCTGACGAGCATGTGCCAATAGCTGAAGTCCCCAGACAATAAAGGGAAGTAGCAGCACACAGTGAGGAAAGGGAGAGTAGAGAGGCTGGAAATCAGTCACCAGAAGCACAGAGAGATGTGACAAACCCTACTGCTTTAGGGGCAATAAGCTCCAGACATCCATCCTTCCTGCACACCCTGCACCAGGAAGAATGTGTAAAACATGTTCACTGTCCTGTGAAAAACACATTCACTGTCCTGTAAACCTTTAAACAGTAAATAAAGGACAATAGGAGACAAAGCCCATAAAGTAAAGATTGTTATGGCCAGGTGTGTCTCAGCCAAGAGCACACCTGCTATTTGGAAACACCCTTCATGTAGCATTTCTACGCCATTAGCCTGTTACATATTCATAAACAATTATGCATACTAAACGTTTCCCCAAACTATTTTACATATTCCAGGAACTGTTTAGCATGGCTCCTCCTTGGTTCCACCCTTCTAGAGCACGTGTATTCCTTGGCTGTGGGTTTGGTCCATTTTATCACCAGCTGCAGTTTTGTCCCCGGCCCACTCTGCCTTCAGACAGTGAGTGCTGGTGGCTGCACATCTGTACAGGTGTCCTCATCCTGTGTCCATGGGATGTTATCCCATCCCAGCAGGGAGTGTAACACAGGCACACACACATCAGCTATTTCACCAAGCTCAATGACCAACAGAAATACAAACTGTATCTTTACAACAAAGTTGCTTTAACACCACACATGTAAATCTATTTTAATATTCACGAAAACCCAACGTTACAGTATGGATGGGTAGCAGCAAAAGCTCGGGGGCCTCTTCCTGCTCAGAGCAGATTTCCTGGGAACACCGGGCCATTCCCAGGCCATTCCCGGGCTCTGCCTCAGAGCAGTTTCCCAGGCCATTCCGGGGCAATTCCCAGACCCTGCCGGACCATTCCCGGGCCATTCCTAGGCCATGCCGGGCCAATCCCGGGCCCCTATTCTGAGCAGTTTCCCAGGCCATTCCCGGCCCATTCCCAGGCATTCCCGGCTCATTCCTGGCCCATTCCCAGGCAATCCCGGGCCCGCCCGTCCGCCCCCGCCCCAACATGGCGGCGTGTCGCGGCCGGCTGACATCACCGCGTGCGATGACGCAGAGCGGGGAGCGCCGGCGGGGCCCGCAGTGGGGGCCGGACATGGCGGCGCGGCCCGGCCCGCGGGAAGATGAATAAGGGCTGGCTGGAGCTGGAGAGCGACCCCGGTGAGCCGGGACACCGCACCGCGCAGCGGGCGCGGCTGGGGACGGGCCGAGGCACAGCTCCGGGCGGCCAAGGGGCTCTGAGGGACACGCGGGCAGCGGGGCCTGGCTGGGGGGGACGTGGCGGACGGGCCAGGGAGGCTGCAGGGGCGGGCTGGGGCTGTGGGGCACGGGTGGGGTGTAGCGATGGGATTTGGGGTGCACGGGGGGAGCTTTGGGGGGGCTGGAGATGAGCTGGTAAAGCTTGGGGGGGCTGCGGGTATGGAGTGTGCGGGTGAAGTTCTGGGGGCTGGGGCTATGGGAGCACCGGTGGGGCTGGGGCGGTGCGGGAGCACAAGGCAGGGCTGTTCCCTTCCCGCTGCCCTGGGGTGGGTGCTGTGGCAGAGTCACGGAGTTGTTTCAGGGTTGGGATTTAGGGCTAAAGCTGGTGTTGTCTGAAATGTTGTTTTAACCCTCTGGGTTCCTGTAGTGTGCAATGGGGCTGTCCTGTGCAAGGCTGGGACCTGCTCTCTGGGATGGGGTGGTGAGTTTTTTGGGGCTGTGGGTGAGGAAATGTGACCTCTGGAATTATCCTTGTCTCTTGCACTCAGCAAAGGAGTCTGTTGTCCCAGTCACCCCCAGTTTTGCTGCTCTTTATTCTCTTTACTGGTACTTAGAAAAGGCTGAAATCATTCCCCTCCTGGCCTTCATCACGGCAGAAAGTCCCAGGACATGGTTTGGATTCCCACAGCTGGGAGGGAAGGTTATTTGCTTGGGGGACAATGTCTGGGCATAGGCAGGGTTTTTTGGCTATGTGGCAGTTTGGATGCAGGGGTGGCACCTGGGACAGAAGTTAGGAGTGACCCATGTGCTGCTCTCAGCACATCCCAGTAGCTGAATCTCTCTCCCCTGCCTCTGACCGGGGCTTGGGTGGAATGTGTGGGTGCTTTACTGGTCAGGAAGGGTCGGTGGATCCAGGTTTGGGTGGGGAGGAGAGCCCTGGGGACATGCAGGCTGCTGGCATAGTGTTGTGTGAGCTTGTGGACACCAGGACGTGTCCAGCCAAGCCATATAACGTGGTGTGGGTGTTGGAGTGTTCCAGGAGAGCTGTCAGCAGCAGGGCTGTGCCTCTTGTGGGTGCTGAGGTAAAATGAAATGCTGAAATATGCCAGAGAAAACAGTGGGGCTGGAAGGGACGAGGAAGGTGATGGGATGTGGTGTAATGGCCTGGCCTCCCACTGGTTTGAAGCATGTTATTTCCACAGCATATTGTTTCTCACTGACCATTTTGTAAGAAATACAATGTTTTCTGCTCAATTAATGAAGACTTCTCGCTCCCAAGAGTTTCCTCCCTGTTTTAATCATTTCAGCTTTGGTGTGGAAGCCCCTTGGGCTCTTCTTAATTGAGTCACATACATCAGGGTCCTTAAATCCATTGCTTACAGAGATGTTTCTCTGGATTTAATCCTTCTTATTGGTATTCCCTGGACTTCCTCCCAGGCTTTCAGCAGCCTTTCTAAGGGAGCTAAGAAAGCAGATTTGTTATTCCAGTCTCGAACTCGCTTCCTCCACAGGCAGAGTGACTGCCTGAGAATTGGGCTGACTGCCTTTGCTCCAGCATCAGAGGGGCAGCTGCTGCTCAGATATCTGATAATCCTTGTTTTCTTGTGGTTGTCTCTGTGTCCCTGGTTATGTCCTCCTGTAATTTGTAGCCACTGGAAACAGGCTGTTGGATTTGGTTCCCCCAAAGAGACAGGGAGATGAAGATGAGCTTCTTTCAGCCCTTGGACTTCCCTGCAGCCCTGTTGCTGTGATCTGGATCTCCCCTCAATGATTTTCACTAACATGAACCGAAATTATATTTTTTTAAGTGTCTAGTGATATCTTCAGTCATTTATCTCTCTGGTTGCAGGTGTGTGTGTGTCATTTAGGTGCTCCCTGCTGCTCACTTGGCAGCCAGCTGCAGTGGGCTCTGGCAGGGAAGAGTTGGTTCAGGTTCCCTTGAGGAAGAGGATGGTCTGTGGGGATGGAGGGGTGAAGGTTGTTGGAGCACTCTGAGCTCAGCATCCCCACTGCTGGCACTGGGTGTGATCCTGGTGCCTCTGCTGTGGAATCTCTGGCTGTGCCTTGGCCTGGGACCATGTGGGACTCTCAGGGGATGATGGCAGTGGATTTCCTCTCTGCTCTCTTCAGCCAGAAGTAACCTGTTGGTTTTGTTCCTTTCAGGTCTTTTCACACTCCTGGTTGAAGATTTTGGTAAGTCCTAGAAACCTTTCTGAGGAGTTGGTTTTGTGCCTGATATTACCCTGTCCTTCCTGGTGGGCCTTACACCAGTTTCTCTCCTTTGTCTGCAGGGGTCAAGGGAGTGCAGGTAGAAGAGATTTATGATCTGCAGAGCAAATGCCAAGGGTGAGTCAGAGGCCTGAGAGTGTGAGTTGTGCTGAGCAGAGTGGTCTGTGCGCCTGGGAACTCATGGCCAGGTGTCAGAGGGGCTTGTCTGTCGTGGAGGTCAGAGCTGTGAGTGATGGACCAGGAGAGCTTCCTCAGGTTTGGGGCAGCTGGGGGACATCCTCCAAGGGATTCAACTCCCTGTCCCCATGGAGAGGTGGTGTGGTTGCAGCGTGGGCTTTCTCCCTGTCCTGGTGCTGTGAAAAGGCTTTGAGGCTGTCGCTTCTTAAAAGCCATTGCTGAATTCCTCTCAGAAATTAATCCAAGGTCAGTGTAAAAGGAGGGTCATTCAGTGGCCAGTCAGTGTCCAGAGGGGATTTTTCCATTTCTTTGTCTTCAGCCTCTTAAGACTTGTCAATCCCCAAAGTTTTCAAGCTTGATTGTTGGCTGAGCCTGGAGCATCAGCTCAGGAGTGTCCTCAGCAGTGTTGTGGCAGGGATGGTCACTGCCAGAAAGATGGCACTGGTGCCGTGAATCAGAGGTTTCTGATGCTGGGCGGAGCAGCCCAGTGGTGTGGCTGGTGCAGAGCTCTGCTGCTTTCTCTGTGCAGCCCCGTGTATGGGTTCATCTTCCTGTTCAAGTGGATTGAGGAGCGCCGCTCGCGCCGCAAGGTCTCCACGCTGGTGGACGAGACGTCGGTGATCGACGATGACATCGTCAATAACATGTTCTTTGCTCACCAGGTAGGCTCCAGGTGGGGTGATAGTGTGTGTGGGGTGTCTCCTGTGACACCTCAGGGAAACAGTGTGAGACTGACAGGCTGCACTGGTCATGAGGGCAGCTCCTCTTCCCTGAGCTCCAGGTTGGAGGGAATCCAGTGAAGGCTGGGAGGCTGTGGCCTGCACTGTGAGCAGATGCTTGTGGGGCATGGTGAGGCTCACTCAGTGATACTAATTTTCCCTCCTTCCTATGAGAGCTGAGGTCACTGCTCTCACAAGTGCTGATGGTTCTTGCATCAGTGCTTTCAGTTCATTATTGTCAACACAGGAGTTGTTGAAAGGCTGCCTTGTTCCTGCTGGTTAAGTTGGTCTTTGTGTTACTCTCTAGCTGATCCCCAATTCCTGTGCCACCCATGCCCTGCTGAGCGTCCTCCTGAACTGCAACAATGTTGACCTGGGCCCCACCTTGAGCCGCATGAAGGATTTCACCAAAGGCTTTAGCCCTGAGGTAGGGGCAGGGTCGGGCAGGGCTGTGCAGGGGTGGCACAGGTGGCTCTGCCGCTTGCTCCCCTCTTGGGGTGATGCTCTTCATGAGCTGGCTCCTTCCCTGCCTCTGTGGCTGCACACTGCAGCAGGCCTGCCTCTTCTGTCTCATATTCCTGCCTTGCCGTGCTCAGAACCTTGGTCCCTTTAGGCTGGGCACAGCTCTGAGCCTTCTGTCATTTACTCCCTGTAATCAAAAGTCCTCCTCCCTTCAGACCTATTGTGAACTTTGTTTTTCTCCAGCTGTAATTTATTCAGTAGAAATTGTGTGCTTTTTCCATCTTGGACTTTACCTGTAACTCAGAAAATTAGAGGATGTACCTGGGGGTTTCTGTCCTGCTCCTGTGGGTAGATGGAGGGAGGGAGTGGGAAGGTGAAGCATTTTATTTGTTCCCTGTCACTTCTCAGCTGTTGTCCTCTCTTGCTGTTGGCTGCAGAGCAAAGGCTATGCCATCGGCAACGCCCCGGAGCTGGCCAAGGCCCACAACAGCCATGCCAGGTGAGTGTGGGGCCTGCAGCTGCCCCCATCTGGAGGAGGCAGGCTCTCCATGGCCCCTGTCCCTCGCAGGCCAGAGCCACGGCACCTGCCGGAGAAGCAGAACGGGATCAGCGCCGTGCGGACCATGGAGGCGTTTCACTTTGTCAGCTACGTGCCCATCAAGGGACGGCTCTTTGAGCTCGATGGGCTGAAGGTCTATCCCATTGACCACGGTAAGAGCCACTTGTCCCTGCCTGCTGCACAGGTGAATAGCACCCTGGGGTGTTCAGGTGTATTGTTTTTCATTGCCTCTTAGTTAACTGGCTCCCAGACTCCAATGGCTCCCAGATTTGTCCCGAGTTTTGACGGCTAATTTTGGAGCCTGTGTGTTCTAGGCTGGGGACTGTGCCTAGAATGTTATTTCTAAATGCATTGCTTTTGTTTTTCCATTTTCCTCCCAGTTGCTCAGGGCCATAAGGTCCTTCAGCTTTGAAATAACTTCATATAGCAAGGAAAATTTATCTCCTTGCTCTCTCCTTGTGTAAAATAACCACTGTGTGTTGAGACAGCTGGTCCAAACAGATCCCACTGGGCTGCCCACGTTACTCCCTTCTCTTACAACTTGACCCCTCAGTTCTGTCCTTCAGGCAGTTATATATCCCTGCCAGGTTTCTGTCTGTCAGTCCCTTGGTAAGGTACCCACTTCCTGTACCTGGTTTACTTCAGCATGTCTTGCTTTGCTAAGTGCAGCTGTGTGTTCTTCTCACAGGGCCGTGGGCAGATGACGAGGAGTGGACGGACAAAGCCAGGAGAGTGATCATGGAGCGCATTGGCCTGGCCACTGCAGGGTAATGTCCTGGCCCAGGGGGCAAGCACTGGCCCCTTGCCATGTTCCCCTGGATTATTTGTCCTGTGGTTTCTGAACGGCAGCTTGTGGAAGTGGAGGTTGCCTATGGAGAGGTGCAGGTGCTCTGGCCCTTGCCTTCTCTTGCCTGCACAGCATGCATTCCCTGTGTGATGCACAGTCCCTGCAAATGCTGCACAGCATTAGGAATGGCCTGGTTAAGTCTGTGTTAGCTCAAGTCCATAGGAGAAGGAGTGGTGCTTCTGGTCTTGAGCTGGGCCTCTTGGATGCTTGGGCATGAGGGTGACTGCCGCAGGTTGCCTAAAGATGGAATCTCCATATCTGGAGCTATTCAGACGCTGTCTGGATGTTGTCCTGTGACCAGCTCTGGGTGATCCTGCTGGAGCAGGGCCTGGACCAGATGAGTCCCATAGGTCTCTTCCCACCTCAGCTGACCTGTGACTCTCAGAGTGTTTTGTGTGGTAGCTGAAGAAACCTTGTACTGCTTCATTGGCCACTGTGAGATTGACCTGGTTGTGGGAGAAGCCATGGGTGTGTTGGTGTTAAATGCCTGGGCAGGAGGTGGGGATGGGGCTGTCACCATGATCCTGTGGCTGAGGGCTCTGCCCTTCCTGCAGGGAGCCGTACCATGACATCCGCTTCAACCTGATGGCCGTGGTGCCTGACCGCAGGATGAAGTACGAGTCCAAGCTGCACATCCTGAAGATGAACCGCCAGACTGTGCTGGAGGCCTTGCAGCAGGTAGGGCGGCCCAGCCTGAGGGAGGGCAAGGCCTGGGCACTTGGTGTTGGCTCACCCCCATGAGCTCTGCAGTGCTTGAGTGGGAAGGATGTGGTTTGGGTCATTGCTGGTCCAGCATGCAGCTTCTCTGTCATTTGCTTTCAAGCTTATCCGAGTAACTCAGCCTGAGCTGATCCAGACCCAGAAGTCTCAGGAGTCTCAGCCTGGTGAAGAGGCAAAGCCAGCCAGCAGCAAGACTGTGACTCCAGAGAGCACTCATCCAGGTAGGGCCTTGTACCAGCAGTGCTGCCAGCCTGGCCTGCCATGGGGTGAGCACAGGGTGGTGACAACAGCTGGCTGGGGGCTTGGGGTAGTTTTATTGTCAGCTTCACTTTCTTTTCTGTGAGCCCTGCTCCATGTGCACTGTGCTGGGTATGGTGATGCCTGTGTGCCTGGGGCTGTGTTGGAGGGTGTGAAGCTTGAAAGTGGGAGGGCTGGAGTTTGGGGACACCGGTGACAGATGGAGGTGCAGTCCAGGAGTGTTAGAGCTCTTCTCTCACCTGGGTGAGTAAGGGGTGGTAGAGAACATTGAGTAAAAGGTGGCAGTACTGGTGATGAAAGGCTGTGCTGTGCTTGTGTGGCAGATGGCACTGATGAAGCCACCAGCCAGGGCCACCCCACGGCCACGCAGAGCCCACCCAGCAAATCCAAACCGGTGCCAAAGACAGCAGCGAGCGGCATCAATGGGGCCCCTCCAGCAAACCCCAACCCCATTGTGCAGAGACTGCCAGCCTTCCTGGATAACCACAACTATGCCAAGTCCCCCATGCAGGTAGGCTGGAGTGCCAGGCTGGCAGCACAGCTGATTCAAGCTGAGCTCTTTGCCTGCACTCCCTCCCCTCTCTGGGACCACAGCTGTCAGCTGGCCTAAGCCTGGCCCAGCACTAACCCAGGCTGGAAGGGGAGAGGGTAAAAAAAGACTGACCTGACAAAGGAGATTTACCTTAATGTGGGTAAACTGAACAAAAATGGGGAGGGGTCCCTGTTTCCTCTCTAAAGAGCCAAGTCCTGGTGTTGGGCTGGACCAAGGATGAGTCCACTGGGCTCTTCCTCCGTGCCCTGCTGCCAGCAGGCCTTCAGCAGTGGTGTTTTGCAGGAGGAGGAAGACCTTGCAGCAGGAGTGGGTCGCAACCGGGTCCCAGTCCGACAGCACCAGCAGTACTCGGATGATGAGGATGACTATGATGATGATGATGAGGAGGAAGTTCGTAACACCAACTCAGCCATCAGGTGACAGCTTGAGGTGTGGGTAGAGGGCTGGGAGCTGACATTTGCAGACCTGTCAGTGAGGACTTCCCTGACCTCCTTCCTTAGATCTTGATAGTTCTGTTCTTCTCTTCACCTGCCATTTTATTTTTCACTCACTGGGTTTTGTAAAGTCCTTCTGTAGCTCTTTACAGCCAACTCTGAATTCAGCCAACTCTGAATTTCAGCTACTCCTGAGAGTAGCTGTGTATTGGCAGCAGACTTTGGGGCTTTGAGGAACCTTGGTTCCACAGTGCTGATTGCCACTTCAGCTCCTGGTGACAGTGTTGGTGTGCTTGGACTGCTGCTGAGGCCAGGAAGTTGGGGTTGCAGCAAGGGAGCTTTGGAAGAAGAGTGGGGGGTACACAGCACCCTGTGCCCCCCAGCAGTGTAGGGATCCCTGGGGCTGAGTGGCTCAGTGGTGCTGAGGTGCTGCAAGAGAAGCTGGTGGTGCTGTGGGTGATGTTTCAGACCTTGTTTCATCCCGGCAGGCAGCCTGGACTGCTGATCACAAAGCTGGCAGTGTCCATGGTGGGACTCACCTCTTTCCACCAGCTACTCACCTTCCCTGCTGTGTTTCTGGGCAGGTACAAGAGGAAAGGGCAAGTGAAGCAAGAGCACGTGGCAGGGGCTGCAGATGGTCAGCTCTCCGTGCTGCAGCCCAACACCATCAACGTCCTGGCTGAGAAGCTGAAGGAATCTCAGAAGGACCTTTCCATCCCCTTGTCCATCAAGACGAGCGGCGGGGGTGCCGCCGTGGCCGTGGTCACGCACTCCCAGCCATCCCCCACGCCCAGCAATGAGAGCACGGACACGGCCTCCGAGATCGGCAGCGCCTTCAACTCGCCGCTGCGCTCGCCCATCCGCTCGGCCAACCCCACGCGCCCCTCCAGCCCCGTCACCTCGCACATCTCCAAGGTGCTGTTCGGCGAGGAGGACGGGCTGCTGCGCCTCGACTGCCTGCGCTACAACCGCGCCGTCAGGGACCTGGGGCCCATCGTCAGCTCCGGCCTGCTGCACCTCACCGAGGACGGCGTCTTCTGCCCGCTGGCTGCCGCAGGTGCCTGCCTGCTGTAGGGGTGGTGTCCTGTCTGAGGTGACAGGACAGTGTCCTTTGACTTCAGAGGGGATGCCAGTCCTTTGTGGTGGCTCCTAACACTTCCTTCCCCTGTGTGTAGATGGGAAAAACTCCCCCTCTTCCATCAAGCCTGGTGAAGAGGCCCCGGTTATGATCAAACTGGAGGAGAAGGAGGGCAGTGAGGCCAGTGACAGCAAAGAGAAGGTGGGACTTGGCAGGACCAGTGATCACCCTGGGGGGGAAAAGTATTCTCCCAAGGTGAGTTTTGTGCTGCGACAGCCCTGGGAACGTGGAGCTCACCCGGAGGCGCAGCAGCGCTGGCAGTGGCTGAACTGCATGTGCACGGTGTCCCCTCGCGTGTCGTCGCAGCCGTGCCTTGAGGCACAGGGCAGTGCAGGTTTTGTGCCTCGTGTCATCTCGGGGACCTTTGCCTTGGTAGTGGGCACAGACCCTGTCTCTGCAGCTGAGATGTGCAGCTTGCTGTGCTCTCTTCTGGGCCAGGAGCTGGTGACTCCCTGCACCCCAAGCCCCAGCCTACTGGTAACTCACAGCCTGTCTGTGCCCTCCACTAAGAGCACCACCAGGCTCAGGCAGCACAAGGGCACCAAGGGCTGCCTGGAGGAGAGCTGGGTAGGGACTGCTATTCCAAAGGGAAGTCTTCAGGTTTTGTTTTTGAGGGGAAGCAGGTGCTGGGTGGGGGGGGTGGATTCTGGAACGCATGTAGCCCTTCCCCTGGCCCAAAACCTTGGGGCTGGGGCAGAACACACTTCCCCTGGTGTTAACCATAGTGAATGCCTTTCAATGAACTGATCACCTTGTTTTCCCCTGGTGAGTTTTTTCTTTGATGGAGCCTCTCTTAACACAGACATGAGCACCTGCCAGCTCACCCTGCTGGCTCCTGGGCTGTGGCTGGGTCTGTGCTCATGTTTGGTCTGCTTGATCCTGCAGGAGCTGCTGGCACTGCTCAAGTGTGTGGAAGCAGAGATTGCAAACTACGAGGCCTGCCTGAAGGAGGAGGTAGAGAAGAGGAAGAAATTCAAGGTGTGCTGCTGGCTTGTTTGCACTGCTGATTTAGCTGCCCAAAGACTTTTGTCTGGGGTGGTTTTATGTAAAAATGGAGGGAGTTGTTCAGCTGAGAATGGTGATGAGGAACATTCAGAGTCTCTTGTTAGCAAACAGCCCAGCGGGGCAGAGCTGTTACCAGGACAGACCACAGCCCTGGGCCAGCACTGGCAGCCTGGGGGAGGGTGATACAGTGCTGGGATGAACATCAGCAGTGATAGGAGGCAGAGGAGGCAGCAGATATCTCCCCTGCCCACCTTCACCTCTTCCCAGCTGCTCTTTGGGAACATGCTGGCATCTGAATTGGGATGGAGACAGTCCCAGTTGTGCACTGGCCTAAGATAAGCTGGGATGTGGGTCCCTTCCTGCTTCAGTCTCCCTAGTCTGTGGGCTGGGCCAGGCATGCCAGTTCGTTGTCCCCTGTTAACCTTGAACTCTCCCTTCTCCCTGCCCCCTGCTTGTGGATTATTTGTGGATTTGTCTCTTTGTAGATCGATGACCAGAGGAGAACCCACAATTATGATGAATTCATCTGTACCTTCATATCCATGCTGGCCCAGGAAGGTGAGCTGTGCTCATGGGGCAGAGGGTTTGGGGCACTAAGTGTGATGGAGCAGCAGCTGGGAGCCTGGGCTGCTCATTTTGCCTGGCTCCCTGTTCAGGCCAGGCCTAGGGCACAGGCTGACCCTCCACCTGGGGAGCCACAGATTTCTGCTTTCTCCTTCCACTTTATAGTCCCAATAGATGCCCAGTGCTGGCTTTTGAGTGAGAGAGGCAGGGCTGCCCTCTGGCATGGGAGATCCCAGCCCTCCAGGCCGTGTGTGTGCTCTCCCTGCAGGCATGCTGGCCAGCCTGGTGGAGCAGAACATCTCGGTGCGCCGGCGGCAGGGAGTCAGCATCGGCCGCCTGCACAAGCAGAGGAAGCCGGACCGCCGGAAACGCTCCCGCCCCTACAAGGCCAAGCGCCAGTAGCCAGGGCTGCAAACAGCAGTTGGGCTTTGTGGCTTTGGGCACTGGCACTTGCATCTATGTTACCTTTTGCCCAAGGAAAGGGACCACAGTGACAAGCCCTCTGCCCAGGTGGAGCCTGGGGACAAAGGGAAATCGGGTTTTTCTCTGCGCCTAAGCTGTGAAAGGCAAGAACCTGTCTGGAGGAGTCCCTGCAGCCAGAGGGAGTCTGGAGTGCTCGGCTGCCTGACCACGCCATGGCAGCAGCCAGACCTTGTCACCTCTGTCTCAGCACCCTGGCTGAGGACTGTGACTGGAGGGAAGGAGCCCACCCAGCTGGGGATGGGTCTGGCCTTGTGGGAACACTGGCAATGCCCATGTGAGGCTGTGCTGGCCACAGCTGGCTGTGGCTTGTGTCCTCCTGTGTCTGGGCCTTCAGCTCTGTGCTTCCCTGGGATGTTCATGTTTTCATGATGTTCATGTTTTTTATCCTTCTCCCTCCGTTCCCCAAACTGATTTTTGGTCCTAACCCAGACTCTGGCCATTCTTAGCAAGGTGGCTCCAGGACAGAGCTGCTTCTGCACCCACCCCACACTGCACTGCCCAGGGCTGGCTGAACTCCTGGGGATGGTGACACCTTCCCCATGTAGCCTGGCTCCCCAGAGGACCATGGCAGCTCTGTTGCTGGATGAGGGTGGGTAGGCTCATCTCTGGAGCTGGGCCTTGTCCCCAGCCCTCTGTGGCAGTGCTGGGAGTGGCCAGTGCCTCTTTCTGCCCTGGCTGCTCTCCTTGGGACCAGCTCTGTGGCCCTGGCAATGCTTGTGGGTCACACAGCATTGCAGCAGGCCCCAGAGAAAGCCCGTGAGTTGTGAACAGACCAGGTGCAGATGGTGGCCTTGGGGGGTGCTGGACATGGCACGAGGACTCTGGCTGTGGCTTGGTAAAGCCCCTTGGCAGGGTTGCTGCAGTGGTGGGGGTGGGATGGGGGCAGCAGCAGAGGGAGCCCACATCTCTTCCCCCTGGCTGCTAACCAGAGCTTGCTGGTACAGCCTGGCTGCCTCCTGCCAGCCCCCAGGAGCCTGGCAGAAATCTGAGATGCCAGAGGTGAGCACTGCTCCCCAGCACTGTCCTGGGGTGGAGCTGCCACAGGAGAGGACTGAATTTTTTTCAATATGTGTGCAGATCTTGACTATGAAACAGTTCTTTTGGTATTTGTTGAAGGAAAGAAAATCCTTCTGTCTCTTGCTGTGTCTAATATCAAGTGCTGTAAATAATGGATCTGTCTGAAGGAATAAAGCTATCCTGTAATGGCCAGCCATGGAAGAGGTGTGTGAGGGAAGGGGGTGGGGGGCAGTGGGGCTGGGAGCACCACGTGCCAGCTCCAGGCCCTGTTATCTCTGCTGGCAGCTCTGTCTGGTGTAGAGATTTGAAGTAATCATGGGGAGTGCAACAATACCAGGCTCCATTTATTGACACACCTCAGCAGGGGAAGGGCAGGACTCACCTCAGCAGAAGAGAGGGCACGAGGAGAGGGGGCAGCAGCCCGGCTCAGATCCTCAGCTGCAGTGGGTTCCTCGGCTCACTGCATTTTCTGGCTAAAAGTCCAGGGCACAGATCAGGGCCGTGCCCCGTTTGATCCAGTGCTTCTCTGGCTTGTCCGTAGGGATCTCCACAGCAATCACGTAGTTGGTGGAGTGGCCCGTTGTTGATAGCGTGCCTGTAATGGGGGAAGCGAGGGTGAGAGGGTGGTGCTGCTGCACACTGACCCCATGCAGACGCCCTTGTCCCCACCCTAAGTAAGCCCGGTGACTGGCTGAGCAGGGCTGGGGCAAATGGGCTTGTGGGCTTGAGGGGAGCCTGGCCACGGGCACTGCTGCAGAGCCAGGGTGCCTGCTGCTCCATCTCTCAGCCACAGCAGGAGAAATCTTTTCTCCGTGGCTGGCCACTGCCAACAGTGCCGTCTCTATGCTCATGTATGGCAGGAGGAACTCCCTGCTGCCCCTCCTAGCCGCTCCTGCAGCTCCCCTGCTTCTGCAAGTCTGCCTTTAGGGCACCTACCTGCGCGAGTGAGAGTCTTATAGATGGGGCACAGGTAGGAGCCGGATTCCGGAGGCTTGCGGTTGGCGACAGGCAGCAGCCAGATGACAGCCATGTCCGTGTACAGCTCCTTGGGGCGGGACTCCGCCAGCTTACCCGCGGCCGCGTCCCAGCGGGCGCCCTCCAGGAACAAGCCGTGGATGTAGCAGCCCACCTTGGGCTGCTGCGTCAGCTCCTTCACCGACTCCTTCATGACCTGCCACGGGGAGGGGCCGCCGGGCCCTGGCTCAAGGCGTGTCCCTGGCGGCTCAGCCCCAACAAGCCTCTTAAGCAGCTCTTAGTTAAGCCAGCGCTGCGAGAAGAGAGCGTGCCACAGCTCTCAGAGGGACAGCCTGGGACAGGGCTGGTGGAGGGGGATGAGGGCAGGTCTGGCAGCAGAAGCCCCTGCCAGCCTTGGGGAGGTGTCTGGCAATGTGGGTGGGTGGGTGTATCCAAGCACAAAGAGGATGATGGAGCCATAGGCAGCTGGGTAGCCTGGTGGCTTCACCTCTTAGGCAGGTCAGGGCCTTTGTGGCTTTCTAGCAGGAGATTCCAAATAAATTCAGATTCTCCACCTGATTTACTGACCTGGAAGCTAAACGAGATGGTGTCGATGGAGATGACAGACTTCCTGGCAAAGTTCTGCAGTGTCCCGGTGAGGAAGGCTTGGGGGAAGAAGAATCCACTGATCCAGAACACAGGGGGGATCCCATGGCTGATCCAGTTCTGCATGAATTCAATCCGCTGCACCAAGTCATTCACCCACGATGCCAATGGCTTCAGGGATGGATAGGCCTGTGGGGCACCACAGAGGGAGGTGCTGAATGCAGTCAAGGACAGCCTAGACCTTGTGCCTCAGCTGCTGAGAGCTGCCCAGAGCCCAGGGGCTGGGAACAACTGGAGCTGCACTGGGCAGGAGCCACCTCCGTGCCAGGGCACCAAGAGCCAGCTCTATGGGAGACAGCCCAGTCCAGCAGCAGCTGATAATCCATTCCTCTGGTTTGGGTGAGCTCTGGCAGCAGTTGGGCTGGCTGGGGCACATACCTTGGAATTCCACATTTCAGGAACAGTGTTGTTGTACAAACTGGTGGCCATCAGCTCCAGCCGAGAGGACATCACCACCAGGCCCTTGAGAGCTTTCAGCAAATCCTTCAGACTTAAGTCAACCTCCTCCAGGAGCTTGTTGTACCTACAGAGAAAGGGCAGAGGGAGCAGAGTGACTCTGTACAGTGGTTTATCACCCATTGCCTGCCCAGAGGGGGTGTGGATCTTTATACACAAGTGAAGCTCCTCCATGTAACTGCCAGCCCCAGTCCTCCTCAACAGGGTCTCAGCTGCTCCCCCAGCCCTAAACTGCTGACTGTTACAGATGGAGACAGACTCAGCCAAAGGTCCTGGCTGGGACAACACAGTTCTTACTGTGACTGCCAACCCCACTGTTGTGCTGAGGTTCCCCAAAGGTGCGTGGCAGCAGGGGCCTGCACATCTCTGCTGTTCCCTAGGACATGATCCCACAGAAGTTTTACCTGATCACCTCCTGCACCAGCACTGTGTTCATGGATTCTTCATAGAGCAGTGGGTATTTCTCGATAACTTCCTGCACATTCATGGTGTCAGGCAGCTTTGCCAGGATGTCCTTGGAGGTCTCCTCCACAATCTGGAAGGAAAGCAGCAAGTGGCAGCATCCTTCTAATCCAGCCCCATGGCTGCTGAGAAGGGGGAGAGCTAACGCTGGCACGGCAGTGCCATCACTGGCACCCAGCAGGCAGGGTGGCACCTGCTGAGAGCTGGTGCTTGCGCTCACTGCCCACACTGGGCACTGGCTGCCAGAGCACTGTCAGCACTGGGGCACCCACCTCTTCCCTGCTGCGGCCTCCCAATGAGATGGTCTTGGGCTGCAGCTGTGCAATGGCCCCCAGCAGTGCAAAGGTCTCGTTCTGAGCGAAGGTGATGTCGGCATTGTCGTGTAAACCAAAGAGCTCTGGGCTGTCATTGAGAGGCAGGCCCTTAACATATTGGAGGTAGCCCTGGAGAGGAATCCACAAAGAGTCTGAGACCAAGACCAGCTGAAAATCCCTAGGTTCTTACAAACTTATATTCCCCCAGGGACCTGAAAATGCAGTGGGTTTTGGAGAGGAGAGATCCCCTTTGCATTGTGACAATCCCCTTGGAACTATGAGCTGCAATTTGTGACTTGAATACTTACATTTAGGTCAGAAGAGGTACTGATCTGCTTGTAGACACCTGATTCTGAATAGGCAAAGTCAGGACTTAAAACCTCAGGTTTGTAGAAATCCTCCAAAATGCTCATGATGCAGCGCCGGTCCCAGTCGTCGGTCACGCGGCCGCCGTAGTTGATCTCCCCAGCTGTGTATTTCAGAACCTGCAAGAGACCCCACCGTGGTTCTGATCCATGGTTCTGATCCATGTCTGCATCTTGAGCCTGTTCCCTTGCAGGAGGGGCAGCTCTCACCTTGTAGGGAATTTCTGCATATTCATTCAAGAACATTTGCAGCTGACTGATGCAGATGCGGAGGTCTCCATCTGTGAACTCATAGGGGATATTGAACCCCAGAGGCCCAAACTTTCTCCTCTCCAGCATGTTCCCATGGAAGAAGCAAAGTGACAGCAACAAGGATTTAAACTCCGTGACCTGTGGGAAACAGGGAGAGTCGCTCAGCTTGGGAGGAGACATCCTTGGAGGGAGTTGGGTCCTGCTGGGACCTGGCAGAGCAAATATGCCAATTCAGGAGTGCCAGCTTGAGCTTGGAGAGGGGGAAACCTCAGTCACTGGTGCTGTGCTGGGGAAGGCCATGGCTCACTCCTTGCTTAAAGAGAGCTGCAAGTCCTTATGCCAGGCCTCCAAAATACTGTTGCTTCCGTTTCTCAAAGTAAAACTTTCAGATGTGAGTTTATGAGAAACACCTCCTTTAGCACATGGATTCTCTAATGGGGAGAAAGATCTATGCCTGGAGAGGAGCTTTCCAGGTAGAAAGCATACATTGGAGCAGGCACAGAATGGGGACAGCAAGCCAAAGCACAATCTGGGTCTTACCTTGGAGCAAGAATTCAAGAAGTCATCACTGAAACTAATGTAGGACTTGAGCAGGTTGGCCTTGACCCCCCGGGGGGGCTCAATGGTCATCTTGGAGCCATTCTGGAGAATGGACACAGGGAAGTGGTTGCTGGGCAGACTGGTGAGCCAGAGGCGAAAGTCTGGATGCACCTGGAGGTCCAGAAGGCAGCAAGTGCTCAGAGGGTGCAGGCACAGCCCCTGCAGCTGCTCCTGCACTGACCCTCTGGTGCTGTAAGAGCCTATGGATGGGTCTGAACTGGGGCTGGCCTCCTCCCAGGCTCCAGCCTCCTGCCTGCTATAAAACATCTCACCTTGCTGGGGTCGATGGCCTCGATGAGTCTCTCCAGTGAAGGCATCCAGCTGGGGGCCAGGTGGCAGTTCTGGAAGAAGACCCAGTTGCCCTGCTCCATGGCACTGTGCAACATGGCTTCAGCACGGGGGCCCTGCAGAGGCACAAAGGGAGAGCTCACAGACCCTTCCCATGGCGTGCTGTGCTCTGCTGAGCAGGACAGGGAGGCAGCTCCCTGGAGCTGGCTGTCCAGGGCTATGGCCTGGCTCTGCCCCCATGGCTCAGCTGGATCTTTGCTGTTTGATGGCACAGCAACATTTTTTACAGCTTTTACATGCCTGTGAGGGAGGGTGGAGGGAATAGAAGGTCTGCAGATGGATTTGGGAAGTTAGAAGGCACTGTAGTAGCAGCTGCTGCAGCTCCCACCTCAAGGGGGTAGAAGCAGAAAGTTGGTGAGTAAGGGCCCTGGGGCATGAGGGTATTTTCACAGTGCTACAAGTGTTTGACCTACTTGGAGCTTGGTGAGGTTGATACGAGTGCCAGGACACTGCTGTTCCAGGAATGCACTGACAGCCTACCTGTCCTTGGCCCAGAGAAATGGCAGAGAGCTTTTGTGAGAACTTCATTTCTTCAGCAAACTTGTAGAGGTCAGCAGCGGGGTCAGTGCCTGGGGACAGCACGAACACCAGGGGGGTGGTGGCAGTGGAGTCCTTAAACACGACTGAGAGGTCAGCGGTCTGCAATTGAGAGTTGGTTAGAGTGGGGAGGCTGTAGTGGAGCACACCTCAGCACCTCCTCAACCTTCCTGGCCTCCAGCTCTCCTCCAAGACTCCAGTGTCCTCTTAGGTGCCGAGGCCAGGAACATGATCAGTGAGAACCACATACAGCTCTCCTCTGGCTGCATTATGGTCAGGCCATGAAACACTTTCCCATTTGTCATTCAAACTCTTCCCTTGCACACCTGCAGCATCTGCCCCCTCCTAGTGTGGTTTAACTGGTGGGCATCAGAAAGGCTATCCCTCATCTGAGACATAGGTACGGAAAAACCAGCTGTGGGAGGAACACTGTGGCTGTAGAGGGCCACCTCTCTACAATTGGTGGCCCATTTGTCACAAGCCTGAGGCCTCCTGCTCCCTGCCTGTCCCCAGCAGCACCTGCTCCTGGCTGGTTACCTGTGGCTCGATGAAGCGCTGGTCCAGGTTCCGCACCACGAAGTCCTGCATGGCGTTGGTGACCTTGTCTCCACGCAGACATCGCAGCACCAGCAGCTTCTGGAAGGCATCAAGCTCCTCTTCCCACTTCCCAGGTAAAGGCTCTCTGCAAAGCAATTAGGTGCATTTCGGGGGGATGTGCCAGATCCCACACTCCACGAGAAGTACCCAAGTTGCCTGCAGCAGCCATTGGGGCTTCATAAGGGACAAGGACCTTCCAGTCCCTTGGCTGAGGTTGTTGTCTATAGCTCTGAAACCATCAGCAGGCAAGCCAGAACTGCTTCCACTGAGGAAGCAGCAAATACTGCTGGGATAAGGCACTGGGATAAGGCTCTGCCTTGTGCAATGGCCACCCCTGAGGAGGCAAGGCAGTGCCCCATCCTTTCCCTTGCATGGCCCTGCACTGGGAGCAGAGCTGGCACTGTGGCTGTATCAGCTCCTCTTACTCTCCCAGGGATGTCACGTGCAGTAGACCTAAGCTGACAAAGCAGGGGACACTTGCCTGTGAGGGCTCTGGCTGTCAAAAATGGTCCTGAACCCTTCAAGGCTGCCTGCAAAATCATTGTCAAAGCCAGAGAAATTCTTCAAGCTGCTCAGGGCCAGGATGTCTCCCCATGCTCTCTCGTTCAGCCAGGATGGAGCTGGGTTTTCCTTCATCTCCTTTATGGCCCCTCCTGACAGCAGGTACCGCCACTCATCCTGGGAACAGGATAGGATTTGGTCATGAATAACAGCCTACCCACCTGAGCCCATGGCACAGGGTGCCATATCCAATTAAAATCCTGTTGTATCCTTCTGGCTTCTCCCCTGCCAGGTGTGTGTGTCAAGGGGTAGCTGAGCTGGAGGGTCTGGTGAGATCAACACAGTGACTGCTCAGCTGCCACTCTCTGCTAACCCCTGCCTGCTCCCTCTGAACTCATTAACCTTTGCAGCAGCCAGGCAACAAACTGGCAAAAGCTGCAGGGGATTCAGGCAGCTCTGCATGTAGACACAGAGAACAGTTGGAAAGCTGAATAAAGACAGAAGCCCTGTGTTTGTCCAGCAGGCTGCCAAGCCTGTCACTAACCCCAGGGAACAAGGCTCCTTTCCCACCTAGCACACAGTTCTAGGGGCTGAGCAGGCTGTGCCTGAGCTGCCCTGATGGGATCCCCTCAAGGACTGAGGTGATTTGCTCACCATATTGATCTTGCCCTCGTTCATGAGGATGCGGGCGCTGACCAGGAAGGCAAACATGAGCTTGTGCTTCTCGAAGAGGCTGCGGCACACGTTGGAGTACAGACTGAAGGTGATGTAGTTGTTGATGTTCTTCACCCGCTCCGTCAGCTCGTCTGGAAAAAAGGCAACAACCAAACAAGGATGGCAGGTGCCATGGGGGATGTGGATGGTGTCATCCAGGTCACCTCTGGGTACCTGGTCACAGAGGCACACCCACACCCTGCCCAGGAAGGACAGATGCTGCTCTCACACACGGAGAGGAGAGGAGAGGAGAGGAGAGGAGAGGAGAGGAGAGGAGAGGAGAGGAGAGGAGAGGAGAGGAGAGGAGAGGAGAGGAGAGGAGAGGAGAGGAGAGGAGAGGAGAGGAGAGGAGAGGAGAGGAGAGGAGAGGAGAGGAGAGGAGAGGAGAGGAGAGGAGAGGAGAGGAGAGCTCTGGGCAGGCACCTGCTTTCTCAGAGTTACGGATCCCCAGGAGGAAGATGTTGAGGAACCACTCGAGGGAGTACTGGTACATGGGGTCCACGTTGGACAGGTCTGAGACACAGAAGTAGAGGATTTGCGAGCGGACAGCCACAGGCACATACTGCATGCGGGTGATGTTGATGTCCTTCTCTGTCTGCTCTGCCACTGCCACCTTGATCTGGAGGACAGAAGCGATGTCATGGTTAGTGAAGTGCTGGCAGGGGATGCACAGCTGCAGGGAGGACAGCACCTTTCACTTCTGACCTGGATCTCTCCTGCCTTCAGCTTGGATGCCTCCAACACTTTGATGAGCTCCAAGTCATCCACAGGGTTTCCTTCAGAAGTGCTGAGCCTATACAGGATCTGATCTTCTATCACCTTTAGCTCCTGACGCATCTGGGCATTGCTAACAATTAGCTGGTTTCTGTCTTCTTCTAAGTCAGGTCGCTCTGCAGCCACCACTTCTCCCAACAGCTGGTCCTCCAAGCCACTACAACAAAAGCCATGGATGTGAGGGTGGTAGGTGAGGGGGCAACATGCCTGAGGGGCTGGGGACTGTAGAATGAGGCTGAGCAGCATGGGCAACTGATGGGGTAAAAGCAGGTACCTGGGTGAGAGAGTGAAGTTGATGAGGGTGAGCTTTGTGGAGACCTCAGGGCTGTAGTGAGGGTTGGGCAGCTTGGTGGTGATGTACATCTTGAAATCGTCATGGTAGGGGACCACTGTATCCCCCAGCTTCAGCACGGTGCTGCCTTGCTGTTTGAAGGTCTGTACCAGAGAAGGACAAACACAGGAAGGCTGGGACGGCTCCCTCTTGTGAGGGAAGGCATCCTGCTCTGCCCCGGGCTCTGCAGTCAGGAGAGTCAGAAGGCTCTCAGGACAGAGGAGCTCCAAGATTGCCTGTGGGACTAAAGGCCTGAATGTGAAGATAGCAGCTGTGTTTCATGGCCCTGCCTCCCAGGCAGAGGTGCCTGTTGGCAGAGCACCAGTGTGTGCAGGAGGCTGTCAGGGTGTTGGAGCCCTGACCAAGGCATGGGACTCACCCATCCATGTGAGTTCTGCCTGCCCACAGAGACCTACAAACACACCCCACTCCATGGCACCCTGGCCAGCTGGCCCTTTACAGCTCAGCCAGGCACCCCCTGCCCCCCTTGGCAAGGGGAGACACCAGACCTCTTTCAGCAGGACAGGCTCAAGGACTGGATCCAGCTCCTCGCCGACGTTCTCCAGCAGGAAGGGCTTCCCAAAGGTAATGGTGTTCTCCAGAGTGGAGAGGAAATCCCGGTCACTCAGCTTGGCCACCTCCAGGCTGTTTTCTCTCTCCTGGAAGGCAGCAGGGGAGGGCAGGGTTTCTGTGGTGTCCTGCCACCTTCACATCCAGCTCTGGTGCACAGTACACCTCTCACTGGGCTGATTTAGCTCTCTGGGGCAGCAGAAATAAGCTTGTCTTGCTCAGCTAGACTTTGGCTATTTTGGCAAGTTTATCCCACATCAGCAGGCACTAGAGAAAGCTGAATGAGACAGCAGAAAAGGGAGGAAATAGGGACCATCTCCTTCACAGAGCCATATCCTTCTGGAGCCCCACACTGCTAATTCAGGGCAGAGCCTACAAAGTGAGAGCAGGTGGGTGGGAAAAGCTCTCAGGGAGCAAAGCAGGAGCAGCTGCCTCAGCTTCCTGCCTGATCCTTCAGAAGGGTACAAGAGGTGCTAGTCAGTGTTTTCAGCACTTTGGCAGTAGGGAATGCACTGAGCAGCCAGGTAAAGCCACCCTAATCCTTCTGTGCTAGAAAACTGAAAATCATTATGGGAGATGTTGGTGTTGTTTTGTGAGGTGAAGCCTCCCAGAATGTTAGTGGACACTCATCAGAGTGGGGAATGGGATTTGCTTGCTGCCTTGCTTGCTTATATGAGGGCTCTTCCTGCCCTGTGTTGCATTCCCTGGGAAGGGAAATCCACCTGGGATGAATGTGGTGTGGAGACTGTCTGGTGCTTGTTGGGTTGGGCTGGCGCAGCATGAGGCATTGCAGCTCTAGAGCCCAAAGCCTGAGGTTGCTCTGCACAGCTCCTGGCAGAAAGCTGTTTTCCCTGTCCTGGCAGATCTGGCTTTCCTCCCCACACCTCTTACCAGATTCTTGATCCACTTGTTTGCTTGTCCTTGTGGGTCTATGTAGTGATTCCAGCGCAGGGAGAATCGGGTTATCACCCCGTTCTCCACAGACAGGGCATCATTGGGTAAACCAGCAATCTGACAGGGTAGAAAAAGTTGTTGGCACACCTGGTAGTGCGCATGGGTGACCAGAGAGAAGCCCTTGCTGCCCTGGCCCCTGAGTGCTCCCAGAGGGTGGATAAGGCATGGTGGTGAAGGTACCTCTGCCAGCAGCCAAGCCCTGGGGTGGGGCTGTGCTGTGGGGTCAGGCCTGGGCAGGCTATGGCCAGAGCTTGGCTCTGGGCCTGCTAAAGGACAAGCCTTACAGGGCAAGGTTGATGCTCTTTATGCTGTTCATGCTGTTTATACTGCTGCAGTAATTCCAGTTCGGCAGTGTGGCCATTATCCAGCTGCTTGGTGTGGGGGCCTGCCCCTTTGGTCCAGGGGATCCTGGTGAGTGCTGAGCTGACAGTTCTGGACTTTACCTGAGGCCCCTTCTTCCTCAAGTATTGTTTGGTTTGGGTTTTTTTTTTTGAAACTTGCCTGCCAGGAGCGGATTTCCACGGGGTCTCCAAGGGTGCTGATGAGGCTTGCATCCTCACTGTGGGGAATGTCATTGTTGGCCAGCTCCTCCATCCACTCCTTGCACAGTGCTGCACGGTAGTCTCCCTGCCATGAGAAACACCATCTCAGCCCTCCTTTAAGTTGTACCCAGTCTATTGTGAGTATCTAAACCCTCCTGTTCCCATTCTAATGGGCCCCATGCTGCCTCTTGCACAAGTGGACAGAGATCCTGGAGGGATCTTGCACCCTTGTGTCCTATTCCTTTCTCTCCGACCAGGACAGCAGAGCTGCAAACTGTGTGCTGACCACTGCACACTTACTGTGAAAGGGCCCAGGTAGGCCACAAAGCCAGCTGCAAACAGCACGTCCCCAGAGCTGTTGGTGATTTTGTCATCCAGACTCTCCACAGTGTCCTGCCAGCGCACCTTCTCATCAGCCAAGCTGTTGATGAGCTGTGGGATAAGATGCACATGTGAGAGCTGCTCTGAGGTCTAACCTTGTGTCCTGGACCTGCTGCTCCCTGGGTAATGCTGCAGGTGACCAGAGGTTGGGGTGACCCCTGACATATTCTGAATTCTATTTGGTTTAAGCACTCAATCCTGGGATTACTGGCCAGCTTTCAGAGGTCCTGGAAGACCTATTGTTAGCTGAGGAAGCTGTGCACAGGAGGACAGCAGCTTTTTACATCAGTGCCTGGCTAGCTTAGTTTTCCAGTCCTGTTTGAGCAGCTGAGATCAAGCCAGGTAGCTTCAGCCTAGGATTGTCATGACCTGCAGGCACAGGGATGTTTTCTCCACTGTGCTGCTTGATCTGGAATTCAGTTGCCTCATATAAGCAGGCAGAAGCTAGCTCTGTCCCTTACCACATCAGCACGGGCCAATCTCTCCACACACAGCTCACACTTCCTCTCCAACTCCTCCTTATTGGCTTTGCAGGCCTCGTACGTGGCTTGCAGGTTGGCAATGCCATCTTCAACCTCCTTCAGGCGTCCCTTGGCTTCGTCAAGGACCGCCTGGGTGGCACGCAGGTCCTCCTCTGCCTCCCGCAAGGCTTTCTGGGGACATGCACAAGGAAACAGTGGGAAGGTGGTCAGACTCTTCCCCCAAAAGCCAGAGATCTTGAAGCAAGAGTTGGTTTTCCATAAAAGCTCTTGCTGATTAGTGCTAGCTACTGATATCTCAATATCTCAGTTAATCCAATCCCTGGATGACGAAGGCATTGCAACCTGACCTGTAGAATGTAGTGATTGCCAGCAGCTCCTGCAGAAGGGAGCTGCCAGTACTGTGTTCCTGAACACCAAAGGCAGCTGGCTCACAGTTTCTTACCCGCTTGGGCTCCACGACCTTGGCCACAAAGTGGTACTTGTGCATGGCACGCACCCACTGGCAGATGGAGGTGCAGGCTTTGGACACCTTGGCAATGGCAGCTGGCTGGAACTCCTCATTGTCAATGTAGGGCTGGATGGCCTTGATCACACTGTCTGGAATGTTGTCCTGCAAGGAACGGTGGGAGAGAAGGAGACTCTCCTCAGTCAGATCTCTAGCATGCTCATCACTGATCTCCTAAGGGTTTCCCCCAGAGGCAGCAGCACCCCAGCACCTGACAGGATGGTCAAGGCATCAAACTGGAGCAAGAGGAATCAAATGACTGCATGTTGAGGTCTGGGAGACACAACTGTGGGATTGGGTAAATCCTTTCCCAACTCACATGTGGGCTTCCAGGCCAAATACCCTTGGTGCTGCTGAAGAGTGTTGCCCCCAAGGAGCTCAGTTTGTTACTTCTGTGAGAAGATGTCTGTGAGGCAATACATGATTCCAGTCACAGCTTCCTTCTGCCACTGCTTACCTTATCATAATCATACAGGCTGTTCAGGAACTGCACTGGGTCCTGGAGGAGGGCCCTGCCTGGCTCCCAGTAATCATCCACCTTGGTGCCTATCTTTTCTCCTGCCACCTTTTTGGGCTTTTTTCCATGCATAATGCAGACAGCTTCAATCACAATCTTCACACCAAGGGGAGGCCGCTGCAGGGCTCGTACCTGTAAAACCCAAATGGAAAACAGGGTTAACCTGATTCTCTGCGAGATGGGGGGCTCATCCCTCCCTCAGCTGGGCCAGAGGACACTGGCACCAGAGGCAGAACACTTCAGGGATGCAATACACAGGCAGGAAGGACAGAGGCATTTGAAAGGAAAGCTGGTTATCAGAAAGGGCATGGAACAAACCAAACAGGCTGAAAAAGCCTGCTCTGCTACTCCAATAGCAGAGCAGCACACTCTAATAGGTGTGTCCCTATGGGCTGAATATTTATTGGCAAAGGAGATAAATCTGTATGGTCCTAGGGAGAAGGCTCTATGGAAATGGGACACAGGCAGGTTTTCTCCCTTGTTCTGTGGGCTCTCATTTTTCTTGTACCCCACCACAGCCATGAGCTGGTCTTCAGCACTTATGGAGGGACTGCTTGAGTCTCCCCTCAAGCAGGCACCTAGCAGTGCTGCTGCAGCAGCCTTGGGATGACTGTGGCTGTCAGGACCTCTGAGGATGACTTCTGCTTTTTCTCCTAGTGCTGACCATCCTTGCCATGTTCAGCTGGAGGTATTCCCAGGCCTTCCCACTGGACACTGTCAACAGAGCAGCAGACTTTATGGCAAAGCTGAGGCAGATCTACCCCCATGCAGATACTCTCTGTGAGAAGGACTTTGAGTGGCTCTTTGACTGCCCTGAGACAAAGCAGTTCCTCGAGTGGTTCTGCAGCACAGTGGGTGAGGAGAACGTGCTGAGCCCAGCTGAGGTGGAGGCCTATGAGGCCCGGCTGGCTGCAGGCAAACCCATCCTGGAAGGTGATGCCTTGGAGGAGGCCCTGCAGATGTTCTGCCAGGTCCTGCAGCTCCCGAGCTCCATAGTGGATGAGGGGCCCTCTCAAGAGGCCCTGCAGCAGGAGCTTCAGGAGCTGAAGCACTACCATGACCTCCAGCTCTGGAGGTACAGGAAGCTGATGGCTTGGACAAACAAGCTGAAGCAGGAGCAGAAGTATTTGGAGGAGGAGAAGAAAGTGGTGAAGCAGGAGTTGAGGGTGGCTCATATGGACTTGAAAGCAAAGATCTTCAAAACCAAAGCTGTCTTGAGCCAGGTCAGCAAGGCTGCAAAGCAGGTGTCACAGTGTCCCGAGAGCATGGAGATGGACCAGCTGCCAACACTGCTGTGCCAGATGGATCTTGCTCCTTACCTGGAGCAAGAACAACAGGCCACCGATGCATTTGAGAGCTTCATCCAGCAGGTCCTACCACAGTGTGTTCAGTCTCCAGATGTTTGGGAAGCAAGTGCACAGGGAGAGAGCACCCTGAAGGAAGCTCTGGAGGCTGAGACACAAATGGACTCATACTGTGAAATACCAGAAGAAAGAAGAGGAGCTCCTTATCAAGAATGCCCAAAAACACTGTGTGGGGGAGAACCAGCAAGCTGGGGAAAATTGGTCCGAGGCTCAAAGTCAGAGCTCCTAGTGGATGGAGGGAATGAGAGAGACACGTCGAGCATGGAGAGTGAGGAGAGAGATGGCAGCCAGGATGTCACAGAGGTAAGTGACACCAAGAAAACATCAACATCAAAAACTCTTGGGACTGATGAAGATGAGCTGCTGGAGGACCAAGACAGCTTCTGGAAGGGACTGAGCCAAATAGAGACAGCTCATATCTGTGCCCGTAGGGAGGTTATAGTCACAGCAGCAAAAGTGGAAGGTGCCCGTGCTGCGCTGGAGTGGGCCCAGAGGACTCTGGAAGCTCTGGAGGATAACCAGGTAGGCCAGTGCCCCCATTCCTCCCCCATCCCCTGCGGCAGGGTCTGCCTGACCAGTGGAGCCCAGCTGACAGGCTGGAGGGGTGGCAGGGGCAGGCAGCGCCGTGTCACCAGGCTGTGTGTTTGTGTCCCCTGCCCAGCAGGCCGTGCAGGCCGAGCTGCAGAGCCAGGCTGCCGCGCTGCCCTGGCAGCTCCGCGCCCTGCGCTCCGACATCGCGCACATGCTGGCACAGCGGCTGCCCGCCCTGCTGCGGGCAGAGGCACGCCGCCTCCACCTGCCCATCCTGCACAGGCACCTCAGCCTGCGAGTGGCCCGGCTCCAGGACACTGCCACGAGGCAGCAGGAGGCGGCTGCGTGGCTGTTGAGCCAGCAGAGCCGCCTGGAGCTGCTAGAGCTGCAGCTAAAACGGGAGAGAAAAGAGCTGGAGCACAAGGCTGCTTGGCTGGAAAAGACCAAAACTGTCATGAGGGAATCCCAGACCAGGCTGCTGAACGAGCAGATCTACTTCAGGGGTGCTGAGCCCTCCCAGAAGGCTCATCCACACAAATGGATAGACCCCAAAGACCTCACTGCTGTACGGTAAGGGCCTGGGAGGTCTGAGCTTGAAGAACAAACTGAGTGTGGGGACAGTGGCACAGGAATGGGTGAGACAGGCAGCAGACCCAAGCTACCAGACAGACTAGCAGTGCTCTTCTGCCAGTGCAGAGCCACTGTGACTCCATGGTGGTGTGAAATTCCCCAGATCTGCTTCTTTCTGGCTGGCTTGGACTGATGAAGCAAAGTATGGGCTTGGAGAATGGGATGAGTACAGAGAACAGAAGTTTTTTCTAGATTATTAAGGTAGAGAGTGTAGAGGTAAGTTCTCAGCCATGGAGAAGGGGTAGTGGGCCACAAGAAACCACAGGCTGCTTAGAGCAAAACCTTCCTCTGACTAGGTGTCCTGCATTGACTGGGTCTTCTCAGTCTTCCCCACACAGTTTTGGAGCAGCCGGTGCTGGTGTCTGCCAAAAAGAAATCACACACTGGCTCTTGAGCCAGCCTGCTCCTTTATGGAGCTCTTCCCAGAGCTCCACAACATGGGATGCTCACCAGGAGAGGTTGTCTTCTCACTGTTGATACACATCAGCTTGCATCCCAGCCTTACAGTGCACAGCAACCTCAGAGCCCTGTTCTTGCCCAGTACTGGTGCTGCACTCACAGCTCTGGCTGGCTGTCCCCTCTCACAGGCTCTGGGACATGCTGATGGGGAAGGATCAGAAGAAGCCGCAGCCCTTCCGCAGCTATGCGGCCTTGGCAGCCAAATGCTCCCAGCTGGTTCAGGACAAGAGGGCACTGGAAGCCCAGCTGGAAGCTCCTCTGCCCCAGGTGTCTGCCCTGGAGTCCTCCATGGAAGCGCTCTACCACCAGCTGTACAGCAGCTCCAACCAGCTGCAGCTCTCCTCACCGGTAAGGCAGCACTGTCCCTCCCCTGGGCCCTGCTGGGTGGCAGGCCCAGCACTGGGGACTCCCTGCCATCCTCCCTGGGTGCAGGGGGGACACCTGGCTGCCTCTCAGCCACAGAGGGAGGGGAGCGGGGCCTGATCCTTGCCTTGTCCCAGAAACATCCAGTGAGGCAGCGCATGGCTATGGGACAAAGGTGATTCTCACTGTGTCTCGCATGTGCAGTTTTGAGACTGGGGTGCCTTAGCCAAGGTGTCCCAGTAAGCCACCTCTGCCCCTTAGACTGGGAGGGTGTGGAGGCCAGAGCTGGGTGGGGAGTCTGTTTCTGGGGGGCTGAGCTGTTCCACAGGTATTAGGAAAATCCCCTTATTTCTCCATATTCACATGAGTTTGGGCTCTGTCCCTCAGGAGATCTCTGAGCTGATGGAGCAGTTGATCATCGTGGAGGATGACCTCTACCAAAAGCTGGCAGACCTCCTGAGCGACTTGGGGGTGAAGCGCAGGTCTCTGGAGAGCCCCATGCTGCAGGCAGAGCGCAGCCTTTATGTGCATTTTTACTGCAATGGGGACAGGCTGAGGCAGGAGGTGGAGGAGCTGGAGAAGCAGGCATCAGCCTCCTCCAAGGGACCCCCGAGGGAGCTGCCCTAAGGAAAGGAGTACGTCTAAGGGATCCTTGCTCCCTGCCACAGTAGTGGTGTCCTCTTTTGGTTGGGATGGGTCCTTAATTCTGGTCTGGGAGAGAACTCTTGTGGTCTCTGCTCTGGTGTCATGACCTGGCAGCTTTAAAAGAATTTTAAAAGATTTAAAAGAATTTAAAAGATTGAAAAGATTTCAAAGAAACTAGGAGCTTAATCCTTAAATACAGAGTTTCTGGGGGCTGGTTTAGATGACCTGTAAGAAAGTGATGCATCTTGTGGCATTGGAAGCTTTGAATAGACAAGACACTTCTTGTGCCAGCTCTACAAGAGGAGGGTGCTGGGGGCAAGTGGACCAACATTGTCTGTGTCCTTCCCCTTTCACTTTCTGAGTGAAGGGGTTTTGTGTGTTTTTGGGAGAATAAAAAGGTCTGTTACTCTCAACTGCAGAGCAATAAGCCTGTACCTGTGTGGTGAAATCTGTACTTATTGAGTGTGCTGTCTTGGCTGTGATGCTTGCAGGTTCAGAATCGCCCTTCCTTCTCTCACTAGCCTATTTCAAGCCAGTATTCCCTGAATTCAGCCTGCTCCCTCTTCTCTGCCTGTGGTGGATCCCTTTTCAAAGAACCTGCAGGTTCAGGGTGCTGCCAGCTCTGTCCCTGTGTTGCAGTCAGTACTTGGGGTTGCTTGGTGGTACCTACCCTTGTGGACAGGCATGTGGGGTGAGCTCTCCTCCACAGCCTCTCCAGGACATGCTAGAAACACACAGGGGCCACTCGCTGCCTTTCTGCCCTTCTCTGCATCTGAAGGAGTGAAGGTGAGGAGCTGCATGGGCAGCTGCCCAGGGTGAGCCCAGGGGGATGGATGGATGGAGGAAAAGGCTGGGGATGTTGAAACCTATTGAAAGGGAATTGCTGCAAAGGAGATGCTGTCCTTGACCAGACCCAGCTCTGCCACCCTCTCCCTTGACACAGTTACCTCTGTAACATCATTTCTGTTGAGGTTCTTCAGGCTGGCAAGAGCAGCATCCAGGGCTGGGAGGGCTTCAGCCAAGTCCTTCTGAGCATCATCTGCAATGGCTTGGGCTTTCTGAGCTTTCTCATTGGCCTTTGCCTCCTCAGCCTGCACAGCAATTCTTGTCTTTTCAGCCACAGCTGTGTCCACCTGCAACAGAGACAGCCTCAGGAGCATGCTGGAGGCAGAGCTTGGCTTGGCACTGCTAGGAAAGGATCACAGCTGTCCTGGCAGCTTGTGTGTCTTCTTCCAGCAGACCTCAGGGACCTATCTGCTGCAGGGGATGCCCTTCCTGCACCATACTGGGAGAAGGTTTTTGTCAGCTTGTATAAACCATCCACAAGCTCCAGCTCTGGCTGTGCCTGAAGTGATGTTAGTCTTGCAGGAATTAGCTGCTCTGCCCATTTTCCTATTGGCACAAGTAGAGGATGCATAGGGTTGCAAATTTGTAGGGAGATGGAGGAATAGGAAGAGATGCTTAGGGATTTGTTTTTAAAACTACCTCTTCTGTATACCCCAAGGGTTAAAACACTACCAGGAGGCATAAAGGAATTGTGGAATACAGCCAAATCCTCATCTGCTGTGTGGAAGGAGGGAATTGAGGTGATTGCAGAGTCTTTCCATTCTGCATGCAGAGCTGTGTTATGTTAGTGTCCCTGTTCCCTGTCCCAGTGTGGCCACCCCACAGCAGGAGACAGGCAGGAGGAACACAAGGAGAGAAGGCAGTGACAACAACACAGAACAGTTCCCTCTTCTGAAGTGGCATGAGTGGCTGTGTGATGGTCCTTGAGGTCTGAGGGACACGCTGCAGCTGGATCAGCTCCCTGGGGATGGATGTGGAGGAATGATCCTGTTCAACAATGAGTCTTGCTTAGAGCTGCTCAGGCCCCCTCAGGATTGTGTTAGTGTTGCTAGACTGTGCTTGCAAGGGTCTAGGCTGACTGACCCTGGGTGGTGCTTTCAGACAGGAGCACGGGAGCCATTGCTTCTGCAACAACTGGTGCTCACCAGCAGCAGGGCAGGACTCCTGCAGGAGGCAGCTTGTGCTGGCACTGCAGCTCTGCACAAATATCTGCCGTGCCGGTCTGAGGCGTTTTTACCTCCGGACAAGCAGGATTTTGCACAATCCCTGCCAGGCCCCTCCACCTGTGTCCAGTCTGAGCAGTCAGTGCAGGGCTGCCTGCAGCAGCAGTACCTTTATCTGTTCGATGGTTGCCTCGGTGTCCTTGGCTGCCTGTGCCAGGAGAGGGCGGGAGGACTCCAGCTCCTCCTGCATCTTGGCTACATCCTCTGCTGTTCGCAGGAGCTGTGGGAGCAAAGCAGAGCTCAGAGCAGGGGCAGCAGCCATGGAAAGCCCTAGGAAAGCGCTGTGCTGCTCTGGAGGGTGCTCCCTGCCATATGTTGGGCTGTGCAAAGCACAGGTCTTGCCCTGGCTCCTGCTTAAGCAACAATCTGACACTGTGGTGTGCTTACAACCAGCAGTGCCTGCTGCTGCCTGCACGTGTTAGGCATTACTTCATAAAGCTCGTGGCAATGAGGCAGCAGAACAATGTTTCTGTTAGAGGGCTTTCAATTACAAGGTTAATAAGGAACAACTGAGAGCTGAGCTACACAGAGGTCTGTGGTCCCCAAAGACTGGGGATCACTATTGTTTAGAGCTGTTACAGACTCAGACCTTTAGAAAGCCTGGCCCTGGCAGAAGGCATAGTTCCCCCTTGCCTTAGCCTGAGTTATTTCTTGTTACACAGGACATGTGTGGGACATCTTACTGCATCTCTGCAGTGGTAAATACACTGTTCAGAGGGTGTAAGGGGTGGACCCAAAACCTTCCTGGGTATGAAGGACAAACCTTGTCTAGGCCACTTTGCATCCTGTTCTTGGCTGTCTTCAGTTCCTGTTGCTTCTTTCCAATGAGGGAACTGAAGATGCTGAGGAACTCCAGGTAGCTTTTGGGAGTGATATAATTGTGTCTGCCCAATTCTGCTAAGAACAACTGGCACTTCTTTGCCACACTCTGGTGGATTGCTACACATACTTGAATCTACAAGGAGAAAGGAAAGAAACAAGGAAAGGAAACAAGGAAAGAAACATTCAGTACTGAACATATGAAAGGCAAATCCACGTGATGCCCAGAGAGTGCAAAAGGGGCTTATGAAGAACCAAACCATACAGTCAGAGCAGAGCTCATGTGTGTGGGGCTTTAGTGCCACAGAGGGCTGACAAATGGCCAAGCCTGTTTCAAAACATACAAAAGCTATGCAGATCTGCATTTGAATGATCCTGCCATGGAATATTTCTGCTGCAGGGTAGGACTATTCTGAAGGTGAGCCCTGCACCTGTTGCCTTGGTGCATGCAGAGACACAGCACAG